>NW_027100202.1:0-600000 GCF_031753505.1 Anomalospiza imberbis
AGGGGGGAAAGAGGGGGATGGGACACCCAAAAAGGATCAAGACAACTTGAGGTGGCCACCTTTCTATGTGGATGGTAGCCAATGGTAGCCAATGCTTTTGCCCAGTCCATGGGATCCCAGTCTGTGCAATCCCAGTCGATGTGGTCCCAGTCCATAGAATCTCAACCCAGTTTATCCCAGTGTGTACCGTCCTGATCCCTATGGTCCCATTCCATATGGTCCCAGTCCATAGGATCTCAGTCCAGGTGATCCCAGCCCATGTTTGATCCCAGTCTGTGTGGTTCTGCACACACTGCCAGGGTCTGAAATTCCAGTCACCAGCCAGGAAAAAATGTTCCTGCCCTTGAATGTCCTTGCTGTCCTCTCAACGAGTTATAATAAAACTAAAAATCAATAAATTTGAATTTAAATAAAATAGAATAAAAATGAAATTTAAAAATTTCAACTCTTACAACCCTCCTAGGGCTCCGCTGCCGGAATCAGCAGGAGTGGTGTTGGCCTCTTCAGGGGAGTTAGAGTGGGACCCGACCAGAGCGGGGGCCCTTAAACCCCAAAAATCCAGCCTGGGGGCAAAACATCCCCTACAGCGGCTTGGAGTGAGTCCCCCAGAAAAATGTCACTTAAAGCTGTCATGATCACCCCTGAAAAGGGGCTTGTGGGGCTGTGGCCCCACAAACACCTGAAAATGGGGAGGAAAAAAACACCCTTGGAGGGGTGAGGTCCCCCCAAACATCCCTAAAAAGAGAAAAACTCCTCTTCAGAGGGGCCTGAAGATCCTTCAGGGCACTCGAGGAGGGACAAGATCCCCTCCTCTGCTGGGGCCTCTCCGAGCCGGGAGCTCTCCCGTTGGCGGCTGCCCTCGGGGGAGCCCCGAACGACGGCGGCTCCTGGGCTGAGCCCCCCTCAGCCGGGGCTGTGGAGGGAACTGGGGGGGCTGGGACGGGGCCTGGGGGTCCTGGGGTGACCTGGGGGAGCCTCAGTGGGTCCCACCTCCCCCTGTGCCCCCTCTCCCACCCCCTTCCCAATATTGCCCCCAAACAAAAGGTTGTGGCTGTGCCAGCGCCCCCACTGACCTCCAGCCCTGGGAACCTGGAGCAAGCGGAAACCACAACTTTGCAAATGCTACCTGTGCCTGAAGCAAATGGAAAGAGAACTGGGGTGTGAAAAATAAAGCTTGTTTATTTTCAGAAAAACAGCAAAGAAAACACAGAACACATTTACATTGTAAGAATATTTGTAACAACAACTATCTATGGAACATATATACCCAAGAACATATCTAACAAAAGTCTATGAAACGTATTTACAGAAGACAAGAAGAAGCCCTAAAACCTATGGCCTAAAGACAACAACAAACTCTACAACGTATGTACAAAAGGGTGGCATCTCTGTCCGGGATCTCCATCGGTCCTTGAGGAAAAGCAAGAGGCACGGTCACTCCAATCAGGCGGAGAGGGCTCTTCCATGTGCCCCCAGGCTGGCCCAGCAAGGGCAGCACAGGCTGGGGATGGCCACCAGAACCCAATGCACCGGGTCCCGCATCCCTGAGCAGGGACCACCCAGCCCAGTCCCAGCCTGGCAGCAGGGGACCCGCTCTGCCTGTGGGGACCACATGCCTGTCCTGCTGCTGGTATTGCTCTTCATCCCAAGATCATGGCCTCTTCCTCATCTTTCTCATCAATGTCCATGTCCTCAAGGTACTCTTCCATTTCCACGTCCATCTCCTCTTCCACATCTACCTCCATCTCTTCTTCACCAGTCTCTTCTCCATCCACTTCCATCTCCTCCTCTGTATCCATCTGCATGTCCACCTCCATCTCTTCCTCTCCACTCTCTTCTCCATCCACTTCCATCTTCTCCTCTGTATCAATCTCCATGTCCACCTCCATCTCTTCCTCTCCAGTCTCTTCTCCATCCACTTCCATCTCCTCCTCTGTATCCATCTGCATGTCCACCTCCATCTCTTCCTCTCCACTCTCTTCTCCATCCACTTCCATCTTCTCCTCTGTATCAATCTCCATGTCCACCTCCATCGCATTGTCTCCACTCTCTTCCCCATCCACTTCCATGTCCTCCTCTCTATCAGCCTGCATGTCCACCTCCATCTCGTCCTCTCTCTCGGTGACAGCCTGCAGAGGTAGCAACACCTCAGAGTGGGGTCCCTGTCCCACCCCATCCCCACAGAACTCCAGCCCAGCCGGGCAGCTGGGGGGTGTCCACCTCCATGGAATGGCACTGTACCTTCCCCAGGACAAATGTGAGCATCCTGCAGGGACGGATGACAAAATCCAGGCAACAGAGAGCTTTCAGGACTGATGGGAGTATCAGGGCGCAGGTGACGAGAAGAGTGACAGGGAACATGGTGAAGGGTGAGCTGGCACGAGGGCTGGCACAGGGTGGGCTGACACAAGGGCCAGTGGTTGTGTTGTGCTCTTTGCTGGACGCTGGAAGTTCCTGCTGGAACATCACATCTGTGACATCACAGTGGATCTAAAGAGCATCTTGTTCCGAGCTGAGCAATCTTCCCCAGCCCATGCTGCTCACAGCCCTGTTGCCAAGGATGGGGCATCCACAGCCTGGGCCAGTGCCTCAGCAGCCTCCGTGTAAAAGAGCAGCTCCCTCAGATCCAACTTCAATCAGCCTCCTGCAGTTGAAAGCCATCCCCCCTTGTCCTGTTGCCACGGGCCCGGCTGAACACTGTCCCCGTCTTTCCTGTGGGACCCTTCCAGTCCTGCAGAGCTGCAGGGAGGCCTCCCCAGTGTCTCGTCTTTCCAGGCTGAGCATCCCCAGCCCCACTTGGACGGCAGTCAGGTAGATCAGGGGGAGTCAAGGCTGAAGTCAAACAGCATCAGGAACTGAGAGGTGGAAGCTTTAGGCCCAGGTTTGCCTCTATAATAACAGTGGAGGGGAAGATGGTGGGACACTGGCTCTGTTCTAACCGGTGAATATTTTCTTTTTTTTTTTTTTTTCCCCTTCTTTTCTGTCATGCTGATGCAGGTGTTGCTGTTTGCAAGGAAGCTTGGCACAATATCCATTGTCTTCTCCATTTGTGAAACACCGAGCAGAGTCTGGGCAGGCTGATGATGCAGAGCAAAACCTGCAAATACACCGGTGATCCTGAGCCTGGAGGGTGCAGCTAAACCCGGCCAAAAATAATTTCTGGAAAGTCAAGCCTGGTTTACATTTTCTTGAGTTTGGCTATCCCTGAACCGGGGGAGAGGGCATTCGGGGCAGGGGGTACCACAGGGGTTCCCCTCCCCCGTTTTTTGGGGGGTCTCCCATGGTGCCCCCCTCCCCAAAAAGCTCCGCGGGCCCCCTGAAGCGGCTTCTGTTCCACCGGCCGGTGCCCCCTGATCCAGGACGGCCCCCGGTGAGTCTGGGGCGCTCTGGGGGGATTTTGGGGGGATTTTGGCGGCATTTATGGGCCTTGGGGGATTTTGTTGGGAGATTAGGGGGAATTATTGGATTTTGGAGAGAATTACTGGGTTTGTGGGGTTATGGTGGGGGTTTTGTGGGATTTGAGGATTTTGGATTTTGGGGATTTTTTAGGGTTTTGGGGTGGTTATTTTTTGGGGGGTTTATTGAAATTTTTGGGAGGTTTTTTTTTTTTTTTTAATTTTGGTGGGTTCCACTGGGATTTTGTGGGATTCTTTGGTGTTTAGGAGTTTTTAATTGGGATTTTTGGGGGATTTTGGGGGGTTTTAGTGGAATTTTGGGGGGCTTTGGAGTTGTCCCAGGGTGTGGGGAAGGGCTGAGAGGCACCAACATCTGGTTTAAACCCCTGAAAGTCCCAATAAACCCCATGAAATCGCAATTAAATTTCACAAATTCCCATTAGAATACCCTCGAATCCCAAAAAAAAGCTCACAAAATCCCAATTAAACCCGGCAAATCCCCCCAAAAATGACTCCAAAACCACAACAAGCCCCACAAAATCCTCACGAGACCCAAAGAAATCTTGACAACAACCTAAAAAAAACCTACAAAACCCCCCCTAATCCCCACTAAAATTCCTAACAAACCCAAATCCCCAAAGAATCCCACTAAATGCCCTAACAATTCCAATAAATTGCCTCCAAATCCCCTAAAAATCCCAATAAAACCCAGAAATAATTCCAGAGGATCCCACAAAATCCCAGTAAAACCTTCCAAAATTCAAAAGAAAACACAAAAAAAATCAATTAACCCCCAAATACCCCCAGGAAAACAACTTCCCCCTCAAAGCACCAATAAAACCCCTCAAAACCAAACTCCCCAAAATCCCCCAACTGCCTCCAAACCCAATAATTCTCCCCAAAAACCCCAACAATTCCCCATAAACTCCCAACACAATTCCCCAAAGCCCAAAAAAGCCCCAAATGCCCAAACCCCTTCCGAGCCCTCCCTGGTCCCTCCCGGTCCCGCCCAGGCCCGTCCGGGGGCCGCGGCCAAAACTGCCCGGAGCGAACGCGGAGGTCCCGGAGCGACCCCGGAGCCGATCCCGGGCTCGGCCTCGGGCTCGGCCCCTTTGGGGGATTTTGGGCCGAACCGGGCAGGTTTAGGGTGGGCTTCAGATCCCTTGCGGGGATCCCGAGCCTTTTTGGGTGGATTTTCAGCCCCTGTGGCTGATTTGAGGCCGAATCTGGTGGGGTTTTAGGGGGGATTTCAGACCCCTTTGGATGATTTTAGGCCCATGGGGGTGGGGCTGGGGCCCATTTGGGTGAGTTTAGGAAAAACTGGGCCCATATGGGTGAATCCTAATCCTGTGTGGGTGATTTTAGGTCCCTTTTTTGTGTATTTTGGGTGCATTTAAGTAGGGTTTTTTTGCTGCTTTGGGCAATTTTAGGTTGAACCAAGCCTTTTTAGGGTGATTTTAGGTCTTCTTGTGTTGGTGTCAGGGACATTTTGGTGATTTTAGATACCTTTGGATGATTTTAGGCTGGACCAGATACTTTCAGGGTGGATTTTAGTCACATTTGAAAGGTTTACGGGTGATCTTAAGCCATTTCTTGAGGGCTATAAAACACTTGGGGCAGTTTTAAGCCCCTTGGGTTGGATTTTAGAGCCCTCTGGATACTTTTAATCCCATTTGGTTGGTGTCAGGCCGAACCATGTGGATGTAGGCTGCATTTGATGCCCTTTTGGGTGATTTTGGGTCAAACCGGGCTTTTTTAGGACAGCGCGTCCCCTTGGCCCCGGCCCTTTCCCCTCACGGTTCCGCCCTTTCCTCGCTCCTTTCCCCTCATGGTTCTGCCCTTTCCTCGCTCCTTTCCCCTCATGGTTCAGGATCCCGGAGCGGGGGAGGAGGAGGAGGGAGGGAGGAAGAGGCGCAGCGGCAGCAGGGAGCAGCCGGAGGAGAGGAGAGAAGGAATCGCGTGGCCCTGGCGCTGCCTGAGCTCGCAGCACCTCGGGAGCATCGCCCCCATCCCGCAGGTGCCCAGGGAGGGGGAGCTCGGCCCAAATATCCTGGGGGGTGCCTGGGTTCGGGTTCTTTGGGAGGGATGTTTGGAGCTGGCAGGGCTCCAAAGCCGAGCCGCAGCTGGCCCTCGGGGGGACATCGGGGGGTCCCCGAGAGGTGTTTTCGGGGCATCCCAGTGTGGGTGGCGGCAGAGCCCCGTCGGGGGGACACCGGTTTTGGGGAGCCCCGGGAGAGCCGCGGCTGCCCTGAGCGGGAGCCCCGAGAGAGGAGAGCCCCAGAAGCCCCAGCGGGGAACCCGAGAGGGGGGGACCCCTGGCAGTGCCGGCACCCCGGCAATGGGGGGTGCTGGGGCTGGAGGGGCGGCATGGCCGGGAAAGGGGTGCGGGGCTCCCGGGGCCGCCAGGGGCTGCTCCCAGCAGGAGCCCAGTTGCTGCCAGTCACTCCCCGTTATGATACAATTTGCCCCCAGCACTGTTCCCGTTGTTCCCAGTGCCATCCAGTGTTTTCCCAGTTCTCCCACTTGCCCCCAGAATAGTCCAGTCACTCCCAGTAAGATCCCAGTATGAGTCCAGTATGATCCCAGTCTCTGCCAGCAGGGCCCCAGTCACTCACCCTTGTCCCCAGTTGCCCCCAGCGTGGTCCCAGTTGCCCCCAGCACATTCCCAGTGGCTCCATATGTGTCCCAGTCCTAGTGCAATGATGGGGAATACCAAACGCACTTGAGGCATCACGTACGGTTAACACCAAAGCTGTGGCTATGTTTGTGATGGGGTCATAGGTAAAGTTCACTAGGTTCCACCGGGATTGGAATTCCTTTCAAAATCAGCGGCACTGTCCCAAACTATTTTCCGAATCTCAGTAGGAAAAGTGCCTTCTTCACCTTCTCTTATAATCGAGGCAGCAACCGACTGCATCCCTAATTGAGCCTGGATACAGCTGAGAGCTAAAGAAACGTTCTTTTGTGTGGCACCGAGTGCATCAATTACCAATTTGTGATCATTTACGCTTGCTTCCTCCCAACTTGGTAATATGTTTGATAGCAAGCGCTGATGTCTTCCCAAGGCCAAGAAGGACGACTGCAGTGGTTGTTGGAATTTGGTCAAATCTAGTGGTGGCAGCCAATGTGTTCATCAATACTTCTGAATCAATGCTATTTAGAATTCCCAATCCTGTTCCCACAGCACCGGTTATGTCTCTTAGCATCCGTCTTTTAGAAGGGTTCCGCGGTCGCAACCAGGTCGTCCAACCCTGAAAAGAAGTTTTTTTTTGCATCAGCAAAATCAGGGGTATTTAACCCCATCGTTTGGGAATTGGGGAGTGTTTGACACCTCAGGATCTGGGATTTGGAGGGTTTGATCCTAAAATTTGGGGTTCGGGGCTGGGGGGGGGGGTAGGGCTTGACATCCCAGAGTTTGGGTTTGAGGGTGTTTGACCCCCCCAGTGTTTGAACCCCCAGGATTTGGGGTCGGGGGGAGTTGACCCCAGGATCTGGGGTGTTTGACCCGCTGGGTTTGGGGTCGGGGTTGGGAGCAGAGCCATTTCCTGGAAACAGCGGCGGGACCGGGACTGGGAACAGGATCGGGATCGGGAATGGGAGTGGGATCGGGGTCGGGAATGAGATCGGGAACGGGAACAGAAATGGGAATGGGATTGGGATCGGGAACAGGATCAGGAACGGGATTGGGCTCGGGAAGGGGAGAGGCCCTGGCCCAATAATGGACCCCTCCCCCAGGGAGCGACCCTGCCCCAGTCCCGGGATGGAGCAATCCCCTCAATCCAAGACCCCTCCCCAATTCCCAAACCCTCCCCAATGCCAGCCCCTGACCCAGTCCCAGACCCCTGCCCAGTCGCTGAACGGACCCTCCCTCAATCCCAGCCCGCCCCGATCCGGATCGGAGCCATCCCCGGAGCCTCCCCCATTCCCGGACCGGACCCTTCAATCCCTTTGTGGGGCGGCTCCTGCCGCTTCCAGCCCATTTTTGGGGGATCCAAAGGGCTCCGGGGACCCTCCCCACTTTGGGGGTGTTGGGGTGGCCCCAGGGCCGCCCCGAGGGCCGAGGGGGGATGGAAACCCCCAAAGCCGGGGGGCTCCTGGGGGTCCCCAGTTCCCCCCGTCCCCACCCCAAAACAGCTCCTGGCCAATCAGAGCGCGCGGCGCTGCTGACAACTCAGTTGCCGGGCCGGCGATTTTCAGGCAATCAGCGCCTGCGATAGCGCTGCTCATCGGTTGCCAGGCAGATCACAGCGCTTCTCAATGCGCTAGCCAATCAGAGACTGCGCGGGGCCATTTCTAGCCAATCAGAGTGCTTGTTCTCGATGACTCCTCAGTCGCCAGGCGGACCCGCAGCGCCCAGCGCTCCCCGGGAGCGGAATTTGGGGAGGGGGGAGGTGACCCTGGGGATGGGGATGGGGATGGGGCGTGCGGGGGCAGCTGGGGCCGGACTGGTGGCACTGGTGGTGCTGAGAGCCCCCCCGGCTGCGGGGGTCGCGGTGAGAAGGGGTTGGGGGCCCCAAATTAAACCAAAGAGGGATCGGGACCCCCCCACGGAGCAGGAGGGGCCTGGAACCCCCAAAACCAAACACGGGGGAGGGGAGCGGGGACTGGGGGAACGATGGGGAAGGCGGGGGAAAGAGGGGGATGGGACACCCAAAAAGGATCAAGACAACTTGAGGTGGCCACCTTTCTATGTGGATGGTAGCCAATGGTAGCCAATGCTTTTTCCCAGTCCATGGGATCCCAGTCTGTGCAATCCCAGTCGATGTGGTCCCAGTCCATAGAATCTCAACCCAGTTTATCCCAGTGTGTACCGTCCTGATCCCTATGGTCCCATTCCATATGGTCCCAGTCCATAGGATCTCAGTCCAGGTGATCCCAGCCCATGTTTGATCCCAGTCTGTGTGGTTCTGCACACACTGCCAGGGTCTGAAATTCCAGTCACCAGCCAGGAAAAAATGTTCCTGCCCTTGAATGTCCTTGCTGTCCTCTCAACGAGTTAGAATAAAACTAAAAATCAATAAATTTGAATTTAAATAAAATAGAATAAAAATGAAATTTAAAAATTTCAACTCTTACAACCCTCCTAGGGCTCCGCTGCCGGAATCAGCAGGAGTGGTGTTGGCCTCTTCAGGGGAGTTAGAGTGGGACCCGACCAGAGCGGGGGCCCTTAAACCCCAAAAATCCACCCTGGGGGGCAAAACATCCCCTACAGCGGCTTGGAGTGAGTCCCCCAGAAAAATGTCACTTAAAGCTGTCATGATCACCCCTGAAAAGGGGCTTGTGGGGCTGTGGCCCCACAAACACCTGAAAATGGGGAGGAAAAAAACACCCTTGGAGGGGTGAGGTCCCCCCAAACATCCCTAAAAAGAGAAAAACTCCTCTTCAGAGGGGCCTGAAGACCCTTCAGGGCCCTCGAGGAGGGACAAGATCCCCTCCTCTGCTGGGGCCTCTCCGAGCCGGGAGCTCTCCCGTTGGCGGCTGCCCTCGGGGGAGCCCCGAACGACGGCGGCTCCTGGGCTGAGCCCCCCTCAGCCGGGGCTGTGGAGGGAACTGGGGGGGCTGGGACGGGGCCTGGGGCTCCTGGGGTGACCTGGGGGAGCCTCAGTGGGTCCCACCTCCCCCTGTGCCCCCTCTCCCACCCCCTTCCCAATATTGCCCCCAAACAAAAGCTTGTGGCTGTGCCCCCACCGACCTCCAGCCCTGGGAACCTGGAGCAAGCGGAAACCACAACTTTGCAAATGCTACCTGTGCCTGAAGCAAATGGAAAGAGAACTGGGGTGTGAAAAATAAAGCTTGTTTATTTTCAGAAAAACAGCAAAGAAAACACAGAACACATTTACATTGTAAGAATATTTGTAACAACAACTATCTATGGAACGTATATACCCAAGAACATATCTAACAAAAGTCTATGAAACGTATTTACAGAAGACAAAAAGAAGCCCTAAAACCTATAGCCTAAAGACAACAACAAACTCTACAAGGTATGTACAAAAGGGTGGCATCTCTGTCCGGGATCTCCATCGGTCCTTGAGGAAAAGCAAGAGGCACAGTCACTCCAATCAGGCAGAGAGGGCTCTTCCATGTGCCCCCAGGCTGGCCCAGCAAGCGCAGCACAGGCTGGGGATGGCCACCAGAACCCAATGCACCGGGTCCCACATCCCTGAGCAGGGACCACCCAGCCCAGTCCCAGCCTGGCAGCAGGGGACCCGCTCTGCCTGTGGGGACCACATGCCTGTCCTGCTGCTGGTATTGCTCTTCATCCCAAGATCATGGCCTCTTCCTCATCTTTCTCATCAATGTCCATGTCCTCAAGGTACTCTTCCATTTCCACGTCCATCTCCTCTTCCACATCTACCTCCATCTCTTCTTCACCAGTCTCTTCTCCATCCACTTCCATCTCCTCCTCTGGATCCATCTGCATGTCCACCTCCATCTCTTCCTCTCCAGTCTCTTCTCCATCCACTTCCATCTCCTCCTCTGTATCAATCTCCATGTCCACCTCCATCTCTTCCTCTCCACTCTCTTCTCCATCCACTTCCATCTCCTCCTCTGTATCCATCTGCATGTCCACCTCCATCTCTTCCTCTCCACTCTCTTCTCCATCCACTTCCATCTCCTCCTCTGTATCAATCTCCATGTCCACCTCCATCGCATTGTCTCCACTCTCTTCTCCATCCACTTCCATCTCCTCCTCTCTATCAGCCTGCATGTCCACCTCCATCTCGTCCTCTCTCTCGGTGACAGCCTGCAGAGGTAGCAACACCTCAGAGTGGGGTCCCTGTCCCACCCCATCCCCACAGAACTCCAGCCCAGCCGGGCAGCTGGGGGGTGTCCACCTCCATGGAATGGCACTGTACCTTCCTCAGGACAAATGTGAGCATCCTGCAGGGACGGATGACAAAATCCAGGCAACAGAGAGCTTTCAGGACTGATGGGAGTATCAGGGCGCAGGTGACGAGAAGAGTGACAGGGAACATGGTGAAGGGTGAGCTGGCACGAGGGCTGGCACAGGGTGGGCTGACACAAGGGCCAGTGGTTGTGTTGTGCTCTTTGCTGGACGCTGGAAGTTCCTGCTGGAACATCACATCTGTGACATCACAGTGGATCTAAAGAGCATCTTGTTTCGAGCTGAGCAATCTTCCCCAGCCCATGCTGCTCACAGCCCTGTTGCCAAGGATGGGGCATCCACAGCCTGGGCCAGTGCCTCAGCAGCCTCCGTGTAAAAGAGCAGCTCCCTCAGATCCAACTTCAATCAGCCTCCTGCAGTTGAAAGCCATCCCCCCTTGTCCTGTTGCCACGGGCCCGGCTGAACACTGTCCCCGTCTTTCCTGTGGGACCCTTCCAGTCCTGCAGAGCTGCAGGGAGGCCTCCCCAGTGTCTCCTCCTTCCAGGCTGAGCATCCCCAGCCCCACTTGGACGGCAGTCAGGTAGATCAGGGGGAGTCAAGGCTGAAGTCAAACAGCATCAGGAACTGAGAGGTGGAAGCTTTAGGCCCAGGTTTGCCTCTATAATAACAGTGGAGGGGAAGATGGTGGGACACTGGCTCTGTTCTAACCGCTGATTATTTTCTTTTTTTTTTTTTTTCCCTTCTTTTCTGTCATGCTGATGCAGGTGTTGCTGTTTGCAAGGAAGCTTGGCACATTATCCATTGTCTTCTCCATTTGTGAAACACCGAGCAGAGTCTGGGCAGGCTGATGATGCAGAGCAAAACCTGCAAATACACCGGTGATCCTGAGCCTGGAGGGTGCAGCTAAACCCGGCCAAAAATAATTTCTGGAAAGTCAAGCCTGGTTTACATTTTCTTGAATTTGGCTATTCCTGAACCGGGGGAGAGGGCTTTCTGGGGAGGGGGTGCCACAGGGTTCCCCCCCCCCCCATTTTTGGGAGGTTTCCCATGGTGCCCCCCTCCCCAAAAAGCACCGCGGGCCCCCTGAAGCGGCTCCTGTTCCATCGGCCGGTGCCCCCTGATCCAGGACTGCCCCCGGTGAGTCTGGGGCGCTCTGGGGGGATTTTGGGGAGATTTTGGCGGCATGTATGGGCTTTGGGGGATTTTGTTGGGAGATTAGGGGGAATTATTGGATTTTGGAGAGAACTACTGGGTTTGTGGGGTTATGGGGGTTTTGTGGGTTTTGAGGATTTTGGATTTTAGGGATTTTTTAGGGTTTTGGGGTGGTTATTTTTTGGGGGGTTTATTGAAATTTTTGGGCGGTTTTTTTGTTTTTTTGGTTTTTTTTGTTTGTTTTTTTTTTTTAAATTTTGGTGGGTTCCATTGGGATTTTGTGGGATTCTTTGCTGTTTAGGAGTTTTTAATTGGGATTTTTGGGGGATTTTGGGGGGTTTCAGTGGAATTTTGGGGGGCTTTGGAGTTGTCCCAGGGTGTGGGGAAGGGCTGAGAGGCACCAAAGTCTCCTTTAAACCCCTGAAAGTCCCAATAAACCCCATGAAATCGCAATTAAATTTCACAAATTCCCATTAGAACACCCTCGAATCCCAATAAAAGCCCACAAAATCCCAATTAAACCCCACAAATCCTCCCAAAAATGTCTCCAAAACCACAACAAGCCCCACAAAATACTCACGAGTCCAAAGAAATCTTGACAACAACCTAGAAAAAACCTACAAAACCCCCCCTAATCCCCACTAAAATTCCTAACAAACCCAAATCCCCAAAGAATCCCACTAAATGCCCCCACAATTCCAATAAATTGCCTCCAAATCCCCTAAAAATCCCAATAAAACCCAGAAATAATTCCAGAGGATCCCACAAAATCCCCACAAAATCCCAGTAAAACCTTCCAAAATTCTAAAGAAAACACAAAAAATTTCAATTAACCCCCAAATACCCCCAGGAAAACAACTTCCCCCTCAAAGCACCAAGAAAACCCCTCAAAATCCAAACTCCCAAAATTCCCAAACACCCCCACACCCAATAATTCTCCCCAAAAACCCCAACAATTCCCTGTAAACTCCCAACACAATTCCCAAAAGCCCAAAAAAGCCCCAGATACCCAAACCCCTCCCGAGCCCTCCCTGGTCCCTCCCGGTCCCGCCCAGGCCTGTCCGGGGCCGCGGCCAAAACTGCCCGGAGCGGAGGCGGAGGTCCCGGAGTGACCCCGGAGCCGATCCCGGGCTTGGCCTCGGGCTCGGCCCCTTTGGGGGATTTTGGGCCACACTGGGCAGGTTTAGGGTGGGCTTCAGATCCCTTGCGGGGATCCCGAGCCTTTTTGGGTGGATTTTCAGCCCCTGTGGCTGATTTGAGGCCGAATCTGGTGGGGTTTAGGGGGGATTTCAGACCCCTTTGGATGATTTTAGGCCCATGGGGGTGGGGCTGGGGCCCATTTGGGTGAGTTTAGGAAAAACTGGGCCCATATGGGTGAATCCTAATCCTGTGTGGGTGATTTTAGGTCCCTTTTTTGTGTATTTTGGGTGCATTTAAGTAGGGTTTTTTGCTGCTTTGGGCAATTTTAGGTTGAACCAAGCCTTTTTAGGGTGATTTTAGGTCTTCTTGTGTTGGTGTCAGGGACATTTTGGTGATTTTAGATACCTTTGGATGATTTTAGGCTGGACCAGATACTTTCAGGCTGGATTTTAGTCACATTTGAAAGATTTACGGGTGATCATAAGCCATTTCTTGAGGGCTATAAAACACTTGGGGCAGTTTTAAGCCCCTTTGGTTGGATTTTAGAGCCCTCTGGATACTTTTAATCCCATTTGGTTGGTGTCAGGCCGAACCATGTGGATGTAGGCTGCATTTGATGCCCTTTTGGGTGATTTTGGGTCAAACCGGGCTTTTTTAGGACAGCGCATCCCCCTGGCCCCGCTCCTTTCCCCTCACGGTTCCGCCCTTTCCTCGCTCCTTTCCCCTCATGGTTCTGCCCTTTCCTCGCTCCTTTCCCCTCCTGGTTCAGGATCCCGGAGCGGGGGAGGAGGAGGAGGGAGGGAGGAAGAGGCGCAGCGGCAGCAGGGAGCAGCCGGAGGAGAGGAGAGAAGGAATCACGTGGCCCTGGCGCTGCCTGAGCTCGCAGCACCCCGGGAGCATCGCCCCCATCCCGCAGGTGCCCAGGGAGGGGGAGCTCGGCCCAAATATCCTGGGGGGTGCCTGGGTTCGGGTTCTTTGGGAGGGATGTTTGGAGCTGGCAGGGCTCCAAAGCTGAGCCGCAGCTGGCCCTCGGGGGGACATCGGGGGGTCCCCGAGAGGTGTTTTTGGGGGATCCCAGTGTGGGTGGCGGCAGAGCCCCGTCGGGGGGACACCGGTTTTGGGGAGCCCCGGGAGAGCCGCGGCTGCCCTGAGCGGGAGCCCCGAGAGAGGAGAGCCCCAGAAGCCCCAGCGGGGAACCCGAGAGGGGGGGACCCCTGGCAGTGCCGGTACCCCCGGCAATGGGAGGTGCTGGGGCTGGAGGGGCGGCATGGCCGGGAAAGGGGTGCGGGGCTCCCGGGGCCGCCAGGGGCTGCTCCCAGCAGGAGCCCAGTTGCTGACAGTCATTCCCCGTTATGATACAATTTGCCCCCAGCACTGTTCCCGTTGTTCCCAGTGCCATCCAGTGTTTTCCCAGTTCTCCCACTTGCCCCCAGAATAGTCCCAGTCACTCCCAGTAAGATCCCAGTATGAGTTCAGTATGATCCCAGTCTCTGCCAGCAGGGCCCCAGTCACTCACCCTTGTCCCCAGTTGCCCCCAGCGTGGTCCCAGTTGCCCCCAGCACATTCCCAGTGGCTCCATATGTGTCCCAGTCCTAGTGCAATGATGGGGAATACCAAACGCACTTGAGGCATCACGTACGGTTAACACCAAAGCTGTGGCTATGTTTGTGATGGGGTCATAGGTAAAGTTCACTAGGTTCCACCGGGATTGGAATTCCTTTTCAAAATCAGCGGCACTGTCCCAAACTATTTTCCGAATCTCAGTAGGAAAAGTGCCTTCTTCACCTTCTCTTATAATCGAGGCAGCAACCGACTGCATCCCTAATTGAGCCTGGATACAGCTGAGAGCTAAAGAAACGTTCTTTTGTGTGGCACCGAGTGCATCAATTACCAATTTGTGATCATTTACGCTTGCTTCCTCCCAACTTGGTAATATGTTTGATAGCAAGCGCTGATGTCTTCCCAAGGCCAGTAAGGACGACTGCAGTGGTTGTTGGAATTTGGTCAAATCTAGTGGTGGCAGCCAATGTGTTCATTAATACTTCTGAATCAATGCTATTTAGAATTCCCAATCCTGTTCCCACAGCACCGGTTATGTCTCTTAGCATCCGTCTTTTAGAAGGGTTCCGCTGTCGCAACCAGGTCGTCCAACCCTGAAAAGAAGTTGACAAAAAAGGTGAACAAGCTGGCTGAATTTCTGAGACATTTTTTTGCATCAGCAAAATCAGGGGTATTTAACCCCATCGTTTGGGAATTGGGGAGTGTTTGACACCCCAGGATCTGGGATTTGGAGGGTTTGATCCTAAAATTTGGGGTTCGGGGCCTGGGGGGGGGGGGGTAGGGCTTGACATCCCAGAGTTTGGGTTTGAGGGTGTTTGACCCCCCCAGTGTTTGAACCCCCAGGATTTGGGGTCGGGGGGAGTTGACCCCAGGATCTGGGGTGTTTGACCCGCTGGGTTTGGGGTCGGGGTTGGGAGCAGAGCCATTTCCTGGAAACAGCGGCGGGACCGGGACTGGGAACAGGATCGGGATCGGGAATGGGAGTGGGATCGGGGTCGGGAATGAGATCGGGAACGGGAACAGAAATGGGAATGGGATTGGGATCGGGAACAGGATCAGGAACGGGATTGGGCTCGGGAAGGGGAGAGGCCCTGGCCCAATAATGGACCCCTCCCCCAGGGAGCGACCCTGCCCCAGTCCCGGGATGGAGCAATCCCCTCAATCCAAGACCCCTCCCCAATTCCCAAACCCTCCCCAACGCCAGCCCCTGACCCAGTCCCAGACCCCTCCCCAGTCGCTGAACGGACCCTCCCTCAATCCCAACCCGCCCCGATCCGGATCGGAGCCATCCCCGGAGCCTCCCCCATTCCCGGACCGGACCCTTCAATCCCTTTTTGGGGCGGCTCCTGCCGCTTCCAGCCCATTTTTGGGGGATCCAAAGGGCTC
Organism: Anomalospiza imberbis; assembly: GCF_031753505.1. Taxonomy (NCBI): domain Eukaryota; kingdom Metazoa; phylum Chordata; class Aves; order Passeriformes; family Viduidae; genus Anomalospiza; species Anomalospiza imberbis. The sequence goes on from NW_027100202.1 coordinate 15,484, forward strand.
CGGGGACCCTCCCCACTTTGGGGGTGTTGGGGTGGCCCCAGGGCCGCCCCGAGGGCCGAGGGGGGATGGAAACCCCCAAAGCCGGGGGGCTCCTGGGGGTCCCCAGTTCCCCCCGTCCCCACCCCAAAACAGCTCCTGGCCAATCAGAGCGCGCGGCGCTGCTGACAACTCAGTTGCCGGGCCGGCGATTTTCAGGCAATCAGCGCCTGCGATAGCGCTGCTCATCGGTTGCCAGGCAGATCACAGCGCTTCTCAATGCGCTAGCCAATCAGAGACTGCGCGGGGCCATTTCTAGCCAATCAGAGTGCTTGTTCTCGATGACTCCTCAGTCGCCAGGCGGACCCGCAGCGCCCAGCGCTCCCCGGGAGCGGAATTTGGGGAGGGGGGAGGTGACCCTGGGGATGGGGATGGGGCGTGCGGGGGCAGCTGGGGCCGGACTGGTGGCACTGGTGGTGCTGAGAGCCCCCCCGGCTGCGGGGGTCGCGGTGAGAAGCGGTTGGGGGCCCCAAATTAAACCAAAGAGGGATCGGGACCCCCCCACGGAGCAGGAGGGGCCTGGAACCCCCAAAACCAAACACGGGGGAGGGGAGCGGGGACTGGGGGAACGATGGGGAAGGCGGGGGAAAGAGGGGGATGGGACACCCAAAAAGGATCAAGACAACTTGAGGTGGCCACCTTTCTATGTGGATGGTAGCCAATGGTAGCCAATGCTTTTTCCCAGTCCATGGGATCCCAGTCTGTGCAATCCCAGTCGATGTGGTCCCAGTCCATAGAATCTCAACCCAGTTTATCCCAGTGTGTACCGTCCTGATCCCTATGGTCCCATTCCATATGGTCCCAGTCCATAGGATCTCAGTCCAGGTGATCCCAGCCCATGTTTGATCCCAGTCTGTGTGGTTCTGCACACACTGCCAGGGTCTGAAATTCCAGTCACCAGCCAGGAAAAAATGTTCCTGCCCTTGAATGTCCTTGCTGTCCTCTCAACGAGTTAGAATAAAACTAAAAATCAATAAATTTGAATTTAAATAAAATAGAATAAAAATGAAATTTAAAAATTTCAACTCTTACAACCCTCCTAGGGCTCCGCTGCCGGAATCAGCAGGAGTGGTGTTGGCCTCTTCAGGGGAGTTAGAGTGGGACCCGACCAGAGCGGGGGCCCTTAAACCCCAAAAATCCACCCTGGGGGGCAAAACATCCCCTACAGCGGCTTGGAGTGAGTCCCCCAGAAAAATGTCACTTAAAGCTGTCATGATCACCCCTGAAAAGGGGCTTGTGGGGCTGTGGCCCCACAAACACCTGAAAATGGGGAGGAAAAAAACACCCTTGGAGGGGTGAGGTCCCCCCAAACATCCCTAAAAAGAGAAAAACTCCTCTTCAGAGGGGCCTGAAGACCCTTCAGGGCCCTCGAGGAGGGACAAGATCCCCTCCTCTGCTGGGGCCTCTCCGAGCCGGGAGCTCTCCCGTTGGCGGCTGCCCTCGGGGGAGCACCGAATGACAGCGGCTCCTGGGCTGAGCCCCCCTCAGCCGGGGCTGTGGAGGGAACTGGGGGGGCTGGGACGGGGCCTGGGGGTCCTGGGGTGACCTGGGGGAGCCTCAGTGGGTCCCACCTCCCCCTGTGCCCCCTCTCCCACCCCCTTCCCAATATTGCCCCCAAACAAAAGCTTGTGGCTGTGCCAGCGCCCCCACCGACCTCCAGCCCTCGGAACCTGGAGCAAGCGGAAACCACAACTTTGCAAATGCTACCTGTGCCTGAAGCAAATGGAAAGAGAACTGGGGTGTGAAAAATAAAGCTTGTTTATTTTCAGAAAAACAGCAAAGAAAACACAGAACACATTTACATTGTAAGAATATTTGTAACAACAACTATCTATGGAACGTATATACCCAAGAACATATCTAACAAAAGTCTATGAAACGTATTTACAGAAGACAAAAAGAAGCCCTAAAACCTATGGCCTAAAGACAACAACAAACTCTACAACGTATGTACAAAAGGGTGGCATCTCTGTCCGGGATCTCCATCGGTCCTTGAGGAAAAGCAAGAGGCACAGTCACTCCAATCAGGCAGAGAGGGCTCTTCCATGTGCCCCCAGGCTGGCCCAGCAAGCGCAGCACAGGCTGGGGATGGCCACCAGAACCCGATGCACCGGGTCCCACATCCCTGAGCAGGGACCACCCAGCCCAGTCCCAGCCTGGCAGCAGGGGACCCGCTCTGCCTGTGGGGACCACATGCCTGTCCTGCTGCTGGTATTGCTCTTCATCCCAAGATCATGGCCTCTTCCTCATCTTTCTCATCAATGTCCATGTCCTCAAGGTACTCTTCCATTTCCACGTCCATCTCCTCTTCCACATCTACCTCCATCTCTTCTTCACCAGTCTCTTCTCCATCCACTTCCATCTCCTCCTCTGGATCCATCTGCATGTCCACCTCCATCTCTTCCTCTCCAGTCTCTTCTCCATCCACTTCCATCTCCTCCTCTGTATCAATCTCCATGTCCACCTCCATCTCTTCCTCTCCACTCTCTTCTCCATCCACTTCCATCTCCTCCTCTGTATCCATCTGCATGTCCACCTCCATCTCTTCCTCTCCACTCTCTTCTCCATCCACTTCCATCTCCTCCTCTGTATCAATCTCCATGTCCACCTCCATCGCATTGTCTCCACTCTCTTCTCCATCCACTTCCATCTCCTCCTCTCTATCAGCCTGCATGTCCACCTCCATCTCGTCCTCTCTCTCGGTGACAGCCTGCAGAGGTAGCAACACCTCAGAGTGGGGTCCCTGTCCCACCCCATCCCCACAGAACTCCAGCCCAGCCGGGCAGCTGGGGGGTGTCCACCTCCATGGAATGGCACTGTACCTTCCTCAGGACAAATGTGAGCATCCTGCAGGGACGGATGACAAAATCCAGGCAACAGAGAGCTTTCAGGACTGATGGGAGTATCAGGGCGCAGGTGACGAGAAGAGTGACAGGGAACATGGTGAAGGGTGAGCTGGCACGAGGGCTGGCACAGGGTGGGCTGACACAAGGGCCAGTGGTTGTGTTGTGCTCTTTGCTGGACGCTGGAAGTTCCTGCTGGAACATCACATCTGTGACATCACAGTGGATCTAAAGAGCATCTTGTTCCGAGCTGAGCAATCTTCCCCAGCCCATGCTGCTCACAGCCCTGTTGCCAAGGATGGGGCATCCACAGCCTGGGCCAGTGCCTCAGCAGCCTCCGTGTAAAAGAGCAGCTCCCTCAGATCCAACTTCAATCAGCCTCCTGCAGTTGAAAGCCATCCCCCCTTGTCCTGTTGCCACGGGCCCGGCTGAACACTGTCCCCGTCTTTCCTGTGGGACCCTTCCAGTCCTGCAGAGCTGCACTGAGGCCTCCCCAGTGTCTCCTCCTTCCAGGCTGAGCATCCCCAGCCCCACTTGGACGGCAGTCAGGTAGATCAGGGGGAGTCAAGGCTGAAGTCAAACAGCATCAGGAACTGAGAGGTGGAAGCTTTAGGCCCAGGTTTGCCTCTATAATAACAGTGGAGGGGAAGATGGTGGGACACTGGCTCTGTTCTAACCGCTGATTATTTTCTTTTTTTTTTTTTTTCCCTTCTTTTCTGTCATGCTGATGCAGGTGTTGCTGTTTGCAAGGAAGCTTGGCACATTATCCATTGTCTTCTCCATTTGTGAAACACCGAGCAGAGTCTGGGCAGGCTGATGATGCAGAGCAAAACCTGCAAATACACCGGTGATCCTGAGCCTGGAGGGTGCAGCTAAACCCGGCCAAAAATAATTTCTGGAAAGTCAAGCCTGGTTTACATTTTCTTGAATTTGGCTATTCCTGAACCGGGGGAGAGGGCTTTCTGGGGAGGGGGTGCCACAGGGTTCCCCCCCCCCCATTTTTGGGAGGTTTCCCATGGTGCCCCCTCCCCAAAAAGCACCGCAGGCCCCCTGAAGCGGCTCCTGTTCCATCGGCCGGTGCCCCCTGATCCAGGACTGCCCCCGGTGAGTCTGGGGCGCTCTGGGGGGATTTTGGGGAGATTTTGGCGGCATGTATGGGCTTTGGGGGATTTTGTTGGGAGATTAGGGGGAATTATTGGATTTTGGAGAGAATTACTGGGTTTGTGGGGTTATGGGGGTTTTGTGGGTTTTGAGGATTTTGGATTTTAGGGATTTTTTAGGGTTTTGGGGTGGTTATTTTTTGGGGGGTTTATTGAAATTTTTGGGCGTTTTTTTTGTTTTTTTGGGTTTTTTTTTTGTTTGTTTTTTTTTTTAAATTTTGGTGGGTTCCATTGGGATTTTGTGGGATTCTTTGCTGTTTAGGAGTTTTTAATTGGGATTTTTGGGGGATTTTGGGGGGTTTCAGTGGAATTTTGGGGGGCTTTGGAGTTGTCCCAGGGTGTGGGGAAGGGCTGAGAGGCACCAAAGTCTCCTTTAAACCCCTGAAAGTCCCAATAAACCCCATGAAATCGCAATTAAATTTCACAAATTCCCATTAGAACACCCTCGAATCCCAATAAAAGCCCACAAAATCCCAATTAAACCCCACAAATCCTCCCAAAAATGTCTCCAAAACCACAACAAGCCCCACAAAATACTCACGAGTCCAAAGAAATCTTGACAACAACCTAGAAAAAACCTACAAAACCCCCCCTAATCCCCACTAAAATTCCTAACAAACCCAAATCCCCAAAGAATCCCACTAAATGCCCCCACAATTCCAATAAATTGCCTCCAAATCCCCTAAAAATCCCAATAAAACCCAGAAATAATTCCAGAGGATCCCACAAAATCCCCACAAAATCCCAGTAAAACCTTCCAAAATTCTAAAGAAAACACAAAAAATTTCAATTAACCCCCAAATACCCCCAGGAAAAAAACTTCCCACTCAAAGCACCAAGAAAACCCCTCAAAATCCAAACTCCCAAAATTCCCAAACACCCCCACACCCAATAATTCTCCCCAAAAACCCCAACAATTCCCTGTAAACTCCCAACACAATTCCCAAAAGCCCAAAAAAGCCCCAGATACCCAAACCCCTCCCGAGCCCTCCCTGGTCCCTCCCGGTCCCGCCCAGGCCCGTCCGGGGCCGCGGCCAAAACTGCCCGGAGCGGAGGCGGAGGTCCCGGAGTGACCCCGGAGCCGATCCCGGGCTTGACCTCGGGCTCGGCCCCTTTGGGGGATTTTGGGCCACACTGGGCAGGTTTAGGGTGGGCTTCAGATCCCTTGCGGGGATCCCGAGCCTTTTTGGGTGGATTTTCAGCCCCTGTGGCTGATTTGAGGCCGAATCTGGTGGGGTTTAGGGGGGATTTCAGACCCCTTTGGATGATTTTAGGCCCATGTGGGTGGGGCTGGGGCCCATTTGGGTGAGTTTAGGAAAAACTGGGCCCATATGGGTGAATCCTAATCATGTGTGGGTGATTTTAGGTCCCTTTTTTGTGTATTTTGGGTGCATTTAAGTAGGGTTTTTTGCTGCTTTGGGCAATTTTAGGTTGAACCAAGCCTTTTTAGGGTGATTTTAGGTCTTCTTGTGTTGGTGTCAGGGACATTTTGGTGATTTTAGATACCTTTGGATGATTTTAGGCTGGACCAGATACTTTCAGGCTGGATTTTAGTCACATTTGAAAGATTTACGGGTGATCATAAGCCATTTCTTGAGGGCTATAAAACACTTGGGGCAGTTTTAAGCCCCTTTGGTTGGATTTTAGAGCCCTCTGGATACTTTTAATCCCATTTGGTTGGTGTCAGGCCGAACCATGTGGATGTAGGCTGCATTTGATGCCCTTTTGGGTGATTTTGGGTCAAACCGGGCTTTTTTAGGACAGCGCATCCCCCTGGCCCCGCTCCTTTCCCCTCACGGTTCCGCCCTTTCCTCGCTCCTTTCCCCTCATGGTTCTGCCCTTTCCTCGCTCCTTTCCCCTCCTGGTTCAGGATCCCGGAGCGGGGGAGGAGGAGGAGGGAGGGAGGAAGAGGCGCAGCGGCAGCAGGGAGCAGCCGGAGGAGAGGAGAGAAGGAATCACGTGGCCCTGGCGCTGCCTGAGCTCGCAGCACCCCGGGAGCATCGCCCCCATCCCGCAGGTGCCCAGGGAGGGGGAGCTCGGCCCAAATATCCTGGGGGGTGCCTGGGTTCGGGTTCTTTGGGAGGGATGTTTGGAGCTGGCAGGGCTCCAAAGCTGAGCCGCAGCTGGCCCTCGGGGGGACATCGGGGGGTCCCCGAGAGGTGTTTTTGGGGGATCCCAGTGTGGGTGGCGGCAGAGCCCCGTCGGGGGGACACCGGTTTTGGGGAGCCCCGGGAGAGCCGCGGCTGCCCTGAGCGGGAGCCCCGAGAGAGGAGAGCCCCAGAAGCCCCAGCGGGGAACCCGAGAGAGGGGGACCCCTGGCAGTGCCGGTACCCCCGGCAATGGGAGGTGCTGGGGCTGGAGGGGCGGCATGGCCGGGAAAGGGGTGCGGGGCTCCCGGGGCCGCCAGAGGCTGCTCCCAGCAGGAGCCCAGTTGCTCCCAGTCACTCCCCGTTATGATACAATTTGCCCCCAGCACTGTTCCCGTTGTTCCCAGTGCCATCCAGTGTTTTCCCAGTTCTCCCACTTGCCCCCAGAATAGTCCCAGTCACTCCCAGTAAGATCCCAGTATGAGTTCAGTATGATCCCAGTCTCTGCCAGCAGGGCCCCAGTCACTCACCCTTGTCCCCAGTTGCCCCCAGCGTGGTCCCAGTTGCCCCCAGCACATTCCCAGTGGCTCCATATGTGTCCCAGTCCTAGTGCAATGATGGGGAATACCAAACGCACTTGAGGCATCACGTACGGTTAACACCAAAGCTGTGGCTATGTTTGTGATGGGGTCATAGGTAAAGTTCACTAGGTTCCACCGGGATTGGAATTCCTTTTCAAAATCAGCGGCACTGTCCCAAACTATTTTCCGATCTCAGTAGGAAAAGTGCCTTCTTCACCTTCTCTTATAATCGAGGCAGCAACCGACTGCATCCCTAATTGAGCCTGGATACAGCTGAGAGCTAAAGAAACGTTCTTTTGTGTGGCACCGAGTGCATCAATTACCAATTTGTGATCATTTACGCTTGCTTCCTCCCAACTTGGTAATATGTTTGATAGCAAGCGCTGATGTCTTCCCAAGGCCAAGAAGGACGACTGCAGTGGTTGTTGGAATTTGGTCAAATCTAGTGGTGGCAGCCAATGTGTTCATTAATACTTCTGAATCAATGCTATTTAGAATTCCCAATCCTGTTCCCACAGCACCGGTTATGTCTCTTAGCATCCGTCTTTTAGAAGGGTTCCGCTGTCGCAACCAGGTCGTCCAACCCTGAAAAGAAGTTTTTTTTCCATCAGCAAAATCAGGGGTATTTAACCCCATCGTTTGGGAATTGGGGAGTGTTTGACACCCCAGGATCTGGGATTTGGAGGGTTTGATCCTAAAATTTGGGGTTTGGGGCTGGGGGGGGGGGGGGGTAGGGCTTGACATCCCAGAGTTTGGGTTTGAGGGTGTTTGACCCCCCCAGTGTTTGAACCCCCAGGATTTGGGGTCGGGGGGAGTTGACCCCAGGATCTGGGGTGTTTGACCCGCTGGGTTTGGGGTCGGGGTTGAGAGCAGAGCCATTTCCTGGAAACAGCGGCGGGACCGGGACTGGGAACAGGATCGGGATCGGGAATGGGAGTGGGATCGGGGTCGGGAATGAGATCGGGAACGGGAACAGAAATGGGAATGGGATTGGGATTGGGAACAGGATCAGGAACGGGATTGGGCTTGGGAAGGGGAGAGGCCCTGGCCCAATAATGGACCCCTCCCCCAGGGAGCGACCCTGCCCCAATCCCGGGATGGAGCAATCCCCTCAATCCCAGACCCCTCCCCAATTCCCAAACCCTCCCCAATGCCAGCCCCTGACCCAGTCCCAGACCCCTCCCCAGTCGCTGAACGGACCCTCCCTCAATCCCAGCCCGCCCCGATCCGGATCGGAGCCATCCCCGGAGCCTCCCCCATTCCCGGACCGGAGCCTTCAATCCCTTTTTGGGGCGGCTCCTGCCGCTTCCAGCCCATTTTTGGGGGATCCAAAGGGCTCCGGGGACCCTCCCCACTTTGGGGGTGTTGGGGTGGCCCCAGGGCCGCCCCGAGGGCCGAGGGGGGATGGAAACCCCCAAAGCCGGGGGGCTCCTGGGGGTCCCCAGTTCCCCCCGTCCCCACCCCAAAACAGCTCCTGGCCAATCAGAGCGCGCGGCGCTGCTGACAACTCAGTTGCCGGGCCGGCGATTTTCAGGCAATCAGCGCCTGCGATAGCGCTGCTCATCGGTTGCCAGGCAGATCACAGCGCTTCTCAATGCGCTAGCCAATCAGAGACTGCGCGGGGCCATTTCTAGCCAATCAGAGCGCTTGTTCTCGATGACTCCTCAGTCGCCAGGCGGACCCGCAGCGCCCAGCGCTCCCCGGGAGCGGAATTTGGGGAGGGGGGAGGTGACCCTGGGGATGGGGATGGGGCGTGCGGGGGCAGCTGGGGCCGGACTGGTGGCACTGGTGGTGCTGAGAGCCCCCCCGGCCGCGGGGGTCGCGGTGAGAAGGGGTTGGGGGCCCCAAATTAAACCAAAGAGGGATCGGGACCCCCCCACGGAGCAGGAGGGGCCTGGAACCCCCAAAACCAAACACGGGGGAGGGGAGCGGGGATTGGGGGAACGATGGGGAAGGCGGGGGAAAGAGGGGGATGGGACACCCAAAAAGGATCAAGACAACTTGAGGTGGCCACCTTTCTATGTGGATGGTAGCCAATGGTAGCCAATGCTTTTTCCCAGTCCATGGGATCCCAGTCTGTGCAATCCCAGTCGATGTGGTCCCAGTCCATATAATCTCAACCCAGTTTATCCCAGTGTGTACCGTCCTGATCCCTATGGTCCCATTCCATATGGTCCCAGTCCATAGGATCTCAGTCCAGGTGATCCCAGCCCATGTTTGATCCCAGTCTGTGTGGTTCTGCACACACTGCCAGGGTCTGAAATTCCAGTCACCAGCCAGGAAAAAATGTTCCTGCCCTTGAATGTCCTTGCTGTCCTCTCAACGAGTTATAATAAAACTAAAAATCAATAAATTTGAATTTAAATAAAATAGAATAAAAATGAAATTTAAAAATTTCAACTCTTACAACCCTCCTAGGGCTCCGCTGCCGGAATCAGCAGGAGTGGTGTTGGCCTCTTCAGGGGAGTTAGAGTGGGACCCGACCAGAGCGGGGGCCCTTAAACCCCAAAAATCCAGCCTGGGGGGCAAAACATCCCCTACAGCGGCTTGGAGTGAGTCCCCCAGAAAAATGTCACTTAAAGCTGTCATGATCACCCCTGAAAAGGGGCTTGTGGGGCTGTGGCCCCACAAACACCTGAAAATGGGGAGGAAAAAACACCCTTGGAGGGGTGAGGTCCCCCCAAACATCCCTAAAAAGAGAAAAACTCCTCTTCAGAGGGGCCTGAAGACCCTTCAGGGCCCTCGAGGAGGGACAAGATCCCCTCCTCTGCTGGGGCCTCTCCGAGCCGGGAGCTCTCCCGTTGGCGGCTGCCCTCGGGGGAGCCCCGAACGACGGCGGCTCCTGGGCTGAGCCCCCCTCAGCCGGGGCTGTGGAGGGAACTGGGGGGGCTGGGACGGGGCCTGGGGGTCCTGGGGTGACCTGGGGGAGCCTCAGTGGGTCCCACCTCCCCCTGTGCCCCCTCTCCCACCCCCTTCCCAATATTGCCCCCAAACAAAAGCTTGTGGCTGTGCCAGCGCCCCCACCGACCTCCAGCCCTGGGAACCTGGAGCAAGCGGAAACCACAACTTTGCAAATGCTACCTGTGCCTGAAGCAAATGGAAAGAGAACTGGGGTGTGAAAAATAAAGCTTGTTTATTTTCAGAAAAACAGCAAAGAAAACACAGAACACATTTACATTGTAAGAATATTTGTAACAACAACTATCTATGGAACGTATATACCTAAGAACATATCTAACAAAAGTCTATGAAACGTATTTACAGAAGACAAAAAGAAGCCCTAAAACCTATAGCCTAAAGACAACAACAAACTCTACAACGTATGTACAAAAGGGTGGCATCTCTGTCCGGGATCTCCATCGGTCCTTGAGGAAAAGCAAGAGGCACGGTCACTCCAATCAGGCAGAGAGGGCTCTTCCATGTGCCCCCAGGCTGGCCCAGCAAGCGCAGCACAGGCTGGGGATGGCCACCAGAACCCAATGCACCGGGTCCCACATCCCTGAGCAGGGACCACCCAGCCCAGTCCCAGCCTGGCAGCAGGGGACCCGCTCTGCCTGTGGGGACCACATGCCTGTCCTGCTGCTGGTATTGCTCTTCATCCCAAGATCATGGCCTCTTCCTCATCTTTCTCATCAATGTCCATGTCCTCAAGGTACTCTTCCATTTCCACATCCATCTCCTCTTCCACATCTACCTCCATCTCTTCTTCACCAGTCTCTTCTCCATCCACTTCCATCTCCTCCTCTGGATCCATCTGCATGTCCACCTCCATCTCTTCCTCTCCAGTCTCTTCTCCATCCACTTCCATCTTCTCCTTTGTATCAATCTCCATGTCCACCTCCATCTCTTCCTCTCCACTCTCTTCTCCATCCACTTCCATCTCCTCCTCTGTATCAATCTCCATGTCCACCTCCATCGCATTGTCTCCACTCTCTTCTCCATCCACTTCCATGTCCTCCTCTCTATCAGCCTGCATGTCCACCTCCATCTCGTCCTCTCTCTCGGTGACAGCCTGCAGAGGTAGCAACACCTCAGAGTGGGGTCCCTGTCCCACCCCATCCCCACAGAACTCCAGCCCAGCCGGGCAGCTGGGGGGTGTCCACCTCCATGGAATGGCACTGTACCTTCCCCAGGACAAATGTGAGCATCCTGCAGGGACGGATGACAAAATCCAGGCAACAGAGAGCTTTCAGGACTGATGGGAGTATCAGGGCGCAGGTGACGAGAAGAGTGACAGGGAACATGGTGAAGGGTGAGCTGGCACGAGGGCTGGCACAGGGTGGGCTGACACAAGGGCCAGTGGTTGTGTTGTGCTCTTTGCTGGACGCTGGAAGTTCCTGCTGGAACATCACATCTGTGACATCACAGTGGATCTAAAGAGCATCTTGTTCCGAGCTGAGCAATCTTCCCCAGCCCATGCTGCTCACAGCCCTGTTGCCAAGGATGGGGCATCCACAGCCTGGGCCAGTGCCTCAGCAGCCTCCGTGTAAAAGAGCAGCTCCCTCAGATCCAACTTCAATCAGCCTCCTGCAGTTGAAAGCCATCCCCCCTTGTCCTGTTGCCACGGGCCCGGCTGAACACTGTCCCCGTCTTTCCTGTGGGACCCTTCCAGTCCTGCAGAGCTGCACTGAGGCCTCCCCAGTGTCTCCTCTTTCCAGGCTGAGCATCCCCAGCCCCACTTGGACGGCAGTCAGGTAGATCAGGGGGAGTCAAGGCTGAAGTCAAACAGCATCAGGAACTGAGAGGTGGAAGCTTTAGGCCCAGGTTTGCCTCTATAATAACAGTGGAGGGGAAGATGGTGGGACACTGGCTCTGTTCTAACCGCTGATTATTTTCTTTTTTTTTTTTTTTCCCTTCTTTTCTGTCATGCTGATGCAGGTGTTGCTGTTTGCAAGGAAGCTTGGCACATTATCCATTGTCTTCTCCATTTGTGAAACACCGAGCAGAGTCTGGGCAGGCTGATGATGCAGAGCAAAACCTGCAAATACACCGGTGATCCTGAGCCTGGAGGGTGCAGCTAAACCCGGCCAAAAATAATTTCTGGAAAGTCAAGCCTGGTTTACATTTTCTTGAATTTGGCTATTCCTGAACCGGGGGAAAGGGCTTTCTGGGGAGGGGGTGCCACAGGGTTCCCCCCCCCCCATTTTTGGGAGGTTTCCCATGGTGCCCCCTCCCCAAAAAGCACCGCAGGCCCCCTGAAGCGGCTCCTGTTCCATCGGCCGGTGCCCCCTGATCCAGGACTGCCCCCGGTGAGTCTGGGGCGCTCTGGGGGGATTTTGGGGAGATTTTGGCGGCATGTATGGGCTTTGGGGGATTTTGTTGGGAGATTAGGGGGAAATATTGGATTTTGGAGAGAATTACTGGGTTTGTGGGGTTATGGGGGTTTTGTGGGTTTTGAGGATTTTGGATTTTAGGGATTTTTTAGGGTTTTGGGGTGGTTATTTTTTGGGGGGTTTATTGAAATTTTTGGGCGTTTTTTTTTTTGTGTTTTTTTTTTTTTTTTTTTTTTTTTTTTTTTTTTTTAATTTTGGTGGGTTCCATTGGGATTTTGTGGGATTCTTTGGTGTTTAGGAGTTTTTAATTGGGATTTTTGGGGGATTTTGGGGGGTTTCAGTGGAATTTTGGGGGGCTTTGGAGTTGTCCCAGGGTGTGGGGAAGGGCTGAGAGGCACCAAAGTCTCCTTTAAACCCCTGAAAGTCCCAATAAACCCCATGAAATCGCAATTAAATTTCACAAATTCCCATTAGAACACCCTCGAATCCCAATAAAAGCCCACAAAATCCCAATTAAACCCCACAAATCCTCCCAAAAATGTCTCCAAAACCACAACAAGCCCCACAAAATACTCACGAGTCCAAAGAAATCTTGACAACAACCTAGAAAAAACCTACAAAACCCCCCCTAATCCCCACTAAAATTCCTAACAAACCCAAATCCCCAAAGAATCCCACTAAATGCCCCCACAATTCCAATAAATTGCCTCCAAATCCCCTAAAAATCCCAATAAAACCCAGAAATAATTCCAGAGGATCCCACAAAATCCCCACAAAATCCCAGTAAAACCTTCCAAAATTCTAAAGAAAACACAAAAAATTTCAATTAACCCCCAAATACCCCCAGGAAAACAACTTCCCCCTCAAAGCACCAATAAAACCCCTCAAAACCAAACTCCCCAAAATCCCCCAACTGCCTCCAAACCCAATAATTCTCCCCAAAAACCCCAACAATTCCCCATAAACTCCCAACACAATTCCCCAAAGCCCAAAAAAGCCCCAGATGCCCAAACCCCTCCCGAGCCCTCCCTGGTCCCTCCCGGTCCCGCCCAGGCCCGTCCGGGGCCGCGGCCAAAACTGCCCGGAGCGGAGGCGGAGGTCCCGGAGCGACCCCGGAGCCGATCCCGGGCTCGGCCTCGGGCTCGGCCCCTTTGGGGGATTTTGGGCCGAACCGGGCAGGTTTAGGGTGGGCTTCAGATCCCTTGCGGGGATCCCGAGCCTTTTTGGGTGGATTTTCAGCCCCTGTGGCTGATTTGAGGCCGAATCTGGTGGGGTTTAGGGGGGATTTCAGACCCCTTTGGATGATTTTAGGCCCATGTGGGTGGGGCTGGGGCCCATTTGGGTGAGTTTAGGAAAAACGGGGCCCATATGGGTGAATCCTAATCCTGTGTGGGTGATTTTAGGTCCCTTTTTTGTGTCTTTTGGGTGCATTTAAGTAGGGTTTTTTGCTGCTTTGGGCAATTTTAGGTTGAACCAAGCCTTTTTAGGGTGATTTTAGGTCTTCTTGTGTTGGTGTCAGGGACATTTTGGTGATTTTAGATACCTTTGGATGATTTTAGGCTGGACCAGATACTTTCAGGGTGGATTTTAGTCACATTTGAAAGATTTACGGGTGATCTTAAGCCATTTCTTGAGGGCTATAAAACACTTGGGGCAGTTTTAAGCCCCTTTGGTTGGATTTTAGAGCCCTCTGGATACTTTTAATCCCATTTGGTTGGTGTCAGGCCGAACCATGTGGATGTAGGCTGCATTTGATGCCCTTTTGGGTGATTTTGGGTCAAACCGGGCTTTTTTAGGACAGCGCGTCCCCCTGGCCCCGCTCCTTTCCCCTCACGGTTCCGCCCTTTCCTCGCTCCTTTCCCCTCATGGTTCTGCCCTTTCCTCGCTCCTTTCCCCTCATGGTTCAGGATCCCGGAGCGGGGCAGGAGGAGGAGGGAGGAAGAGGCGCAGCGGCAGCAGGGAGCAGCCGGAGGAGAGGAGAGAAGGAATCGCGTGGCCCTGGCGCTGCCTGAGCTCGCAGCACCCCGGGAGCATCGCCCCCATCCCGCAGGTGCCCAGGGAGGGGGAGCTCGGCCCAAATATCCTGGGGGGTGCCTGGGTTCGGGTTCTTTGGGAGGGATGTTTGGAGCTGGCAGGGCTCCAAAGCCGAGCCGCAGCTGGCCCTCGGGGGGACATCGGGGGGTCCCCGAGAGGTGTTTTCGGGGGATCCCAGTGTGGGTGGTGGCAGAGCCCCGTCAGGGGGACACCGGTTTTGGGGAGCCCCGGGAGAGCCGCGGCTGCCCTGAGCGGGAGCCCCGAGAGAGGAGAGCCCCAGAAGCCCCAGCGGGGAACCCGAGAGGGGGGGACCCCTGGCAGTGCCGGTACCCCGGCAATGGGGGGTGCTGGGGCTGGAGGGGCGGCATGGCCGGGAAAGGGGTGCGGGGCTCCCGGGGCCGCCAGGGGCTGCTCCCAGCAGGAGCCCAGTTGCTGACAGTCATTCCCCGTTATGATACAATTTGCCCCCAGCACTGTTCCCGTTGTTCCCAGTGCCATCCAGTGTGTTCCCAGTTCTCCCACTTGCCCCCAGAATAGTCCCAGTCACTCCCAGTAAGATCCCAGTATGAGTCCAGTATGATCCCAGTCTCTGCCAGCAGGGCCCCAGTCACTCACCCTTGTCCCCAGTTGCCCCCAGCGTGGTCCCAGTTGCCCCCAGCACATTCCCAGTGGCTCCATATGTGTCCCAGTCCTAGTGCAATGATGGGGAATACCAAACGCACTTGAGGCATCACGTACGGTTAACACCAAAGCTGTGGCTATGTTTGTGATGGGGTCATAGGTAAAGTTCACTAGGTTCCACCGGGATTGGAATTCCTTTTCAAAATCAGCGGCACTGTCCCAAACTATTTTCCGAATCTCAGTAGGAAAAGTGCCTTCTTCACCTTCTCTTATAATCGAGGCAGCAACCGACTGCATCCCTAATTGAGCCTGGATACAGCTGAGAGCTAAAGAAACGTTCTTTTGTGTGGCACCGAGTGCATCAATTACCAATTTGTGATCATTTACGCTTGCTTCCTCCCAACTTGGTAATATGTTTGATAGCAAGCGCTGATGTCTTCCCAAGGCCAAGAAGGACGACTGCAGTGGTTGTTGGAATTTGGTCAAATCTAGTGGTGGCAGCCAATGTGTTCATTAATACTTCTGAATCAATGCTATTTAGAATTCCCAATCCTGTTCCCACAGCACCGGTTATGTCTCTTAGCATCCGTCTTTTAGAAGGGTTCCGCTGTCGCAACCAGGTCGTCCAACCCTGAAAAGAAGTTGACAAAAAAGGTGAACAAGCTGGCTGAATTTCTGAGACATTTTTTTGCATCAGCAAAATCAGGGGTATTTAACCCCATCGTTTGGGAATTGGGGAGTGTTTGACACCCCAGGATCTGGGATTTGGAGGGTTTGATCCTAAAATTTGGGGTTCGGGGCTGGGGGGCGGGGGGGGGGTAGGGCTTGACATCCCAGAGTTTGGGTTTGAGGGTGTTTGACCCCCCCAGTGTTTGAACCCCCAGGATTTGGGGTCGGGGGGAGTTGACCCCAGGATCTGGGGTGTTTGACCCGCTGGGTTTGGGGTCGGGGTTGAGAGCAGAGCCATTTCCTGGAAACAGCGGCGGGACCGGGACTGGGAACAGGATCGGGATCGGGAATGGGAGTGGGATCGGGGTCGGGAATGAGATCGGGAACGGGAACAGAAATGGGAATGGGATTGGGATCGGGAACAGGATCAGGAACGGGATTGGGCTCGGGAAGGGGAGAGGCCCTGGCCCAATAATGGACCCCTCCCCCAGGGAGCGACCCTGCCCCAATCCCGGGATGGAGCAATCCCCTCAATCCAAGACCCCTCCCCAATTCCCAAACCCTCCCCAATGCCAGCCCCTGACCCAGTCCCAGACCCCTCCCCAGTCGCTGAACGGACCCTCCCTCAATCCCAGCCCGCCCCGATCCGGATCGGAGCCATCCCCGGAGCCTCCCCCATTCCCGGACCGGACCCTTCAATCCCTTTTTGGGGCGGCTCCTGCCGCTTCCAGCCCATTTTTGGGGGATCCAAAGGGCTCCGGGGACCCTCCCCACTTTGGGGGTGTTGGGGTGGCCCCAGGGCCGCCCCGAGGGCCGAGGGGGGATGGAAACCCCCAAAGCCGGGGGGCTCCTGGGGGTCCCCAGTTCCCCCCGTCCCCACCCCAAAACAGCTCCTGGCCAATCAGAGCGCGCGGCGCTGCTGACAACTCAGTTGCCGGGCCGGCGATTTTCAGGCAATCAGCGCCTGCGATAGCGCTGCTCATCGGTTGCCAGGCAGATCACAGCGCTTCTCAATGCGCTAGCCAATCAGAGACTGCGCGGGGCCATTTCTAGCCAATCAGAGCACTTGTTCTCGATGACTCCTCAGTCGCCAGGCGGACCCGCAGCGCCCAGCGCTCCCCGGGAGCGGAATTTGGGAAGGGGGGAGGTGACCCTGGGGATGGGGATGGGGCGTGCGGGGGCAGCTGGGGCCGGACTGGTGGCACTGGTGGTGCTGAGAGCCCCCCCGGCCGCGGGGGTCGCGGTGAGAAGGGGTTGGGGGCCCCAAATTAAACCAAAGAGGGATCGGGACCCCCCCACGGAGCAGGAGGGGCCTGGAACCCCCAAAACCAAACACGGGGGAGGGGAGCGGGGACTGGGGGAACGATGGGGAAGGCGGGGGAAAGAGGGGGATGGGACACCCAAAAAGGATCAAGACAACTTGAGGTGGCCACCTTTCTATGTGGATGGTAGCCAATGGTAGCCAATGCTTTTTCCCAGTCCATGGGATCCCAGTCTGTGCAATCCCAGTCGATGTGGTCCCAGTCCATATAATCTCAACCCAGTTTATCCCAGTGTGTACCGTCCTGATCCCTATGGTCCCATTCCATATGGTCCCAGTCCATAGGATCTCAGTCCAGGTGATCCCAGCCCATGTTTGATCCCAGTCTGTGTGGTTCTGCACACACTGCCAGGGTCTGAAATTCCAGTCACCAGCCAGGAAAAAATGTTCCTGCCCTTGAATGTCCTTGCTGTCCTCTCAACGAGTTAGAATAAAACTAAAAATCAATAAATTTGAATTTAAATAAAATAGAATAAAAATGAAATTTAAAAATTTCAACTCTTACAACCCTCCTAGGGCTCCGCTGCCGGAATCAGCAGGAGTGGTGTTGGCCTCTTCAGGGGAGTTAGAGTGGGACCCGACCAGAGCGGGGGCCCTTAAACCCCAAAAATCCAGCCTGGGGGGCAAAACATCCCCTACAGCGGCTTGGAGTGAGTCCCCCAGAAAAATGTCACTTAAAGCTGTCATGATCACCCCTGAAAAGGGGCTTGTGGGGCTGTGGCCCCACAAACACCTGAAAATGGGGAGGAAAAAACACCCTTGGAGGGGTGAGGTCCCCCCAAACATCCCTAAAAAGAGAAAAACTCCTCTTCAGAGGGGCCTGAAGACCCTTCAGGGCACTCGAGGAGGGACAAGATCCCCTCCTCTGCTGGGGCCTCTCCGAGCCGGGAGCTCTCCCGTTGGCGGCTGCCCTCGGGGGAGCCCCGAACGACGGCGGCTCCTGGGCTGAGCCCCCCTCAGCCGGGGCTGTGGAGGGAACTGGGGGGGCTGGGACGGGGCCTGGGGCTCCTGGGGTGACCTGGGGGAGCCTCAGTGGGTCCCACCTCCCCCTGTGCCCCCTCTCCCACCCCCTTCCCAATATTGCCCCCAAACAAAAGCTTGTGGCTGTACCAGCGCCCCCACCGACCTCCAGCCCTGGGAACCTGGAGCAAGCGGAAACCACAACTTTGCAAATGCTACCTGTGCCTGAAGCAAATGGAAAGAGAACTGGGGCGTGAAAAATAAAGCTTGTTTATTTTCAGAAAAACAGCAAAGAAAACACAGAACACATTTACATTGTAAGAATATTTGTAACAACAACTATCTATGGAACGTATATACCTAAGAACATATCTAACAAAAGTCTATGAAACGTATTTACAGAAGACAAAAAGAAGCCCTAAAACCTATAGCCTAAAGACAACAACAAACTCTACAAGGTATGTACAAAAGGGTGGCATCTCTGTCCGGGATCTCCATCGGTCCTTGAGGAAAAGCAAGAGGCACGGTCACTCCAATCAGGCAGAGAGGGCTCTTCCATGTGCCCCCAGGCTGGCCCAGCAAGCGCAGCACAGGCTGGGGATGGCCACCAGAACCCAATGCACCGGGTCCCACATCCCTGAGCAGGGACCACCCAGCCCAGTCCCAGCCTGGCAGCAGGGGACCCGCTCTGCCTGTGGGGACCACATGCCTGTCCTGCTGCTGGTATTGCTCTTCATCCCAAGATCATGGCCTCTTCCTCATCTTTCTCATCAATGTCCATGTCCTCAAGGTACTCTTCCATTTCCACGTCCATCTCCTCTTCCACATCTACCTCCATCTCTTCTTCACCAGTCTCTTCTCCATCCACTTCCATCTCCTCCTCTGGATCCATCTGCATGTCCACCTCCATCTCTTCCTCTCCAGTCTCTTCTCCATCCACTTCCATCTCCTCCTCTGTATCAATCTCCATGTCCACCTCCATCTCTTCCTCTCCAGTCTCTTCTCCATCCACTTCCATCTCCTCCTCTGTATCCATCTGCATGTCCACCTCCATCTCTTCCTCTCCACTCTCTTCTCCATCCACTTCCATCTCCTCCTCTGTATCAATCTCCATGTCCACCTCCATCGCATTGTCTCCACTCTCTTCTCCATCCACTTCCATGTCCTTCTCTCTATCAGCCTGCATGTCCACCTCCATCTCGTCCTCTCTGTCGGTGACAGCCTGCAGAGGTAGCAACACCTCAGAGTGGGGTCCATGTCCCACCCCATCCCCACAGAACTCCAGCCCAGCCGGGCAGCTGGGGGGTGTCCACCTCCATGGAATGGCACTGTACCTTCCTCAGGACAAATGTGAGCATCCTGCAGGGACGGATGACAAAATCCAGGCAACAGAGAGCTTTCAGGACTGATGGGAGTATCAGGGCGCAGGTGACGAGAAGAGTGACAGGGAGCATGGTGAAGGGTGAGCTGGCACGAGGGCTGGCACAGGGTGGGCTGACACAAGGGCCAGTGGTTGTGTTGTGCTCTTTGCTGGACGCTGGAAGTTCCTGCTGGAACATCACATCTGTGACATCACAGTGGATCTAAAGAGCATCTTGTTCCGAGCTGAGCAATCTTCCCCAGCCCATGCTGCTCACAGCCCTGTTGCCAAGGATGGGGCATCCACAGCCTGGGCCAGTGCCTCAGCAGCCTCCGTGTAAAAGAGCAGCTCCCTCAGATCCAACTTCAATCAGCCTCCTGCAGTTGAAAGCCATCCCCCCTTGTCCTGTTGCCACGGGCCCGGCTGAACACTGTCCCCGTCTTTCCTGTGGGACCCTTCCAGTCCTGCAGAGCTGCACTGAGGCCTCCCCAGTGTCTCCTGTTTCCAGGCTGAGCATCCCCAGCCCCACTTGGACGGCAGTCAGGTAGATCAGGGGGAGTCAAGGCTGAAGTCAAACAGCATCAGGAACTGAGAGGTGGAAGCTTTAGGCCCAGGTTTGCCTCTGTAATAACAGCGGAGGGGAAGATGGTGGGACACTGGCTCTGTTCTAACCGGTGAATTTTTTTTTTTTTTTTTTTCCCTTCTTTTCTGTCATGCTGATGCAGGTGTTGCTGTTTGCAAGGAAGCTTGGTACAATATCTACTGTCTTCTCCATTTGTGAAACACCGAGCAGAGTCTGGGCAGGCTGATGATGCAGAGCAAAACCTGCAAATACACCGGTGATCCTGAGCCTGGAGGGTGCAGCTAAACCCGGCCAAAAATAATTTCTGGAAAGTCAAGCCTGGTTTACATTTTCTTGAGTTTGGCTATTCCTGAACCGGGGGAGAGGGCATTCGGGGGAGGGGGTACCACAGGGGTTCCCCTCCCCCGTTTTTGGGGGGTCTCCCATGGTGCCCCCTCCCCAAAAAGCTCCGCGGGCCCCCTGAAGTGGCTCCTGTTCCACCGGCCGGTGCCCCCTGATCCAGGACTGCCCCCGGTGAGTCTGGGGGCTCTGGGGGGATTCTGGGGGGATTTTGGCAGCATTTTTGGGCATTGGGGGACTTTGTTGGTAACTTAGGGGGAATTACTGGATTTTGGAGAGAATTACTGGGTTTGGGGGGTTATGGGACTTTGCAGGGTTTTGTGGAATTGAGGATTTCGATGATTTTTTTAGGGTTTTCTGGGGTTTTTTGGGGGGGTTTACTGAAATTTTTGGGAGTTTTTTTTTTAATTTTGGTGGGTTTCACTGTGATTTTGTTGGATTCTTTGGGGTTTTGGAGGGTTTTATTGGGATTTTGGGGGGATTTTGGGGGGTTTTAGTGGAATTTTGGGGGGCTTTGGAGTTGTCCCAGGGTGTGGGGAAGGGCTGAGAGGCACCAAAGTCTCCTTTAAACCCCTGAAAGTCTCAATAAACCCCATGAAATCGCAATTAAATCTCACAAATTCCCATTAGAACACCCTCGAATCCCAATAAAAGCTCACAAAATCCCAATTAAACCCCACAAATCCCCCCCAAAAAATGTCTCCAAAACCACATGAAGCCCCACAGAATCCTCAGGAGACCCAAAGAAATCTTGGCAACACCCAAAAAACCCCACAAAACCCCCCGCAAAATCCCCGCTAAAATTCCTAACAAACCCAAGTCCTCAAAGAATCCCACTAAATGCCCCCAGAATTCCAATAAAATGCCTCCAAATCCCCCAAACATTCCAATAGAACACAGAAATAATTCCAGAGGATCCCACAAAATCCCAGTAAAACCTTCCAAAAGTCAAAAGAAAACAGCAAAAATTTCAATTAGCCCCAAATACCCCCAGGAAAAAAACTTCCCCCTCAAAGCACCAATAAAACCCCTCAAAATCCAAACTCCCCAAAATTCCCCAACTGCCTCCAAACCAATAATTCTCCCCAAACACCCCAATAATTCCCTGTAAACTCCCAACACAATTCCCCAAAGCCCAAAAAAGCCCCAGATGCCCAAACCCCTCCCGAGCCCTCCCTGGTCCCTCCCGGTCCCGCCCAGGCCCGTCCGGGGCCGCGGCCAAAACTGCCCGGAGCGGACGCGGAGGTCCCGGAGCTGATCTCGGGCTCGGCCCCTTTGGGGGATTTTGGGCCACACTGGGAAGGTTTAGGGTGGGCTTCAGATCCCTTGCGGGGATCCCGAGCCTTTTTGGGTGGATTTTAAGCCCCTGTGGCTGATTTGAGGCCGAATCTGGTGGGGTTTAGGGGGGATTTCAGACCCCTTTGGGTGATTTTAGGTCCATATGGGTGAATCTTAATCTTGTGTGCATGATTTTAGGTCCCTTTTTTGTGATTTAGGGTCCAATTAAGTAGGGTTTTTTTTGCTTCTTTGGGCAATTTTAGGTCAAACCAAGCCATTAAGGTGATTTTAGGCCAAAGCAGGTACTTTCAGGGTGGATTTTAGCTGCATTTGAGGGATTTAAGGGTGATTTTAAGCCATTTCATGTGTCTTTTAAAACATTTGAGGCAATTTTAGACCCCATTGTTTGGATTTTAGAGCCCTTTGGATACTTTTAATACCATTTGGCTGATGTCAGGCCAAACCATGTGGATGTAGGTTGCATTTGATGCCCTTTTGGGTGATTTTAAACCAAACCGGGCTTTTTTAGGACAGCGTGTCCCCTTGGCCCCGCTCCTTTCCCCTCACGGTTCCGCCCTTTCCTCGCCCCCTTTCCCCTCACGGATAAGGATCGCGGAGCAGGGGAGGAGCAGGAGGGAGGGAGGAAGAGGCGCAGCGGCAGCAGGGAACAGCCGGAGGAGAGGAGAGAAGGAATCGCGTGGCCCTGGCGCTGCCTGAGCTCGCAGCACCCCGGGAGCATCGCCCCCATCCCGCAGGTGCCCAGGGAGGGGGAGCTCGGCCCAAATATCCTGGGGCTGCCTGGGTTTGGGGTTTTTTGCGGGGGATATTTGGAGCTGGCAGGGCTCCAAAGATCAGCCGTGGCGGGCCTTAGGGGGACATCATGGGGTCTTGAGGTCGGGAGCGGCTACACCCGGTATGAGACCTGTCATTCCCAGTATGAGCCTGGTTAAGGTCTTTCAGCTCCTGCCAAAGGTCTGACAGCTCCTAGTGAAGGTCTGACAGCTTCTGCTGAAGGTGTGACACTTCCTGGTGAAGGTCTGACAGCTCCTGTGAAGGTGTGACAGCTCCTAGTGAAGGTCTGACAAGTCCTGGTGAAGTTATGAAACCTCCTAGTGAAGGTCGGACAGCTTCTGGTAAAAATCTGACAGCTCCTGCTGGAGGTCTGACAGCTCTTGCTGAAGCTGTGACAGCTCCTTCTGAAGGTGTGACGGCTCATCCTGGTGGTCTGACAGCTCCTGGTGAAGGTCTGACAGCTCCTACTGAAGGTCTGACAGCTCCTGCTGAAGGTCTGACAGCTCTTTCTGAAGGTGTGACAGCTCCTGGTGAAAGACTGAAAGCTCCTCTTGAAGGTCTGGCAGCTTCTGGTGAAGGTGTGACAGCTCCTGGTGAAGGTCTGACAGCTCCTCCTAAATTCTGACCATTCCTGCCAAAGGTCTGACAACTCCTGCTGAAGGTCTGACAGCTCCTACTGAAGGTCTGACAGCTCTTGCTGAATTTGTGACAGCTCCTAGTGAAGGTGTGACAGCTCCTGGTTAAGGTGTGACAGGTCCTGCTGAAAGTGTGACAGCTCGTTCTGAAGGTCTGGCAGCTTCTGGTGAAGGTGTGACAGCTCCTGGTGAAGTTCTGACAGCTCCTGGTGAACATGTGAAAACTCCTGGTGAAGGTCTGACAGCTCCTGCTGAAGGTCTGACACCTCCTGGTGAATGTTCGACAGCTCCTGCTGAAGGTGTGACAGCTCCTGGTGAAAGTGTGACATCTCCAGGTGAATGTTTGACAGCTCCTGCTGAAGGTGTGACAGCTCCTGCTGGAGGTCTGACAGCTCCTTCTGATAATCTGACAGCTCCTGCTGAAGGTGTGACATCTCCTGGTGAAGGTGGGACAACTCCTAGTGAAGTTGAGACAGCTCCTGCCGGAGTTCTGACAGCTCCTGCTGTCGGTCTGACAGGTCTTGTTTAGGTCTGATAGCTCCTCCTGAAGGTCAGAGAGCTCCTGCTGAAGGTGTGATAGCTTCTGGTGAAGGTCTGACAGCTCCTGCTGAAGCTGTGACAGCTGCAGGTGAAGGTGTGACAGCTCCTGCTGGAGGTGGGACAGGTCTTGGTGAAGGTCTGACAGCTCCTGCTGAAGCTGTGACAGCTCCAGGTGAAGGTGTGACAGCTCCTAGTGAAGGTCTGACAGCTTCTGCTGAAGGTCGGAGAGCTCCTTTGAAGGTCTGACAGCTCCTGGTGAATGTCTGACAGCTTCTGGTGAAGGTCTGACAGCTCTCAGAGCGTCAAATTTACGTGGCTAGAGGGTGGTGTGCAGAAAGGAGACAGAGGAGTCCTGTAAAAGTCCCTTGATTGGCATAAAGGGAGAGCGTGCATCAGGCGTGTGTCCAACGCAGTCTCCCAATCACTTGGATCAAGTAGCCTTCTTTTCTTCTTTCCCGGCTGCATTTTCTTTCATTCCCTTTCCCCCTTGGCTGAGCTACTTGGAAGGTACTCGGGACTTCCCGATCTGCCCATCATGTCCCCCTCATTACGTGCCCTCTATAAAACACACGATCCACGATCATTTCAACTAGCTAAATCAATTGATATTTTTAGTGAGCTTTACTGATTGACATGGACTGCTCCTCAGCCAAGGCCATGCTAAACTCCTGAACTTAGGGAAGAAGAACAAAGACTTTATAGGGTTGTGAGAGACGAGGTGACATTTTGCTGAAGCCAAAAGATTATTCAGCTAAAGAATGAAAGCTGTTGGTTCTATGTGTTGTTGTTTGTGGTTTGGATATGTTCTGGTTGGTTTGTTGGGTGTTGCTGGAGAGGGGCGGGGTTGAAGCCCTGACTAAAAAGGAATTCAGATGATGGGGGAGTAGACAGAAAAGCAGGTGGTCAGGAGAGAATGGAAGTGCCCCAGTACCGAGCCAATGGGAAAGGGGACGGGGACTGCCCCAGCCGGGAAATGCCCGAAAATTTTCCACTTTGTTGGAAGGTGTGTGTGTTCTGCTCTCGGGAGGGACATGCAAATTCGGCTCGGCTGAATCGGTATGAATGAACAGTTGTTGCCCTCATTTTTAAAAGTGTTAAGTTTTCTTTTATAGTTATTTTGAAAGTTTTAAAGTTCTCATAAAACTTTCTTAGCCTTCTGATAATGTTTACATATTTCTACTAAAGTTCTCATGCACTGTTCATGCAAATAATGATTGTTTTACATTCTTCTTTGTGGGAGGAGAAAATTAATAGACTGTTAGTTTGACCAGTGTGGTTACAGAAGTGGCAATTTCATCCTCCAATCTACTGCCACTTTTAGAATTCTATATATTGCAAAGTCAGAAATAAAATTAACTCTTTTTCTCTCTTGAACTCATCAAGCTTCTGTGTACTCCTTTGGTGCCAAATAGCAACAAAGTTTCTTTTTGCTTTGAAGACTTTGTCCCCATTTAATTGTGTCAAAAAGCCTGTTCATTTCTAACAGGATTATAAATATTAAGTTCTTCACCCAGGGCAGATTTAAAGCCCAAACTCCCATGTCACGTCCCCCAGACTTCCGGAACATCGCCAGAGCTCCCCCAAACCCTCCTGTCAGCCCCTGGAAACGCCCCAGAGACCTCCCAACCCCTGTTTCAACCCCGCAGCTGCCTGTAACTCCCCCAAAGACCCCACCCCAGCTGCCCATAACTTCCCCAAAGCCCCCCCAAGCCCCATATCACATTCCCTGACCTCAAACAAACCCTTATTCTCCCCCCTGCCCCCCTGCAATTTCACTCACACACGGCCATGGCCTGAGGGGACACGCTGGTGGTCTTCAGGTGGGAGCTGGCCAGGGCATCCTGACCAAAGACCTGCGGAGCTTCAGCCTTTGCAGGGGAGGCTGGCAGCAGCTGCACCCCCAAAACAGCCCCTGCAGCCCCCTCAGCCATGCAGCTGCACTGCTGGATGACTGGCTCTACGTGTCTGGAGGTGCAGGGGGGGCTCGGGGCATCCTAGGGTGGGCTGGTGGGATTTTCAAGAGGCTACAGGGCCAAGGGGCCTGGAGGATCTGGAAGTGCTGGGGGAATTTGGGGAAAGGGGAGGTTGGAGGGATTTGGGGAGCTGTGTCATGACTGGCTCCATGTGTTTGGAAGTGGGAAGGGGTATCAGGGGGTCCGGGGCAATTTCTCGGGGGGCTTTGCTGGGACTATAGTGGCTGGGGGAGCTTCAGGGCATCTTGGGGGTGTGGGAGCATTTTGGAATGAGAGGGGATACGGGAGGGCTGGGGGGAAACGTGTTCTATGTCTTTAGAAGTGGGGAGGGGACTGGGGGCTGATTTTGGAGCCTCCACTGATTACTGGGTGCCCCCCTCCAGCAAAGGGCCAAGGCTGTTTTCTCCTCCCATCTGGGAGGGGGGGTGAGCTTTGAGGATTCCATCTTCAGTCGGGGGGGTCCCTTTGTCACTGAAACTGTGTGAAAATGAAACATCTCCAACAGCAAATTCAGGGTTAGAGAATCAAAGGCGTTACTTTATACTGGTCAGGACGTGCAACAGAAATCATTGCATCTACACATTGCCCGGGTGTGCAGCCAGCAACACACGGGCAGGAGGACACAGATGGCGCTTCCTGGCTGGGAGAGGGCTTGTGGCCATCTCCAGGCACCGGTCTGACAGGGATCCCCGCAGCTCCGGCCCTGCACAGCCACTCTGTCGCCAGCACAAAGGCTTCAGCAGAACCAGCAAAGGCCAAGGGGCTACTTTTCCCTTCCCCACTGCTGGCCTGGGCCGCTTGCTGAGCACAAGGACTCGTTTTCCCCTCTACCCCTGTGCTCTGCAGACCCTGGGCAGCAAATGAAAGATCCTGGGAGTCTGTCTATTACAACATATCCTACATTTTTATGCTAAGGAAAAAGGAAAATAAGGAAAGAACAATGTTGAACAAATGAAACATTGCTTCTGGCTCAGGTGGCCCCAGCAGACAGAGCTTCTGGGATCAGCTCTCTGCAGAGCTCCAGCAGTGCAGCCAGCCGAGCCCTGACAGACGAGGCCGTGTCCTCCATGCCCTGTGGAGCTGATCATGCAGGCTGTCGAAGATGGAATATCGAGCTCTCTCTACTGCCTGGAGGACGTACAGTGTTTGAATTGCCAGGCTTCCGACGGCGACGCTGATGTCATCTGCCATGCCTTCAAGGGCTGAAAGAGAGAGGAACAGAGCCATGGTCAGTTCCCGGATCTGAGGGGACCCGAGGAGACCCCCGTTCCAGGGCCGTGCCAGCCGGCTCTAGCCATGGCCAGCAGGGAGCAGGGACCAACAGGATCAGCCCGAAGCTGCTGGCCACGAATCCCCCAGGTGGCCCTGACGTCTCTGTGTGCTCTGCCCACACCGCCCCTCGTCCGCACAGGGAGCAGAGCCCTCGGCAGCCGGGGCAGGGCTTGCAGCTCCCCCGCCAGCCCCCGCTGACAGCCCGCTGCCCTCACTCACCCTCACAGATGAGCTGGAGCTCTTCCTTCTTCCCCCTGAGGTGCTGCCCGGCCATCCCTGTGAACACAGAGCCTGTCACGGCCCAGCGGCACAGCTCCCTGCCAGCGGCGCTGCCAGCCCTGTGGCCACACGGCCTCCTGGCCCGGCAGGGCTCAGCCCGGGCCCTTGCCGCACGCTGCCGGCCCAGGGCACGGCTGCGAGAGGGCGGCAGCAGCGCCGAGGCCAGGCGGGGCTCCACGGCGCCGGGCCCGGATGGCGCTGCCGGGGCAGCAGCCGGGGCTGGGGCCGAGCTGCGGCGGGGCGGGGAGGGAAGGGGAGCCCGGGCTCACGGCTCACCGATGAACCTGATGGCCTCCTCTCGCAGGGACTGCTGCGGGCTGTCCAGGTACTGCAGGGCCCGGCGCAGGTGCTCGGCCGCTCGGCTCCTGTCGTCGGCCAGCTGCAGAGAGCGGCAGGAGGGAAGGGTTGGCGCGGGCTCAGCCCCTGTGCCGGGCGCTCCCTGCGCCCAGCCCCGGCCTCCCCTGCCCGCACAGCCCTGAGGCGCGGCCAGCAGCCGCGGGCGCCGGGCTCTGGAGGGGGCAGAGGGGCGGCTGCTGCCCCGGGAGCCGCGGCGCCGCCCCGCCCCGCGGCCCCGCCGGGCCGGGGCTCCATCGGCCCCGGCTCGGGCCCACGGGAGCCTGGAGAAGAGCCCGCGCAGCCTCTGGGTGCAGCAGCGGGCAGGGGCACAGCTGCCAGCCCACACACTGAGCACCGCGCTCAGGGGGCTTCTCCAGCCTGAGGCTGGCACTTCCAGGCCGTCCTTACCAGGCACTCGGTGAACTTCCACAGCTTCTTGTTCTTCACCAGTTTTTGAAGATCCCTCCTCTTCAGGAACTCAGCCACACAAAGCAGCGTTTCCTGAGAAACCTGGAGAGCAGCAGAGATGCGGAGATGGCCCCACAGCCCAGGGCGCAGGACCTGTGTCCCTGTGTCCCTGTGCCAAGGCCTGGAGGAGGCTGCAGCCCACGAGGCGCTAGGGCAGGAGGCAGCTGAGCCCCCTCCCAGGGGGACAGCAGCAGCCCATGAGTCCTCACCTGTGCCACATGCTGATTCTCATCATGGCAGTGGAAGAAGAGTGGCAGCAGGCTCTGGCGCACGTGTGTCTTCAGGGCCTTTTCTTCCTTTTCCAGTGGAAGAGACACCAATGTTTGGAAGAGCAGTATGGAGAGTAGCTGCACATGGCTATTGTCCTGTATGAAAGGAAGAAAAAAAGACCTCAGCATCGGCTGCACGGGGCTCAGCTTGGCTCAGGCCTGCAAATCCACAGGGCACAAAGTGTCCAGGCAGCAGTCAGTGGCCGTGGCTGGGGGCAGCGAGCCTTACGTGGTCAAAGAGTGGCAGGAGCGCCTCAACCAGCTGCAGTGCGATGGGGCTGGGTATCAGCATGGCCTTGTCCCAGAAGATAAAGCTGAGGAGCCTGACTGTCATGCTGACTATCTCTCCATCTGCGTCCCACAGGAGCTCCACAAGACTTTCAGTCAGGCTCCACATTTTTTCGCTCTGTGCAGAACACAAGTTTGTGAAACGCCATCCTGCTGCCGCAGGGCCTAGGGGCCAAAGGGCTGTTCCGAAGCACTTGGGCAGTTGAACCAGGAGGCAGGAGAGCTGGGAGCAGCTGCCCCAGCGCCCAAAGCCCAGCCAAGCCCAAGCGACTGCATTCCCAAGCGCAGCCTCAGCCGCTGCCCCCTTCTCACCATCAAGGGATCATCGATGAGCACAAGAAGGGCCCTGAGCGCCAGGCGACGCCTCTCCCTGCACTCGCTCCGCAGGTGCCTTGACAAGATTTGCAGGATTCTCTTAGCACCGCGTTCACTCAAGTTCAGGCACTCAAGAACCTGAAAGGCACAGGGCAGTGACAGGGGACCTGGCCGGCAAGAGCCCGGAACAGCACAGGGCTGGGCCCAGGCAGCAGCGCAGGGCGTGGGCACCGTCCCAGGCAGTTGCGGCTACGAGAGGGCAGAGAGCTGGGAGGCAGCTGAGCGAGGCAGCGCTGGCCATCAGGCTCACCTCCACAAGGAACGCCAGGGCGGGCAGTTCCCAGCGTGGCTCCTGTGTGCTGAGCAGCCGGAGCAGGTCGCGAGCGATCCTTGAGCACAAGGGGATGGAGACACAGGACATCTCCCTGGCAGGAGAAAAAGAAACCAAGACTTTGGGCCGGGGGACAAACCTCTCCCAGGACTGACTCACAGAGGTCTGGCCTTTCCCCAGCATCCTGTAAGGGCCCTGGGCTATTTGGGAGGTGGCTCCTTGTGGGCCCCCTCCTCTCCCAGCCTTTTCCAGTCGGCTTGGCTGTTCCTCGGTGACAAGGCCCTCTGGCCCACGACCACGGGGACTGTGTGGGGCACCCTGGGCACTGAGCACAAATGTCAGAGGCAGTGGGGAGAAGGGGGTCTCACCTGGCCAGCAGACCCACGGCATAGTGGTGGGTGTCAGCACACAGCAGCGTGTCCCAGCCACACTTGCGTTCTATTGCCACCACCACATCCTCGTGCTGCATTTGGCAGAGCAGGGACTTCAGGGTCCGCACTGCAAACCTGCATGCAGAGCAAAGCCCAGGTCACGCTGGGAGCACTGGCTCCTGCCCTGGGCACCTGGCAGGGACAGGAGGACTGGCATGGAGCACCTGTTGGGGTTGGTGGCAAGGCCGTATTGCTGCTGGCATCCCTTCCAGAAGGTATCGACCTCCGCTGGCACATCCAACGTGCTGAAGAACACTTGGAAGAGCAGATGCACAAAGAGGCGGGGGAAATACACGGTCACTACATGTGGGACACAGGGCATCTGGAGGATCTTCCACATCACCACAGTTGCCTGCAAAGGACAGAGCAGCCCGAGACAGTGCTCAGTGCCGAGGTGTCCGTGTGGCAGGGCCCGAGCATGGGAGGGAGAGGCCCGGAGAGACACAGGGGGAGCACCGGGCCTGGTGGCCCTGAAGCTGCCCCGAGGCCAGGTTTCAGCCCAGCGCCTGAGGCAGGGAGATGCAGTGGGGGAAGGAGGATGCAGAGCTGCTGGACAGGTGGCCTTGGGGCCAGCAAAGGCCAGTGTCAGAAACTCACAGCCAGGACAAAGACACCCGTTTTGTCCCCATCGGAGGTGCATGTGCTGTGCTCTGGCCAGCTCCCCAGCACATCGAGGAGTATCAGCTGCGCCGGCTCCGCAGTCCTGGGCGAGCACATGATGCTCTTCCACATGGTCAAAGCAGCTCTGTGGGGTCAGAGCTCTGTCTCAGAGGAGTCTGGGACACAGCACCGTGGCCTGGGCGGCAGCGGGGAGCTGAGCTGGCTGCCAGCCCTGCCTCTGCCCACTGCCCCTCGCCAGCAGCACCCAGACAGCCCAGCCCTGTGGGGACAGGTCCCTGAGGGCCAGCGAGGAAGCATGGCAGAAGGCTCGGGGGCTGACGTGCCAGGGCTGGCAAAGGGAGCAGCCAGAGGGCCCTGGAACTCTCTGTTGGTCAGACACCTGGGACAGGCTGTACAGGCTGATGGGCTGGGGAGCCCTGAGCCCTCTGGGCAGGTGGGCCCCATACCTGTCACAGGATGGGGCCACACGCAGGAGCGTCATTACTACGTCAGCAGGCTGCTCTTTGGTGAGATCCAGCAGGGCCCTGTTCAGCCTGTGCTCAGCAAACTGATTGGCCATGAGCCACTGGTGGATGTACCTCACCATGGCAGGCACCTGGAGAAGGCACGGGGAGACTTGGAAAGCTGCCAGAGGGAGGAATGTCCCCAGCTTCCCCAGAGAAGTGCTTCCCTTGCCACCCCACTGCCATGGCCCTCAAAGCCAGGGATGTTCCACAGAATGCTCCAAGCGCGGTGCTCGGCTGAGCAGTGACAGCAGGCCCAGCCCAGGTGGGGATGGCTGCAGGTACCTGCGCTGTTCTGCGGAAGAGGCCACGGGTGCGTTCCTGCTCTTGTGTGCGCTGCACGGCTGCATCTGGCAAAGAGCGAGCGCAGCCTGAGCTGAGGGGCTGCGGGCGAGGCCGGAGAACACAGCCCAGCCCTGCGCTCCCCAGGTAGGAACAGCCCCGGGATGTCCCAAGGGATGGAGCACGGCTCTGGGGTGTCTGTCCTGGCCCCTATTCCGTCCTGTCCATGGGCATGTCCCCAGGGGATGGGATGGGATGGGATGGGATGGGATGGGATGGGATGGGATGGGATGGGATGGGATGCAATAGGATGCAATGGGATGGGATGTGGCCAAGCTGGCTGCAGCCACCAGCCCTGCAGCCCAGCAGCCCAGCTCTGCCACTCACCCTCCTGCAGAGGCTTGAACCGCACCACCTCTTCAGTCTCCTGTGCTGGGCCAGCTCCAGGGCCTTCTTCCTCTTCCTCCACCCAGGCCAGCTTGGGCACTCTCGGGGATCTGTGCTCCATGTCAGTGACTGGATTTGTGACGACTCACAGGAGAGATGTCTCAGAAATCTCCGAGTCAGCAAGGCCTGCAGTCGTGCCTGGAAGGCACCTTCAAGAGAGAAGCCTCAGGAAGGCTACAGGACAGCAAGTCCTGCACTCTGGTCTCGAGGGCTCCTTGCCACAAGGACAGGAGACTCCTGTCAAGGATTGTGGTCTGGCCTCGAGGGCACTGGTGGCAGGGATGGGAGATGCCTCTGGGGCACCAAGTCCCACGGTCTGCCCTCGAGGACACCTGCAGAAGAGAAGCCTTGGGAAGGCCACGGGTCACCAAGTCCTGTGGTCTGGCCTCGAGGTCAGCTGCAGGAATAGCACCTCGGAAAAGCTCTGGGTCAGACACGAACAAGTGTGCTGTGCGGGGGCTCCTCACGGCACCGCTCTGTCCCGTCCTGTCCCGTCGTGTGCTCCGAGCACTGTGGTGTGGCCTTGTCACCACCAGCTCCTATGTCACCCCGTGTCACAAAGGGCCCTTGGACACGCTGTCCCGTTCCATGCCACGGTGACCATGCTGCACCATGTCACAAAGGGCCCCTGCACACACTGCCCCCTGCCCTGGGACCACCCCCAGCCCACCCAAAGTGGCTCAGGTTGGAAGGAATCCCTCACCCCAATTGTCTAAGACACCCCGACAGGATCTTTAGGAACGGCTCAAACCATCAGCAAACGCTGCCCTGCTCTGCGGGCTCAGGGCAGCAGAAGGAGGCCCCAGGGCTGCCGACGCAGCTGCGCTGGGAAGGGCATGGGGCCTTCCACAGAAGCTGGCACGGCCTCCTTGGGACACGTCCTGGCTGGTGGCCATCCTAAGCGTGGCTGTGTGACACAGACGAGGAACGTGTGGGCCAGGGCAGGAATGCTGCTCTGACCCCTTGCGCCCGGGGAGCGCTGACATCAGCAGATGTGGCAGGGTCCCTGCCCAAGCAGACCTGCCACCCCCGAGCCCTGGCAGCACCAGTGCCTGTCTCCTGCCCCAGAGACCTGTGCCCGTGGGGGGCTTCTGTGCCAGAGGGAGCCAAAGCCCACGTGCATTGGGGGCTGCACTCCTGCCTGCAGGGGCTGTTGGCAGGAGCACCTGGAGCAACTGCTGGCAACACTTGGGTCTCTGTCAGAAGCTCTTACTCCATGCTGAAATTATCTTCTCATTGAAGTTATTGCCTTCAGCACAAAACCATCTCAGCGGCGAAGGCACAGAAGAATCTGGCAAGTAAGAATCCTCAGTTCAGGAATGCTTTACTTCCCATTGCTCGACTCAAGTAGTTCCAAAAAGTTGCAAACTTCCCAAATTAATTGGGATGGCCTGAGGAGGTGAAGATTTGTAATTTTGCTTCCCATCTCAAAGCAGCAACTCATTTGCCTTAACTTCATCCACTGAGGGTCACTTTACAGAACATAACACTACACAAAAAAAGGGCAAAAAACAAGGGCCATGCTTTGGTTTTCTAGGAAGGGATGATAATATCCTAATTCTCTTAAGGAATAAAAGCTCTCAAGAAATGAGAGTCCACTCAGTGGTACAAAAGTAGCCCAAAGAAATGAGTAGATTACAAAAGGGCTAATCCTCCCCCTGGTACAGATTTCTAAGTGGCCAGTAAAGTACAGCTCTCCCCTCTTGTTCCCTGCAGGAGAATCAGGACCATGAAGAGGAAAAGTCACAGATATTCTTTCTGCCCTCCCTAACCAAAACTGTGCCAAAGCACAGATGCTGCCTTCAAACTGACTCAAATTCCAGCCTAGACCTCTCACCTTCCAGACAACTCCTTCTCCAACACCCCCCCAACACCAACCCCCCCAGACTCCCACACAGAAGCCCTCAACACCCCGCCAGGAGCCCCAGCTGTCCCCATCCCTCCGCAGAGCTTTCCCACCCTCCAGCAAACGCCCTGGTTCCCTGCAGGTGCCGTGGGATGGCACTCAGGAGGATCTGCTCCAAGGCCTTCCCCTGGAGCACGCTCAGGCTGCCAGGCCTATGGATCCTGGATCATCCTTCCCACCGAGCTTTCCCGTGCACGGCTGTTCCATTTGCACCTTTGCGCTCAGCTCGGACTTCTCCACTTCACCAGGAGTGCTGGGAAAGGATGGAGAGCAGCCGGGCAAGCTCTTTCTCCAGCTCCCTCTTTACCCTTGGGGAGGGAGAACATTCCACAGGAAAGCAACTGGTGCCACAAGGAGCGGGTGGCCTCAGGCACCTTTGGGGATGGAACAAGGCCTTTGTTTGACATAAGTAAGCACAAGCAATGCACATGAGTAAACAAGTAATTAGCACAGACATACCTAAGTACTTAGCACCAGTTAGCATAAGAAGAACCTGGTGGCCTAACTTGACATAAGAGTGACCTGACAAAAAGCTTTAGACATAGTCTACCAGAAGAACTAAGGGCAAGTGTGGAATCAGCCCTGTGCAGGGAAGCTGTGATGAAGACTTTGTGCTGCTTTGGGGCATCGAGACCGCTCCTGGCCAGCACCTGGAAATCAGCTTCAAGTTTGGGAATCAGACACCATGTATTTCTAACCCCCTGCCTATCAAATCACCACAGCCGTGTAAAGAAGGACGGTATGTTTGATACATTCCTACATCAACCCACTTAAATTTATATGTGGCAGAGAAACATTTTAGTGGGTGCAGACCCCTGCCCTCCCGCCAGGTCAATAAAAGGGCTTTTGGTAGACCATACATTTGGCTGCCGATTTGTTTGAACGAGGGAGACCCCTCAGGACTGCTGTATCCTGAGGGAACACCATTGGCCTTGGCCTGTAGGCACCTGCACAAGCTTAAAATCAGCTGCCTCAGCTTCCAGGACCTCTCTTGGCCAGCATCCTGACGTGGATGCAGGACTGCTGTGAGGCACTGCTGGGACCCAGCGGGACAGGACCGGCTGTCTCGTGTCCACGCAGCACCCCTCACACAGCCAGGGCCATCCCAAAACCAGACAAACACTCACTTGTCAGCAGAGGGGAGCAAGGAGCACTGGGCTCCTCTCAGGGTATCTCAGCTGGGCTGGCTCCACAACATGCCCCCACTCTCAGGCCTGCTGATGCCCAGCTGCCAGAAATGCCTACCTTGTTCTCTCCAGGATGTACAGGGAGAGCCAATGAGCAGGACGCCTTGGGAGGCAAACCTTCCCAGCCTTTTCTGAGGCCAGGGACACACCAAGATCAGCCAAGACTCTCCACGCTGCCTGGCCCACACAGCCCAGCTCTGTGCTGGCTCTGGGCCACAGCAGCTTCCACTAAGCAAGAGGCAAATGCACATTGCCAAGAGTTGAAACACAGCAGACAGGGAAGAGGTGAAAAGTGTGTGTGTAAAGGCCTTTTAATTCACAGCTCTCAGAGAGAGCTCTGGGGCTCACGGCTGGACAGAGATGCTCCTGCTCATGCCTCTGTCCAAAGGGGGAACACACCCTGCTGCAGGTGCTTGGGTTGGTCTCTGCAGGTCCAGGCAGATGCCAAACCCGCTCTTCACAGCCTTCTCCCTTCCCTTGCCACTCTGCCACAGAGAGCCAAAGGGGGACCCTTGCACCTACCTCACTGGGAGCTCCCTGGGAAGCACTTTCCTTGAGAAGCAAGCCCTTTTCCTCCAAAGGCATTTCTCCAAATGAAGCTTTCTTGGGCAACACCAACACACTCTTAAGAAAAGCTGGAAAGGCTTAATGACTTCAGGTCCTTTCAGGACAGGCACTCCAGCTGTAGCTCATATTCTCCCAAGTGTGTTTCCAGGTGGAGGTTCAGAGGGGCAGCCCCAGGCCCTCTACAAACACAAGCTGCCTGCTGCTTCTTCACCTGCCTCAACTCCTGCCTGCGGTCATGGCACCAAAACCAGGCTGTTCCAGCCAGAGCCCAGAGCCCTGTTCCCGCAGGAAGCTGTTGCCAGCACCTTCCAGGACTCTCCGCTGTGCATGCAGAGCTTTTCATGCCCGCTCCCAACAGGCTTTGGAAGGCAGAGCACAACCTGGCTGGCTCTGCCACCAGCACAGCCCAAACACTGGTGGAGGAAGAAGTAGCAGGGGTTGTTTTGCGGCCATGCCCAAGAGAAACTGGAAGGGTGCCCTCCCTCTGGTCTCACTTGGTTGGCTTTCTGACTGGCTCTGAGCCTGGGGCTGCCATTGCTCAGTTGTGGGGACCAGAACCACACCCGGGATCCCGGCACTGCCTGACCGTGCTCCAGGCACTCTGTGCAGAGATAAACAGTGTGTATCAAGCTTAAAAGGGGCCTTGACCAAAAGGGCTGCTGGTAAGCTGCTCAGAGACATCTGGTGCACAGCTCAGTCCCTGTGTAAGTAAAGGTTTGGGGCTTGCAAGCAGTCGCCAACCAAGCATGGCCGGAGGGAGGGGGAAGGGTCCATTTGCCAATAGAGCGGCAGGAGGAAGGGATATTTACTGTTCAATTCTGTGACCACTAGTGATCCTGGGGGTGGGTCAAGTGAATCTGGACCTTAATGCTGTGATTCTACTTACTGCTATTGTGCGCTTATGGTGTCTGGACATTGTGGTTAATGTAGGTGGGTTTTTGTGATTGTGTGAGTGAGTGCCTTTGTGGGCTCAGTTATACGAAGGAGGGGGCGAGTGAGTGAGTGTACCCATGGTGCGGGGCGGGGAGGCTCTGCCTACTAGTGAGGCGGCCAAGTGAGGCCCAGGGTGCCGGCTGGGAGGCTGTGTGGGCAGATAGCGTCCTGCGGGGAGGCAGCTGGGGAGAAGCAGAGCAAGCAAAGAAGTGTGGGTGAGGACACGTGGCATGTTTGAATGTGTTTGTGTAGATTGTGCATGTTTTAACTGTGGCTAGACGAACTGAGAGGATTCCACTGCCTCAGTGGTTCGGGTTTGACCCCTGGGAGTTTGTAAATCCAGTGAATCACTGGATAGATAAAGGGGATGAATGGGTTTATTTAGAGGGACTTTATTGGACCTCAGCTAATGGTAACATAAAGGTAATTTACATCGTTTCTCTAGATTGGAAGCAACCCACTGTGGAGAATTTAGAAATTCACGAAGGAGTAAGTGGAATAGCCTGCCTTTGTGGGCAATTCTTGGGAGCCTTGGGCACCTCGAGAGACTGGCACCCTCCATGGGCACTATTGCAGTGCGGAGTTTGTGAGAAGCGTTGGTATTGCTGTTCAGCAGGCGGCAGGGCATATGCTCTGAGTGTGGATGGATGTTTCCTAATTGAGCCCATTTTGAACCTCAGATTTTAAAGCTTGTGTGTGGAAAATCACATCTGGTACCTGTAACCTGGGGTTGCACGTGGGAGGAGAATTGGGAAAGGACTGTGAGGCTTTGTGAAGAGAGTTTTGGGTGGAAGTGAGAAGGAGAAGGAGATAATGGGAACGCACCAGAGCAAAGAAGTTACCCCGAGCTAGCTCTTTAGGGTGTATCTTAACCCACTGGAAAGAAGTCACCAGTAGGGGGGGATTGGAGAACAAGATTTAATCCAACACTGCATGCGGTGGTGGCCATTATACAGGCTGGAAGATTGAGCCAAGTGGCCACCGGCAGGAACTTTAGATTGTAATACCTTGTTGCAGTTAATGCGGTTTTTAAGACAGGAAGGAAGTAGGATGAGGTCTCTTATGCTGATATGTTTCTTGCCTTACGAAATCATCTGGAATGGGAGAGGCACTGTGGGCTCAGCGCTCCCTCAGACCCACTGGTGTTAGCCCTTGAGAAGGAAAACAAAGGAAATAGAGGGCAAATTAAGCAATGTTGCTCAGCGTGCAGCATAGGACAGCCATGTACCAAATCAGATAAGGTCTACCGTGCTGCAGCTCAAGAACAAGATACAATAGATTTGCTGAAAGTGCCTCCTAGGAGACGGGAGGATGAGGATGAGGATGAGGATGAGGATGAGGATGAGGATGAGGTGGACTTTCCAAAAAAAGAGGATGCAGGCTTGGAAGGGACATCTACTCAAACCCACTCCCCTCCTGGCAGTCCGGTTTTGTCCAGAACCAGGAGACAAGCAGTGTTACAGGCCGCTCTGCGAGAGGCAGTGGGACCAGAAGGAGGGAGACTGATGGTTAAAGTACCATTCTCCACCCCTGATCTAGAGGCGTGGGAAAGGATTGCTAAAAATTACCACAGCAACCTGACACTTATTGCGAAGCATTTACAATATGTTATCAAACAACACAACCCAGATTGGAGAGACACCCAGGTATTACTGGATACTTTCACTGAAACAGAAAAGCAGCTGATCCTGAGAACAGCAGGGGCTTTGGCAGAGGATCACCGTAAAAGCCAGTGATTGGATGTAAGAGAATTTTTCCCTCTCCAAGGGATCC
Organism: Anomalospiza imberbis; assembly: GCF_031753505.1. NCBI lineage: Eukaryota > Metazoa > Chordata > Aves > Passeriformes > Viduidae > Anomalospiza > Anomalospiza imberbis. Next base: position 52,777 of record NW_027100202.1, read on the forward strand.
TAAATGGGATCCAAATATATCGGCAGAGTTTCAGAAATTAGCAGATTATCAAGATTGGATAGCACTGGGAGTGGAGAGAGCTATCCCAAACACCAAAAAATGGTCTGTCCTGTATTCTATTAAGCAGGGGCCTTCCGAGACTCCATCTGAGTTTCTAGAGTGTCTAAGGGATTCTATGCATCGCCATGCATCATTAGACCTGGGGTCTGAGATAGGAATTGTGGTGCGGAGAATCACAAATGGGACATCTCGCCATGATCAATATGATCAAGTGAAGCCAATTTTATTGTACAGAGGCCTGTATTTAGAATCAGTTCTGCTGTGCAAGAGTCTCTATCTAATACATGATTGGTTAATCCTAGCTGTTTATGCGTCTAAAATTAAATGCTGGTTGGATCACCCAATTCTTCATGCGTCTTGCTTTGGTTGTCTGGCCCACCCTGAGTTCTCTTTTTTATTTTGCTGACAACTTTGCGGATTCCTCTGACTTCTTCTTTTCCTGTCGTCAAGGATTCACTGACCCCGTTTCTAGAACTGGTTCCTTTGTTACCAGAAGGCTGGAATGTGCATCTGCTGAATGTGTCCATTGTCCTGCAAAAAATCCTCAACAGGGGATGTTCTATTAGTTCCAGAAGCAGGGTGAAATCTATTAGGGTGGGATTTACAGGTGCAGTTAGACATTGGAGTACTGCCAGAGGAAGGAAAAATGGTGGTTAAACTTCTCCAATTAACAGAAGAGAATGAGGACAAAATTCATGAGATGGTGCGGGCAAAACCAAAAAATCAAGGTAAATTGAACATGAAACCTGTAGTAATAAAAACAGTTGATGAGAACCATCCAGTTCAGGTATGACAATACCCACTCTCCCTGGAAGGGAGACAAGGACTGCAGCTGGCCACCCAGGACCTATTTGAGTAGGGTGCCTTAGAACCATGTATGTCCCCCATAATACACCTGTTTTACCAGTAAAGAAGTCTGATGGGACTTACAAGCTTGTCCAAGATTTAAGAGAAGTTAACAAAAGAACAGTGAATCAGTACCCAGTAGTGCCTAAGCCCTATACACTACTGAGTAATATCCCCCCAGCACACCAGTGGTTTAGTGTGACAGACCTAAAAGATGCCTTTTGGGCATGTCCACTGGCAGGAGAAAGTAGGGATATGTTTGCCTCTGAATGGGAGGACCCCGATTCAGGGAGAAAGCAACAGCTTCGGTGGACTAGGTTACCACAAGGGTTTTCCAAATCCCCAAACCAAACAATTCTCCATCAAACCTGAGATAAAGATCATCCAGTATGGAGACGATTTGCTTCTCTCAGGACGGGAAGAAAACAAAGTTCGAGAATCCACCATAGCATTGTTAAGTTTTCTGGGGAACCAAGGACTTTGAGTATCAAAAGGGAAACTCCAATTTGTAGAGAGGGAAGTAAAATGCCTAGGACGTGTGATTTGTCAAGGGAGCCAGTGGCTGAACCCTCAGAGAATTGCAGGGATTGCCTCACTCCCACGGCCAAAATCTAAGAGAGAAGTCAGAGGGCTTTTAGGCCTGTTGGGATAGTGTAGGCTATGGATTGAAGGATACATGCAGGCCATCAGGTTCTTGTTTGAAAAGTTAATAGAAGAAGAGATAAGGTGGGAAGAAGACGACAAGCAAATTTTGAAGCTTTAAAGAAAAAATTAGTCAGTGCAGCAGCACTGAGTCTTCCTGCCTTAGACAAACCCTTCTATCTGTTTGTGGATATAGAAAAAGGGGCAGCACATGGAGTGTTAGCCCAGGACCGGGGAGGATCCAGGAAACCAGTGGCCTGTTTATCAAAACTGCAAGACCCTGCCAGCTGGGGGTGGCCAACCTGCATTCAGGCGGTGGCAGCGAGCGCCCTACTCGTAGAAGAAAGCAAAAAATTAACCTCTGGGGGAAAATTGAAAATATATACCACTCACTCAGTAAGGAGTATCCTCAGCTAAAAGGCTGAGAAATGGCTCACTGATTCCCAAGTGCTAAAATATGAAGCCATCCTAATAGACAATGGATAATTAGAGTTAATTGTGAGTAACCAACTGAACCCTGCCCAGTTTTTAGATGGAAATCCAGGTGAGGAATTAATATATAATTGCCTAGAGGTTATAAATTATCAAACTAAAGTAAGAGAGGACCTAACACATCAACCATTCCAAGGAGGGAAATGATTGTACATTGATGGATTTCCACAGGTAATCCGGGGACAATGGGTATCAGGATACATTATAGTAGATGAAGAGTTAGTGGCCCTAGAAAAAGGAAAGTTACCTTCCAACTGGTCAGCCCAAGCATGTGAGTTGTATGCCCTAAAGCAAACTCTGGAAATATTAGCACAGAAAAGAGGAACAATATATACAGACTCAAAATATGCTTTTGGAGTAGTGCATACCTATGGGAAAATCTGGGAAGAGTGTGGGCTATTAAATTCAATGGGGAAAGGAACTAAAAACTTATTTTAGAAGTGATAGAAACCTTACAAATACCAGAAGAAGTGGCAGTAGTATATGTTAAAGGACATAAAAAAGGGGTGACTCAAGAAGAACAGTGGAACCATTTAGCAGATTTAGACGCTAAGAATTCAGCCAAATCAGGGTCAGAAAAACTAATGATAGCATTAACCCCTATGGGAGAAATAGAAGAAGTTCCCGTATTCAGTGAGACAGAAGAGAAAGAATTCCTTAGAATAGGAGCTAAGAATGATAACAAAGGGAAGTGGAGATTAGCAGATGGGAGACAAATGTTGAATAAACTCCTTGCCAGGAAAATGTTAGAAGGCATACATGGAACAACACATTGGGGTACACAAGCGCTAAGTGATCAATTTCTAAGGGACTGGGGCTGCATTGGAATTTTTTGGGGATAGCTAAGCAAGTAACTGAAAGGTGTGTGATATGCCAACAAGTGAGTCAGAAAATCATGAGGAAAACACCCAGAGGAGGGCAAGAACTAGCCTTAAGACCCTGTCAAAACATCCAAGTAGACTTTACCGAGCTTCCCCATGTACAACGGTGGAAGTTTTTACTAGTGATAGTAGGCAACTTGACTCACTGGGTAGAGGCGGTACCCACGGTTAAAGCCAATGCCAATGTTGTGAGTAAAACACTTCTAGAATCAATCATTCCCCAATATGGGATGGTGAACAGGATTGATTCAGACCAAGGAACTCATTTCACCTCTAAAATATTGCAAAAAGTTGTTCAAACCCTGGGAGTAAATGGGAATTACATACTCCATGGCATCCACAGAGTTCTGGTCACACTGAGAGGATGAATCAAACTCTTAAAAGAGCTCTAGTTGAGCTGATGACTGAAACCCACGTCATAGATAAAATGTCTCCCTTTGTCCTTATTAAAAATTAGAAACCAACCCCGGTCAGATCTGGGGGTGTCACCCTATGAAATGACATTTGGTTACCCTTTTTGACCTCACCCCAGAGCATTGCCATCTATGAGGAAGGGGAAGCCAATGCCAAGAAATATGTTATGTCTATAGGAGAAACCTTACAAGGGCTAAGACATAAAGAGGCAATTCCTCAAACTAACACCCTGGATTTCAGAATCCATAATGTTAATTCTGGGGATTGGATCAAGTAATGATCAAGTCATGGAGAGATCAACCTCTAACTCCTCAGTGGGAAGGTCCCTTTCAGGCACTGTTCATCACCGAATCAGCCGTGTGAACTGCAGAGTGGGGATGGACTCATGCCAACAGATGGACTCATGCCAAAAGTTAAAGGCCCGGTAGAAGAACCCAAAGAGTGAACTACAACATCCAGACTGGGTGAAACGAGATTGACTCTTAAGCAGAGACTGAAAGACAACCAGAAAGACACCGAGATGCCCAAAGTCAAGCTTCCACCAACCAGTTTGAGGACTGTCTTTCTGTGTTAATGGGTGAGAATTATCAGCATCTGTTGATGGGAAGTACACAAGGGTCCGTAAAAGGTGATGGGACAGCTTCTTTAAGAAAATAAGACAAAGGAAGCAGGGCAAGACCCCTTTGTTCACTACCAAGAAGACCCTATAGCCCTGCTGTGGGTAGCAACCCCGTAGGCATGGTAAGGTAGGGACAAAAGGCCATACTGGACATCTGTAATTCCCCAACTGTCTTTGAATACAAAAGGGACTGGAGGGCGAGACCGAGCTGGCCTCTGGACCCCTAAGATACAATGACTATGGATCGCAACCACATAGGCACGGTAGATGGGAGTCAGAGCCATACTGGACCTCTGTAAGGCCCTTTTGTCCATTCCAAATAAGTGTGTCTAAGGAAAACCTGAGATTTTTCTCCTGTTCCCACTGTCCTTGCCCACATCAACAGCTGCTAGTATGACTCATTCAAGAGAGAGAGAATTTTTTTAATGTAATTGTTCAAGCAAAATGACTTATAGAAAAAGAAAAGGGGGTTTGTTATAGATGGGTAATCCTATTGTTGACTCTCACAATTAAGGGGTGAATATTAAGTATATGTTAAGAGAAGTTGTGTAGGTGTATAGTTATACGAAAAAAAAATCCTAATGTTTATAAACGGGATGCCCTCAGTAGTCAAGGCATTTGGGAGGGTCGGCTTGTTGCTATGGCAGCGCCTGACCTCCAATCAAGCTGTAAGAAAGTGATCTCCACCACTGGACAGTGAAGAAGAAGTGGATTGACAAGACTTTGGGAGGGGCTAGAGGTATAAAAGATAGAGCATCCATTTTGTAGATGAGCACAGGGTGACTGAATGCTTTGCTTCTGGCACTTTATTTATTCTTTATTCACTCTTCTGTTGTATTTTGATAAGGTCGTAATAAACCATTTACATTTGTGAAAGTGAAAATAGTTTCTCACATGGGGTTAGGGAATGTGGGGCAAGGTGTCCACACTGGGTCAGACCTCAAGTTAAACTTCTCTGACCTGGCCAGACCTCTTTAGGAGCGGCCCTACATCAATATCAATCACAGAATGCTGCAATCACCTCTTCTCTAATGAGAACAGTAATAAAAGACACTCTTTAAAATAGGAATACATATTTCTTAGAAGCTCTTTGAAATATTTCTCCATAACTGTAAAAGGAAACCTTCTTAATGAACTACATTAGAGCAGAGGGAAATCAAGGCAGAGCCATGGTTTGTCAGAAGTTGCTTGATCCTAATGAGCCCTGTGGTGCATTTGGAGCTGAGCCCTGGAACCTCAAGGCCTGAGAGGAGATTGCACAAACCTTTCCAGGAGTCAAAGTCAGAGGAAAAACCCAAAATGTCTCAAAGCATTAATGGGTGCCACTGAGGTCCATCCCAAACACAGGCTCCTCATGGACTCCTTGGAGGAGAGAACTGGAGGCCAGGATGGTAAAAAAAAAAATCTCAGAAACTCAGTGTGGAAAGGAAAATCCAAAGTACCTTAAACTCCTTGAGTATCTCAAAACATCAATGAGCCCCACTGAGTGTCAGTACAAAGCTCTCAAGGGACACGTTAAAGCAGATAATTGGGGCCATGATTGCACAAACCTCTCACAGAGTCTGGATCAAAAGGGAAACACCAAGTACCTTAAAAGAACTGAAGTACCTTGAAGCATTAATGAGCCCCACTGAGTGTTGTTCCTGACAAAGCCTCTCCAGGGACTAATTACAGCAGATAATTGGAGGCCATGATTGCACAAAGCTCTCAGAGACTCCAAGGCAAAAGCCAAAGCCAAAGTGCTTTGAAAAACCTGCAGTCCCTGGGAGCATGAAGGAGCCCCCAGGGCCATTCCTGAGCAAGGCTCCCCAGGGACTCCTTCCAGCAGATCCTTGAGGCCACTGGGATGTGGGCTAGGGGGGGATGCTGAGGGCAGGAAAAGGGGGTGACAGTGCCCAGCCTGGCTGGGGCTGTGCCAGGAGGCCCCAGCCTCAGGACAAGGTGTCTCCTCACGGCCCTTGGTGGCACGGCCCTTGGTGGCACAGATGCTGCTGTGCCCCAGGGCACCAACACTTGGCTTCTCTTTGTCCCCACCTGTCATCAGTGCCTCCAGTTCTCTGCTCTGCCTGGGGCCTGGGGACACTTTCTCAGTCGTGTCCCTCAGTGGAACCCATTAAAAGTCAAAGAAACTTTGGAGTTGGATTCTGTCTTGGAGTTCTGGAGAGATTTCTGCAGCTCCCTCTCAGGGCCTGATGTTCAGGGCCTGAGCACAAAGCCCCAGAGGGTCATTAGAGTCCTTGTGCTGTGTCTGTGCTGCTGAGCTGGGCCGGGCTCCTGGCACAGAGAGTGATCCTGGTAACCAAGGAGAGCTTCAAAAGCACATTTCTCTGGATGAGCAGCTCTTCTCCCAGCCCAGCAGGGCTGGGGCACTGCCTGCAGCCAGCCTGGGCACAGCACAGAGGCACAGAGAGCTTCAATCAGTCAGGGCTGGGAAGGTGCTGAGAAGTGCCTGGGGCAGAATCAGTGCCAGCCCTTGGCACAGGAACCTCTGGCTGCAGGACAATGCAGCTGCAGCTCCTGGAGTGATCTCCTACAGCTGGAACATCCCAATGCCCACAGACCCTGTGAGTACATTCTCTGATCATCTCTTATGCAGAGCAGCCAGGGGTGCCCAGGGCTGTCCTGCAGAGCAGGGTCCTGCAGCTCAGGGCGCTGTGCTGGGCCAGGGACTCTGCTGCCTGCCAGGGACAGCTCTCAGCCGGCCCGGGGAGCTGCTCCCAGCGCTGGGGGACAAAATGTGGGTGGAAGGAGACAGCTGGAAAGGCTGGAAAGTGTTCTTCTTGTGTGGTGAGGATTCTGTATTGCTCAGGATTGCTCCCAGCATGACATTTACCTCCAGAACATTTCCAAGCATATTAAACAGGGAGCACAGCCAGTCATGGGCTACAAAATGGGAAAATCCTGCATTTTTAGTGTACTGATCTGTGTTGCCTGTATGGGAAATTGCACATAGATAGTCATCTCTCAGTTCACGATGAGAAATATAAAAAAATTGTCTCAGATCTGAATAAACCAGGCAGTGACAGAAATGAGCACAGGGCCCCTTAGAGGCAGCATCAGTGTTGCTTTTCCAGCCTCCTCAGGGTTGCTCTGACATTGCCATCAGAGCCTGCAGAGCCAGAGCTGCCCCTGGGCAGTGCCTGAGCTGGGAGGGGTCTGCAGGGCAGAGCTGAGCCCCCAGGGCTGGGCTGGGCTCTGGCAGCACTGGCAGGGCCCAGCCCTGGGCACAGGGGAGCAGCTGCTGGCAGGGACAGCTCCAGGCAGCAGAGCCCTGGGCAGGCAGGGTTGGGAAAGTACCCCCAAGCTGTGCTGGGATATTTAAAGTCCTCTCCAAACCCAACTATTCCATGATTACTTTTATTACAGAACCCCATGTGCAGCCACAGCCAATGTCCAACAGCAGCTCCAACAGCCACTTCCTCCTGCTGGCACAGGCAGACGCGCGGCAGCTGCAGCTCCTGCATTTCTGCCTCTTCCTGGGCCTCTCCCTGGCTGCCCTCCTGGGCAACGGCCTCATCATCAGCGCCGTAGCCTGCGGCCACCACCTGCACTCGCCCATGTTCTTCTTCCTGCTCAACCTGGCCCTCAGCGACCTGGCTCCATCTGCACCACTGTCCCCAAAGCCATGCACAATTCCCTCTGGGACACAGCACCATCTCCTACATGGCATGTGCTGCACAGCTTTTTCTGATTATCTTCTTCCTTGGGACAGAGTTTTCCCTCCTGACCATCATGTGCTATGACCACTATGTGTCCATCTGCAAACCCCTGCACTACGGGACCCTCCTGGGCAGCAGAGCTTGTGCCCACATGGCAGCAGCTGCCTGGGCCAGTGCCTTTCTCAATTCGCTGCTGCACACGGCCAATACATTTTCCCTGCCCCTGTGCCATGGCACTGCCCTGGGCCAGGTCTTCTGTGAAATCCCCCAGATCCTCAAGCTCTCCTGCTCCAAATCCTACTTCAGGGAACTTTGGCTCATTGTGGTTAGTGGCTGTTTAGCTTTTGGCTGTTTTGTGTTCGTTGTTTTCTCCTATGTGCAGATCTTCAGGGCCATGCTGAGGATCCCCTCTGAGCAGGGATGGCACAAAGCTTTTTCCACCTGCCTCCCTCACCTGGCTGTGGTCTCCATGTTCCTCACGACTGCCACATTTGCTCACCTGAAGCCCCCCTCCATCTCGTCCCCATCCCTGGATCTGGCCTTGTCAGTTCTGTACTCGGTGGTGCCTCCAGCCCTGAACCCCCTCATCTACAGCCTGAGGAACCAGGAGCTCAAGGTTGCAGTGAGGAGACTGATGACTGGATGCTTTCAGGAACATTAAACTGCTGGCCAATTTCTGCAAATCACTTGTAATAAAAGTTATCTTTGATGTTTCTTGTTGGTTTCATTTTGGAGGTTCTTTTTCTTTGTTTTACATTTTAATGTTGTCCACAAAGAAATATCCTTGTTTGTGCCATTTCTCATTTTGTTTCTCTCCACCTTCCCTGTGGCCACAGACTGTGTCAATGAGGGGCTGTGCTCTTGGTGGATTTAGAGGAACTAAAGGGTCTGCCAGCAGAGTTTTCTGCAGAGATGCCCTTTTGTTGCCTTCTCTGGAGCTGCAGCAGCAATGTCTGTGTGCAGAGCAGGGGACAGAGTGGCTGGACAGCAGCCAGGCAGAAAGGGATCTGCAGGGACTGATGGACAGCAGGCTGGACATGAGCCAGCAGTGTGCCCAGGTGGCCAAGAAGGCCAATGGCTCCTGGCCTGGATCAGGAATGGTGTGGCCAGCAGGACCAGGGCAGTGATTCTTCCCCTGTGCTCGGCACTTGTTGGGCAGCACATCGAGTGCCGTGTCCTGGCACTTGGACTTGTTAAACCTCACCTTGCTGGATTTGGGCCCTGGATCCAGCCTGTCCAGGTCCCTGTGCAGAGCCCTCCTCCCCTCCAGCAGATCAACACTCACAGGCAGCTTGTCATCTGCAAATTTCCTGATGGTGGACTCAGTCCCCTCATCCAGATCATGAATGCAGACATTTAAATCCACGCTGGCTGGCTCTGACCCCTCGGCCATCCTGTGGGTGCCCTGTGATGGCACTCAGGGTGATCTGTTCCATAACCTTGCCGGGCACCGAGGTCAGGCTGACAGGCCTGGAGTTCCCCAGATCCTCCTTCCAGCCCTTCTTGGGGATGGGCTCACACTGGCTCCTCCAGTGCTCTGGGACCTCCCTGCTGAGCCAGGACTGATGGTAAATGATGGAGAGCAGCTTGGCGAGTTCATCCACCAGCTCCCTCATCCCCCTAGGATGGATCCCATCTGATCCCATACACCTGTGAGCATCTGAGTGTCTCAGCAGGTCCCCAGCTGCTCCCTCCTGGACTACAGGGGGCTGTTCTGCTCCCTGTGCCTATCTACCAGCTCAGGAGATTTCTTGTCCTGAGGACAACCTATCCTAATATTGAAAATTGATACAAACAAGGTGTTAAGTTACTCAGTCTTTTCTTTGTCTTTACTTACTATATTCTCCACTGCATCCAATAAAGATGTTCTCCTTATCCCAGATTTTGCTATTAATTTATTTACAGAAACCTTTTCAATTTTTTTTCACAGAAGTGGCCAAGTTAAGCAGTAGTTGAGTTTCACCTCTCAACTTTTCTTTCTCCATGACCTAATAACATCCTTTAACACTTCCAAAGTTGCCTGACATTCTGTCCAAAGTTAATGCACCCTCTATTTTTCCTTTGAGTTCCCACAGAAGCTCCATGGGCAGTCAGGGCAGTCATTTTCCTCACCAGCTCATCTTTTGCTACACTGGCACAGGCTGCTCCTTCCCCTGTAAGATTACTTCCTTGAAATGTGTCCATCCTCTCAGGACCCCTTTGTTTTAAAGGGCTGTTTCCCTTAAAAAAATCAGTACCTGATTCGGTACTCCCCAAATCTGCATCCTAAATAGGCCAAAGTCTGCCCTTCCTAATTTCAGTGTGGAAGTTTTGTTGCTACCCCTCCTTCTTTCACAAAACATTGAAATCTTGATTATTTCATGGTCACTGTGCCCCAGGCAGCCTCCGACCCCCACATCTGCCACCAGCGCTTCTCTGTTTGTGAGCAGCAGGAGACAGAGCTTTCCTTGGGAGTGGAGTGTTTCCAAAAATTCAGTAAAACAGAAAACTCCTTAACCCCAATGCAGCATTAAGAAGCAGCATTCTTTATTCAGCCGGATGCACGGGGGATAGCTCCTCCCAAAGCCGAGCGTGCTGAGTACAGGAAAGTTTCTGTTCATATTCTGTATTTTGCACACATATTCATTGATTGTCCTGGACTAAACACACATCTGATAATCATTCCCCCAGAATCATTAACGTATTTCCCCTCCCCTTTTGCATGCTCTCTTCTGTTCTGGGGGTCTCTCTGGTGGTCCCTGGTGGTCGTGGACCCCAGTGTTCCAGTGGGCCTGGCTGAGCTGGCAGGACACTGAGGCTGGTGAACTTCCAGTTCCCCTTCTGACACAATGGGCATTTTGTGGTTTCCATAGGCCTGGGGTTTTGGAGAACAAGCTCCGGTGTTAACTCACCTGGTGTAGATAATTTATCATCTGGTAACATGAGGTCACAGAGTTATGTGAGGTCATCGAGCAGCTACAGCATCATAGACTGCCTCTGTGACATCCCAGAGCCTGCTGTGACATCATAGGGCAGAGGTCTGATATCCCAGAGCAGGCTGTGACATCACAGAGGGGCTGTGTGACATCCCAGGAGGGCTCTGTGACGTCACTGGGTTGGTCACTCCGCCCCAGCTCCCCCTCACAGTTTCTCCCAACAAGTCCAATGCTGTTCATGCCCAGTGGGGTCCCTTATCCCCTGGTATCCCCCCGGTCCACCTGGAGCCACAGCCCCCACCAAAGGACATTCCACAGGATCCCCCCCAGAGCCTGACATGGGGAAAAGGGGCCAGGGCTGTGTGACCAGGACATCAAGGACGTGGATTATCCATGTCCCTGTGGCCTGGGCTGGGTTCCCCAGGGCAGGAAAGATGTCTGGCAGCTGGAGCAGGGTTAGGGAAGGGCCTCCAAGGTAGGGCTGGAGCCCTCGGGCTGTGAGCAGAGGCTGAGGGAGCTGGGCTTGTCCAGCCCAGAGCAGGGAAGGCTGAGGGGCTCCTCATCCCAGCCTGGCAGCGCCAGCAAGGAGGGGATGGAGAACACAGAGCCAGGCTCTTCACCCTAAGACAGCTTTGTGGCTGCCCCGGCTTTGGGATGGGCCCTGGGCCTGGAGCAGGAGCAGCTCTGGAGGGCCCCAAGGCCGGGGCTCTTGTGCTGGCCTGGGCAGATGGGATGGCAGCAGGGGCTGCAGAGCTCTCAGCACCTCAGCCCGAGGGGAGCAGGGCACCCAGGGAGCCTCCTTTGGCCTTGGCCAAGCCCCTTCCCCCATGGCTGGGGCTGAGTCCTGGCTGAGCTGCAGCTGCTGCTGTGCCCTGGCCAGGGGCTGAGGCCGTGGGGCCAGTGGCCAGAGCAGCCTGGGCTGAGCAGAGCTGTGGGGCCAGAGCCGGCTGGGCTGTGCTGGGGAGAGGCCCTTGGTGCTGCACAGAGCTCAGGGCAGCTGGCAGAGCTTGCAGGGAGCTGGGCTGGGCTCAGAGAGCCTGGCACAGGAACCATCAGTGTCCATCCCAGCCTGGCTGAGCGTGCAGGGCAGGACTCAGCCCAGGCCTTGTGGGGCAGGGCCAGCGCCTGTGCAAGGCATGGAAAACAGGCAAGTGTCTGAGAGAGGAGGCTGCTGTGTGCCCTTGGGGACATCGACACAGCAGGGAGGGGGCCCAGGACATTTGTCTCCGCCCGCCTCTGTCCCCAGCCCTTGGCAGCCCTGGCTGCTGAGCCCAGCTTTGCCCTGGGCTGAGTTTGGCTGTGGCCCAGCTCCATCCTCCTGCGGGGCTCAGGGCCTTTTCCCGGCCATGGCCAGCCCTGGCTGGCCTCTCTGCTGGCCCAGAGGCCGGCAGAGCCCGGGGCAGGGCTGTCTGTGCAGCCCCACAGGTGCCACGGGCTCTGCAGGAGCTGGCAGAGGCTGCCCAGCAGGGAGGCCATGGGGCACAGAGCCCCAAGGCTGCTGTGGGCACCACGGCACAGGGGCCGTTCCCAGCCGCAATGCTCCTGTCCTGGGCTGGGCCTGCACAGGGGCTGTGGCACCATGGCCGGGCCAGCACAGGGTCACAAAGGGGCCACGCAGCCGCTGCCGGGGCTGGCAGCAAGGCCGGGACCAGACAAGGAATTGCTGAGCATGGCCTGCGCTGGCCAGGGCTGACTGTGCCAAAGGCAGAGCTCAGCTGCCCTTGGTGGCTGCAGGAACACTCAGGAGCCCAAAGACCCTCCATGGCTGTGCTGGAGACCAAGGCTGGAGCAGGGAAATGCAGGGCTGCTGCGCCATGGGGAGGGCATTGAATTCCAGCACACACCTCAGCTCTCTGATGATCCCGGCACCATGCTGGGCGCTGTTTCAGGCTGGAGCAGAGCAGATGTTGATGGCACAGGAGCCCTGCGGGGCTGGCAGGGACCTGCAGCTTGCAAGGTGCTCTGCTCTCCCTCAGCTCCTCTCTGAGAGATCCAATCCCAGTTCGGCACCTCAGGGCACAAGTGGCACTGCCTGTCCATGGGCACACAGCTGATATCTGCCTGGAAAGGGGCACAGGTTTAAATTCTTGTACATTTCATAATATACAAGGACATTTTTATTATCTGGGTCACTTGAGTACTTTTAAGAAATACCAAAGTCTTCCCTCCAGGAATTTCCTGGAAGTGTACTGATGGGAGAAGGAGAAGAAATACTGATCTTCCCCTTTACTTGAGTCACCAATATTGTTTACTACATCATCTCTCTCTTCCTTCAGGTATTTCCACCTCTTCTGTTGAAATGGCCATGTCTAAGGACATCTCTTCACTAGACCAGCTGGATCTATGTCCTTCCTGTTACTCCCAGATTTCCTCCTCCAGATGCTCTCTGGTCACGCAAGGGCCTCTCAACTGACTGGTTACATGCTTTGAGCTTCAGGGAGTTGCCCAATCTTTAAGAAGTTCAAATAAATATCACATTAATCAACACCTTACTTATATTAATATCTGTCACAGTATTGCCTTTTCTTATGTCTCTGTCTAAAACTGTTCCTGTATGGAAATCCCTTGGGGATGGGGGACATGTCAGATGCTGCTGGGACATCACAGAGAGCTGAGGGAAGAGCTGGGATTATTAAACTGTTCAAATATTCAACTTGTGTTTGTTGGCAAGAAACCTTTCTGTGCTTCTGAGTGTCACCATCCCTGAGCCCAAAGGACACAAACCTGATGAGTTGTGGTTCCCTGCAGGGGCCCTTGGACCTTGGCTCTGCCCAGGAGAGCTCTTCATCCACTTTCCCGCTTTTCCTCCCTCTGGGCATGGAAGGAGCTCGTGCCTTCAGTGTGTGACTCGTGTGTGCAAAGAGCAAATCTGGGCAGAATTGGGGCAGGGAGGGTTTGGGGGGACCTTGGGACCTGTGCTGGGCACAGAAGGTGTTTTCCATTGCTCTGAGACTGTCTGCTGTGCAAAGTGGATTTAATATCCAGCAGAGGAATGACTTTTGCATTTGATGGAGCTGTGTTTTCCCTTGGCTTTGCTGGCTGACAAGAAAAGAACATCCCTCTGTGTTTGGGGCAGCTCCTTCTCCAAGGAAAGCAGGTGGGAGTTGGAGCCAAGGAGCTGAAACTTTGGCAAAAGGTTTAATAAGACATTCAATGAACACAAAACACTTCTCAAAGCTGTATATTGGTCCATTCAACTTCACAAACTCTAAGCCATCTGAGTTTTAAGTTGCTCAACATTTTCAAGAGGTCAGAAATAAAAGAACGAGAGACAGAAAAAGAGAATGATGAAAAAGATTTAGAGAAGCACACACAGAGCTACCAACTCCTGGGTTCCAACACTGTTTAGATAGAAATTCCAAGAGGAGGTAGGGTCAAGATGTGTGCTCGCCTTGTGCTCAGCCTTAAATACCCCTTGGTCTTCCTGGGCCCTTCCCCCAGGTGGGACTTGGGGTCATTTGGTCACTCAGGAGCTGGGCTGGGGGCTCCAGAGGTGGCTGTGGAGCATTGCCTGTGCTGTGCCAGGGACTGGCAGACACTGCTGGGCTGGGATAGAGGCCCTGGGGGGATTGGGGTTCCAGGGCAGGGCAGGGCTGGGGTTCCAGGGCAGGGCAAGGCTGGACCTGCCCCTTCCTCCCCCACACACAAAATGTTTCCAGCCCACAATCTCCTCCAGTCTGTCACAACAGGCAGTGTTGGAGGTGAAATCCCAGCTGTGGCCACGGGCATCTGCAGGAAGAAGGACAGTTCTTTTCCATAGGAATGAAAGCCCCAGTTCTTGGTTAATTTCTGATTTAATTGCCTGGAATTTATTTGGTTTTGTTGTTGCTTTGTTTCCTTTTTTGTGCCTGAAGTGTCCAGTCAGGAGCAGAGTGACTCTTGCCAAGGAACTTTGTGGTGCTGTTGCTCAATATTAAATCTGGTTTTTGCTGCTCCCTTGCTGGGGATTTTTTCAGCGCTCTCAAGCCCTCGTTGGCAACAGGGTGAAGGAGCCCTGGGCCAGGCTCTGGCCTGGGGCACACGGGGACGCTGGCGGGGGGTCCCTGTCCCCTGTCCCGCCCCCCATGGCCCTGTGTCAGGCTCTGGGCTCGATCTCGTGGAACATCCTTTGGGGGAGGCTGCGGCGCCGGGGGTGGGGGGACCCGGGGGGACAGGGGACCCCGCTGTGCACGAGCAGCGTTGGACTTCTCTGGGGGAACTGGGAGGGGGGGCTGGGGCAGAGTCACCTCCCCAGTGACCTCACACAGCCCCTGTGATGTCACACAGCCCCTGGGGTGTCACAACCCACCCTTGGATGCCACATAGCTCCCTTGTGATGTCATAGGCCCAACTCTGCGATGTCACTCTGTGATGTCACAAAGCTGTGCTGTTACAGAAGATTCTGTGATGTCAGAAATTCACCCTGTACTATGACATCACAAAGTCATCCTGTGACATCACAGTCTGTTCCATGATGTCATAGCCTGCTCTATGATGTCACACAGCCAACTCGGTGATGTCACAACCCACACTCTGATGTCACAGAGCCACTCTCTACATGACGGCAGAGTCTGCCCTATGGCCTCACACTATGATGTCACACCCTGCTGTGTGATGTCACAAGCCCCGCTGTGATGTCACAAAACCCTCCCTGTGATGTCATACTGCCACTCAGTGATGTCACAGCACACACTTTGACCTCACTGCCCGCTCTATGATGTCATACAGCCATGCCATGATGTCACAGCCTGCTCTCTGATGTCACACTGTCCCCTCTATCATGCCATAGCTGCTTGATGACCTCACACAACCCACGCTGTGCTGTCACACAGCCCCCCTCTGACATCACAGCTGCTCTGTGCCTCCGTGACACAGCCACAGAGGCGCTGCTGTGACACAGCCCCCTCTGGGACACCCCACAGCCCCTGCCAGTGCTGAGCCCCTGTGAGCTCTGTCTGCGCCCTGCTCGTGTCCCTGCGATGCCCTGGCAGTGCCCCAGCCCTGCTGGGCTGTGCACAGGAGCTGCTCCTGGCCACAGCTGTCTCTCTGCAGCGCTGCCCTTGCCAGGAGCTGCCTCTGGGCCAGGAGCCTGGCCCAGCTCAGCAGCACAGACACAGCACCAGGACGTTAATGACCCTCTGGGGCTTTGGTGCTCTTTGCATCGGACCCAGACCTCAGAGTGTACTCAAAGAACTTCTCAAGAACTCAAAGTCAGATTCAAAGCCCAGACTTTCTTTAACTTTTAATGGGTCCCACTGAGGGACACAACTCATGTGAAAGTGTTCCCAGGTTCCAGTTAGAGCAGAACACTGGAGGCAGTGATGACAGCTGGGGACAAACAAGGCAAAGGTGTCTCTGGTGCTGAGCAAACCTGGATATCACCATGGTGTCCTTGGACCTGCATTGTCACACTGACCCACGGTTCCATGAGGTTCCCCAGTGTCACCATGGTCACTGTCAGAGGCTGGATGAGATCAGTGTCCCAAGACACCTTGGATTGAGCTGTCAATCAGTCCCACAGCTGGGACAGCGCTAACCCGGCTCTGAACGCCCGAGCTATCACAAGTCCCAGCTGGGGGGAGGCCCACGAAGGCCCAGGGGCTTAAAACCAAGGAGCACAAGGTCAGCCCCTGCTATGGAGTCTGCCTTCTCCTGGGGTTTGTGTCTCACCCACACTGGAACCCCAGGAGCTGGGAGCCACATGTGTGTCTTTCTGTGGAGCTTCTGTCTTTCTGTCTCTCTGTCTCTTTCCTCTCCTTCTAATGCTCTTTCTATGGAACATTTTTGGGTCCCTGAACAACTGAAGTGTTTAAGGCTGAGAGGTCCAGCTTGTTCTGGTGCTTTCCATGAACTGATTGAACTCTTGATTTATGAACCAATGCACTAGATGTGGAATCCTCTACACTGAACTCAGAAACACATGCCCTCTGTCAGAGCATTTTCATCTTCTAGATCACTTTCAAGATGCCCATGGGGATGTTGCAATGATTTTCACACAGCTGTCCATTTCTGGATGCAGGCTCTGCAGATTCTTTCTCTGCATTCAGTCAGGCTTGCATTCCCTGACAATTCCTGGTAGCCCATCATGGTTTCTTAGGGCAGAACTGTAACAATGAAAACCTTACCAATGGCACAACTGCCCAGCCCACAAGGAAAAGAAAGAACAAGCTGTCAAGTTCTTCAAACATTTCTCCTGCTGTGCTGCAAGAGTTGAGCTGCACACAAGGTGTGGAAAGCCTAGAGAAGCTGCAGTTGGTGGCACATCTTGTGACAGAAGCTGCACCTCGTTCTCCAGGAAAGGTTCTTGGAAAGAGCAAACAGGAGTGTGGAGAAGATTCTGGGAAAACTGAAACAGCTTTTAAGAAATGAAATGAAAATGGAAAGAAACAACTGAAGATGTTTTTCTCTGTTTATTTTTATGCTCCTCTTTTCCATCTTGCACTACTGCTCCATCCCCTTAATCCAAATAGATCTCATCTCTAAGATCCATTACTTGGCGAATTTTAGACACTCTAAAATACCATGAGCTACACACAGTTTGCCTTCCCCATTTTTTTTTTTTTTTAAATCATTGCTGGAGAGGTAAGTGCAGTGCCTGGGACCGGTACAAATTCTGCACTCAGGGAATGTGCCCCGATAGGGTTTGATCCTCAGCGGGGACAATGCATGGCAGCGACCGAGGGGATTCCTGTTCCCCTGTGTAGGAGTCCAGACTCTGGGTCTGGGCTGAACAGGGCAAAGTTCCCGTGTTTGGACAGGCTCAGGGGCTGCCCCCGGGGAGCGGGGGGCTGGGCGCGGGGGGAGCGGGCAACGGAAAAACGGACATGGGGACAAACGGCCCCGGAGCTTCAGTTGCAGCGGCAGCAGCAGCGGCAGCAGCGGCAGCAGCAGCGGCAGCTAAAGCACATACTCTATTGAGTCCCTCTCGCATCTCCTCTCCCTCTCCTGCTGTCCCGCACCCTCTCCCGCTCTCCCTTTCACGGTGTCCCCTCCTCTCCCAGTCTCCCCCTCCCCCTGCCGGGCCATGTCCCCAGCCCGCCCCCGGCCCCCGGCGGGGCTGCCCCGTCCTCATCCCCGTCCCCGTCCCCGGCCGTCCCGCCGGGGTCTCGTCTCCGCCCGGCTCTGGTCGTGCTGGCGGTGGCGCTGCTGGGCGGGCATCAGTGCCTGGGGCTGGGGCGGCACCGCCGCCCTCTGGCTCCGCCTGGCCCGAGCCCGGCCCCGGCCCCGACGTGGGCTCCAGTCCCGGCCCCGGCCCCAGCTCCTCCCGGGCCCCGCGGAGGACACACGCGGTGCGGCCGCTCCCGCCGCCCCCGCTGCGGCTTCCCCGGCCCGAGCTCCGCCGCTGTCCCGTTCCAGGGACAGAACGCCTGGGGAGGGCCGGCCCGGGGCACTCGGGGAGCGCTCGGGGGCCGCTCCTGGCCCCGGGCCGAGCGCTGACAGCCCCGTCCCGCCCGCAGGGAAGGCGCAGGAGGAGGCCCTGCAGGAGCGGTACCGGCTGGGTTCGCTGCTGGGCAGCGGCGGCTTCGGCAGCGTCTTCGCGGCCACGCGGCTCTCGGACGGCGCCCCGGTGAGCGGCGGGGCCGGCGGTGGGCGCAGGAGTAGGGGGCGGAGGAGGAGGAGGATTAGCAGGAGGAGGAGGAGGTGGAGGGGGCGGAGGAGGAGGAGGATGGGGCCCGGCGGGGCGGGCGGCGCGCTCAACCCACTGCTCTCTCTTGCTTGCAGGTGGCCATCAAAAGGGTGCCACGGAACCGCGTCCGGCACTGGGGCGAGCTGGTGAGTGAGCGGGGCCAGCGGCAGAAGCCGGGCCGTGCCGGGTGGCGAGGAGCTGGGGCCCGGCAGGGTGGGAGCCGCCGGGAGCCCTGCAGGGAGAGCGGGCACGGGCTGAGCGGGGCATGCAGAGCATCCCGGGCTGGCTGAGGGGTTCCCCAGCCCTGGCACGGCCTCAGCCCCACTGACGGCATCGCGCTCCTCCCGCAGCCCGACGGCACCAGCGCACCCCTGGAGGTCGTGCTGCTGGACAAGGTGTCCTCTGGCTGCACTGGTGTCATTCAGCTCCTGGAGTGGCTTGAGCTCCCTGACAGCGTCGTGCTGGTGCTGGAGCGTCCGGAGCGGTGCCAGGAGCTGTCAGGTTTCCTGGCGGAGCGGAGGTTCCTGCTGGAGGACGAGGCGCGGGGGCTGTTCCGCCAGGTGCTGGAGGCTGTGCGGCACTGCACCAGCTGCGGGGTCCTGCACAGGGACATCAAGCCTG
The DNA here is from genome assembly GCF_031753505.1 of Anomalospiza imberbis. NCBI lineage: Eukaryota > Metazoa > Chordata > Aves > Passeriformes > Viduidae > Anomalospiza > Anomalospiza imberbis. The sequence goes on from NW_027100202.1 coordinate 71,532, forward strand.
AGAACATCCTGCTCGACCTGGCCACCAGGCAGCTGAAACTGATTGACTTTGGCTGTGGCGCCTTCCTCCAAGACACAGCCTACACCCAGTTTTCAGGTGAGCTCTGCCAGGGGATGCTCCTGGGCATCTCATGGCCCAGCCGGGGTGCAGCCCCAGGGCTCCCCCTATTGCAGCCAGGATGGGATTAATGCTGGAGCCAAGCTGATTTGGGTGGGGGTGTGAGGGGGGCCAGCTCCAGCCCTGCCGACAGCCTTCAGCACCCACTGTGGCCTGGGCTAAGGCTGGAGCTGGGGCAGCCAGCCTGACAAAAACCCCAGTGGGGGTAGCAGAGAGGGGGGGTCTGACCCCGTGCCCTGGATGGTTTGGTGTGCAGGCGAGAAGGGCTTGGACTGCTCTGCTCCCACTGTTTGCCTTGACTGGTTAACATTTTTGGGGGGCCGTGCAGGCGGGGAGTAGAGCGGCTTTCTCCACCACTGGATGAGTTTTGCTTTTGTGTGTCATGACTGGGCCTTCCCAGGATTTCTGCTGCCCTCTTCCAACACCAGTGGCTTCTTTTCCAGCCCCAAGTCTGTACACAAGTCCCAGGTGCTGGTGAGAGGGCAGCAGTCACCCTGTGTGCCACTGGGGCAGCCCCCACATGCCATGGGGTGCTGGGGTCAGGCTCTGGGAGCAGCAGCGTCCCCCTGATGAACTCTGTCTGTGTTCCACAGGAACCCTGTCCTACAGCCCACCAGAGTGGATCCACCACCAACACTACCACGGCGAGGCAGCGACGATCTGGTCCCTGGGCCTCCTGCTGTACCACCTGGTCATGGGGAAGCACCCGTTCAGGAGGGGCCAGGAGATCATCTGGGGGCGGATCTTGTTCCCACGACGGCTCTCTCAAGGTGGGTCCTCATCTCTGGCCATGGGGGCAATACCAGTGCTGGGAGACAGCAGCAGCTCATGAGCATCCTGCTCTGGCAGCTGCTGAGGAGGTGGCACATGTCCTGCTCTCCTGCTCTCCTCCAAACACAGAATCCATGGGGAAGTTTAGGCCCAGCTCTGGGCACACCCAGAATGGCCTGGGCATGGGAACAGGGGGGCAACTTCTCCAACTGACTGGTGATTTCTGGTTTGTTTCCCCAGAGTGCCAGGATCTCATTAAGAGGTGTTTGTCCATGCAGCCCTTGGACAGGCCATCCTTAGAAGAGCTTTTCCGTGATCCATGGGTGCAGGGTGGTCTTCTGCCCTAGAAGATGGGAGAGATCAACGTGCACAGTTGGATCCAGGGGCCTGGCAGGTAACAGCTCCACACTTGTCCTGGCAATCAGTGGCAAAGCCAACCAGACTGGTTTTGTCCTGCCTGTGTCACTGCCCAGGGGTCATCAGATGGGAACACGCAGCCCTTGTGCTGGAGCTGAGCTGCTCTGCCCAGCACTGGTGGCCACCATCTGAGCTGGTTTTGCTTGTCCTGGTTCCCTGACAGCTGGGGCCCTGGGCAGAACCTTGACAGCCTGGGCTCACCTCAGGGAAGGAGGAGGCGGCCCTGGAGAAGCTGTACCAGGTGGGGCTGCTGCTGCTGGGGACAGTGAGGACGACATCAAGGATGACAACCTCTTCCTCCACCTGGTCACCGGCAGCTGAGGATGATGGACTTTGATTCTGGCACCTTCTCCAAAGCCAGGCTCCACAGGGAATTTGCAGGTGAGTCCACACGCAGGGGGATGCTCCCAGATTTGGGCATTGCACAGCCTGGCCGGGAACCAAAGGTTCCCCCTTTGCTGGAGAGGATGCAGCTGATCCTTCAGTCGGCTGCCAGGCTGCTTTTGGCAGGGCTGGGGGGATGGGCTGGGGTGCTGATGAAATGGGAGTGGGCTCCTGGCCCTGCCAACAGCCCCCGCACCCACCGTGCCCCGGGCTGGGGCTGGGGCTGGGGCAGCCAGCCCGACACAAAGAAACCCCCATGGTGGGAGCAGAGGTGGGACTCCAGAACCTGTGCAGGGGCTGCTTTGCTTTGCAGGCAGGGAAGGGCTTGGGCTGCTCCACTGCCCCTGTTTGCTTTGGGATCACCGTTATTTTGGAGGGCAGTGCAGGGGGAAGGGAGCAAGCCTGGGCTTCCCTCACCTGTGGGTGGGTTTTTCCCGGGCATGCAGGGGTTGGGCCTTCCTTAAGCCCCTGACAGAGATAAGATTTTTGACCTTTTTTCTTGTTCCCCTTTTTGTCTGTAATCTATTTTCAATAATTTGTTGTGTGTTTTTCTAGAGGAAGCGTTCCAGGTGGGGTCCAGTTTGGATGGGGAAATGCTTGGGAGCAGCTGTGGCGTGGATTGGCCGTGCCCTTGGAGAAGGATGAGGACATCGTTTGGGGCCAGCTTTTCTTCCAGCGGAGGATGGCGTGAGGTGGGTCCGGTCTGCTTGGCATGGTGGGATCAGAGCTTTGGGGAGATGGCAGCGAGCACAGGAGCATCCTGCTCTGGGCAGCTGCTGAGGGCTGGATGTGCCGTGGCCGGCTGCAGGCTGGGCACATGTCCTGCCCTCCTGCTCTGCTCCCAAAGGCAGCTGGGATGGGCAGCTCTGGGCACAGCTCTGGGCACGGCCAGCATGGCCTGGGCACTGCTGGCGGCTGGGACAAGGGGACAGGAGCCTTCAGCTGACGGGCGCTTTCTGGTTTCTCTCCTTGCAGCCGGGCTCTGCGGGTGCTGAGGCTGCTCTGGGCTCTGCCAGGGCTCTGCTGGAGCTCAGCACCGGGCCGCAATCAGCCAAAGAAGAAATGGGGTGACCTGCAGCACAGACCTGCTTGAGCATTTCAGCAACACAGCTCAAGTTTGCAGAGTGTACACCTTCAAGGGCAAACATGACACCACCCAAAAATTAAACTTGTTCAATAGCTTCTGAAATGAAATCAATCTGGGATGACCCCAAATGACATTTTGCAGCTTGCTCAAGCTGTAGCTCAGCCCTTCTCTGAACTGTTCTCTCCCCCACCTGCCTTTTACTTCCCAACTGCTCCCTCTTGTCCCCCAGGGAGTTCCCAGCCCATGGCAGTCTCCATCACACTGTTGCCTTCCTTGGTGCCCCTCACCATGAGGAAGGCCGAGCCCCAGGCTTAGGGACTCATCCTGTCACTGGCTGAGGAGCAGCAATGTCTCAGAGGTCCAGTGGGATTTTAGTGTCATTCAGAGCTCCTCTTCTGCCCTCAGCTCTCCTCACTGCTGAGTTCCCACTCCCTTTTCCTCGTCCTTGCAGCAGGATGAGCTCTGTGAATCCCCTTGAGCCTCCCCACTCTTCCCAGCCCACGCACCCACTTCAGTTATGCTGAAGGTGCTGCTTCTCTGTCTCCTGTGGCACACCAGTCCAGTCCCCTGTGCGGGGAGCCCCAGCCCCAGAGCACAGCACTCAGCAGTGCACTCCGGGCTGGAGCAGCTGCCCTGCAGCCATGGCTTGGCTCTTTGTGGCAAGGGAATGCTCCCTGTTTGCAGCTGTCCCTGCAGGATGGCCCCAGGGCAGAGCCCAGCCGGGCTCCCACTGCAGCCCCTGAAGCTTATGGCAGACAGTGGTCGCAGAGCTGGGGTTCACGGGGAGCACCCGGAGCTGTGGCTTTCAGTCAGTGTTGGCAAATGTTGTGTTCTCATCTCCTGCAGCCTGTGGGGAAAGCAACCTGTGTTGCCAGGCTTGTGTGTGCCAGGCCTGTGTGTGCCAGGGGCTCTTGGATGTCTCTGTACCCATGGACAGAAGGCTCTGTGTGTGCCAGGGGCTCTTGGATGTCTCTGTATCCATGGACAGAAGGCTCTGTGTGTGCCAGGGGCTCTAAGATGTCTCTACCCATGGACAGAAGGCCCTGTCTGTGCCAGGGTTTCCATAATGTCTCTGTGCCCATGGGTATGGAATAGCATGGACACTGAAAGTGTCAGTCCCGTTGCTTGCACGCTCCTTCCTTTGTACACAAGACACATCCAGGCACACCCCCATGTACAGATACATTAAAAGGACAGGGAGGGACAGAGATTTCCCACAGTACTCTAACTTTGGCATAACTCACCTTTTAGCTGGTGGCCAGGGGATTTTTTTTCCCAGCTCTTTGTGAGAAGGTGTCCAGGAGCTGAAGGAGCAGCATTTAGAAGCAGTTTCAGGATTTCTAGGCAGGAAGTGGAGCTGACAACCATCCACGTAACTTGCCGTATTCATCAGGATGTGCTGCTGGTTCTTTGGGAATATGGCCCAATGGAGAGACGAGACTTGGAAAAATCCCAGCTCTCTGTGGGTTTGTGCAAAGGGGGAGCAGCAGAAACACTTTGTGTCTGCTTTGGGGACACAAGGTCCAAGGAGCTGCGGTGGCAGAGGGTGACCTGGGCTGGTGGCAGGTGAAGTCCTGGTTCACGGCATCCCAGAGTGGCACAGGACAAAGCTCCAAGCACTCCCAACCCCTGATGAAGTCTTTGTGATGCTGCACATCCTATAGGAAAAGCTGCTGTCACACAATGCACTGGGATTTCTAAGTTTCATTTTAATTACTTTAGGTCCAAGTTTCAAACTGCAATGTTTTTGTTCTCAAGACACAGTCGTGCACAATCCATCTCTCATCCTCCTATTGCTTCAACACCAATTAAAAAAAATAAATCTTAATATTGGAAACAAAACCCAATGTCTTTAAAAAAAGAATGCTGGGGTCAGTCAGTAAGATGGATCCAGGCCATCAGAACAGGCACAAAGTAAATGAGTTCTCCTTTTAAGAAGATCAGTTACCTCTTAAATCCAAAGTTACAGAAGATTTCATTACACATTTGTTTCTTTTTGTTTTCTCTTTCATATTTTTCTCATTTTTAAATTTTTTTTCTATTTCTTTTTAAGTAGATAACACATCATGTAAAATAGGTAAGATTTTTCAGCAAAAATCAGATTTTTCAGCAAAAATAAGATTTACAGCAAAATAAGATACATTTCTGATAAACAATGAAAATATTTACTCCTCTGTTTACTTTTCTCTGGATACCCTGCGGTAAAAAATCTAGCAGATATGAGAAGAGGTGTCAAGTGTTTGCTTTGGACTAAGCTGGAGTTCAGCACTGCTGACATCCTGATCCAGCCAAGAGTTGCAGAATTCTTTTGCACATCCCGAATGTGTTTGCAGGCACAGCACCTGCAGTGCTGACACACCAGTGCACGTGAATAACTCTGTTACTCCCTCACAGAAGTTGGGCTCTGCCCCAGAGCGAGGTGCTCCAGCCCTTTGCTCCTGGTTCCCGTGGGGAGCAGCTCCCTTCCCTCTGGCTGAGCTGCTCAGGCAGAGCCCGGCAGCTCCTGGCCCTGCAGGGCTGAGGCTTTTCCCCGTTGCTGGGCACAGAGTGATGGAGCAGCACCGCTGAACACGGGCACACACAGGGACCAGCAGCAGCTGCCTTTGGCCACCTGAGGCTCCAAGGCCCAAACTCAGAGCAGACAGGGCTGGAAGAGACTCACAGGCTCCCTGCTGGCTGTGCTGCCCCACTTGTGCCCACCTGGGAGCCCCCAGGGCCAGCAGGGACTTGAGATGGCAGCCCTGGGCTCCTGGAGCTTGTGCAAGGAGCGGAGCTGGGGACTCCCTGTCCATGGGGAGCTTCCAGATGGAAAAGGCTGCTGTGCCCAGGCAGCTCCAAGGGCACAGAAAGGAGGGTCTCAACCACGGGATCTGTGCCAGTCCCACAGTCCTGGGCAGCAGCCACCGAGCCCTGGGGGAGCAGAGGGCACAGCAAGAGGGACAAAAGCAGGCAAGGTCAGAGACTGGAGAGAGCCAGACCCGGCAGCAGGAACAGCTGCTCCATTGCACTCTTGGAGAAAGCTCTTGGCTGCTTCAAAGCGCTGAAAGGCGTGCAGGGCAGAGAGGAGGCCACACCAAACACTGCTCCTGTTCGCACAGCCTCCCCTCTCCGTGTCCCAGAAGGAATTGGATGGACTGTGCTCTTCTCTCCGAGTGTCTCGTTCAGCACGAGCAGCTGAGCACCAGGAGCTGAAGGAGCTGAAGCCTCAGGCCTCAAGAGCTGGGCCTGAGGAGACACTGTGAGCAAATGAATGCTGCTAACATGGACCTGGCTGAATGCAGCAGATGGAATCATGGAATCACAGAATCCTTTCTGTTGGAAAAGACCTCTGAGCTCATCCAGTCCAGCCGGTCACCCAGCAGTGTCGAGCCCAGCACTAAACCACGTCCCTGAAGTGCCAAGGCCTGGACAACAGCCCTGAGTGAGGCCCTGAGCCAAAGGTGGCCTCTGGATGAACCTTCCAACCAAAGGTTATCTTTGCATCTGCTCACTTGTCACTGTAGAGCAGGACGGGAACGAAAATGACTCCAAATCAAAGGCAAAGAGAATGAACTCCGATCTATTTCATATGCACCGCTCCATTTATAGAGAACATCGTGTGGACTGATTTCATTGGTCTTAGAGTAAAAACATCTCACACCACTGGTGTGCAGTGAATGACGCACGGTGGCAGAACCCGTCTATAAACAATGTGAACAACAAGATAGATTAGAGAATTATTTACATTCTTTCCCAACTGTCTCCCAGGCTCTCGCCTGGTTAGAAAACCTTCTCTTTTTCTCTCTGACTGAACTGAGAATATCCACACCCTGCTTTCTGGGATTTCTGGCCCTGCCTCCTGTCCCAGAGTTTGGCAATTCCCCTTGCACAGCGTGCTGAGCTCTCCATGACCAGCTCGAGGGGTTTCTCAGCTGTGGCATCCTGTGGCACGGCACAAGAATCTGCCTCCAATTAGCTCGGGAGCGCAGCTCCAGACACATGGGTTTGGTTGAGTAAATGCTATTTGTTTGGTGGGTAATGATGTTTTTCTCAGCTTATGCTTTATTCATAGCATGAGTGACATTTCTGCAAGAGGTAGTGATGTGTCTCTGGGTCTTAGTTCTGTTCTGGTTTTGGAAAATACACTTCAAACAGCTATAGCATTACACATTAGATAACCGGCGTATGAGTAAAATTACAGTAATAACTAGGGGCTTATGAATTAAATGAAATAAATATAGACACTAGGTTTTAAAAACAACAGGCCTTTACTATGATGAAAGGAATAATTTCGATTCAAGGGTGGAATAGATCTTGGGTTTGAATTTAATTATATGTTACAGTTTTGCAATTATCATTGTTGGATTACTCATGGGATTAAAATGCACATCTTTTAAAATGAAAGGTAGAAATGCAGCTTTTTAAACATTTCATTTCAAGATCATTAGGTACATTATTACCTCAGCTACAAGACAATTTCATTTTTGCTCTGATGCTCTTTGATTTCTAACAGATAGGAAACAGCCTTCAGTAGTCTCTCTTCATAGTGTTTCTTTTTCTGTATTCCCATGTCTTGGACTAAATTGCTTCTATTGAAGATCTGCAGTGGCCCAAATGACCATATTTGAGCTCTGAATTTGTTGTATCTCTCTTCCTGTTTTTTCTTTTGGCCTGTTTTCAGATTAATAATGTGAGACTAGATAAGCTTCACAAAAAAAAAAGAGTCTATTTCATCATGTTAACCCAATAATACTATCAGGCAGCATCAAACAAACAAGCTGTGCGTTTCTCCAGAGCCCTGAGACAAATACCTTTTTTGAAACATGGAGATTTATATTCCTGTGGGAATGTAAGTGATATCAAGGGCAGCAGATTTTGAGTGCAGCTGTAGTTACCATTAACAGAGGTAAGTATTTGAAGGAATTTTGATATTTCAGCCATGGTTTATTATCAAGGGTCTCTTGTGTGAAATATACCAACCAGAACATAGATGACCATTGATTGCTACATTTGGCTTCATTAAAAAAAAAAAAAATAAAAAAAAGGAAGAAATTTCTTAAATGCATTATGTTTTTAATATTTAAGAAGTAAGTTCATGGAAACCTGGAAACTCATACTCAGGTGCAGTGAATCACAAGAGTTTCTTGTGGAACAAAGCACAGCCATCTATACTGTGTGTGTATCTGAGTGTGCGTGGGTTACTTTTTTGTGAATCGTGAATCTTTTCTATTTTTAGATTGTTATTAATAGAAGAACTTTAAAATTCCTTTCACATTGATAGCCAGAATTTTGGATCAAATACATAGAAAGAAATACAGAAGTGTGGGCATTTCTGAGGTTCTAGAGTTCCCCATATGACCAAGCAGTAGAGTTTATAATCTCTGTATTTTAACTTTCCTTGTCCGGTAATATGGACTAGAAAAATAAGATTTGTATATAGAGTCTAAAAGCATAGAAGATTAATAGTTTGAAGTACTGCCTTCAGCTTTCACAAAATTCATGGAGAAGTGAAGACTAACAACATTAAGGAGGTGTTCAATAGCTCTGTGTGATTGACCAAAGCAGTTTCATTAGATTTTCTTTTCCCTCTTTTTTTTTTTTTTTAATAATTTAAGCCGTGCTTTTGCCAAATACCAGTCTCAGAACTTTGCATCCTACATTCTGACAAGAGGCAGCAGTATAAAAGAGGTGGGAAGAGAGGCTTTAGCAATATATTTTCTCCTTTTGCCATTCTCCCAAGGCAAAACCTGGAGTCTTTCTGAAGCCATTGGCCAGCATTTACTCTTAATCTCCAGCCTGTATCTACATATTAATTTTTTAAAAATTGTATTCAATGGATCATGTAAATAAGTCTGCTGTCCAGCAATTATTCATGTAAGATGCAATGCAACCAAATTGTATTGTGATTTTCCTATTGCAAAATCTTGTCCTTTTTAAAAAATTTACTAATATTTTATTTTTCTGAAGGCAGAGTGGATGCAGACAATGTACCTGCCAAAGTCAGAGAGATTGCAGACAGGGTTTCCAGCTTTTAAGTTTCCAGGGCTTTGTGTATTCAGATTCAGGCATTCTAACTTTGAACATGCAGCCATTTAATCTTGCAAAGACAAAGGTTGTATTGGCATGGAAGCAAATACAGAAATGCACTCTGTAAGGCCATGAAAGAATGTCACTGCATTACAGCAGCCTAACAAGGTATCATACATCAGCTGAAGCATTGTAATTGTCTGTGTATGCACTTGAGCTTTCCCAGAGCGAGGTAAACATCCATATGCTCCAGGGATTACTCATTAAATGAAGCATTATGGTTTAGTACTGAGAAATCTCTGCTGTCCTTCCATTATTTTCTACTTAAATGATCATTTTCTTCTGCATAACAGTAAGTTTTAATTATGCGATTTGCTATGTGTGTATGTTGGATGTTTTTCAGTTGCTCATGCAGACTGTAGACAAACACATACATGTGTGCAGACACAACATTTTCCCTGCTATAATTTGGTATTTCTGGCACTTTGCAATAGTAGGGTCAAAGCCAAACTGTAGCTACCTCTGGAAAATCTTACAAGTAGCTGTAATTGAAAAAGGCAGTATAACTTTTCTGTTTTAAAACCTAGTGGAGACTTTTTTTCGGAAAATGGAAAGTATTTCATCATTGCTTCAATGTGAGTTTTTGATGAAGTCATGGAACTTTTGAATGTGTGTATTTTTTGAAACAATTCTGAAACTCATTAGGCAGTAACAGAAATGCCTTTACATTATCGTGATCCACTGCTAACTCAAAATTTGACTTTTGATAGATGTAGTAAAAAGAATGAAATTATTCTGAATTCTAAGTAAGTAAATACAACTAGTTTGATCCTCCAGGATAATTACAGTTTATAATACTGAATTGAAAAGTTTATTGTGGTTGTAAAACAAAAGGAACTTTTTGATAGGGCTTACTGTTGTAGTTCTGTGAGATGCAATCCTTTTGGATATTTCCTACCCCTCATGATTCACTCTGTTGCTAATGAAGCTGTATTCTGACAGGCCTTTAAATTAATGCCTATGCCTGTATGAAGCACAAGTATGGAGTACATAAAGTACAATTGTTTTAAGTATTTATATTTGTCTACTGATGCACTAGAATCTAACAAACTCAAAGGAGGAATCCCTTTCACGAGCTGTAAATTTCAAAAGTTCTGACCTATTGACTTCATGAGAGCAAAAATTCTCCAGTGGGAGTAAGATGTTCATCATGCCTTAACATAAAGTCCAGGAGTCAGGGAAATCCCTGGCTGGAATAAACAAGCAGCTCATCCAGTCTGCCATTCTGGCACCAAGGGCGGGTAAGACCAGATGTTTCAACGGAAGGCATAAATCTTCACAATTTTACTGTTCTGTATTGCAAGATGATGTTTCTTACATCACTCACACCTTGAAACCTGAAGATTAAGAGAGCTTATAACTCTTACTTCCTCATAGTCAGTTTATAACATAAATCTTAAAGCACATTTCTTAAATTATTCAGTAATTTTGAAAGCAGATTTTAAAGATACATTATCAACTGGTGCAAAAGTAAAACGCTTCACCTCCATGCTGCCTTTATTAGAGTAAAAGTTGTGAATATGAGAAATCCTGGTCATTTCAGTAAACTAAAAGTGAATTTTACTGCAGCGTGAGAGAGGCAAAGGGCCTTGTCAAGGAGAGATGTGACAGATCTCCCCAGCTGCTGGGTGCTGGGATGCCTTTTCCATCCTACCTGCCTGCAGGTACTCACCAGTTCATGTGTGGGAACCCTTCTGCTACCAATCCTGAGCCACTGATGGCTGTGAAACTGAAGGGTTTGTCTTTCACTGATCTCAGCTCTGATTTTGCCCCATGTTTGCCAGCCTTGGCAAATGCTTACTCTGTTGAATTGAACTTAGTTTGTTCAAAGCTGATCCTGGATTCTCACCAAAGATTTAGTCGTGAAATATCTCGTCTTGTGCAGTGACCATAGCAAGATATTTCTCTTTGGCAGCAAACACTCATTAGAACTGATGACTACTATCACTTTCTTAACTTTCTCTTGACCAATTTTCACTTAATTTCCCACTCACTCCGTGAGACAATTATACAAAATAAATAATGAGGTAGCATGTGTCATGCAGCTAATGTTGAAACAGTTGGATGAGCATCAAACTAAATCCGAATTTTCCTTTTTTTATTGCCCAATGGGAGCTACTTTCTGGCTAATGTTATGAAGGTGGTGGTGTATGAGGGGAAATTAATACATTATCACATTGCACTATTGGTATTGGAAGTGGTTCTTCACACCCTGGGTAGCAGACATATAAACTTGTTTGCCAGATGGTGTTGCAGATGCAAGAATTTTACAAGGGCTCAGAGGGATGCTGGACAAGTACTTGAAAGTGATATCTACTTGGGGGTTGCAAAATAGACAGGCCACAATAGGCTCAGGAAATCTCCTGAGCTGAAAATAGATGGAGAGGAGGGGGGGCACTAACGGTAGGGAAATATCGTACATAAATGTTCTATATTTATTCTTCTTGCTGTTGAAAAGAGACCACTAGACTGGATGAGCCTTCAGTTTTGCCATTACAAACATTTTTGTATTCTTATTTAAGTAACAAGTTGTTGTGTGAGAGGATTTTTCTGGAACAGGAAATTAATGTTGAAGGTGGAGAAAACCCAGAACTGCTTAAATGTAGAAAATTAGTAATATGTTTTGTGATCCATATTGCTAAGGAAAGAAAAATGAGAGACCACTTTAATGCTGAAAGAATATCAAATGTGAATACTTTCTCAGTTACTGACTGCCTAAGTTTGCAGTCTTGCCTTTTTAGCTTTTATATTTCACCTTATATTACCGTCAGGAATAGATCTTCATTGTTTTGTGGTGACTTCTACTGGTAGTTCAGCAGGTACATATAGAAGGCATTTTCTGGTCTAGCTGTCTGTCTCCTACATCCTACATGCTTCTTTCTGTGGTAGAACTTAAGTTCCGTAACTTGCACTACAGTACGCATATACTATTGATAAAGGAAAAAACGGCTGTAGCACTATGTCTGCTAAAGATATTCTTCTTTTTCAGAAAGCAGATCCTTATGTGGAACAATTAAAGGAGACATGGTCAAGTTATAGTTCATGGGTCAGTTTAGTGTCTCATGATACTGAAATTTTTTATGCACTTACTTTAATCTTGTTTTTTTCATTTGTCTCATCCTTCATTGGGGTTGGCCTTGCATGCTGAATTCTTTTCTTTTTATTGCTTTATGGTTTTTAATGTCTGCACAAACTCCTCTGAAAAACAAGAGTGTGGTTGAGGTGCCTCTAAAGAAACAGAGATGCCAGGGCTTGAGTGGGCTTTTTGAATTCACTCACTCTGCATGTCCTGACTACCAGAGCTGGGTTATAACTTGTAAAAGTCACTAGAAACAGCTGACTTTCTTATCATCCATAAAATTTAAATTTGCATCTGGCAGACTTTTTGTTGCCAAAAAAGTTTAGGAAAAAAGTTACGGTTATCATTGTTACTATTGCCCTTCTTAATTTTATTAGGATTAATGATGATGGTGAAAATTATAACTGTCCTTACTCCCAGAATTGCTCTACTTGATATTAAGAACACCAAAACTCTGCTGCAGTGGTTTCTTTTGCATGTTTTAATGTTTTACTGGGTAATATCAGCTACAGACTTTTATCAGCTGTCTGAAGTTACTGCTTGCTGATCATTAGATTGACTACAACCCATGAGTTTATAGATATCCTGAAACCATTCAAGAATAAGTTCTGCGAGAAGGTATTTTTCCAGAAAATCTATCTGTAAGAAAAACTGCTTTTTGCATCCTGCCAGTGTATTAGTGGTGTGAGACAATAGCAATTCAACAGTCATTTTCTTGGTACAAATTATTAGTCATCTTTGTTCTTTTGAGGAGATATTTTCAGTGGTTTGGGTTTGGGTTTTTTTGTTTTGTTGTTTTTTTTTGGTTTTTTTGTTTGGTTTTTTTTTTTTTTTTGTTTTGTTTTTTTTTTTTTTTTTTTTGGCATTAATGGCACTTCTGTCACCATCTGGCTTAGTCAATTACAGATCTCCAGAATAACAAAACTCACAGTTTACGTGTATGTCTCTGTTTTTCTTGGGGTCCGGAGAAATGTCACTATTCTGCATTTCCTAGAAAGGGAGTTGTGAGACCTCAGCCCTCATTGCACATTACACAGAAAGAATCTGTAATGAGCTCTTTCTGTGCCTCAGGAGGAGCACAAAGCAGCTGGAGCGGGACTAAGAGTCCAGACAGCTGAGCTCAGTGGGGATGGAGGATGGTCAGCACTACAGAGAAAATGTTCGATAGCTTGTCAATTCATGACCCTGAGGTCCGAGAGGCTTCCATTCCCTCGGACAAATGCTGATCCCCATTAATATGAATGGTTGAACTTCATTTGACATCAGTCAGTCCAGGGTCTGAGTGCAAGTACATTATTCCCCGTGCCATTAATGCAAGTCACATACCCCAGCTAGGCAGATAAGGGAAATAGAATTTTCAGTAGTCATTGTTGTTTTGCTTTGCAGTACTGTGTGGAGGTGGTCAACTCCTCATGCTTGATTATCTTCAAGATATTTGTTGCACTTTATAAAGTTCATCGGCAAACTTGTGCTTGCTTCTTAAAAGTAGTCTGCTGTGTCATGTAGCCCATTTGACTGGGTAGAAAGAAGCATGTCATGTTTAAGATAGTGACACTGATAATTAGCTGTTACTATCTAATTCCACTTCTTTTTTTCACTTCAATTCCTCCTAGAATATCTAGTGAGTACATTTAGCATCAGTTTCCCCAGCAGAAATAGTAGGCACACATTTTCTTTACAATGACTCCATGATGTATGTACTAGTTACTGTTATATTTTAAGTTGAATGTACGAAAGGTATTATATAAGTTTTGAAAACTACCTTAATAGTGTTTTATTCTTCTCTAGGCACAGGAATTTTGATTTTGTATTGTCATTTAAATAGACAATAACTAAAAATGAAGGCTTTAGTTTCTTAATTGGTTGTCACATATTTTAGGGGTGGTTACCATTTAGTTTGGTAAAGGATCCGAAGACTCAGATTCCTTTTGAACAGCCAATATCTAGTTTTTCTGATGATTTATTCATAGCAGTTAGGTTTCTGCAATTCCTTGTGAGGAAATTGCCCTTCATAGGATCTGTCTATGTAAGGTTGTTGTATAATGCATGCTCATTTGCTTAGTTGTATTTGTAAGCTCCAGCTGTGCCCATCACTTGCTAAATCTGTCATTAAAGGATTTTGTTTTAAATTCTGCCTGGCTTTGTTTTCAGATGTCTCTGAATTCCTTCCTGTGTTGAGTCACAGCTGTGAAAAGAGAAATCTCCCTCTTTAATTCAAGGGGTCAGTGGTTTAAAAGCACTAAAGCCTGGTGGGGAACAGCTTAAGGAAGGTAGTTAATCATAGTGACCCCAAGACTTCATAAACTTACACAAGGCTCATCTGACAGGCAGAGTCCTGGATATCTTCAAGCCCTGGTTTCTTTGAGGAGTAACTGTTTTGCCAGGGAGTGGAATCCTCTATGGAACAAGCACCAGTGATGGGTCTTTGCCACCTGCTCAGCTGTGGCTATAGAAACACAGCTTAATCTTCTCCACCACATTTCTTTTTCTAGCTAAGCCAGCATGCAGCCCAATTCCTTTCTAGTAGTTTTTTTTCCCTGCAATGTTGAGAAATATTTAATGTGGTAACTACAATGGCTTCCACTTCCTGGTGTCACTGGGACATAATAGACTGGCAGGAAAGAGCTGCTGATCTGGATAGAAAAGAGAGGTCAGGAGGGAACACACAGATGGTCTTGTGTGCTGGGCGAGCAGAAGTCATTGGCGTGGTTTGGGTGTCAATAATTCATCCAGTGGCATTTTTCACCCAACTTCTTCAGACTCCAGTGGGGAAATCTTGGAATAAATCCCCCTCTTGTCTCCGTGCAGGCAAAAGCCTTATTTCACATACCATGTTAATAACTTTGACACTCAGCTGTGGGCTTAGTTTTCACGGGATGGGCAAACCAGGACCATGGGGGTGAACTGTACGTGGAAGCTGTGAGATACTGAATTAAGTGATACAGCTAATGCAGTGCCTGTACCTATGCTGTGTGTACTCCACTTGTCCTATGCACACATTGCTATTCTTGGTACAGGGGTTGATTATCTGCCTATGGATCAGTTCTTGAATTGCTTCAGCTTTTGGACAGTGTTATAAAAGAAAAATGATCCTGTTTTCAGTCAGATTTTAATAGTGAAGTAGTTAATTCGTAAGCAGCTCAGGTAGACATTGCCCTTATCAGAAGAGTCTTTGGGAAGATAAGGTCACTAGAGAGTAGAAAAAGTCATTTGATGGCTGTCAGACATCCAAGTTTAAGTGGAAGGGTGTTGGATGTTGAGCAAGACCTTCAGTGTGTGATTCAGTTCAGTTATTAATTTGTCCATTAACTGCTAAAGGAAATAGTAGAAAAATTAGGATTGAAGGAGACATGAGGAAGTCATATGATTTTATTTGTATTTCGAAGGATGGATAACTTCAGCTTTGGATTAGATTGCTTAGAGCTATGTCCAGTCAGACTTCAAATGTCTGCAAAGATGGAGAATCCACAATTTCTCTGAGCTCCTGTTCCAGTGTTGACAATCCTTTCATTCCCTGAGGAATGAAACCTCAGAAGTCCCTCAAGATTGAGATTGCCTCATCATCTTAGGGGACAAATG
Organism: Anomalospiza imberbis; assembly: GCF_031753505.1. Taxonomy (NCBI): domain Eukaryota; kingdom Metazoa; phylum Chordata; class Aves; order Passeriformes; family Viduidae; genus Anomalospiza; species Anomalospiza imberbis. Next base: position 87,032 of record NW_027100202.1, read on the forward strand.
ACTTAGGGGAAAAGGAAATGAGAAGTGTTTTACATCCTGCCTTTTTAATGTTGGACTTCTGGTTATGGAAACTAACTGGTTAACCATCTAAATTTTTTCCTTTTTTTCAGTGAAATACTGATTCATCCTTGCACACTGTGTCCTCACAAGACACAGGAAAGTTATTGCGATTTTAAACTAAAGTGGAAGTATTTCTGTGTTGAATGGAGGAGGTGATGCATGAATTCTTGGTTTCTTTTTCAGTAGGGCTGTTTCAGATTCCAGGAACTGTCATGATAGCACCCCTCATAAAGCAGCTTAAAAATAGCAAAACAACTGTTGCACCAAATATAAAGTGATTCCTGCTGTGTCACAAACAGAAAGGTTTTTGAAGCTCTGAATAGATAGCAGCATGTTGTAACCCTTGAAAATGGTAAAATTGATGATCAGAGGACACAGGACTGTTAAAGCTTTGATGACCTGCTGTCTGAACCCATACTGGCAGTGTGTTTTTCCTTACACAGCTCTGTGAAGTTCTTTATAGAAAATGAAACTGTGATTGCTTGTAATTTTCTGCAGTTTGCACAAGCACTTAAATCACAAATAAAACACTGTAAAAAGTGGTATGTGAGTCATGGATCTCCCTGCAGGAGTTCCAAGTCTGTTGTCCCTGTGGAGAAGGTTGGCTGTGTGACTAGGGGGATGTGGGTACTGGTCCTGACGGCTAGTGTGATGTTATCCAAGGGATGTCATCTCCGATGGCAGCATTAAAAGAAATCCAGCTACCTCTAACAAGAATAGAGGGTAGAGGATGGAGACATTAAAGCTTTTAAAGTGCTCAGATGCTGTGATGATGAGTACCTGAGGGAAACCCATCAAGAGGAGCAGGTCCCCATTGAGTCAATGACTTGTGTAAGCTCACAAGTGGGATTTTTTATAGAGGCTCTGCTGATTCTCTGTCACATATACTCCAAATTTAAATGAAATCAAGTGTTTAAAAAAAACAGGAAGAAAGCAAATGTGTTCAGTCTAACAATAAAATAACTGGGTTATTGGGCCAACAGATGACCACTGCTGTGCAGTGTACACGTTCATATGTGTATCACTTTACATTTTAGCTGCACAAAATGTTGATCCAAAATTAGGGGGACAATGCATTAAAAAAAACCCTTCTCCAGTAGACTTCAAGAATATAGTAATGAATTTTTAAATCAATTTGTTGAAAGTGGAAATTAAAATCCTTCCGGCATGTCTTTCCCTATAGTGTAGTTTTTATAGGAAACCCTGCAGACTGTGCTGCACAGAGTTCACTGACAGTGCATCAAATAATGAGGCCATACGTTGATGAAAGGAATTTTAGTAAAATATGCCATTGGATATACAGCAAACAGATTTGATCAAAGCCCAGCTGCCGTATGAAGTACACATTTTTTTAACCATTACTAAACTGCATTAGCCTGAATTATTTTGAAAGTTATGATTTGACTTCTACACAGCTGACAATAAACTAAATAGTACTGGCAGTTAAGGAAACATGCTTTCAGGATTTGTAAAATAGAAAAAATAAAAAAAATATTTTATTATATTAAGATGCCAACTACAACATGCAGTTGCCTCTACTCAACATTTGTAACATTTTGTTTTTATCGGAGAGTGTCACAGACTTTAGATACAGCTGTGAGTGCCTGCAAGCATTTACACAAAATTATAAAATGTTGGGCAATACATTAATGCTTACATGAGATAATATAACTACAAATTTTAGTACAATAAAGCATTAGCTGTGAAATGAAATTTACCTTTTAAATATTTATATAAATGTAAATCTTTGTTCCTTTATTTCCTTCTGCTTTGGGGAGGGTTTGTTTTAGGGTTGTTTTGGTTGAGTTTTTGATTCAGTAGAGTCTGCTGAGTTGTGACTGTGTGCATGATCTGCAGGTTGTGCCTGCACACAGAGTTGGCTGTCTGGTGGTGCCTCAGATGTGTGTATGGCTGAAATGTGTAAACTATTGCTGTGTAGTGTGCAATTAATGGAGCCATACAGCACTAGGATCTGGCTGAGGTCTGGATTCCTTGGATCAAGGACAGGAGAGCCCCACCTACTTGCATCTGTAGATGTATCCATGCAGAAACTCACAGGCTGTTCCCTTTCAGAGTATGCACTGCTATCCACCTTACTGCTGTATCCTGCAGAGCTGTAAGTCTGGATTTGATATATCACAGATTTCACCATAGTGCTGCACTACTGTCCCTTCAAGCTGGGTTTTTCACAAATGTACAAAAGTCATGATAGGGCAAGTTCAAGTAACTAATCTGTAGAATACCCCATTGCCACTAGTTACTGGTTATGCCCAAAAATATCAGCCAGTTCAGACTTCTGGTCCCTGCTAGAGGACCGATGCTTCACTCCTGCATATCTTGGAAGGTCTCCTATGAAAGGAAATAGCAGAGAACAGTTTTTCCACAGCAAAGCACTGGCAAGAACTCCTGGAGGCGAAAATGAGACTGTAATCCTTCCTTTGTGTTGGCCAATGTAGGTTTATGTTTCTTCCAGCAGAAGAATGGTGGTTGCAGGGTCAGTGGTTTAGGTGGCTTGACAGTGCTGCCTGAGGGTAATTCAGGCTGCAGCAGGACAAATGCCATCTGCTAGAGTTTAAATGCTCAGGCAGATCTCCCCAAAATGAGCATTTGTTTTCTCTGATGGCCATTGTGACATTTTTCTGGCTTTCCAGTATTTTCTCAAGAGCAGGCCAAGGCTGTTCCACAGGCAGAGCTTCCTGCAAGTGTTGTCTCCTTCACTCAGAGCTGAGCCAAACCACCCCAAGTGCTGCAGGTGATGACAGACATTTCAGAGGAAAATTCTCTGTCTCTCTTTGAAACCCTTCAGATGTTACAGTACTTGGCAGAAAGTGGTTTTCCATCTAGTCTACCTTTTCATTAATGTCTCTAGGAATTTTCATGCTACTGCTTTTTTCTTTTCTTGGATACCAGAATTACAAAACTCATCTTAGAATCACTTTTCATAGCATTAGTGGTTTTTTTGGTCTGCTGGGGAAACATGCTGTACTTAAAAAAATGTAACACTGAGGTTTGGCTTAGGGCTCCTTTTGATTCTTATGTGTTGCTAAATCGTGCTTTACACTGCTTTCTTCTTTGGCTTGTGTTTGGGTTTTGTTGTTTGGGTTTTTTTTGGTGTTTTTTTTTTTGTTTTTTTTTTTTTTAATGATCAGACTCGTAGGGCATTCTCATGTCTTTCTAAATAAAGAGCCTATAGAAAGCTGTTATGATGGACGTAATACCTGAAGTCATAGTTCCTTCCCCAAAGGAAACAAGAGGAAATGAGGAAAAAGAATCCATAAGAGATACATATGCATCTAACTATAGAGTGAAAGGCATGTTGATATTTCTGTGCAAAGATCCCAGCTTCACATCTGACTGGTGGGACATTTTATTTATGTCCCTACCTCCTCTTGGAAATACAATTTTCAGATGACAAATTGCTTTCCATCCTATCCTTTTTCTTGAACAATAGATACTGTGTTTGAGAAACAGCCTATAGAATGTAGAAAGCAGTGAGTCTGGTTGTTTTTTGGGGTTTTTTTTTGGGTGGGTTTTTTTTGTTTTTTTTTTTTTTTTTTTTAGGAGACACAATATACAAATAATTAGGGTTAGAGAATAGCATTTGCTTTATCATCAGTCTTGGATTTATGTGTTACATGTCCAAAATATAGAATGCCACAGAAAAAATTTCTCAGAATCATCGTTTGTAATGATACATAACATGTCTGTGTGCATGGCTGTCTATCTGTCACTTTCTGAAAAGATTACTTCTGTGTCTGTGTGAAATTTTTGAGTGCAATCCTGACCTCACTGACATTGACCTGAAAAAGATCCTGATATCTTTTGAGGATGTAGTGCTCATTTCCCATGTGTATAATTTTAGGTGCCCAACAGTAAATTTCATGGTCAGATGAGCTCTTCAGAGCAATGTGACACAGACCATTCTGTAAGGTTTCTACCATTTCAACCAGTGTTTATCTCCAAACAGACTACATGCCTGTTAGAAATGCTTCCACCAGCAGATTCCCTTCAGAAAGATGCTGAAAAGTATGAAAAAGTAAACAAAGTAAGGGAGTTCCTTCCTCCTTCTTCTCTCATTTCACTTCCTTAGTCACCATTTTTTACTTGAGCTTGAGTTCATCTCAACAAAAAATCCAGTGTAATCCTCAAATGTATTTTCTCTCTCTATTGGAGAGCTTTATTTATTATCAGATGGTTCTCTGCAAGAAGATTTTTTTGCTGACTCTGTTCCCTCAATTGTGTCCTCATTGTCTCTCAGACCCTTCATTTTTCTTTGCTCGATTTGGTTTTTCTCAAGTGGGAATCACAGCGGTGATTTTTCTTGCCAAGTTATTGGTGTTGAATGGATGGTGTGTAAATCCTGTGAGGAGGTAAGTAAAAGTTAAAGCCTTTATAGTTTTGCAAAACTCAGTGTAAGCTGAGTTATGCTTCTTAGGAGTCTCTGCTAATTGTTTGGGTATTTAACAATAGCGAAGACTGCTGCATGGCAAAACCTCATCTAAACCAGGTAGACTAAACCCAGTGATTTATGCAACATAAAATGAAAAGAAAATCACTTACTGCAGGCTCACATAATGCTTTTTGATTGTACCGTTGTATTTTTATTCATCAATTTCTCCTGGTGTTAGGAAGTGAGGTAATGCTGATCTGGGGTTTGTGTAAAAAGCAGTATTTTCCTGAATCCTGAAAGGGAACACTTTCTGGACTATAAACAGCACAAAACCTACTTAATAAGTAGGAGAATAGTGATGAATATTACTGCTTACCAGTTCTTGGATGGAGTTAGCTTTAACTGAGATTTCACAATGAAGAGAAAAGCATCTTCTGCCAAATAATAAACAGACCATCTATCTAAGGGCTACAAGAACATAGTTTCATTATGCTCTGGATCAATGTCATCTTTGTTATTGCAGAACTAAGTTAAGATTGTTAAGTAAGTCTGAAGGTGTAATTTTATTTTTAGTCTATTTGACTTTCTAAGTTACTAATCTAAGCCATGTATGCTTACAGTTTTCCCTCTTACTAACAAAGGCAATTCAATATCCAGTTCATGATTATAGTACAGTTTTGAACCACACAGTAGACAACCACAGTAATTTTTCTTTTGGAATTTGTATGATAATTTCAAGGTGAGATATCTGCATAATGCATTGGACACACATATCTGTATACTTGTAGTTAAAATACCGTGCTTTAAATTTGTGTGCATATAGATTTTCTACTTGCAATAGTAGAAAATATTCTAACTAAATAAACAGATATTGATCTCTTAATAAAGAGATGATAAAGAGATAATGTACCTTTCAATAAATATGAATCGTAGGTGGGGTAATTTTTGTTTATATTGTAGCTGGTTAGTTTTAAATCTTTTAAAGCAATATATTTGTCTGAAAGGCCACTCATGCTATTTTGTTGATGTCTGGAAGGGACATTTTTTGCTCTCTTCTGACTCCATTGACCAAAATAAAATAAAACCACAAGATGTCAAACAAGGATAGATGAGGAGAAGAAAGAAAAACTCTTGCATCAGTGATAGAAAATTACGTATTGAAGCTACGTGGCTTAGGCAACTTACTTATTAGGTTTATAATTAACTTATAAGCTTATAGTGACTAGATTTTATAAGCTATAGTGGCTAGATTTATAAGCTTGGAGTGACTAGATTTTATCTAGAGCTTATAGCTCTAGATTTTCAGTTGTCACAATTTGCAGCATTGCTATTAGAGTCACTAAAACTGAGCCACAACTCTTTATTGGAAAATAAAATTCTGAATTTTAAAATGACCTTGGAAAAATAGTGCTGGAAACAGGTTTTAAATTATCCTCCAATTCCATAAAGGCTTTTTTTCACAGAATTAACCGAGAGTTTCCTGAATACAGTTTAAAAAGTGTGTGTTTGCAGATGGGTCACAGTCGTTTCAGCTCCGGACGTCTTGATGCCAGGAGAAGTCAGAAACTACACAGTATTTGTGAATGCAAGATTTTGCATTTAGATAGGTTTGGGCTGAACGATCTGAAAAAGCTCCCATAAGCACAGAGCTCCTTACTGTCTGTGTGTTTGAGAAGGCTGAAGAGCTCTGTTTATTGCCACAAAGGGCCTGGAATAAATTATGTTTAGTAAATTGGCCCCAGGTTTTCTTGTTTCAGACAGTAGCTTGGGAGCAATCTGTTTTATAGGCTCCACTAGATGTGACCAATTGCAGGGAGGTGACACCTCGTTTCGGGACGTGCCATGGCACATGTGCCAGTCAGGTCTGGCCCCTCTCTCTGTCAGGATGGCAACCCACCCGCAGCTCCACTTTCTGTCTTCTGGCAGCGTTACCCACAGCCCGGTCCCTATTTATGGGCCCTGCTGGGAGGTCCAAGCAGGATGGAGCCAGGCTGCTCAGCCCCTCTCAGCCTTGTGCCTCCCGCCCCTACATGAGGCAAATAAAAGCTCCTTTATTCTGCTGGAAATGCCCCCTTTTCAGCGAGGTGTGTGCATGGCTTCCTTCCCTGGTCGGTCTTGCAGGTGATAATTAACACAGTGCAGTGCTATTTCCTAGCTGAAGCCAAGGTGGGGAAGCAGCTTTAGCCTCGGCATTTTTCTTTTCAGACTATTTTTCTTCATTTATTTTGGATCTCTTCATGGTGAGGAAGTTTTAGAAGGTGTTGGTCCTTAGCTCAAGTATCAAAGAACTGAACAAACCAGTAATTTTTCCTTCTCTGACCAAATTCTTCTTACTTTTGAGGGGAAGAAGGAACGGGGTAGTAGAATTTGCTTTTAGGATTCATGTTTTATTTCTGCTCATGGGACTGTTTGCTTCGGATCAGTGTGACGGTGGGTCTTTTCAGCACAGGACACTGATTGACATTGCTTATGTTACAGAGAGGAAGGATATTTCCTGAAGATTAATGGCAAGTTAGTTGGCCTGAAGTTCATTAACCTGAGCTAGACTGTTGGAAGGACTCTGTGTGGAAGCTGGAATTGTATTAGAGGATCATCATAAACTAAAAATATATGTGACAATCTGGCCAGATTGCAATGAATCTAAAGACAGGGTTGGCTCGAGCCCACAGAGCAGCTGCCTCCAGCGTAAACTAACCAACCGCCTTGTGAAGGCAAATGGTTTTTCAGAGACATTATTCAAATAAAAGGAAAAAGAGGGGAAAAAAAAAAAAAAAAAAAAAAAACCCTGAAGGTTCCCATTAGCAAAAGATGCCTAAATGAAAAAGTGAGGTTGTGAGCTATGGCCAAAGGCCCGAGTTTGGTGCTGATTCTCAATCAATTCAGCAAATGACAGTGCATCGACAAAACTGGTTTTTTAGTCAAATTTAGTCTTGATTCTTCACAGTAATTTGCCTCAAGAAAATGAACCCCAAATCCTTTGGTGAATTCCCTGTTGTCTGAGGCCCAGACCTTCAGGCCATGACGTCTCAACATGCTGGCAGTGAGACTGGCTCCCACTTAATTGCTTCTTTTTGAAGTATGGTTTGTCACTATCATCCTGCTGAAGATGAACAGGGCTGGTGTCTCACCTTCATATATTCTTCCCCCTCCTCCCCTCCCCCTCTGTTCCCCTTCTTCCCCCTAAATAGATTTTTAAAGGCAGTTTAACCCTACGATAGTCCAATCCACATCAGTCTTTTGTGGTGCACCCTCAAATAGATGTGTTGGCACAGAAGAAGTAAGGGCCTTCTCTTCAGATCTCATTCTGCAATAAAGGGAAGGGAAAGATGAAACAGGCATTTCATGTTTGTTTGTTTTCTCGCCATGTCATCTCATGAACATGCACTCCCCTTGGCCAAGAGTAATACATTCAGACACTGAATGTCAGTGTTGAAGAGGGGACTGAGAAGAATGAAGCTCAGTGTTCCGCAATAGGAGCTACGCTTTGGGCATTTTACAAATTATTTCCCTCTTTCTCTTTCACCATCGTGCTCTTCTTGCACACTTCTTTGTCTTTTACTATTAACAGAAGTTCTGGAGGCTCAGAAAGCCCAAGTTTCATCTGAGAGAGATTTCCTCTGTTGGAGAAAACTGTTTCCATGCTTTCACGCCATGGTTCTGGGTGCTGCTGTAGCTCAGAGTTGCCTGACCCAGGGCTGCAGGAGCTCGAATGCTAGACCAGGGGCCACGAGCTGTGCTGCATCCCTCATGGGCTTGTAAGAAGCCTCTCTTTTGATGTCTGTGCAAGTGCTGGCTAACGTGGGCGCTAGGATTGCTCTTTTAATCAGGCAGTTCCAGTACCTTTCAGAAAATAATTTTCATGGCAAGTCATGAGCCATTAATCTCCCGACTAAGCATAACATTTCTTTACTCCTTGGTTTTACAGCATTACTCAAACACTGATATTTTTAATTTCACCAGCTGTCTCCCTTGACCTCTAGCATCATGCACTTGCAGGAGGAAGGATCTGGTCTTACAAATATTTTCATACTCTGATCTCTGTGATTTATTAACCATCAAGTTTTGCCTTCAGAACTCAAGACACCATTTAAAATGATTTCTTGTGCAAAAGTGGAGATATTGGGCAAAAGAGATCCTTGATAGCTGGGTACAAAGGACACCAGGATTGCTGTTGCTGTTTTCTTTTCAACTACTGTGCTGTGTGACCTTGAGGAAATAGGTTCACTGCAGCTTTATGGTTCTGTTTTTGCATAGGGAAAACAAGGACAGTGATAATTGCTTTCATTTGGAAAACACTTCAAGATTTATGGACTATGAATGACACTTATTAAGTGAAAAGTGCTGCAAAGCTGGCTTAGTTGCACACTGTGCTAACAAAATCTCATATCAGCCCATTGACCCCAGCCTGAAACACTCATTAAAGTTTATAGGATGTTTTGGTGGATGAGTTGCAGTTATTCTGCTGGAAATATCATACTGAAAGCACTTTTAAATCCATCATCTGCACTGACTTTTTTTCTATTAAAACTAAACACAACTGCTTGTATTGTTTTTGGTCCCGGCTAGGCTCAGTTGGTCCGGCTGCCTTGGTGTTCTAGGGTGAGAAGGGTATCTGCACACCCTCCTGCCCAAGCACCTTTGGCAGAGCTCCCAGGCACAGGCTAGCCCCAGCAAGCTGTTGTAGTGATATGCAGCTCTTAAGCAGTGTTCAGCTCTTTTAGAAGTGATTTCAGCTCTTAGGCTTGCTGGGGTGCCTCGGGCAGACGCAGGGAGAGAGAGACGGGGAGCGCTGTGTGAGGTTCCACCGGAGGGTCTTTATTTCATCTTCCGTGAAGGGTTCAGGGACAGCTTTCTTCCAACGAGCTAGGGAAACTGAGGGGTTTTTATAGGGTACAGGGGTTTTGAGAAATGGTCCAATGGTGTGGGTCAGGGTACAAATTGACCTGTTGTCTTACAGGAAGATAACAGAGGGTCTGAGGCGCGGGAAAAGGGGTTCTTTTGCTAGTCAGCATGACTATGCATTTTCTCTGCCCTTAGGCAGCTAATCTCCAGAGGGGCCTAGCAGGCCTATCTGCTGCAACAACTCCACTTTCTGTATTTAATAAAAGGCATTCCCAATGGTTCTTTTAAAACAATGGACAAGGCATGAGAACATAAGTAATACAATGACAATTACAATGAAAATCAAAATAATTCCCTTAACCAGGGATGCAATCCATCCAGTTAACCCCCATTTACCAAAAAGGTCATTGACCCAGTCTGGGTTCTTTTCTATTTTCACATCCTTCACAAGTTCTTTCATTTTTTGGATGTTTGCATGGATGGATTCTGAGCGTGACGAGAGATTGAAGCAGCACATCCCTTCGAAGTCTTGGCATCCGTGTCCATGGGCGAGCAGCAAGAAGTCAATCGCTGCGCGGTTCTGGAGAGATGCATGTCTTGTGGTTTCCTCATCCTTTAAAAGATCACTCAGGGCGGCAGATGTAGCGTTGGCTTGCTTACTAAGCCAGCAGCCTAGGTGATTTATTTCACCAAGGGCCTTAGCTGCAGCTACCCATGGTAAGAATAGGGAGACAGCGATTCTTTTTGGTTTATTCCAATTGTATAATCTGGGATCACAATTTTCATCAAATTCCGTATAGGATCTTTTGTGGCGATTTTCCTCCCTTTCTTTTTTCCAATTATGCAACAAGGTAATATTTGGTGTGAGGGTAGAAAGTTTCCCAAGGCTACAGGGACCTCCCTGAAGGTGTGAGGGGATCCCAGCCCATACTCGGTCACCACAGATGAGAAACATTCCTTTGGGTAGTACTTTGGGATGGAGAGAGGACACAGATAACACTCGAGTGGTGTAATTGCACCAATCAGGATAGTTATAGGCTTTGTCAATAGGTGATATATCTTTTCTGTATGTGTTTTTTGGCTGGTTAATTCCTGGGCCATTATTTTTTGGGCGTCTATAGTAAAATTTGACGCAGTATGTTGCTTTGGTGGACCCCAGCAAGTCCAATTCTTGGGGTTCATCTAGGGCATTAGGTAACATTTTTGTCCATTCATCCCAAGTATCTACCGGGTTGGGTCTCTTACCTGTGGTGCGGAGGAGCTCTGAGTTATAGACAGGCCAGTCATCTGCTACGAAAGGAATTCCTACTAGGCATGTGGAAAGTGGGTTATCAACGCTGCCCATGGATAAGCACAGGTTATCCTGATTCAATGTTTTTGCTAAGGTTACCCAAACATTATGGCTAGGCTGTGGGCTAATCCAGCTGCAGGCATATGGTATGGTGAAGAGCATCCAAGCAGAGGTGAAGAGAGCACCAGTTTTCATTTCTGGACAGGGATAAGACTTCTGATAGGGAATATAAGCAAAATTTGTTATCTTTTATGATGGGAGGAGGGGGTTAGGGTTTTTTCCCTCATTCCTTTTCTCTGTTCCTTCCCCCCCCTTTTTTGTAATATAAGCAAGGGATGGGTAAGCAGGTGTGAGGTTAAGGGTTTTTAGTAAGAGTTGGGAAAGGGAATTATAGGGGTTTTTAGGGGAAAATTTTTTAAAACAGATAATAACATGTACTTTAGAGAACAATTTTGTGTTTAAGCTATGTCTGGCTTATAGCTTGATTAATGCAGCAGAATGTTATTCATCTTTTCTGTTTCTTCTGCTGTCGTGTGATGTGTCGGTTTTTTCTCAGGTATGTGGTTATTCTGCGACGTCTTCGTCTCCAGGCAGAACTTGTCTGGTTTTGAGGCGGTCCTGTATCCGGTTCAGAGGAACTCTTGTCCGTGTCTGACTGAGTAGTGTTTGTAGTGCCTAGGTATGGTTTTATGTGTTTTCCTGGGTACCACCTTGGGCCTGATGGTAGTGAAACACACGCATATCCTCTACCCCAAGTAATTAACTGGAAAGGCCCTGAGATTTGATGAGTCTCTGGGTCCTTCACTAGCACCGGTGGTTTCTCAGCGAGCTTTGCTTGGGTGGTATTTGCAAAGTGGCGAAGCACTGGAGGATCAGGTTCTGATGTTGTGCCATTTAGGAAGTTGATGACATAGAGAGCTTTGCAGAGTCTTTCAACTGGAGATATGATTTTTGTTTCACTTCGCTGCTGGTTGAGGACTCTTTTGAGGGTTTGATGTGTCCTCTCTATGATGGATTGTCCTGTGGGATTTGCAGGTATGCCTTTCTTGTGTTCTATTCCCCACTCACTGAAGAAGTCCTTTAACTTACGAGAGGCATAAGCAGGTCCATTATCTGTTTTGATCTGTTTTGGTACTCCCAGGGTAGCAAAGGCAAGGAGGAAATGCTTTATGGCGTGCTGTGCAGTTTCTCCTGGATGAGATGATGCAAACACTGCTCCAGAAAATGTGTCAACTGACACGTGTACATACTTTGACCTTCCAAAAGGTGGGAAGTGAGTGACATCTGTTTGCCACAGCTGGCAGCTGTTGAGTCCTCGGGGGTTGACTCCTGTTCCCACAGATGGTATCTGGTAGCTTTGGCAGTTTGGGCAGGTGGCAACAATAGCTTTGGCCTGATCTTTTGAGAGCTTAAACATTCTGATCAGGGCAGGCACATTTTGGTGATAAAATGCATGTGACAACTTTGCCTGGGCAAAGATGTCTGGGATGTTGGCAGTCTCTATTGCCATGGCTAATGCATCTGCTTTCCTGTTCCCTTCTGCAATGAAACCTGGGAGGTCAGTGTGTGACCTCACATGCATTACATAGTAAGGTTGTTTTCTGTGGGAGATTAAGCGTATTAATGCAGAAATCAATTGGTGTAACTTTGGATTGGGAACATCTTTTAGAAGGGCTTGTTCTGCCCTCATAGCTATACCTGCTACATATGAGGAATCTGTAATGAGATTAAAAGGTTCATCTTTGAATTTCTCAAAGGCTCTGACAACGGCTGCTAACTCTGCAATCTGTGGAGACCCTTCCACAATTTGGACATCAGATTCCCATTTTTGAGTCTTAGGGTCTCTCCATGTCATTACAGACTTGTGGGATGACCCTGAGCCGTCTGTAAAGACTGTTAGAGCTTTGAGAGGTGTTCTACTTTGTACTAATTTTGGGGTCAGATTAAAGGTTATATTAAAAAGCTTATGTTTTGGGATATGGGTAGAAATTTGGCCTGTATAGCTATCTAGGGCATACTGGAGATTTTCATTATTCTGAAGCAAATGCTCCAGGTCTCCACTGGTTAGTGGCAAGTGTATGCATGTGAACTCACACCCTGCGAGAGAACGGAGGCGAGTTCTGGCCTTTTTTATTAAATGTGCCATAATTTCTTGGAAGGTGGTAATTGTCTTTGTAAGTTGGTTATTTGTAAAGATCCACTCAAGTATCAACAAAGGGTCTCGAAGTTGAGTATCCCACTGGAAAATCAGTCCATGGAACCGGGGTGCTTTTCCCAGGATGACGAACTGGAAAGGCAGGCTGGGCTCGAAGCGATGGGCTTGGTGTGAAGATAGGGCTTCTTGTACTTTGGTGATGGCATCTCGGGCTTCTGCTGTCAGAGTGCGTGGAGAGTCCAGGTCTCTGCTGCCACGGAGAAGGTTGAACAGTGGAGCGAGGTCCTCTGTTGTAATTCCTAGCAAAGGACGTACCCAATTGATAGATCCACACAGGCTATGTAAGTCTCTCAGAGTTTTTGGGTCGTCTCGGATGACGAGCTGCTGGGGTACGATGGTCCTCTCCCGGATCAGGAATCCAAGATAGGTCCATGGGTTGGTGTACTGTATTTTGTCCTCCCGGATTTCGAACCCTGCTTTTTCGATGGTTTCAATAGTCTTTGTAACTGCTTTGTCCAGGTAGGCTTTGTCTGATGCACAGATCAAGATATCGTCCATATAGTGGTAAATAATTGCCTCTGGAAATAGGCTCCGAACGGGAGACAAAACACGAGAAACATACCATTGGCATATAGTAGGCGAGACCTTGAGACCTTGGGGAAGAAAAAGCCAATGATACCTTTTGAGTGGAGCCTCTCTGTTAAGAGAGGGGACTGAAAAAGCAAACCGTGGAGCGTCCTGGGGGTGCAGTGGGATGCTAAAGAAACAGTCCTTAATATCTATGATGGCAAGTGTCCAGTCTCGAGGCAACATTGATGGTGAAGGCAGTCCAGGCTGAAGAGGGCTCATGTCCTCAATTACCTCATTGATTTTACGCAGGTCCTGGAGGAGCCTCCACCTGTCCGTTCCAGGCTTTCGCAGTACAAAGACGGGGGTGTTCCAAGGGCTGGTGGTCTCGACGATGTGACCTTTGGCAAGCTGTTCCTCTACGAGGGCTTGTAGTGCGCGTAGTTTTACTTTAGGCAGGGGCCACTGTTCTTTCCAGATCGGGGTCTGGCATTTCCAGGTGATCTGAGGGGTGTCTGGTAGTACGCGCTCCTCAGTGGCCCCAATTAGAAATCCCGACTGGGAATTTGTAGAGAGGCTCCCCATTGGGATAGAACATCCCTTCCCCAAAGGGTGACGGGGGCCCTTACCACAAATGGACGGACAGTAGCCAGCTTGCCTTCAGGTCCTTCGACGAGGATGTTGTGCTTGCTTCGCATGGAAGCTGTGGCACCACCAATCCCTGAAATCATACCTAGTACGGGTTCCAGTTCCCAGTTTGCTGGCCATTCTGAACGTGCCACAAGACTTACGTCAGCGCCCGAGTCCAGGAGACCTAGTCGGTGGGTCTTCTCCCCTTTGCAGGACAGGCCGCACTCGATGGTAGGCCTATTAGGTCCCAAAACCTGTGCCCACATTGCTATAGGGTTGAGGGGAAGCTGTTCCTTGTGATTTCTGGGGAGTAGAAAGGCTTGTGCAATTGGAGTTCCCTTTAAAAGAAAATATGGTAAGTCTGTGCAGCACAGCTGAACCAATATTTCTTGACCCGGGTACACTGTTTGTACTGCTGGAAAAACAAAAATTTCATTTGGGCAATTAACAGTATCACCTATAATTAAGATGTCAAAAGGACCTCCTTTTGGCCCATATTTGCCAGTTGGGACACGATAAACATCCCTCTTTTTTAAGTCAATGGATAAAGCAGTTACCAGCTGACGTCGGGTTCCCGTCTGTATTGCTCTGTATGCTGGATCCTCTTCGTGTGAGGTGGCTTCTCTTGGAATGATGCATGGTTGGGTCTGCATGGCTTTTGATTTGTTGTCTTGGCGTGGAGCCCGACCACGCTCCGCTGGTAGTTTCCCGAACGTTGCTGAAAGCGTGGCCGGTTTTGGTGTTTCTGGTAGGTATTACGGGGAATTGGGATAGGTGACCTTTCTGGACAGTCTTTTATAAAATGTCCAAAGTTACCACAGTGGAAGCAGCGGGTCTGGTCTTTGGAAGTCACTACTGCAAATGCACCAGAAACTCCTTCTGCAATGCCCTTAGCGACTGCTTGTGCTACTGTATTTTCAGTGGAAAGGTGTCGGGTACAACTTTCCACCATTTGTTCTATGGTAGGTTCTGTGTCCAAAGGTAAGGCTCTCAGAATGTTTTTACATTGCTCATTAGCATTGCTCATGGCAAGTTTGCATAACAGTTCTTTTCTTGCCTCTGTGCTCTCTATTTGTTTATCCAGAGCATCTTTAATTCTGTCCACAAATTTAATAAAGCTTTCATCTATTCCTTGTTTAATATTAGAGAAGTGTTGGGTAGGGATAGAGTCATCTGGGGTGAGAAGTAGGGAGGTTTTTGCTGCGATAGCCAGGTCTTGTATTACTGCCTCAGACAAAGTTTTAGCTTGCTCTGAAGGTTTCTGCAAATTGCCTTCTCCAGCCAGCTGATCAACTGAGAAATCTTGCCTATTAGGATCTCTTGCATATGTGTCTGATAATGTTTTTAATTGTTTTTTCCAATGCCTTTCCCATAACATGTATTCTGCTGGGGATAGGAGGCAATGAGCAATATTTTTAACATCATGTGGTATTAAGACGTGTGCTGAAAAGATTGCCTCTAGAAAATTTTTAAAAATATGTGAGTTTCTGCCATGTTCTTTGGCTACTTTTCGAAGTTCAATGAGCTCTTTGTTTGTATTGGGTTCCCACGTAATCTTAGTAGAGGAACCCCCTCTTTTTCCCTTAGAATAAGTTACAGGGAAGGCAGAAATTTTTTGTGCCAACTCCCAATCCCCTGCTCGGGTGGCTTCCATCTTAATTGAAGCCCATGGGTCCAAATCATCTGTGTCAGAACTGTACTCACTATCACTACTATCCTCAGATGAGGAGTGTTTTTTCTGGCGTTTTGGAATGGCATTTTGCAAGGGTGTGGGGTGCTGGGAAGAAGACTGCAAGGCGTGGCTATCGACAGCACAGCTGGGGCAGGTTTGAGGCTGTAGGGTCTGGAGCGAAGGGACCGGCGGGGGGGTGGGGTGGGTAACAGCAGGAACAGATACAGTTGCATTCGGGGATATCGTGGGTGCGGGGTGTTGACTACACTTGAGACAAGAGACCTCCGGAGGCTTAGCAGGCACACAGGAAGGGTTTGGTAGCCGCGCGAGGGAGGGGGAAGGCGGGGGACGCGCGGGCTGGGTGGGCGGGGACCGCGCGGGGGAGGGGGACGGGGGGGCTTGTGGAGGAGGCGGGCGGGTGCTGGGGGCCGCGGTAATCCCGGGGGGGCAGGGCAGGGGCGGAGCAGAAGCGGCAGGGGTGAGCTGGGGCCCGCCCTCCCTGGAGTCCGGGTTTGTAGATAAGGTATTAGCACTTGAAAGGGAACAAGCTGGTGGGAGAGATAAGGCTGGAACTGCTTCTGCCGCAGAACCCGTCCTATTTCTTTTTTCTACCGCTTTGGTAATTTTGTGAAAAATAGGTAAGAATCGTGTAACAGAGAAATCCCCATTAATTTGGGAAGTATATATTTGTATGCCCACAGAGTCCCAAAAAGAATCCAAGGTTATGGAGTGTGTATTAGTATCAGGAAACTGTGAAATTATCCATTTTATAAACTTTTTTAAGTTAGGTTTCAAAAGTTTAGGGTTAGATAAAGAAGAATTATTAAGGGAAAGAATTTCTAAGAGTTTTAAATATACGTCTCTCTCGTTCTGGGGTTGTTTTAATTTGCTATTTTTTGATCCCATAATATTATTATTCCCTTTCCCCTCCAAGCAGTAAAAACAGAAAAAAAAACAAAAGAAAAAGAAAAAGAGACCCAAATGTAAAAGCGCGCGAAAAAAGGCTGTAATATACTTACTCCTCAGCCAAATGTGGGTCGGAAGCTGCTGGAGGGTGGTCTGCCACTGTCTGATTCCTCAGGGCTGGACAAAGAGGGTCATTCAGACACCTTCTGCAGAAAATTTCTTCTATAACGGAGAAGTTATCTTCAGAAGGATTCTGGCCGGACCCAAGGCAGTTACTCTTCGCGAAGAAGGCTGCTCTGGTGGGTTTTATCTTCCCGGTTGGGCGGCCAGATTATTGTTTTTGGTCCCGGCTAGGCTCAGTTGGTCCGGCTGCCTTGGTGTTCTAGGGTGAGAAGGGTATCTGCACACCCTCCTGCCCAAGCACCTTTGGCAGAGCTCCCAGGCACAGGCTAGCCCCAGCAAGCTGTTGTAGTGATATGCAGCTCTTAAGCAGTGTTCAGCTCTTTTAGAAGTGATTTCAGCTCTTAGGCTTGCTGGGGTGCCTCGGGCAGACGCAGGGAGAGAGAGACGGGGAGCGCTGTGTGAGGTTCCACCGGAGGGTCTTTATTTCATCTTCCGTGAAGGGTTCAGGGACAGCTTTCTTCCAACGAGCTAGGGAAACTGAGGGGTTTTTATAGGGTACAGGGGTTTTGAGAAATGGTCCAATGGTGTGGGTCAGGGTACAAATTGACCTGTTGTCTTACAGGAAGATAACAGAGGGTCTGAGGCGCGGGAAAAGGGGTTCTTTTGCTAGTCAGCATGACTATGCATTTTCTCTGCCCTTAGGCAGCTAATCTCCAGAGGGGCCTAGCAGGCCTATCTGCTGCAACATGCTTGTTCTACCCAATTTTCTTAGTTTATTTATGAAAGTTTTGATGGGTATGTACTCATTGTTAACTCTGCTTGTACCCCCATGGCGTCTGAGACCTTACAGTTCATTCTAGTCATAGCATAAACATAAAATAGCTTTTGTACTGAGATAAAAAGTTATAAAACATTAAGATATCCAGTCGACTGGTATGAACTAACAAGTTGCGTGGTCACTTTTGAATGGCAAATATTCTTTGTGTGGATACTGTATTAATTTAATTTGTGTTTGAACTTTAGCTATGCTAGACACTGGTGTTGAAAAGTTTACATATTTTTCCAATGTCAAAATGTGTAAATTTAGTATTAAAGAAACAAAACATTTTTACTTGTACTGGAGAAAAAAAATCCTTTTGTAGCAAAGAAATTAAATGAGCTGCTCTTTAAAGGTAGGTCTGGCTTGCTTACAGAATTATTATTTATGCAGTAATGCAGGTCTACAGATGTTTTCCTTTTTTTCTTCCAGATAAAACTTGGGTTGTTTGAAAAGTGGGGAGATAGTGCAAAAGAAGATGCAGAAGAAGAGAGCAGAATGAGAACTTTGCAAGTGCCACATGCCTGCAGCCTGCTGTCTTTAGTGATGCTGTTCCTTCCAGTCACTGGAATGTCAAAACAAAATATCCCAAGACTGAAGCTTTCCTGGAAAGGTAAACTTTTCAGTGTTTTTTTCTGATTCTGCTGCTTTTGTTTTGATGTGATGTTGCCAGCAGTTCATTTGTATTACTTACCAGGAAAACAAATCAGACATACAAAATAGAAGCCTTAAAGATGGATGAATTCTGCCTAGGGACGGTATTAAATTCTGGGTTTTTTTTTGTCGTGTAGAGGCACATGTTTCTGAAATACAGCTGTCTTTTTAAACTATTATTTCTTTTTGCTCCAAGAGGATGTTAACAGACTACATAAATTAGAGGGGAGTTATACTTGAAACACTCAGAGCTGCATTGGAGATATTTCCATGTGGCTGGTGGGGATGATGTGAGACATGGAGGACATTCACGTCTTCCTAGAGCATCAGAGAAAGTTGAGAGCGCTGCCTCAAGTGTTTCAAGGGGACTGACATTTATTTTTGTAATTCTTTTTCTATCACTACGTTGGTATGTTAAACTCCACATATGTGGTTTTCTTTCTCCTTGCCTCTTTGGATCACAAAACCGTGTTTCTCTGTGGAATTTCTTAGTCTTGTGTGTAGTTCTAGTTGGGAATGGTATCTGAGGAGTTTCAACACAGACACATTTATGTATTAATGGACAATTTTTTAAAGGAGATAGATTTCTTGTTGCTTTGAATGTAGATTACACCTCCACAGGCACAGAGATGTGACACTGATGCTGTCTTCTTTAGCTACAACAAATGCTCTCCAGTTAGTTATGTTTCATCTATGTCAGCACCCTGCCCTTACGGGAGCTATTTCTGCTCTGTTTTTCAAACTTATGTCTTCCTATGCATTGCAGAATTGCACTCAGGATGGTGTGATGGGACAGGCTGTAAACCCTTCATCGGGGCTTATGATACGTTTGTCATGAGTTTAACACCCAGAGGAATTTATTGAGTAAGCAGAATGACATGCTATTTATTTACAAGCTGCTCTTTTGCTAGATTTGCATGCCACTGTGCATGCTATTCCACTGTGTAGAGATGTGTTTGGATGTGTTTGTGTGAGAGAGATGGAGGAAGCAAGATCAAGGCATCTTGACAACATTTTTATAAATTCAGGAAACAGTTGAACTCACTGAAGCCAATGAATACAGAAACTGAAAACCTGACATGAGTTATGGAAGTTAGCAGTAAAACCCTCCTAACATACAGCCAGTCTTCTCACAGCTAGGCCTTTTGAGATAATTCCCAAAAGCAGCGTATACCATATGGCAATGGCATTTATTGTGGATTTGGCACTCACGATTAGTGAATTCCTCTCAACTTCAAAAGCAGATAGCCTTTGGCAAAATCCTGATGGATGCATTTGGCAGGTAGAGAGGGGGAGAAAAAAAAATATTGAAGTCAACACAGGAAAAAAAGAAATGTCTGAAATCTTAGTTTAGAATAGTGCCAGAGAGCTGCTGGAAGTGGTTGGGAAAATGCCTGAGCTCGTTTAAAAAGACAATGAGCAGATGATTAATATTTAGGCCCTGACCCAAACTTTTATTAGCAACTTTATAAACCTTTCAGTTTGGCTTGAGGGATACCGTTTCCTGTCCAAACTTATCCACCTATATCCCTGTAGGGGGGCAAATCAACAACAGATACAGATGCAAAATAGCACATAAATATTAATTTGGAGAGCTGTGATGGAACTGAAAAACCAGAAGAAAGAGAATTATGAGAATTTATTGTGCCTTGTCTTACTTTTCTTGGGGGGGTGGAAGGTGTGTATTTTTCCACATGGATCAAGAAAAAATTCATTGCAGTTTTTCACACTTACGTATTATAAATTATACCAGTATGGCTTATCATAATTAAACCATATTTTTGTTGTTGATATCAGGATGTCAGATGTGTTGAATATTTAATAAAGTTGTCAGAATTAAGTCCATCTTGCTTCCCCCAAGTGTTTCAGACAAAATAATTCCAAGGTTTCTGTAAGATGTAGGAGAAATGAGCTGTCTTGCCAGTTCTCATAAGATTGTTAGTCATGTCACTGACAAGTCCTGGCATCTCTGTTCTTTGGAATTCAGACTTGAAATATCATGAGGAGGAGAATACAAGGTTCTTTCCCTTCTTTGTGGAAAACAGATGAAAACTGGCAACATCAGGCAGTTCCAGAAAGCTGGTCACATGTGTGTGTTTGAAGGGAAGTTTTCATTCTCTTCCAGGTGCAGTGTGTTTATGGCATAGATCCATCTTCCCAGAGGAGCTGAGCATTTGCTGGGGCAGGAGAGCTGAAAGTAAGCAAGATTTTGCTCCACAGTTACTGAATCTCCCAGCTGCATCAGTCAATGGTGGATGGGGAAGAGGGAGAGGGTGGGGTAGTTAAAGATGTGTCTGTAACTGCAGGAGTGCTTCAAGAAACCACAGCATGTCACAGCTCCTTTGTGTTCAGGCAGCAATTAAAATTTTAGACCTTCTCTTAATGGCAGTTACAGGTTTTCATCTTCCCTGGGTTTTCATCTTCAGAAGTGGGAATCTGTGCTGGAAATGTTAAGATATTCCAGCGAGTCATGTGGGGATCAATGCAATACAATGCATTTCCTCTATTGCATGCCCTACTCTAAAAATGTGTTCTAAAAAATTGTGCATGTATAAAACTAAAGCTACACACAATTCAACTGAAATGTGTTGTAATACAGAATCAAAGTCATATATTCTCCACCTCTGTTAATATAATACACTATGATCTTTAATCACATATCCTTTATTCCCACATTTTCCCTGATCCATTAGTTGAAAAATTCTCTTCTTCACTTATACTTAACTTTTAGATACTGATTCATGTCATTACTATCCCAGAAATTGTCACTGCTTGCTCTTGTGATGTTTTTAGGGTGCTCGCTCTGCAGAGACCTTACTTAATCTATGCATCTTAGATACTTCTACAAGTTTGAGGTGCTTCTATTATTATGTTATAGCTTTAATATACGGAGGAGCTCACAAATTGTCTTCTAGTAGAAGATTGACATCTTTAGAAAACCAGGGGATGAATTATTCCTGATTTTAATACTCTTTGTCTAGCTCTGCTTTCAGTCTAAGAGAAACTGTGTGTATTTATCATTCATTTTCGTGCACCTGGACATAGCCTGTGACCTTCATCCAAACTGCAGAACTCCTTAAGCACAGAAGTGACATTCAGCTTCCCTAAGAAGTGCATCCTCCTTGTCTGCTGCATCATTTAACGTGCTCATTCCAACGTCTAGAGCAGATGCAGAAGGTTTTCATATACCAGTCTCATTCATTAATGTCATTTTCAGGACAGCATCAGTTTTGTTACTAAAGAATGGAAGAGTCTGTGTCCTAATTCATATATGTTTAATTCATACAGTGTAGACAGTCGTGTCTCTATCTTCTGAGTAATAATATTTTTTAATTAATTGAGAGGTACTTCCATACATATTTTCTGAGTGTATCTCTAGGTTCTACTTTATAGGGAAAAGTAGACTATAGCCAAACGAGAAGATTGATTGCCGTCTCAGGAAAAAAAACCAAAAATTAAACATTTTTCACTTTGTGGCTATCCTAAAATTTCCCTGCAGAAATGCAGATTCCTAACTGCAAATGTAACCCTATTGATTTGATTTACTTTGCTGATTTTCATGGACATCTTAGTTAGTGTAGTCTTTTTTTCTCAGTGAATGCAGTTATTTTACAGAAGTGTGCACCCTGGTTTATTGGCTGAGGGAGATGCCCCAGCCCAGATTTGGATGTTGTCCCCAGTGGCATCCACAAACATATATCATTCCCATGTGGGAATGTGGCCACGCCCCAGAGCACGCCATGCTTGCTGTGAGCAGTGGTGACTTGGTCACAGAACCAGGAATCCTCCACTGTGACACAGTACATAGGAAAAAGCACAACTGAAGGTAACCTTTGGCTTTTAAAAGAGGATTTACTTAGCACTGTTAAAAACAACTGTGGTAGTAATATCAATCTAATCAACAAGAGCATTATTCTCAGCTGATTTGTTTTTCTCCACATTGAATGAGCTAAGATGCAGTCTCACTCCCACTGAAGTCATGGCAAGTTTTTGGCCACTGAAGTAAATTGAAGCAAGATCAAATTCACACTCCTCACTTTCTTTCTTCATCTTGCATAAGTAAACTGAAGACAGGCAGTTCTTTCTCCTCTGCTGAAGGGCGACAGTGCAAAAATCATCAGCTCCACATGGAAATTAGCCACGTTTAAAGCATTGTTTAGTTTCATGCAGTGTTTTGCACACAGGATTTTCTTTCCCCTAAGAGTGATCCATTCTTTTACCATGGTGAAAAAGCAAACAGAGAACATTTTGGTGCCGGGAATTCTTTTGAAAATTTGACTGGATGAGTACACTTGCTTAAAGTTCAGAAATGGTCCTTTGAACATGCTACTTTACAATGTCATGCATTCTGTTCTCTATTGTTTTTGCTTTAAACCTGTTTCATTTTATAACTGAGGAGATGCTTGACTGTTGCATCAGAGCAGTTAGTTTTTTCTGTTTCAGTACAGCTGGCTTATCTCCATGTCACACATCATTTAATTATCCATACAAAACATAGGTAAAACTATGTACAGCTCCTTGAGCCTCACTCAAACTGTCTGTGACACTGCAGTAATCCCAGTTCCCTGACGGGGTGTTGCACAACTATGACTGGTTGGAACGTGTTAAACTGGTGATGTAGAAGAGAGCCTAGAAATGAGTTTGCATTTTGCAGCTGTGCTTGCTCTGCTGGAAGAGGAAGCAAAACCAGACAAAGCCCTGCTCCTGTGGTAGTATCAGCAGCTGTAAATCTGAATGCTTATGAAAATCAAGGAAAGTGTGTTGAGTGAAGAAATGGTGTTTTCCTCTTGTTTGTTATTTAATTAATTTTTGGTGGTTTGTTATCTCTCAGAAAAATCTATCTCAGATTCCTTTGCGGAAAAACATGAAGTGTTTATGTGAGAGTGAAGATCCTACTACTGGAAGATTGTATAGTTACGCAAAAGAATTTGCCTGTTTTGTCTCAAAAATGCTTTCTGGAGGCAGTTATCATTGAGACTTATACCCGAGATTGATGATGGATGGGCACTACTGTCCATGCAAGGAAAGGCTCTCGTATGTGCATAAACTAAATATAAATGTGAAGGCATTTATAAATAGAAAAACCAGCAAATTTCTTATAGACTTTTTTTTTCTTTTTTTAAGCTAGTGAACTTGAAGGTCAGATCCAACTATATGTTGCATTTTCTGTCATATAATTATCATATATATAATGTCCTGGAGAGCAGCTTCCAGTCACTGACATCAACAGTTTACATAGCAGTTGAACTAAGAATAACCTGGGAGAACTGACCCATATCAACCTCTTAAGTGTAAACTGTAGCTCACAACAGTTTTTGTGTTTTCATGGTCACAGAAGGGCCTCAATTGGGTAAAGGAAGAATTGTGTTCAAAAAACACAGAACTATTCTGCTGAGTGTTCACTTTATTAAATCTTGGAAAATGAGAGGAAACAAATCTGGAAGAGTGATACTTGGCAAATAATTTTTGCTCCTTTGTAAAAAGAAGGAAGGGACAACATCAAAAACAGCTTCCCTAGAAGAATGCGGGGAAGATACATGATAAGTGGCATCAGCTCGGAAGAGAGTTTAAAACTCTTTATTGGAATACTTTTACTAATGACATCTGTTAAGCAAATCCAATTCAGAGCAGTTTTAGCCATCCCAACATTATTCTGCTACACACCAATGGGAGAGCGTGATCAGCCTGACGTCAGTGTCTGTCTAGCAGTGGCCATCTGTGGTCACGATGCAGGTACTCAAGTCACATCCTGTTTCCCTTTCCTCCCTCCCCATTTCTGCAGTTCCATTTAGAGATGAGTTCCCCAAAGAAAGGTCGAGGAGTATAATCTCTCCTGTACTCACAG
Source organism: Anomalospiza imberbis (assembly GCF_031753505.1). Classification (NCBI taxonomy): domain Eukaryota; kingdom Metazoa; phylum Chordata; class Aves; order Passeriformes; family Viduidae; genus Anomalospiza; species Anomalospiza imberbis. The sequence continues at coordinate 110,984 of NW_027100202.1, forward strand.
TCCTTTGGAGATAAATACACAAAGACATAGCAGAAACAGACAGAAGTTCCTTTCTCAGTCAAAGAGATTGGCTAACACTGTTTAAGGGAGACAATTCTGAAGATGGTGGGAGTGACAGAGGTACATCTTTGCACAAATTTGAAAACACAGACATTCTGCTTTCTGAACAAAATCCTGGCTATACCAGAATTTTGCATGGTGTTGAACCACAGAGTTTGAGAGCTAAGAGGTTATTGAAGGCATCAAAATTTTGTAATTAAATTATCTGGCCTTTTTAGGATGGTATTAACTCTTCCTGTGCATCATCCAGGCAACCTGGATTTCTTCCAGAAAGAAAGAAATCTCACTAAATCTGTAACAGAGCATTAGCTTACATGACACCCTACCCCAAAGTAGTAAGTATAAATACTACTAATAAAAAATGTCCCCCACCAGTATTAAATAAAAGCCTGCACTTGTACACTGAGAACATCCCTGGGTCATGTCACCCAGATTTGAATTTGACAAGGGTTGTGTGTGAGGGTGCTTGTGCTGCTCTGTCAAGGGAAGCTCTGGTGTTCCCAGGTTCCCGAGGGATGGATCTGCATTTGGTGTCTATTGGGGCTCGGGGTGCCCAGGGCCACGATGAGTTCCCTGACCGGGCTGGGGACGGCGGGCGGGGCTGGCCTGTGCCACGCTCTGGGTTCTGGGACATCGCAGGCGCCGTGTCACAATGGGGGCAGCTAGAAAAGGCCCCAGCGGGTGCCGCTGCCCCAGTAGAGCCTGGGCAAGCGGTGAGTGCACAGCAGTGAGGAGACGGGGCTGGGGGCTGGAGGAGGGCTGGGGGAGAAGCGCCGGTACCTGGGGCTGCCCCCGCATCCAGGGCCCAGCCCCGGCGGGAGCGCCTCGCTGAGGGCGCGCTGCTTGCTGGGGCAGCGGTGCAGGCCTTGCCAGCTGCCGGGGGCCCTCTCCTTCCTGCCGCCACATCCCTGCTGCTCCTGCCCCTCATTGTCCGTCTCCATTCCGGCCCCACTGAACCCCTTCTGTGTGTCCTCCTGCAGACCATGGCTTTACTGTCACTGCTCTTCGTGCTCGTGCAAAGCCTGATCCAGTACCCCCAGCCGGCTGGGGATGGGCTGGATGAGGCCACGCACCAGCGAATGAAGGAGCGTCAGGAGCTGCTGGCCCGTGAGATGGCTCAGCTGCTGCAGGAGCTGGAGCGGGGGCCCCTGGAGCAGCAGGACGAGGGCTGGGGAGCCGTGCTCTTTGGTGCCCTGCAGCAGTGGCCGTTCTGGGTTCTTGCTGGCGTCCTGCTCTTCTTGGGCCTGTGGTTTAGCTGCAGGAGAAGGAGCTGTGACACCAGCAGCAGCAGCAAGGACCAGAGCTCCTGCAAGACCTTGGGAGATGAGAGGAACAGAACAGAAATAAGACAGCACTGATCCAGAGGAAGGTGGAGAAAACACTGATGTGACTGTGGAGGCAGATGACAGCAGCACTGAAAATGACAGAGAAGGCAGTCCTGTGGCTGTAGGTGAAGGAGACAATGATGATGCCATTGAAGGCAATGACGATGTGAAGGTGAAGGAAGATCTTTGAGCACCTGGCCCGAGATCCTGCTGCCCACCTAGAGGCGCTGAAAGCTTATGGTCAGCTGCGACTTCGCCTCCGGACGCTGCTCTCCAGCCACTGAGAGGAGTTCCCTGCACAGAGCTGTGCTGGGGGGGTCACACCCGATGGCAGCCACGTGAACGCTGCGTAATTGTTGCATTTGTCACTGGCAATCCTGAAGCTGCTTTCCTGCTCCTGCGGAAGGAAGATGCTGCAGCACATGGATTCGTTGTGCAGACACATCTCTGAGTGGCCTTGCCCTTCACCTTCCAGTTACGACGGTGCTGTTGCCTAAGTCTATGAGGCAGAAACTGGCTCCACCTGCACATCCTCACAGAAGAACAGTGACGTTGATGGAGGTTGCTAGAAATATCTCGAAGACAGCAACCTAGTCTGTTAGGGACTTAATGTAGTCATTTAATGAGCTGTAGCTTTAATTAGACTTGTTTCTTAGCATTCCCTCCAGATGCCCTTTAGTCTTGTCAGTGTATAACTATTCTGCAAAGTTACCCTTAGTGTAGAGAAATACCCTACTGTAGTTGCTTGTCTGCTTTTAAATAATATTTGAATATCTGTGTTTGAGAAATTAAGAAAAGAAAATAAGTTTCTCAAATTGCCTGAAATGTGTCATTCTTTGAATTTAACCCTCTGTATTTAGAGAATGTCCTTCCTATACCTCTATCTGAAATAAAAACTTGTTGCAAACAGAGATGTTGGATATATTAATTATGCTGTCTCTCAAGCATTTCCATAGAAACGCTTGAAGCTTGAAGTGAAAATGCCCTGAAGTGCCTGAAATTTTGCAGCAGAGTACTCCTGAATTTTTTAGGAATATTTGGAAAAGTTTTCTTCACACAGTCACTTTTATACGCTCCTGGGGAACAATTCAGTCCTAAGAGTTGAAGTCAGAGAAGTCCCTAACTGCAAAACATGTGGTTTAATACATCTTTTTTTTTTGTCTTCTCATAACCAAGGTTTTGGCACAAAATTGTGACAGTAGAAAGTCATTTTTCTGTTTTTCTCTTTTCTCTATTCCTGGTTATCTGTGTCCTTTCGGAGAGGCCCTGCTGGTCTATTAATATAACCTTTTCCACCAGGCCTATATAATATTGTCTAGCAGTGAGAGCCACTTTCCATGCACAGCTTTATCCATGGTGAGATGCAGCTAAATAAAACATGATTTACTTCTTGCCATACATAGTAGAGATTCATGGTAGATTGAAAACATTTATTCTCTTTGCCTTTGTACCAATACATCAAAGAACAAACAGTGAGATTGCAGGGTGACATCTCAGAGTCTTCTGTGACATCACAGAGCAGCTGTCTGACATCACAGGGTGACAGCTCAGAGTTGTCTCTGTGACATCACAGGGGCTGTGTGACATCACAGGAAATTGTATGACATCACAGGGGCTGTGTGACATCACAGGGGCTGTGTGAGGTCACTGGGGAGGTGACTCTGCCCCAGCCCCCCCTCCCAGTTCCCCCAGAGAAGTCCAACGCTGCTCGTGCACAGCGGGGTCCCCTGTCCCCCCGGGTCCCCCCGCCCCCGGCGCCGCAGCCTCCCCCAGAGGATGTTCCACGAGATCGAGCCCAGAGCCTGACACAGGGCCATGGGGGGCGGGACAGGGGACAGGGACCCCCCGGCAGCGTCCCCGTGTGCCCCAGGGCCAGAGCCTGGCCCAGGGCTCCTTCACCCTGTTGCCAGCGAGGGCTTGAGAGCGCTGAAAAAATCCCCAGCAAGGGAGCAGCAAAAACCAGATTTAATATTGAGCAACAGCACCACAAAGTTCCTTGGCAAGAGTCACTCTGCTCCTGACTGGACACTTCAGGCACAAAAAAGGAAACAAAGCAACAACAAAACCAAACAGAATCCAGGCAATCAAACCAGAAATGAACCGAGAACTGTCCCTGTGTGAGTGTGAGACACAAGGAAATGAGGGCAAGGATAAAAGGAATACAGGCCCAAGAGCTTACAGAGCTCAAACTTAACAGGACTTAACTTATACCTTAACCTTAACTTCCACCTTCAACTTCACAATTTAGCAAAAGAGCAGCACTCTACAGTATTTAACCGAACTTATGATCTATTACTTGGCAATTTCACTGAGAAATAACATTTTACAATATTCAACTTGGCTTATATTTTAAACCTAAGAACTTAGCAAAGAACAACTCTTAGCACAAATTAACTTAGCTTAGACCTTGTGATTTAACCCTACTGACAGGCCTGACTGGCTCAGCTATCCAAGGCACTCAGACCCCTCAGAGAGCAGCATTTCTGCCACATTTCCTGAGCACAGGCACTCCTGTGTGCACACAGACACAAAGAGTCAGTGCAAGGCACCTGTGAGAAATTCCCCTGAGGACAGGGAAATGCTCCCTGCCGATGCTTTGGCATCTCCCCAGCGGGGGAAGGGTTGAGCCTGGAGGAGTGGGGGGATCGGCCCAGGCTCCCTCGTTGTTGGGGATCCCCGAGTGCAGCAAACGGGAGAGTTCCCGGCTCGGAGAGGCCCCACTCCGAGGGAGTCGCTGGCCCAGGAGAGCTCCAAGGGGCTCCTTTTGGAGCGCTGTCTGTAGGGCCCCAAGAGAGGGGCTTCAGTGCCAGCAATGTTTCATCCTGGCCGCACTTGGCATCCACAGCTTTCTTTGGCAGGGTGAGAACAGGGATGTTGTGCCACCGAGGGAACAAAAACACTTCCCGGGGCTGCTCCTAAAGCAGCCAGGAGCTGGCAGGGCAGCAGCAGTGCCTGGAGCAGACAGTGTTTGTGATGAGCTCCAAGGAGCTGAGCCCAGGGGCTGTTGGCCAAGGCCGAGGCCCAGCGAGCATTTCTCAGCTGGCAGGGCGGCCGGAGAAGGTGGAGGCGGGGGAATAATTCACGCCCTCAGTGTGCTCCCAGTCGCTCCCAGTATTTCCATGTCCGTGCCCCAAGTGCTGCTCCCAGCCCTGATCCCTGGGGATGGGAATGTCCCGCTCCCTTGCCAGGGCAGGGTCACACCTGAGCCAGGTGTGCAGGGCAGGCCCTTGCCCTGACCCCCAGCACTGTCCCAGCTGCAGGATCTGCTTCCCACCGGCCTCTTCCTCCTGCGGCCCCGAGCCCAGCTTGGTGCTGAACAAAGGGGCTGGGCCGGGGCCATCCCCCGGCGGGGGCTGCACACCCCCCTGCCCCCTCCCCAAATTCCCTCTGGGGGAGCAGGAGCTGGGGCTGGAGCCCTGTGGGGAGGGACAAGGGGGTGACAATGGGATAGGGGGTGTCACACACGCTCTGGGGGGACACACACGGCCCCGGGGACCCCCCCATATCTTCTGCAGAGCCAGGACGATGAACCCCAGCATGGAGCCACTGACCTCTGGCAGTATCTTGAGGGTGGGGTCTGGTGGCAGCTTTGGGAGTCTGGGGGAGTCACAACCACCCAAAAACGCCCTCCCAGCCCCACAGCCACTCCCAGACTCCTCAAACCACCCCACAGCTCCCAGCCAGGACCCCCCCCCCAACTACTCCCTGCAAGATAAATGACCCCAAGAACCACCAAAACCCGTTTCCATCTCCCCCAGGACCCACCCAAATTCTCTGCAAGACACAGCCCTTTCAGGGACCCAAATCTCCCTCATAGACCCTGCCAAGCCCCCTCCCAGCACCACAAATGCCCACAGGATTGACAGAAGCCCTTCCCAGTCCCCCCAGGAGCCCCTAAACTCCCACCTCCCATGGCACTGACCAGGAGAGATTGGTGGACAGGAACATTTACAGCCAGGATCAGCTCGGGTGCTTCAGCAGTGATTTGGGCACTTTGGGGGAACATCCCGGATAGGGAGACCCAGGCCAGGGACTGGGACAGACAATTAGAATTCTTGGAGAACAGGCGGGCTCAGGTGGACACCTTTTGCCGGCACACCTATGAGATTGTGGACATGTCCCCTGCCTTTGATAGCTTCAGAACACCCAAATCCTCCCAAATATTCTATTGAACCAACCCCAAATTCACCCCCAAATCCAGGTAAATGGTGCAGCTTTAGATCTCTTTGCTCAATTTCTTTATTTTCACCCCAGTTTTGGTTGTTTAGAGAGGGTGAAGAAAAAAATTATTGAAATGGAAAAGACCTCCAAGATCATGCAGCACTGCTTGATGCCACCAGAAGAAATAACTGTAAGGAGCGGGTGAAATTTCTTTGGGGTGTAAAGTCAACAAATCGCTTTCTGCCAGTGAATTTCCAGTTTAGATCAGAGTCCTGATGGATGTTCCTGCCCCTGTGTTCATACAGGTGCCTATGGGGATCCAGGAGGACGTGGAGACCACCTTCCAGGTGTCTTCTCAGCAGGGATCACTGGGAATGTGGGTCACCAGGGCTCTGACCAAAGTGGGTCCTCCCATGGGGGATGGAGTTGGAGCAGGGCACGAAGCTCTTCCCACAGCTGAGGCATTTGCAGGGTTTCCCTTACTGGTGCCTCCGTTGGTGTTGGGTCAAGGTAGAGCTCCTGGAGAAGCTCTTCCCACACTGGGGACACTCGTAGGACCTCTCCCCAGTGTGGATGCGCTGGTGGGTGACGAGGTGGTACTTTTGTTTGAAGCCCTTCCCGCAGTCGGGGCAGCGGAAAGGCCTCTCCTCCATGTGAATCCGCTGGTGCCTGAGGAGACTGGAGCTGGTCTGAAACCTCTTCTGACACTCGGGACACTCGTAGGGCCTCTCCCCAGTGTGCATGCCTTGGTGTGTGACGAGGTGGGAGCTGCAGCTGAAGCCCTTCCCACACTCCCCACACTCCTAGGGCCATTCCCCGGTGTGGATCATCTGGTGCTGGATCAGGTGGGAGCTCTGCCTGAAGCTCTTCCCACACTCCAAGCACTTGTAGGGCTTCTCCCCATGGTGAACCTGCTCATGGCCCACCAGCTCCGAGCTCTGGCTGAAGCTCTGTCCACCTTCCTGGCACAGGATGCCAGGGCTTTTTGGGCTCTCGGGGTCCCTTCTCCCCTCCTTCTCTGCTTTGGGCTGCAGGGGCTCCAAGGAGTCCCCCTTGCCCCTCTCCAGGCTGTTGAGGGTCCCGCCAATGACGGCGCTCCCCCCTCTCTGGGCTCTCCACTTTGGGCTCCTGGGGGACACAGGGCTCTGCTCCTCCAGGCTGCTTCTGCTGTCAGCCGCCACATGGACCCCCCATTTTCCCCCCCAAGGGGCCTTTTCCACTCAGCTTTGCAGTTCTTCATTCTCCAAACATCCCCCCCAAAAACCCAACCCAGGGACCTCCCCAGGATATCTGGGCCGAGCTCCCCATCCCTGGTCACCCATGGGATGGGGGCTGATGGTCCCAGCGGGGCTGTGAATTCAGGAAGGGCTCGACCTCGTGGTTCCTTTTTCTTTTCCTGATCCTCCTTTGTCCCTCCTCTTCCTCTTCGTCCCAGTCCTCCTCTTTCATCCCTCCTCCTCCTCCCTGAGCCCACCTCCTTCTTCTACTTCCATCCCTTCTGGTTCTTCTCCTCCATCCCTCTTCTTCCCTCCCTCCTCCTCCACCCCCAAGAGCAGTGACACCCTTGGTGCCCTGTTCCCGCAGCCCTGACAGCCTGCGGCAGGAGCGGGGATGGAGCCGGGACAGGTTGGGATGGGCAGCGCGGGGCTCTCGGCTGCTCCCACCCGCTGGGGGCAGGGAGAACCCGGCCCGGGCGAAAGGAGAGGCAAACTGGGAAAACTGGGGGGTGCACATCCAAACTGGGCCTTGCTGGGGACCCTGCCAGGGGACTGCCAGCACTTGGGGCTCCTCTCGGGAGATCCGGGAGGGGGGAACGCAGAGAGGGCTGGGAGATCCCAGGAATGGCAGCAGTGGGAGTGACATTTTTATACTGGGATCGTACTGGGATCATACTGGGAGCAGCTGGGCCCATGCTGGGGCAGACTGCGGTCACACTGAAGGAGACTGGGATCATATTGGGATCATACTGGGATCACACTGGGACAGAGTAGGAGCCTGCAGCGGGCAATTGAGACCATGCTGGCGCAAATAGGATACACTGGGAGTGACTGGGATCATTCTGAGTTTGACTGGGAGCAACTGTGAGCAACTGGGATCATGCTATGAGCAAGTGGGAGGAACTGGGAGTCACTGGGTGCTTGCTGGGGGTGACTGGAAACAACTGGGCTTATGCTGGGATCAACTGGGATCATGCTGGGGGTGACAGGGATCATATTGGCAGTGAGTGCAACTACACTGAGGCTGAGTGGGAGTGATTGTGAACAAATGGGATCATGCTGGAAGGAACTGGGAGTGACTGGGAGTATGCTGGAAGGAACTGGGGTACACTGGGAGAGACTGGGAGTGACTGGAACAAAAGTGAGGGTGAAAGGGAGCAACTGGAACCATGTGGGGCACAACTGGTTCATACTGGCAGTGACTGGGAGCACACTGGTCTCATCTCTGGACCATACTGGGAAGGACAGGACTAATATTGGGAGTGTCTGAGACTGACTGGGAACACACCAGGCACATCATCCCCCATACTGGGTGTGACTGGGAGCAACTGGGAACACACTGGATGAAAGTGGGAGCAACAGGGACTGTGCTGGGGGCAAATTGTATCATAATGGGGAGTGACTGGCAGCAACTGGGCTCCTGCTGGGAGCAGCCCCTGGCGGCCCCGGGAGCCCCGCACCCCTTTCCCGGCCATGCCGCCCCTCCAGCCCCAGCACCCCCCATTGCCGGGGTGCCGGCACTGCCAGGGGTCCCCCCCTCTCGGGTTCCCCGCTGGGGCTTCTGGGGCTCTCCTCTCTCTGGGCTCCCACTCAGGGCAGTCGCGGCTCTCCCGGGGCTCCCCAAAACCGGTGTCCCCCCGCTGGGGCTCTGCCGCCACCCACACTGGGATCCCCCAAAAACACCTCCCGGGGACCCCCCGATGTCCCCCCGAGGGCCAGCTGCGGCTCGGCTTTGGAGCCCTGCCAGCTCCAAACATCCCCCCAGAAAAACCCAAACCCAGGGAGCCCCGGGATATGTGGGCTGAGCTCCCCCTCCCCGGGCACCTGCGGGATGGGGGCGATGCTCCCGGGGTGCTGCGAGCTCAGGCAGCGCCAGGGCCACGCGATTCCTTCTCTCCTCTCCTCCGGCGTCTCCCTGCTGCCGCTGCGCCTCTTCCTCCCTCCCTCCTCCTCCTCCCCCACTCCCGAAGCCCCCGCAGCCGCGGGAGGGGCAGGGATGGAGCCGGGACTGGTTGGAACGCAGAGAGGGCTGGGGGGATTCCAGGAGTGGCAGTGCCTGGGCTGTCCTGGAATCATACTTGGAGCGGCTCCTGGGTGACCGAGTTCTACTGGGATCATACTGGGATCGTACTGGGAGTGAGGAGGAGCAGCGCGATGGCTCCAGCTCTGGGGCTGGGGGCGCACCTGGGGCCCCGGGGGGGCAGCGAGAGGTGAGGGGGACCCCCGGCACCGGGACTCCTTGGTCGCCCATTCCGGAGCACCGAGGGGCCCCTGAACCCCCATTCCCGGGCGCCGCCATCCCCCCGCACCCCCATTCCCGGCCAGGATTCCACACCGCACCCCCTTATCCGGCACCGGCAACCCCCGCACCCCTTTCCCGGCCATGCCGCCTCTCCCAGCCCCCCGAGCCCCCTTTTCCTTAACCCAGAAACCCCCTGGACCCCTATTCCTGCCTTTCCTAGTGCCCAGCCCCTCCTTTCCTCAACACCGAGGACACCCGGAACCCCTATTCCCAGCCAGCCCGGGTTTTCCCACCTTTTGCTGGGAATGGGGACACCGTGGACCCTTGGAGTCCCCTTTCCTGACGATAGTGACACAATTAGGCTCGCCCAAACGCCTCCTGGATCTCCCCTAAGCCCCCAGTGGGGATTCCTGGGAGTTCCCCTGTGTTCCCCCTTTCCCAGGACTTTGGGGGTCCCCCCGACCTGTCCGTGCACCCCCAGATTTCTTCCACAGCCCCCTGTGATGGTGGGGGTGGGGGCCGAGTGCTGCAGCAGATCCAGCAGTGAGGGGAGTTTGGGGGGGTCCCTGAGCATTTGGGGTCCCCTGGGTTTTGGGGTGACCCCTGGGCCCCCCAGGATCTCCCTGAACACGTTGACGCTGCCCGTGCGCAGTGAGAAGGTTCATACCCGGCACGGGGTCCCACTCTGTCATCGGCATTGCCCATGAACCCCCCAACCCTCCCGGGAACCCCCAAATCCCCCAGGACACCCCGACCTCCCCGGGACCCCAAAACCAACCCTGAGCCCTCCAAAAACTCCCCAAGACCACAAAATCCCCACAAAGACACCCCCAAACCCTCCCAGGACATCAAAATTCCCACAAGAGCTCCCAGCACCCCCAGATGCCCCTGAGAAGGTTCTTACATGGCAGAGGGTCCCCATCTCTGTCACCGGCAGGTACCCCAAACCAGCCTTGGGTTCCCCCTGGGATCACCCAATCCCCCCCTTTGGGAATCCTGAAAACCCCCCTGGGAACCCCCAAAAATCCACCGGGACCCCAAAAACCCTGGAGATAGACAATTCCCCCAGGAATTCATCATGATATTTATACCCAGCACGGGATCCCCATCACCATCATCGGCATCACCCGGGTACCCCCAGATCCTCTCGGGATCCTGTGCCTGATGCAAATGGAAAGAGAACTTTGGAAAGGGGTGTGAAAAATAAAGCTTGTTCATTTTCAGAAAAACAGCAATGAAAACACAGAACACATTTACATTGTAAGAATATTTGTAACAACAACAATCTATAGAACGTATATACCTAAGAACATATGTTATGGTTTGACGCTGGTGCGATGCCAGCACTCCCATGAAAATGCACTTTTTTAAATAATTGCTGTGAGATGTGATCAGGAACAGAGCAGAGCAGGCTCAAGCTTAATAACAAAGAAAAGGACTTTATTAAACTACTACTACTATAAAAACACAGACACTCAATCCTGGACAAAGACCTTCCAAAACACTCTTCCTCCTCCCAACTAATTCCCACCTAATTTCCAAATGGAACCACAGTGAGACACCACCCGGGTCCTGATCAAGTTGCCACCCTTCAGATATTCAAATACTCAATCTTTCAAGGGAGACAGGAGTCTCTCCTGTGCCACAGACCCCCCAGGAAACACAATTGCCACCCTTGTGTTTCCATGTCACACATGGCAACTGCCCAGAGAAAATCTGCCGTGGTGAAACTCTCCTCTCCATGTCACAGTGCTCTCACCACCGTGCATGGACAGACTGCTCATAGGGCTCCTTTAAGGATGCTTTGCCATGGACCAAAAGAGACAAGAGTTCAGTTTCTCATTGCGGGACTACAGTCCCCCCCATTTTCCCCTGGGGCTGAGGGTCCAAGAACAGAGGTCTTCTTCTCCTCTTCTTCTTCCTTGAAGATAGAGGGCTTCTCCACACTTTCTCCAACTCTCCTCTGTTCTCTCTACTCCTCTGCTGGTAATCACTAATACAAGTCTCTTGGCTCACCAAACCACCCCCCTAAGTGCAGCTTCTGTCAGGAGAATTTGGTTCAGTCTATGGCTAACAAGAAAAGTCACGCCACAAGCCACTCCATCATCTTCTTCCAACTCAAGAATTTCTTCTTCCATCATCTCGGATCCCAGACTGTCTCTCTTCTACTTCAAATCAAGGAGGAGTAATATTTCACAAAGCCTTCATTTCTCAGGAAAGGGTTAAAAGCTCAGACTCCCTGGACGGCTGATATCTCTGCCCAGCAGCCGATTCCCAAGGCCAAGGCTGGGCACCTTCCCCCACCCCTTCTCCTCCGCGCCGGCAAAGTTACAGGTGCCGTCTGGACTCTCTGTCTCTTCCCTCTTGGCGGGGGGAACGACAAAGGCATCTCTGCTTCTCTCCACCCTTCTGTCCACAGGAGCTGGCTCGGTTCCAGTCCTTCAGCCCCCTCGGCTCACCTCGACAAGACCGCATGGCTTCCCCTCCCCCACCCAGCCCCATGGCTGGGCAGGGGAGATCTGCACTGCACCCTGACCGGAACCAAAGAGAGCGAGCTCTTGGGAGTTCCTGCTTTTAACCCCCTGTGTTCTCAGAGGCGTATCCACACTTTTAGTGGCCAATTTAGGTGCCAATATCCAAACTTGACTACTGATTGGTTTGACCCAACTTCCTGAAAGAATTCACTTCCATGTCAAACCACAACAGCATATCCAACAAAAGTCTATGAAACGTATTTACAGAAGACAAAAAGAAGCCCTAAAACCTATGGCCTAAAGACAACAACAAACTCTACAACGTATGTACAAAAGGGTGGCGTCTCTGTCCGGGATCTCCATTGGTCCTTGAGGAAAAGCAAGAGGCACAGTCACTCCAACCAGGCAGAGAGGGCTCTTCCATGTGCCCCCAGGCTGGCCCAGCAAGCGCAGCACAGGCTGGGGATGGCCACCAGAACCCAATGCACCGGGTCCCACATCCCTGAGCAGGGACCACCCAGCCCAGTCCCAGCCTGGCAGCAGAGGATTTGCTCTGCCTGTGGGGACCACATGCCTTACCTGCTGCTGGTGTTGGTCTTCATCCCAAGATCATGGCCTCTTCCTCATCTTTTTCATCAATGTCCATGTCATCAAGGTACTCTTCCATTTCCACGTCCTTCTCCTCTTCCACATCTACCTCCATCTCTTCCTCTCCAGTCTCCTCTCCATCCACTTCCATCTCTTCCTCTGTATCCATCTGCATGTCCACCTCCATCTCTTCCTCTCCACTCTCTTCTCCATCAACTTCCATCTCCTCCTCTGTATCAATCTCCATGTCCACCTCCATCTCTTCCTCTCCACTCTCTTCCCCATCCACTTCCATCTCCTCCTCTGTATCCACCTGCATGTCCACCTCCATTGCATCCTCTCCACTGTCTTCTCCATCCATTTCCATGTCCTCCTCTGTATCAGCCTGCATGTCCACCTCCATCTCGTCCTCTCTCTCGGTGACAGCCTGCAGAGGTAGCAACACCTCAGAGTGGGGTCCCTGTCCCACACCATCCCCACCGAACTCCAGTCCAGCTGGGCAGCTGGGGGGTGTCCACCTCCATGGAATGGCACTGTACCTTCCTCAGGACAAATGTGAGCATCCTGCAGGGACGGATGACAAAATCCAGGCAACAGAGAGCTTTCAGGACTGATGGGAGTATCAGGGCGCAGGTGACGAGAAGAGTGACAGGGAGCATGGTGAAGGGTGAGCTGGCACGAGGGCTGGCACAGGGTGGGCTGACACAAGGGCCAGTGGTTGTGTTGTGCTCTTTGCTGGACGCTGGAAGTTCCTGCTGGAACATCACATCTGTGACATCACAGTGGATCTAAAGAGCATCTTGTTCCAAGCTGAGCAATCTTCCCCAGCCCATGCTGCTCACAGCCCTGTTGCCAAGGATGGGGCATCCACAGCCTGGGCCAGTGCCTCAGCAGCCTCCGCGTAAAAGAGCAGCTCCCTCAGATCCAACTTCAATCAGCCTCCTGCAGTTGAAAGCCATCCCCCCTTGTCCTGTTGCCACGGGCCCGGCTGAACACTGTCCCCGTCTTTCCTGTGGGACCCTTCCAGTCCTGCAGAGCTGCAGTGAGGCCTCCCCAGTGTCTCCTGTTTCCAGGCTGAGCATCCCCAGCCCCACTTGGACGGCAGTCAGGTAGATCAGGGGGAGTCAAGGCTGAAGTCAAACAGCATCAGGAACTGAGAGGTGGAAGCTTTAGGCCCAGGTTTGCCTCTTATAATAACAGTGGAGGGGAAGATGGTGGGACACTGGCTCTGTTCTAACCGCTGATTATTTCCTTTTTTTTTTTTTTTTCCTTCTTTTCTGTCGTGCTGATGCAGGTGTTGCTGTTTGCAAGGAAGCTTGGCACATTATCCATTGTCTTCTCCATTTGAGAAACACCGAGCAGATTCTGGGCAGGCTGATGATGCAGAGCAAAACCTGCAAATACACCGGTGATCCTGAGCCTGGAGGGTGCAGCTAAACCCGGCCAAAAATAATTTCTGGAAAGTCAAGCCTGGTTTACATTTTCTTGAGTTTGGCTATTCCTGAACCGGGGGAGAGGGCATTTGGGGCAGGGGGTACCACAGGGGTTCCCCTCCCCCGTTTTTGGGGGGTCTCCCATGGTGCCCCCTCCCCAAAAAGCTCCGCGGGCCCCCTGAAGTGGCTTCTGTTCCACCGGCCGGTGCCCCCTGATCCAGGACGGCCCCCGGTGAGTCTGGGGCGCTCTGGGGGGATTTTGGGGGGATTTTGGCGGCATGTATGGGCTTTGGGGGATTTTGTTGGGAGATTAGGGGGAATTATTGGATTTTGGAGAGAATTACTGGGTTTGTGGGGTTATGGGGGTTTTGTGGGATTTGAGGATTTTGGATTTTGGGGATTTTTTAGGGTTTTGGGGTGGTTATTTTTTGGGGGGTTTATTGAAATTTTTGGGAGGTTTTTTTTTTTTAATTTTGGTGGGTTCCACTGGGATTTTGTGGGATTCTTTGGTGTTTAGGAGTTATTAATTGGGATTTTTGGGGGATTTTGGGGGGTTTTAGTGGAATTTTGGGGGGCTTTGGAGTTGTCCCAGGGTGTGGGGAAGGGCTGAGAGGCACCAACATCTGGTTTAAACCCCTGAAAGTCCCAATAAACCCCATGAAATCGCCATTAAATTTCACAAATTCCCATTAGAATACCCTCGAATCCCAAAAAAAGCTCACAAAATCCCAATTAAACCCCACAAATCCCCCCAAAAATGTCTCCAAAACCACAACAAGCCCCACAAAATCCTCACGAGACCCAAAGAAATCTTGGCAACACCTAAAAAAACCCACAAGCCCCCCCAAATCCCCACTAAAATAACTGAAAAACCCAAATCCCCAAAGAATCCCACTAAATGCCCCAACAATTCCAATAAAATGCCTCCAAATCCCCTAAAAATCCCAATAAAACCCAGAAATAATTCCAGAGGATCCCACAAAATCCCCACAAAATCCCAGTAAAACCTTCCAAAATTCTAAAGAAAACACAAAAAAAATCAATTAACCCCCAAATACCCCCAGGAAAAAAACTTCCCCCTCAAAGCACCAATAAAACCCCTCAAAATCCAAACTCCCAAAATTCCCAAACACCCCCACACCCAATAATTCTCCCCAAAAACCCCAACAATTCCCTGTAAACTCCCAACACAATTCCCAAAAGCCCAAAAAAGCCCCAGATGCCCAAACCCCTCCCGAGCCCTCCCTGGTCCCTCCCGGTCCCGCCCAGGCCCGTCCGGGGCCGCGGCCAAAACTGCCCGGAGCGGACGCGGAGGTCCCGGAGCCACCCCGGAGCCGATCCCGGGCTCGGCCTCGGGCTCGGCCCCTTTGGGGGATTTTGGGCCGAACCGGGCAGGTTTAGGGTGGGCTTCAGATCCCTTGTGGGGATCCCGAGCCTTTTCGGGTGGATTTTCAGCCCCTGTGGCTGATTTGAGGCCGAATCTGGTGGGGTTTAGGGGGGATTTCAGACCCCTTTGGATGATTTTAGGCCCATGGGGGTGGGGCTGGGGCCCATTTGGGTGAGTTTAGGAAAAACTGGGCCCATATGGGTGAATCCTATTCCTGTGTGGGTGAATTTAGGTCCCTTTTTTGGGTATTTTGGGTGCATTTAAGTAGGGTTTTTTTTGCTGCTTTGGGCAATTTTAGGTTGAACCAAGCCTTTTTAGGGTGATTTTAGGTCTTCTTGTGTTGGTGTCAGGGACATTTTGGTGATTTTAGATACCTTTGGATGATTTTAGTCTGGACCAGATACTTTCAGGGTGGATTTTAGTCACATTTGAAAGGTTTACGGGTGATCTTAAGCCATTTCTTGAGGGCTATAAAACACTTGGGGCAGTTTTAAGCCCCTTGGGTTGGATTTTAGAGCCCTCTGGATACTTTTAATCCCATTTGGTTGGTGTCAGGCCGAACCATGTGGATGTAGGCTGCATTTGATGCCCTTTTGGGTGATTTTGGGTCAAACCGGGCTTTTTTAGGACAGCGCGTCCCCTTGGCCCCGCTCCTTTCCCCTCACGGTTCCGCCCTTTCCTCGCTCCTTTCCCCTCACGGTTCTGCCCTTTCCTCGCTCCTTTCCCCTCATGGTTCAGGATCCCGGAGCGGGGGAGGAGGAGGAGGGAGGGAGGAAGAGGCGCAGCGGCAGCAGGGAGCAGCCGGAGGAGAGGAGAGAAGGAATCGCGTGGCCCTGGCGCTGCCTGAGCTCGCAGCACCCCGGGAGCATCGCCTCCATCCCGCAGGTGCCCGGGGAGGGGGAGCTCGGCCCAAATATCCTGGGGCTGCCTGGGTTCGGTATTTTTTTTGGGGGGATGTTTGGAGCTGGCAGGGCTCCAAAGCCGAGCCGCAGCTGGCCCTCGGGGGGACATCGGGGGGTCCCCGAGAGGTGTTTTCGGGGGATCCCAGTGTGGGTGGCGGCAGAGCCCCGTCGGGGGGACAGCGGTTTAGGGAGCCCCGGGAGTGCCGCGGCTGCCCTGAGCGGGAGCCCTGAGGGAGGAGAGCCCCAGAAACCCCAGCGGGGAACCTGAGAGGGGGGGACCCCTGGCAGTGCCGGCACCCCGGCAATGGGGGGTGCTGGGGCTGGAGGGGCGGCATGGCCGGGAAAGGGGTGCGGGGCTCCCGGGGCCGCCAGGGGCTGCTCCCAGCAGGAGCCCAGTTGCTGCCAGTCTCTCCCCATTATGATACAATTTGCCCCCAGCACTGTTCCCATTTTTCCCACTTTCATCCCGTGTGTTCCCAGTTCTCCCACTTGCCCCCAGAATAGTCCCAGTCACTCCCAGTAAGATCCCAGTATGAGTCCAGTATGATCCCAGTCTCTGCCAGCAGGGCCCCAGTCACTCACCCTTGTCCCCAGTTGCCCCCAGCGTGGTCCCAGTTGCCCCCAGCACATTCCCAGTGGCTCCATATGTGTCCCAGTCCTAGTGCAATGATGGGGAATACCAAACGCACTTGAGGCATCACGTACGGTTAACACCAAAGCTGTGGCTATGTTTGTGATGGGGTCATAGGTAAAGTTCACTAGGTTCCACCGGGATTGGAATTCCTTTTCAAAATCAGCGGCACTGTCCCAAACTATTTTCCGAATCTCAGTAGGAAAAGTGCCTTCTTCACCTTCTCTTATAATCGAGGCAGCAACCGACTGCATCCCTAATTGAGCCTGGATACAGCTGAGAGCTAAAGAAACGTTCTTTTGTGTGGCACCGAGTGCATCAATTACCAATTTGTGATCATTTACGCTTGCTTCCTCCCAACTTGGTAATATGTTTGATAGCAAGCGCTGATGTCTTCCCAAGGCCAAGAAGGACGACTGCAGTGGTTGTTGGAATTTGGTCAAATCTAGTGGTGGCAGCCAATGTGTTCATTAATACTTCTGAATCAATGCTATTTAGAATTCCCAATCCTGTTCCCACAGCACCGGTTATGTCTCTTAGCATCCGTCTTTTAGAAGGGTTCCGCTGTCGCAACCAGGTCGTCCAACCCTGAAAAGAAGTTGACAAAAAAGGTGAACAAGCTGGCTGAATTTCTGAGACATTTTTTTGCATCAGCAAAATCAGGGGTATTTAACCCCATCGTTTGGGAATTGGGGAGTGTTTGACACCCCAGGATCTGGGATTTGGAGGGTTTGATCCTAAAATTTGGGGTTCAGGGCTGGGAGGGGGGGGGGGTAGGGCTTGACATCCCAGAGTTTGGGTTTGAGGGTGTTTGACCCCCCCAGTGTTTGAACCCCAGGATCTGGGGTGTTTGACCCGCTGGGTTTGGGGTCGGGGTTGAGAGCAGAGCCATTTCCTGGAAACAGCGGCGGGACCGGGACTGGGAACAGGATCGGGATCGGGAATGGGAGTGGGATCGGGGTCGGGAATGAGATCGGGAACGGGAACAGAAATGGGAATGGGATTGGGATCGGGAACAGGATCAGGAACGGGATTGGGCTCGGGAAGGGGAGAGGCCCTGGCCCAATAATGGACCCCTCCCCCAGGGAGCGACCCTGCCCCAATCCCGGGATGGAGCAATCCCCTCAATCCCAGACCCCTCCCCAATTCCCAAACCCTCCCCAATGCCAGCCCCTGACCCAGTCCCAGACCCCTGCCCAGTCGCTGAACGGACCCTCCCTCAATCCCAGCCCGCCCCGATCCGGATCGGAGCCATCCCCGGAGCCTCCCCCATTCCCGGACCGGACCCTTCAATCCCTTTGTGGGGCGGCTCCTGCCGCTTCCAGCCCATTTTTGGGGGATCCAAAGGGCTCCGGGGACCCTCCCCACTTTGGGGGTGTTGGGGTGGCCCCAGGGCCGCCCCGAGGGCCGAGGGGGGATGGAAACCCCCAAAGCCGGGGGGCTCCTGGGGGTCCCCAGTTCCCCCCGTCCCCACCCCAAAACAGCTCCTGGCCAATCAGAGCGCGCGGCGCTGCTGACAACTCAGTTGCCGGGCCGGCGATTTTCAGGCAATCAGCGCCTGCGATGGCGCTGCTCATCGGTTGCCAGGCAGATCACAGCGCTTCTCAATGCGCTAGCCAATCAGAGACTGCGCGGGGCCATTTCTAGCCAATCAGAGCGCTTGTTCTCGATGACTCCTCAGTCGCCAGGCGGACCCGCAGCGCCCAGCGCTCCCCGGGAGCGGAATTTGGGGAGGGGGGAGGTGACCCTGGGGATGGGGATGGGGCGTGCGGGGGCAGCTGGGGCCGGACTGGTGGCACTGGTGGTGCTGAGAGCCCCCCCGGCCGCGGGGGTCGCGGTGAGAAGGGGTTGGGGGCCCCAAATTAAACCAAAGAGGGATCGGGACCCCCCCACGGAGCAGGAGGGGCCTGGAACCCCCAAAACCAAACACGGGGGAGGGGAGCGGGGATTGGGGGAACGATGGGGAAGGCGGGGGAAAGAGGGGGATGGGACACCCAAAAAGGATCAAGACAACTTGAGGTGGCCACCTTTCTATGTGGATGGTAGCCAATGGTAGCCAATGCTTTTTCCCAGTCCATGGGATCCCAGTCTGTGCAATCCCAGTCCATGTGGTCCCAGTCCATATAATCTCAACCCAGTTTATCCCAGTGTGTACCGTCCTGATCCCTATGGTCCCATTCCATATGGTCCCAGTCCATAGGATCTCAGTCCAGGTGATCCCAGCCCATGTTTGATCCCAGTCTGTGTGGTTCTGCACACACTGCCAGGGTCTGAAATTCCAGTCACCAGCCAGGAAAAAATGTTCCTGCCCTTGAATGTCCTTGCTGTCCTCTCAACGAGTTAGAATAAAACTAAAAATCAATAAATTTGAATTTAAATAAAATAGAATAAAAATGAAATTTAAAAATTTCAACTCTTACAACCCTCCTAGGGCTCCGCTGCCGGAATCAGCAGGAGTGGTGTTGGCCTCTTCAGGGGAGTTAGAGTGGGACCCGACCAGAGCGGGGGCCCTTAAACCCCAAAAATCCACCCTGGGGGGCAAAACATCCCCTACAGCGGCTTGGAGTGAGTCCCCCAGAAAAATGTCACTTAAAGCTGTCATGATCACCCCTGAAAAGGGGCTTGTGGGGCTGTGGCCCCACAAACACCTGAAAATGGGGAGGAAAAAACACCCTTGGAGTGGTGAGGTCCCCCCAAACATCCCTAAAAAGAGAAAAACTCCTCTTCAGAGGGGCCTGAAGACCCTTCAGGGCCCTCGAGGAGGGACAAGATCCCCTCCTCTGCTGGGGCCTCTCCGAGCCGGGAGCTCTCCCGTTGGCGGCTGCCCTCGGGGGAGCCCCGAACGACGGCGGCTCCTGGGCTGAGCCCCCCTCAGCCGGGGCTGTGGAGGGAACTGGGGGGGCTGGGACGGGGCCTGGGGGTCCTGGGGTGACCTGGGGGAGCCTCAGTGGGTCCCACCTCCCCCTGTGCCCCCTCTCCCACCCCCTTCTCAATATTGCCCCCAAACAAAAGCTTGTGGCTGTGCCCCCACTGACCTCCAGCCCTGGGAACCTGGAGCAAGCGGAAACCACAACTTTGCAAATGCTACCTGTGCCTGAAGCAAATGGAAAGAGAACTGGGGTGTGAAAAATAAAGCTTGTTTATTTTCAGAAAAACAGCAAAGAAAACACAGAACACATTTACATTGTAAGAATATTTGTAACAACAACTATCTATGGAACGTATATACCTAAGAACTTATCTAACAAAAGTCTATGAAACGTATTTACAGAAGACAAAAAGAAGCCCTAAAACCTATAGCCTAAAGACAACAACAAACTCTACAACGTATGTACAAAAGGGTGGCATCTCTGTCCGGGATCTCCATCGGTCCTTGAGGAAAAGCAAGAGGCACAGTCACTCCAATCAGGCAGAGAGGGCTCTTCCATGTGCCCCCAGGCTGGCCCAGCAAGCGCAGCACAGGCTGGGGATGGCCACCAGAACCCAATGCACCGGGTCCCACATCCCTGAGCAGGGACCACCCAGCCCAGTCCCAGCCTGGCAGCAGGGGACCCGCTCTGCCTGTGGGGACCACATGCCTGTCCTGCTGCTGGTATTGCTCTTCATCCCAAGATCATGGCCTCTTTCTCATCTTTCTCATCAATGTCCATGTCCTCAAGGTACTCTTCCATTTCCACGTCCATCTCCTCTTCCACATCTACCTCCATCTCTTCTTCACCAGTCTCTTCTCCATCCACTTCCATCTCCTCCTCTGTATCCATCTGCATGTCCACCTCCATCTCTTCCTCTCCAGTCTCTTCTCCATCCACTTCCATCGCCTCCTCTGTATCCATCTGCATGTCCACCTCCATCTCTTCCTCTCCAGTCTCTTCTCCATCCACTTCCATCTCCTCCTCTGTATCAATCTCCATGTCCACCTCCATCGCATGGTCTCCACTCTCTTCTCCATCCACTTCCATGTCCTCCTCTCTATCAGCCTGCATGTCCACCTCCATCTCGTCCTCTCTCTCGGTGACAGCCTGCAGAGGTAGCAACACCTCAGAGTGGGGTCCCTGTCCCACCCCATCCCCACAGAACTCCAGCCCAGCCGGGCAGCTGGGGGGTGTCCACCTCCATGGAATGGCACTGTACCTTCCTCAGGACAAATGTGAGCATCCTGCAGGGACGGATGACAAAATCCAGGCAACAGAGAGCTTTCAGGACTGATGGGAGTATCAGGGCGCAGGTGACGAGAAGAGTGACAGGGAACATGGTGAAGGGTGAGCTGGCACGAGGGCTGGCACAGGGTGGGCTGACACAAGGGCCAGTGGTTGTGTTGTGCTCTTTGCTGGACGCTGGAAGTTCCTGCTGGAACATCACATCTGTGACATCACAGTGGATCTAAAGAGCATCTTGTTCCGAGCTGAGCAATCTTCCCCAGCCCATGCTGCTCACAGCCCTGTTGCCAAGGATGGGGCATCCACAGCCTGGGCCAGTGCCTCAGCAGCCTCCGTGTAAAAGAGCAGCTCCCTCAGATCCAACTTCAATCAGCCTCCTGCAGTTGAAAGCCATCCCCCCTTGTCCTGTTGCCACGGGCCCGGCTGAACACTGTCCCCGTCTTTCCTGTGGGACCCTTCCAGTCCTGCAGAGCTGCAGGGAGGCCTCCCCAGTGTCTCCTCTTTCCAGGCTGAGCATCCCCAGCCCCACTTGGACGGCAGTCAGGTAGATCAGGGGGAGTCAAGGCTGAAGTCAAACAGCATCAGGAACTGAGAGGTGGAAGCTTTAGGCCCAGGTTTGCCTCTGTAATAACAGTGGAGGGGAAGATGGTGGGACACTGGCTCTGTTCTAACCGGTGAATACTTTCTTTTTTTTTTTTTTTCCTTCTTTTCTGTCATGCTGATGCAGGTGTTGCTGTTTGCAAGGAAGCTTGGCACATTATCCATTGTCTTCTCCATTTGTGAAACACCGAGCAGAGTCTGGGCAGGCTGATGATGCAGAGCAAAACCTGCAAATACACCGGTGATCCTGAGCCTGGAGGATGCAGCTAAACCCGGCCAAAAATAATTTCTGGAAAGTCAAGCCTGGTTTACATTTTCTTGAGTTTGGCTATTCCTGAACCGGGGGAGAGGGCATTCGGGGGAGGGGGTACCACAGGGGTTCCCCTCCCCCATTTTTGGGGGGTCTCCCATGGTGCCCCCTCCCCAAAAAGCTCCGCGGGCCCCCTGAAGCGGCTTCTGTTCCACCGGCCGGTGCCCCCTGATCCAGGACGGCCCCCGGTGAGTCTGGGGCGCTCTGGGGGGATTTTGGGGGGATTTTGGCGGCATGTATGGGCTTTGGGGGATTTTGTTGGGAGATTAGGGGGAATTATTGGATTTTGGAGAGAATTACTGGGTTTGTGGGGTTATGGGGGTTTTGTGGGATTTGAGGATTTTGGATTTTGGGGATTTTTTAGGGTTTTGGGGTGGTTATTTTTTGGGGGGTTTATTGAAATTTTTGGGAGGTTTTTTTTTTTTAAATTTTGGTGGGTTCCACTGGGATTTTGTGGGATTCTTTGGTGTTTAGGAGTTATTAATTGGGATTTTTGGGGGATTTTGGGGGGTTTTAGTGGAATTTTGGGGGGCTTTGGAGTTGTCCCAGGGTGTGGGGAAGGGCTGAGAGGCACCAACATCTGGTTTAAACCCCTGAAAGTCCCAATAAACCCCATGAAATCGCCATTAAATTTCACAAATTCTCATTAGAATACCCTCGAATCCCAAAAAAAGCTCACAAAATCCCAATTAAACCCCACAAATCCCCCCCCAAAAATGTCTCCAAAACCACAACAAGCCCCACAAAATCCTCACGAGACCCAAAGAAATCTTGGCAACACCCAAAAAAACCCACAAGCCCCCCCAAATCCCCACTAAAATAACTAAAAAACCCAAATCCCCAAAGAATCCCACTAAATGCCCCAACAATTCCAATAAAATGCCTCCAAATCCCCTAAAAATCCCAATAAAACCCAGAAATAATTCCAGAGGATCCCACAAAATCCCCACAAAATCCCAGTAAAACCTTCCAAAATTCTAAAGAAAACACAAAAAAAATCAATTAACCCCCAAATACCCCCAGGAAAAAAACTTCCCCCTCAAAGCACCAAGAAAACCCCTCAAAATCCAAACTCCCAAAATTCCCAAACACCCCCACACCCAATAATTCTCCCCAAAAACCCCAACAATTCCCTGTAAACTCCCAACACAATTCCCAAAAGCCCAAAAAAGCCCCAGATGCCCAAACCCCTCCCGAGCCCTCCCTGGTCCCTCCCGGTCCCGCCCAGGCCCGTCCGGGGCCGCGGCCAAAACTGCCCGTAGCGGACGCGGAGGTCCCGGAGCCACCCCGGAGCCGATCCCGGGCTCGGCCTCGGGCTCGGCCCCTTTGGGGGATTTTGGGCCGAACCGGGCAGGTTTAGGGTGGGCTTCAGATCCCTTGCGGGGATCCCGAGCCTTTTTGGGTGGATTTTCAGCCCCTGTGGCTGATTTGAGGCCGAATCTGGTGGGGTTTAGGGGGGATTTCAGACCCCTTTGGATGATTTTAGGCCCATGTGGGTGGGGCTGGGGCCCATTTGGGTGAGTTTAGGAAAAACTGGGCCCATATGGGTGAATCCTAATCCTGTGTGGGTGATTTTAGGTCCCTTTTTTGTGTATTTTGGGTGCATTTAAGTAGGGTTTTTTGCTGCTTTGGGCAATTTTAGGTTGAACCAAGCCTTTTTAGGGTGATTTTAGGTCTTCTTGTGTTGGTGTCAGGGACATTTTGGTGATTTTAGATACCTTTGGATGATTTTAGGCTGGACCAGATACTTTCAGGGTGGATTTTAGTCACATTTGAAAGATTTACGGGTGATCTTAAGCCATTTCTTGAGGGCTATAAAACACTTGGGGCAGTTTTAAGCCCCTTTGGTTGGATTTTAGAGCCCTCTGGATACTTTTAATCCCATTTGGTTGGTGTCAGGCCGAACCATGTGGATGTAGG
Source organism: Anomalospiza imberbis (assembly GCF_031753505.1). NCBI lineage: Eukaryota > Metazoa > Chordata > Aves > Passeriformes > Viduidae > Anomalospiza > Anomalospiza imberbis. Next base: position 134,391 of record NW_027100202.1, read on the forward strand.
GTGCATTTGATGCCCTTTTGGGTGATTTTGGGTCAAACCGGGCTTTTTTAGGACAGCGCGTCCCCCTGGCCCCGCTCCTTTCCCCTCACGGTTCCGCCCTTTCCTCGCTCCTTTCCCCTCACGGTTCCGCCCTTTCCTCGCTCCTTTCCCCTCATGGTTCAGGATCCCGGAGCGGGGGAGGAGGAGGAGGGAGGGAGGAAGAGGCGCAGCGGCAGCAGGGAGCAGCCGGAGGAGAGGAGAGAAGGAATCGCGTGGCCCTGGCGCTGCCTGAGCTCGCAGCACCCCGGGAGCATCGCCCCCATCCCGCAGGTGCCCAGGGAGGGGGAGCTCGGCCCAAATATCCTGGGGGGTGCCTGGGTTCGGGTTCTTTGGGAGGGATGTTTGGAGCTGGCAGGGCTCCAAAGCCGAGCCGCAGCTGGCCCTCGGGGGGACATCGGGGGGTCCCTGAGAGGTGTTTTCGGGGCATCCCAGTGTGGGTGGCGGCAGAGCCCCGTCGGGGGGACACCGGTTTTGGGGAGCCCCGGGAGAGCTGCGGCTGCCCTGAGCGGGAGCCCCGAGAGAGGAGAGCCCCAGAAGCCTCAGCGGGGAACCCGAGAGGGGGGGGACCCCTGGCAGTGCCGGCACCCCGGCAATGGGGGGTGCTGGGGCTGGAGGGGCGGCATGGCCGGGAAAGGGGTGCGGGGCTCCCGGGGCCGCCAGGGGCTGCTCCCAGCAGGAGCCCAGTTGCTGCCAGTCATTCCCCGTTATGATACAATTTGCCCCCAGCACTGTTCCCGTTGTTCCCAGTGCCATCCAGTGTTTTCCCAGTTCTCCCACTTGCCCCCAGAATAGTCCCAGTCACTCCCAGTAAGATCCCAGTATGAGTCCAGTATGATCCCAGTCTCTGCCAGCAGGGCCCCAGTCACTCACCCTTGTCCCCAGTTGCCCCCAGCGTGGTCCCAGTTGCCCCCAGCACATTCCCAGTGGCTCCATATGTGTCCCAGTCCTAGTGCAATGATGGGGAATACCAAACGCACTTGAGGCATCACGTACGGTTAACACCAAAGCTGTGGCTATGTTTGTGATGGGGTCATAGGTAAAGTTCACTAGGTTCCACCGGGATTGGAATTCCTTTTCAAAATCAGCGGCACTGTCCCAAACTATTTTCCGAATCTCAGTAGGAAAAGTGCCTTCTTCACCTTCTCTTATAATCGAGGCAGCAACCGACTGCATCCCTAATTGAGCCTGGATACAGCTGAGAGCTAAAGAAACGTTCTTTTGTGTGGCACCGAGTGCATCAATTACCAATTTGTGATCATTTACGCTTGCTTCCTCCCAACTTGGTAATATGTTTGATAGCAAGCGCTGATGTCTTCCCAAGGCCAAGAAGGACGACTGCAGTGGTTGTTGGAATTTGGTCAAATCTAGTGGTGGCAGCCAATGTGTTCATTAATACTTCTGAATCAATGCTATTTAGAATTCCCAATCCTGTTCCCACAGCACCGGTTATGTCTCTTAGCATCCGTCTTTTAGAAGGGTTCCGCTGTCGCAACCAGGTCGTCCAACCCTGAAAAGAAGTTTTTTTTGCATCAGCAAAATCAGGGGTATTTAACCCCATCGTTTGGGAATTGGGGAGTGTTTGACACCCCAGGATCTGGGATTTGGAGGGTTTGATCCTAAAATTTGGGGTTCGGGGCTGGGGGGGGGGGGGTAGGGCTTGACATCCCAGAGTTTGGGTTTGAGGGTGTTTGACCCCCCCAGTGTTTGAACCCCCAGGATTTGGGGTCGGGGGGAGTTGACCCCAGGATCTGGGGTGTTTGACTCGCTGGGTTTGGGGTCGGGGTTGAGAGCAGAGCCATTTCCTGGAAACAGCGGCGGGACCGGGACTGGGAACAGGATCGGGATCGGGAATGGGAGTGGGATCGGGGTCGGGAATGAGATCGGGAATGGGAACAGAAATGGGAATGGGATTGGGATCGGGAACAGGATCAGGAACGGGATTGGGCTCGGGAAGGGGAGAGGCCCTGGCCCAATAATGGACCCCTCCCCCAGGGAGCGACCCTGCCCCAATCCCGAGATGGACCAATCCCCTCAATCCCAGACCCCTCCCCAATTCCCAAACCCTCCCCAATGCCAGCCCCTGACCCAGTCCCAGACCCCTGCCCAGTCGCTGAACGGACCCTCCCTCAATCCCAGCCCGCCCCGATCCGGATGGGAGCCATCCCCGGAGCCTCCCCCATTCCCGGACCGGAGCCTTCAATCCCTTTTTGGGGCGGCTCCTGCCGCTTCCAGCCCATTTTTGGGGGATCCAAAGGGCACCGGGGACCCTCCCCACTTTGGGGGTGTTGGGGTGGCCCCAGGGCCGCCCCGAGGGCCGAGGGGGGATGGAAATCCCCAAAGCCGGGGGGCTCCTGGGGGTCCCCAGTTCCCCCCGTCCCCACCCCAAAACAGCTCCTGGCCAATCAGAGCGCGCGGCGCTGCTGACAACTCAGTTGCCGGGCCGGCGATTTTCAGGCAATCAGCGCCTGCGATAGCGCTGCTCATCGGTTGCCAGGCAGATCACAGCGCTTCTCAATGCGCTAGCCAATCAGAGACTGCGCGGGGCCATTTCTAGCCAATCAGAGCGCTTGTTCTCGATGACTCCTCAGTCGCCAGGCGGACCCGCAGCGCCCAGCGCTCCCCGGGAGCGGAATTTGGGGAGGGGGGAGGTGACCCTGGGGATGGGGATGGGGCGTGCGGGGGCAGCTGGGGCCGGACTGGTGGCACTGGTGGTGCTGAGAGCCCCCCCGGCCGCGGGGGTCGCGGTGAGAAGGGGTTGGGGGCCCCAAATTAAACCAAAGAGGGATCGGGACCCCCCCCCACGGAGCAGGAGGGGCCTGGAACCCCCAAAACCAAACACGGGGGAGGGGAGCGGGGATTGGGGGAACGATGGGGAAGGCGGGGGAAAGAGGGGGATGGGACACCCAAAAAGGATCAAGACAACTTGAGGTGGCCACCTTTCTATGTGGATGGTAGCCAATGGTAGCCAATGCTTTTTCCCAGTCCATGGGATCCCAGTCTGTGCAATCCCAGTCGATGTGGTCCCAGTCCATAGAATCTCAACCCAGTTTATCCCAGTGTGTACCGTCCTGATCCCTATGGTCCCATTCCATATGGTCCCAGTCCATAGGATCTCAGTCCAGGTGATCTCAGCCCATGTTTGATCCCAGTCTGTGTGGTTCTGCATACACTGCCAGGGTCTGAAATTCCAGTCACCAGCCAGGAAAAAATGTTCCTGCCCTTGAATGTCCTTGCTGTCCTCTCAACGAGTTATAATAAAACTAAAAATCAATAAATTTTAATTTAAATAAAATAGAATAAAAATGAAATTTAAAAATTTCAACTCTTACAACCCTCCTAGGGCTCCGCTGCCGGAATCAGCAGGAGTGGTGTTGGCCTCTTCAGGGGAGTTAGAGTGGGACCCGACCAGAGCAGGGGCCCTTAAACCCCAAAAATCCACCCTGGGGGGCAAAACATCCCCTACAGCGGCTTGGAGTGAGTCCCCCAGAAAAATGTCACTTAAAGCCATCATGATCACCCCTGAAAAGGGGCTTGTGGGGCTGTGGCCCCACAAACACCTGAAAATGGGGAGGAAAAAACACCCTTGGAGGGGTGAGGTCCCCCCAGACATCCCTAAAAAGAGAAAAACTCCTCTTCAGAGGGGCCTGAAGACCCTTCAGGGCCCTCGAGGAGGGACAAGATCCCCTCCTCTGCTGGGGCCTCTCCGAGCCGGGAGCTCTCCCGTTGGCGGCTGCCCTCGGGGGAGCCCCGAACGACGGCGGCTCCTGGGCTGAGCCCCCCTCAGCCGGGGCTGTGGAGGGAACTGGGGGGGCTGGGACGGGGCCTGGGGCTCCTGGGGTGACCTGGGGGAGCCTCAGTGGGTCCCACCTCCCCCTGTGCCCCCTCTCCCACCCCCTTCTCAATATTGCCCCCAAACAAAAGCTTGTGGCTGTGCCCCCACTGACCTCCAGCCCTGGGAACCTGGAGCAAGCGGAAACCACAACTTTGCAAATGCTACCTGTGCCTGAAGCAAATGGAAAGAGAACTGGGGTGTGAAAAATAAAGCTTGTTTATTTTCAGAAAAACAGCAAAGAAAACACAGAACACATTTACATTGTAAGAATATTTGTAACAACAACTATCTATGGAACGTATATACCTAAGAACATATCTAACAAAAGTCTATGAAACGTATTTACAGAAGACAAAAAGAAGCCCTAAAACCTATAGCCTAAAGACAACAACAAACTCTACAAGGTATGTACAAAAGGGTGGCATCTCTGTCCGGGATCTCCATCGGTCCTTGAGGAAAAGCAAGAGGCACGGTCACTCCAATCAGGCAGAGAGGGCTCTTCCATGTGCCCCCAGGCTGGCCCAGCAAGCGCAGCACAGGCTGGGGATGGCCACCAGAACCCAATGCACCGGGTCCCACATCCCTGAGCAGGGACCACCCAGCCCAGTCCCAGCCTGGCAGCAGGGGACCCGCTCTGCCTGTGGGGACCACATGCCTGTCCTGCTGCTGGTATTGCTCTTCATCCCAAGATCATGGCCTCTTCCTCATCTTTCTCATCAATGTCCACGTCCATCTCCTCTTCCACATCTACCTCCATCTCTTCTTCACCAGTCTCTTCTCCATCCACTTCCATCTCCTCCTCTGGATCCATCTGCATGTCCACCTCCATCTCTTCCTCTCCAGTCTCTTCTCCATCCACTTCCATCTTCTCCTCTGTATCAATCTCCATGTCCACCTCCGTCTCTTCCTCTCCAGTCTCTTCTCCATCCACTTCCATCTCCTCCTCTGTATCCATCTGCATGTCCACCTCCATCTCTTCCTCTCCACTCTCTTCTCCATCCACTTCCATCTCCTCCTCTGTATCCATCTCCATGTCCACCTCCATCGCATTGTCTCCACTCTCTTCGCCATCCACTTCCATGTCCTCCTCTCTATCAGCCTGCATGTCCACCTCCATCTTGTCCTCTCTCTCGGTGACAGCCTGCAGAGGTAGCAACACCTCAGAGTGGGGTCCCTGTCCCACCCCATCCCCACAGAACTCCAGCCCAGCCAGGCAGCTGGGGGGTGTCCACCTCCATGGAATGGCACTGTACCTTCCTCAGGACAAATGTGAGCATCCTGCAGGGACGGATGACAAAATCCAGGCAACAGAGAGCTTTCAGGACTGATGGGAGTATCAGGGCGCAGGTGACGAGAAGAGTGACAGGGAACATGGTGAAGGGTGAGCTGGCACGAGGGCTGGCACAGGGTGGGCTGACACAAGGGCCAGTGGTTGTGTTGTGCTCTTTGCTGGACGCTGGAAGTTCCTGCTGGAACATCACATCTGTGACATCACAGTGGATCTAAAGAGCATCTTGTTCCGAGCTGAGCAATCTTCCCCAGCCCATGCTGCTCACAGCCCTGTTGCCAAGGATGGGGCATCCACAGCCTGGGCCAGTGCCTCAGCAGCCTCCGTGTAAAAGAGCAGCTCCCTCAGATCCAACTTCAATCAGCCTCCTGCAGTTGAAAGCCATCCCCCCTTGTCCTGTTGCCACGGGCCCGGCTGAACACTGTCCCCGTCTTTCCTGTGGGACCCTTCCAGTCCTGCAGAGCTGCAGGGAGGCCTCCCCAGTGTCTCCTCTTTCCAGGCTGAGCATCCCCAGCCCCACTTGGACGGCAGTCAGGTAGATCAGGGGGAGTCAAGGCTGAAGTCAAACAGCATCAGGAACTGAGAGGTGGAAGCTTTAGGCCCAGGTTTGCCTCTATAATAACAGTGGAGGGGAAGATGGTGGGACACTGGCTCTGTTCTAACCGCTGATTATTTTCTTTTTTTTTTTTTCCCTTCTTTTCTGTCATGCTGATGCAGGTGTTGCTGTTTGCAAGGAAGCTTGGCACAATGTCCATTGTCTTCTCCATTTGTGAAACACCGAGCAGAGTCTGGGCAGGCTGATGATGCAGAGCAAAACCTGCAAATACACCGGTGATCCTGAGCCTGGAGGGTGCAGCTAAACCCGGCCAAAAATAATTTCTGGAAATTCAAGCCTGGTTTACATTTTCTTGAATTTGGCTATTCCTGAACCGGGGGAGAGGGCTTTCTGGGGAGGGGGTGCCACAGGGTTCCCCCCCCCCCATTTTTGGGAGGTTTCCCATGGTGCCCCCTCCCCAAAAAGCACCGCGGGCCCCCTGAGGTGGCTCCTGTTCCACCGGCCGGTGCCCCCTGATCCAGGACGGCCCCCGGTGAGTCTGGGGCGCTCTGGGGGGATTTTGGGGAGATTTTGGCGGCATGTATGGGCTTTGGGGGATTTTGTTGGGAGATTAGGGGGAAATATTGGATTTTGGAGAGAATTACTGGGTTTGTGGGGTTATGGGGGTTTTGTGGGTTTTGAGGATTTTGGATTTTGGGGATTTTTTAGGGTTTTGGGGGTGGTTATTTTTTGGGGGGTTTATTGAAATTTTTGGGAGTTTTTTTTGGTTTTTTTTGGTTTTTTTTTTTTTTTTTTTAATTTTGGTGGGTTCCACTGGGATTTTGTGGAATTCTTTGGTGTTTAGGAGTTTTTAATTGGGATTTTTGGGGGATTTTGGGGGGTTTCAGTGGAATTTTGGGGGGCTTTGGAGTTGTCCCAGGGTGTGGGGAAGGGCTGAGAGGCACCAAAGTCTCCTTTAAACCCCTGAAAGTCCCAATAAACCCCATGAAATCGCAATTAAATTTCACAAATTCCCATTAGAACACCCTCGAATCCCAATAAAAGCCCACAAAATCCCAATTAAACCCCACAAATCCTCCCAAAAATGTCTCCAAAACCACAACAAGCCCCACAAAATACTCACGAGTCCAAAGAAATCTTGACAACAACCTAGAAAAAACCTACAAAACCCCCCCTAATCCCCACTAAAATTCCTAACAAACCCAAATCCCCAAAGAATCCCACTAAATGCCCCCACAATTCCAATAAATTGCCTCCAAATCCCCTAAAAATCCCAATAAAACCCAGAAATAATTCCAGAGGATCCCACAAAATCCCCACAAAATCCCAGTAAAACCTTCCAAAATTCTAAAGAAAACACAAAAAATTTCAATTAACCCCCAAATACCCCCAGGAAAACAACTTCCCCCTCAAAGCACCAATAAAACCCCTCAAAACCAAACTCCCCAAAATCCCCCAACTGCCTCCAAACCCAATAATTCTCCCCAAAAACCCCAACAATTCCCCATAAACTCCCAACACAATTCCCCAAAGCCCAAAAAAGCCCCAAATGCCCAAACCCCTCCCGAGCCCTCCCTGGTCCCTCCCGGTCCCGCCCAGGCCCGTCCGGGGCCGCGGCCAAAACTGCCCGGAGCGAACGCGGAGGTCCCGGAGCGACCCCGGAGCCGATCCCGGGCTCGGCCTCGGGCTCGGCCCCTTTGGGGGATTTTGGGCCGAACCGGGCAGGTTTAGGGTGGGCTTCAGATCCCTTGCGGGGATCCCGAGCCTTTTTGGGTGGATTTTCAGCCCCTGTGGCTGATTTGAGGCCGAATCTGGTGGGGTTTAGGGGGGATTTCAGACCCCTTTGGATGATTTTAGGCCCATGTGGGTGGGGCTGGGGCCCATTTGGGTGAGTTTAGGAAAAACTGGGCCCATATGGGTGAATCCTAATCCTGTGTGGGTGATTTTAGGTCCCTTTTTTGTGTATTTTGGGTGCATTTAAGTAGGGTTTTTTGCTGCTTTGGGCAATTTTAGGTTGAACCAAGCCTTTTTAGGGTGATTTTAGGTCTTCTTGTGTTGGTGTCAGGGACATTTTGGTGATTTTAGATACCTTTGGATGATTTTAGGCTGGACCAGATACTTTCAGGGTGGATTTTAGTCACATTTGAAAGATTTACGGGTGATCTTAAGCCATTTCTTGAGGGCTATAAAACACTTGGGGCAGTTTTAAGCCCCTTTGGTTGGATTTTAGAGCCCTCTGGATACTTTTAATCCCATTTGGTTGGTGTCAGGCCGAACCATGTGGATGTAGGCTGCATTTGATGCCCTTTTGGGTGATTTTGGGTCAAACCGGGCTTTTTTAGGACAGCGCGTCCCCCTGGCCCCGCTCCTTTCCCCTCACGGTTCCGCCCTTTCCTCGCTCCTTTCCCCTCATGGTTCTGCCCTTTCCTCGCTCCTTTCCCCTCATGGTTCAGGATCCCGGAGCGGGGCAGGAGGAGGAGGGAGGGAGGAAGAGGCGCAGCGGCAGCAGGGAGCAGCCGGAGGAGAGGAGAGAAGGAATCGCGTGGCCCTGGCGCTGCCTGAGCTCGCAGCACCCCGGGAGCATCGCCCCCATCCCGCAGGTGCCCAGGGAGGGGGAGCTCGGCCCAAATATCCTGGGGGGTGCCTGGGTTCGGGTTCTTTGGGAGGGATGTTTGGAGCTGGCAGGGCTCCAAAGCCGAGCCGCAGCTGGCCCTCGGGGGGACATCGGGGGGTCCCCGAGAGGTGTTTTTGGGGGATCTCAGTGTGGGTGGCGGCAGAGCCCCGTCGGGGGGACACCGGTTTTGGGGAGCCCCGGGAGAGCCGCGGCTGCCCTGAGCGGGAGCCCCGAGAGAGGAGAGCCCCAGAAGCCCCAGCGGGGAACCCGAGAGGGGGGGACCCCTGGCAGTGCCGGCACCCCGGCAATGGGGGGTGCTGGGGCTGGAGGGGCGGCATGGCCGGGAAAGGGGTGCGGGGCTCCCGGGGCCGCCAGGGGCTGCTCCCAGCAGGAGCCCAGTTGCTGACAGTCATTCCCCGTTATGATACAATTTGCCCCCAGCACTGTTCCCGTTGTTCCCAGTGCCATCCAGTGTTTTCCCAGTTCTCCCACTTGCCCCCAGAATAGTCCCAGTCACTCCCAGTAAGATCCCAGTATGAGTCCAGTATGATCCCAGTCTCTGCCAGCAGGGCCCCAGTCACTCACCCTTGTCCCCAGTTGCCCCCAGCGTGGTCCCAGTTGCCCCCAGCACATTCCCAGTGGCTCCATATGTGTCCCAGTCCTAGTGCAATGATGGGGAATACCAAACGCACTTGAGGCATCACGTACGGTTAACACCAAAGCTGTGGCTATGTTTGTGATGGGGTCATAGGTAAAGTTCACTAGGTTCCACCGGGATTGGAATTCCTTTTCAAAATCAGCGGCACTGTCCCAAACTATTTTCCGAATCTCAGTAGGAAAAGTGCCTTCTTCACCTTCTCTTATAATCGAGGCAGCAACCGACTGCATCCCTAATTGAGCCTGGATACAGCTGAGAGCTAAAGAAACGTTCTTTTGTGTGGCACCGAGTGCATCAATTACCAATTTGTGATCATTTACGCTTGCTTCCTCCCAACTTGGTAATATGTTTGATAGCAAGCGCTGATGTCTTCCCAAGGCCAAGAAGGACGACTGCAGTGGTTGTTGGAATTTGGTCAAATCTAGTGGTGGCAGCCAATGTGTTCATTAATACTTCTGAATCAATGCTATTTAGAATTCCCAATCCTGTTCCCACAGCACCGGTTATGTCTCTTAGCATCCGTCTTTTAGAAGGGTTCCGCTGTCGCAACCAGGTCGTCCAACCCTGAAAAGAAGTTTTTTTTGCATCAGCAAAATCAGGGGTATTTAACCCCATCGTTTGGGAATTGGGGAGTGTTTGACACCCCAGGATCTGGGATTTGGAGGGTTTGATCCTAAAATTTGGGGTTCGGGGCTGGGGGGGGGGGGGGGGGTAGGGCTTGACATCCCAGAGTTTGGGTTTGAGGGTGTTTGACCCCCCCAGTGTTTGAACCCCCAGGATTTGGGGTCGGGGGGAGTTGACCCCAGGATCTGGGGTGTTTGACCCGCTGGGTTTGGGGTCGGGGTTGAGAGCAGAGCCATTTCCTGGAAACAGCGGCGGGACCGGGACTGGGAACAGGATCGGGATCGGGAATGGGAGTGGGATCGGGGTCGGGAATGAGATCGGGAACGGGAACAGAAATGGGAATGGGATTGGGATCGGGAACAGGATCAGGAACGGGATTGGGCTCGGGAAGGGGAGAGGCCCTGGCCCAATAATGGACCCCTCCCCCAGGGAGCGACCCTGCCCCAATCCCGAGATGGACCAATCCCCTCAATCCCAGACCCCTCCCCAATTCCCAAACCCTCCCCAATGCCAGCCCCTGACCCAGTCCCAGACCCCTGCCCAGTCGCTGAACGGACCCTCCCTCAATCCCAGCCCGCCCCGATCCGGATCGGAGCCATCCCCGGAGCCTCCCCCATTCCCGGACCGGAGCCTTCAATCCCTTTTTGGGGCGGCTCCTGCCGCTTCCAGCCCATTTTTGGGGGATCCAAAGGGCTCCGGGGACCCTCCCCACTTTGGGGGTGTTGGGGTGGCCCCAGGGCCGCCCCGAGGGCCGAGGGGGGATGGAAACCCCCAAAGCCGGGGGGCTCCTGGGGGTCCCCAGTTCCCCCCGTCCCCACCCCAAAACAGCTCCTGGCCAATCAGAGCGCGCGGCGCTGCTGACAACTCAGTTGCCGGGCCGGCGATTTTCAGGCAATCAGCGCCTGCGATAGCGCTGCTCATCGGTTGCCAGGCAGATCACAGCGCTTCTCAATGCGCTAGCCAATCAGAGACTGCGCGGGGCCATTTCTAGCCAATCAGAGCGCTTGTTCTCGATGACTCCTCAGTCGCCAGGCGGACCCGCAGCGCCCAGCGCTCCCCGGGAGCGGAATTTGGGGAGGGGGGAGGTGACCCTGGGGATGGGGATGGGGCGTGCGGGGGCAGCTGGGGCCGGACTGGTGGCACTGGTGGTGCTGAGAGCCCCCCCGGCCGCGGGGGTCGCGGTGAGAAGGGGTTGGGGGCCCCAAATTAAACCAAAGAGGGATCGGGACCCCCCCACGGAGCAGGAGGGGCCTGGAACCCCCAAAACCAAACACGGGGGAGGGGAGCGGGGACTGGGGGAACGATGGGGAAGGCGGGGGAAAGAGGGGGATGGGACACCCAAAAAGGATCAAGACAACTTGAGGTGGCCACCTTTCTATGTGGATGGTAGCCAATGGTAGCCAATGCTTTTTCCCAGTCCATGGGATCCCAGTCTGTGCAATCCCAGTCGATGTGGTCCCAGTCCATAGAATCTCAACCCAGTTTATCCCAGTGTGTACCGTCCTGATCCCTATGGTCCCATTCCATATGGTCCCAGTCCATAGGATCTCAGTCCAGGTGATCCCAGCCCATGTTTGATCCCAGTCTGTGTGGTTCTGCACACACTGCCAGGGTCTGAAATTCCAGTCACCAGCCAGGAAAAAATGTTCCTGCCCTTGAATGTCCTTGCTGTCCTCTCAACGAGTTAGAATAAAACTAAAAATCAATAAATTTGAATTTAAATAAAATAGAATAAAAATGAAATTTAAAAATTTCAACTCTTACAACCCTCCTAGGGCTCCGCTGCCGGAATCAGCAGGAGTGGTGTTGGCCTCTTCAGGGGAGTTAGAGTGGGACCCGACCAGAGCGGGGGCCCTTAAACCCCAAAAATCCACCCTGGGGGGCAAAACATCCCCTACAGCGGCTTGGAGTGAGTCCCCCAGAAAAATGTCACTTAAAGCTGTCATGATCACCCCTGAAAAGGGGCTTGTGGGGCTGTGGCCCCACAAACACCTGAAAATGGGGAGGAAAAAACACCCTTGGAGGGGTGAGGTCCCCCCAAACATCCCTAAAAAGAGAAAAACTCCTCTTCAGAGGGGCCTGAAGACCCTTCAGGGCACTCGAGGAGGGACAAGATCCCCTCCTCTGCTGGGGCCTCTCCGAGCCGGGAGCTCTCCCGTTGGCGGCTGCCCTCGGGGGAGCCCCGAACGACGGCGGCTCCTGGGCTGAGCCCCCCTCAGCCGGGGCTGTGGAGAGAACTGGGGGGGCTGGGACGGGGCCTGGGGGTCCTGGGGTGACCTGGGGGAGCCTCAGTGGGTCCCACCTCCCCCTGTGCCCCCTCTCCCACCCCCTTCCCAATATTGCCCCCAAACAAAAGCTTGTGGCTGTGCCCCCACCGACCTCCAGCCCTGGGAACCTGGAGCAAGCGGAAACCACAACTTTGCAAATGCTACCTGTGCCTGAAGCAAATGGAAAGAGAACTGGGGTGTGAAAAATAAAGCTTGTTTATTTTCAGAAAAACAGCAAAGAAAACACAGAACACATTTACATTGTAAGAATATTTGTAACAACAACTATCTATGGAACGTATATACCTAAGAACATATCTAACAAAAGTCTATGAAACGTATTTACAGAAGACAAAAAGAAGCCCTAAAACCTATAGCCTAAAGACAACAACAAACTCTACAAGGTATGTACAAAAGGGTGGCATCTCTGTCCGGGATCTCCATCGGTCCTTGAGGAAAAGCAAGAGGCACGGTCACTCCAATCAGGCAGAGAGGGCTCTTCCATGTGCCCCCAGGCTGGCCCAGCAAGCGCAGCACAGGCTGGGGATGGCCACCAGAACCCAATGCACCGGGTCCCACATCCCTGAGCAGGGACCACCCAGCCCAGTCCCAGCCTGGCAGCAGGGGACCCGCTCTGCCTGTGGGGACCACATGCCTGTCCTGCTGCTGGTATTGCTCTTCATCCCAAGATCATGGCCTCTTCCTCATCTTTCTCATCAATGTCCATGTCCTCAAGGTACTCTTCCATTTCCACGTCCATCTCCTCTTCCACATCTACCTCCATCTCTTCTTCACCAGTCTCTTCTCCATCCACTTCCATCTCCTCCTCTGGATCCATCTGCATGTCCACCTCCATCTCTTCCTCTCCAGTCTCTTCTCCATCCACTTCCATCTCCTCCTCTGTATCAATCTCCATGTCCACCTCCATCTCTTCCTCTCCAGTCTCTTCTCCATCCACTTCCATCTCCTCCTCTGTATCCATCTGCATGTCCACCTCCATCTCTTCCTCTCCACTCTCTTCTCCATCCACTTCCATCTCCTCTGTATCCATCTGCATGTCCACCTCCATCGCATTGTCTCCACTCTCTTCGCCATCCACTTCCATGTCCTCCTCTCTATCAGCCTGCATGTCCACCTCCATCTCGTCCTCTCTCTCGGTGACAGCCTGCAGAGGTAGCAACACCTCAGAGTGGGGTCCCTGTCCCACCCCATCCCCACAGAACTCCAGCCCAGCCGGGCAGCTGGGGGGTGTCCACCTCCATGGAATGGCACTGTACCTTCCTCAGGACAAATGTGAGCATCCTGCAGGGACGGATGACAAAATCCAGGCAACAGAGAGCTTTCAGGACTGATGGGAGTATCAGGGCGCAGGTGACGAGAAGAGTGACAGGGAACATGGTGAAGGGTGAGCTGGCACGAGGGCTGGCACAGGGTGGGCTGACACAAGGGCCAGTGGTTGTGTTGTGCTCTTTGCTGGACGCTGGAAGTTCCTGCTGGAACATCACATCTGTGACATCACAGTGGATCTAAAGAGCATCTTGTTCCGAGCTGAGCAATCTTCCCCAGCCCATGCTGCTCACAGCCCTGTTGCCAAGGATGGGGCATCCACAGCCTGGGCCAGTGCCTCAGCAGCCTCCGTGTAAAAGAGCAGCTCCCTCAGATCCAACTTCAATCAGCCTCCTGCAGTTGAAAGCCATCCCCCCTTGTCCTGTTGCCACGGGCCCGGCTGAACACTGTCCCCGTCTTTCCTGTGGGACCCTTCCAGTCCTGCAGAGCTGCAGGGAGGCCTCCCCAGTGTCTCCTCTTTCCAGGCTGAGCATCCCCAGCCCCACTTGGACGGCAGTCAGGTAGATCAGGGGGAGTCAAGGCTGAAGTCAAACAGCATCAGGAACTGAGAGGTGGAAGCTTTAGGCCCAGGTTTGCCTCTATAATAACAGTGGAGGGGAAGATGGTGGGACACTGGCTCTGTTCTAACCGCTGAATATTTTCTTTTTTTTTTTTTTTCCCTTCTTTTCTGTCATGCTGATGCAGGTGTTGCTGTTTGCAAGGAAGCTTGGCACAATATCCATTGTCTTCTCCATTTGTGAAACACCGAGCAGAGTCTGGGCAGGCTGATGATGCAGAGCAAAACCTGCAAATACACCGGTGATCCTGAGCCTGGAGGGTGCAGCTAAACCCGGCCAAAAATAATTTCTGGAAAGTCAAGCCTGGTTTACATTTTCTTGAATTTGGCTATTCCTGAACCGGGGGAGAGGGCTTTCTGGGGAGGGGGTGCCACAGGGGTTCCCCCCCCCCCATTTTTGGGAGGTTTCCCATGGTGCCCCCTCCCCAAAAAGCACCGCGGGCCCCCTGAGGTGGCTCCTGTTCCACCGGCCGGTGCCCCCTGATCCAGGACTGCCCCCGGTGAGTCTGGGGCGCTCTGGGGGGATTTTGGGGAGATTTTGGCGGCATGTATGGGCTTTGGGGGATTTTGTTGGGAGATTAGGGGGAATTATTGGATTTTGGAGAGAATTACTGGGTTTGTGGGGTTATGGGGGTTTTGTGGGTTTTGAGGATTTTGGATTTTAGGGATTTTTTAGGGTTTTGGGGTGGTTATTTTTTGGGGGGTTTATTGAAATTTTTGGGCTTTTTTTTTTTTTTTTTTTTTTTTTTTTTTTTTTTTTTTTTTTTAATTTTGGTGGGTTCCATTGGGATTTTGTGGGATTCTTTGGTGTTTAGGAGTTTTTAATTGGGATTTTTGGGGGATTTTGGGGGGTTTTAGTGGAATTTTGGGGGGCTTTGGAGTTGTCCCAGGGTGTGGGGAAGGGCTGAGAGGCACCAAAGTCTCCTTTAAACCCCTGAAAGTCCCAATAAACCCCATGAAATCGCAATTAAATTTCACAAATTCCCATTAGAACACCCTCGAATCCCAATAAAAGCCCACAAAATCCCAATTAAACCCCACAAATCCTCCCAAAAATGTCTCCAAAACCACAACAAGCCCCACAAAATACTCACGAGTCCAAAGAAATCTTGACAACAACCTAGAAAAAACCTACAAAACCCCCCCTAATCCCCACTAAAATTCCTAACAAACCCAAATCCCCAAAGAATCCCACTAAATGCCCCCACAATTCCAATAAATTGCCTCCAAATCCCCTAAAAATCCCAATAAAACCCAGAAATAATTCCAGAGGATCCCACAAAATCCCCACAAAATCCCAGTAAAACCTTCCAAAATTCTAAAGAAAACACAAAAAATTTCAATTAACCCCCAAATACCCCCAGGAAAACAACTTCCCCCTCAAAGCACCAATAAAACCCCTCAAAACCAAACTCCCCAAAATCCCCCAACTGCCTCCAAACCCAATAATTCTCCCCAAAAACCCCAACAATTCCCTGTAAACTCCCAACACAATTCCCAAAAGCCCAAAAAAGCCCCAGATGTCCAAACCCCTCCCGAGCCCTCCCTGGTCCCTCCCGGTCCCGCCCAGGCCCGTCCGGGGCTGCGGCCAAAACTGCCCGGAGCGGACGCGGAGGTCCCGGAGTGACCCCGGAGCCGATCCCGGGCTCGGCCTCGGGCTCGGCCCCTTTGGGGGATTTTGGGCCGAACCGGGCAGGTTTAGGGTGGGCTTCAGATCCCTTGCGGGGATCCCGAGCCTTTTTGGGTGGATTTTCAGCCCCTGTGGCTGATTTGAGGCCGAATCTGGTGGGGTTTAGGGGGGATTTCAGACCCCTTTGGATGATTTTAGGCCCATGTGGGTGGGGCTGGGGCCCATTTGAGTGAGTTTAGGAAAAACTGGGCCCATATGGGTGAATCCTAATCCTGTGTGGGTGATTTTAGGCCCCTTTTTTGTGTATTTTGGGTGCATTTAAGTAGGGTTTTTTGCTGCTTTGGGCAATTTTAGGTTGAACCAAGCCTTTTTAGGGTGATTTTAGGTCTTCTTGTGTTGGTGTCAGGGACATTTTGGTGATTTTAGATACCTTTGGATGATTTTAGGCTGGACCAGATACTTTCAGGGTGGATTTTAGTCACATTTGAAAGATTTACGGGTGATCTTAAGCCATTTCTTGAGGGCTATAAAACACTTGGGGCAGTTTTAAGCCCCTTTGGTTGGATTTTAGAGCCCTCTGGATACTTTTAATCCCATTTGGTTGGTGTCAGGCCGAACCATGTGGATGTAGGCTGCATTTGATGCCCTTTTGGGTGATTTTGGGTCAAACCGGGCTTTTTTAGGACAGCGCGTCCCCCTGGCCCCGCTCCTTTCCCCTCACGGTTCCGCCCTTTCCTCGCTCCTTTCCCCTCATGGTTCTGCCCTTTCCTCGCTCCTTTCCCCTCATGGTTCAGGATCCCGGAGCGGGGCAGGAGGAGGAGGGAGGGAGGAAGAGGCGCAGCGGCAGCAGGGAGCAGCCGGAGGAGAGGAGAGAAGGAATCGCGTGGCCCTGGCGCTGCCTGAGCTCGCAGCACCCCGGGAGCATCGCCCCCATCCCGCAGGTGCCCAGGGAGGGGGAGCTCGGCCCAAATATCCTGGGGGGTGCCTGGGTTCGGGTTCTTTGGGAGGGATGTTTGGAGCTGGCAGGGCTCCAAAGCCGAGCCGCAGCTGGCCCTCGGGGGGACATCGGGGGGTCCCCGAGAGGTGTTTTTGGGGGATCCCAGTGTGGGTGGCGGCAGAGCCCCGTCGGGGGGACACCGGTTTTGGGGAGCCCCGGGAGAGCCGCGGCTGCCCTGAGCGGGAGCCCCGAGAGAGGAGAGCCCCAGAAGCCCCAGCGGGGAACCCGAGAGGGGGGGACCCCTGGCAGTGCCGGCACCCCGGCAATGGGGGGTGCTGGGGCTGGAGGGGCGGCATGGCCGGGAAAGGGGTGCGGGGCTCCCGGGGCCGCCAGGGGCTGCTCCCAGCAGGAGCCCAGTTGCTGCCAGTCATTCCCCGTTATGATACAATTTGCCCCCAGCACTGTTCCCGTTGTTCCCAGTGCCATCCAGTGTTTTCCCAGTTCTCCCACTTGCCCCCAGAATAGTCCCAGTCACTCCCAGTAAGATCCCAGTATGAGTCCAGTATGATCCCAGTCTCTGCCAGCAGGGCCCCAGTCACTCACCCTTGTCCCCAGTTGCCCCCAGCGTGGTCCCAGTTGCCCCCAGCACATTCCCAGTGGCTCCATATGTGTCCCAGTCCTAGTGCAATGATGGGGAATACCAAACGCACTTGAGGCATCACGTACGGTTAACACCAAAGCTGTGGCTATGTTTGTGATGGGGTCATAGGTAAAGTTCACTAGGTTCCACCGGGATTGGAATTCCTTTTCAAAATCAGCGGCACTGTCCCAAACTATTTTCCGAATCTCAGTAGGAAAAGTGCCTTCTTCACCTTCTCTTATAATCGAGGCAGCAACCGACTGCATCCCTAATTGAGCCTGGATACAGCTGAGAGCTAAAGAAACGTTCTTTTGTGTGGCACCGAGTGCATCAATTACCAATTTGTGATCATTTACGCTTGCTTCCTCCCAACTTGGTAATATGTTTGATAGCAAGCGCTGATGTCTTCCCAAGGCCAAGAAGGACGACTGCAGTGGTTGTTGGAATTTGGTCAAATCTAGTGGTGGCAGCCAATGTGTTCATTAATACTTCTGAATCAATGCTATTTAGAATTCCCAATCCTGTTCCCACAGCACCGGTTATGTCTCTTAGCATCCGTCTTTTAGAAGGGTTCCACTGTCGCAACCAGGTCGTCCAACCCTGAAAAGAAGTTTTTTTTGCATCAGCAAAATCAGGGGTATTTAACCCCATCGTTTGGGAATTGGGGAGTGTTTGACACCCCAGGATCTGGGATTTGGAGGGTTTGATCCTAAAATTTGGGGTTCGGGGCTGGGGGGGGGGGGGTAGGGCTTGACATCCCAGAGTTTGGGTTTGAGGGTGTTTGACCCCCCCAGTGTTTGAACCCCCAGGATTTGGGGTCGGGGGGAGTTGACCCCAGGATCTGGGGTGTTTGACCCGCTGGGTTTGGGGTCGGGGTTGAGAGCAGAGCCATTTCCTGGAAACAGCGGCGGGACCGGGACTGGGAACAGGATCGGGATCGGGAATGGGAGTGGGATCGGGGTCGGGAATGAGATCGGGAACGGGAACAGAAATGGGAATGGGATTGGGATCGGGAACAGGATCAGGAACGGGATTGGGCTCGGGAAGGGGAGAGGCCCTGGCCCAATAATGGACCCCTCCCCCAGGGAGCGACCCTGCCCCAATCCCGAGATGGACCAATCCCCTCAATCCCAGACCCCTCCCCAATTCCCAAACCCTCCCCAATGCCAGCCCCTGACCCAGTCCCAGACCCCTGCCCAGTCGCTGAACGGACCCTCCCTCAATCCCAGCCCGCCCCGATCCGGATCGGAGCCATCCCCGGAGCCTCCCCCATTCCCGGACCGGACCCTTCAATCCCTTTTTGGGGCGGCTCCTGCCGCTTCCAGCCCATTTTTGGGGGATCCAAAGGGCTCCAGGGACCCTCCCCACTTTGGGGGTGTTGGGGTAGCCCCAGGGCTGCCCCGAGGGCCGAGGGGGGATGGAAACCCCCAAAGCCGGGGGGCTCCTGGGGGTCCCCAGTTCCCCCCGTCCCCACCCCAAAACAGCTCCTGGCCAATCAGAGCGCGCGGCGCTGCTGACAACTCAGTTGCCGGGCCGGCGATTTTCAGGCAATCAGCGCCTGCGATGGCGCTGCTCATCGGTTGCCAGGCAGATCACAGCGCTTCTCAATGCGCTAGCCAATCAGAGACTGCGCGGGGCCATTTCTAGCCAATCAGAGCGCTTGTTCTCGATGACTCCTCAGTCGCCAGGCGGAGCCGCAGCGCCCAGCGCTCCCCGGGAGCGGAATTTGGGGAGGGGGGAGGTGACCCTGGGGATGGGGATGGGGCGTGCGGGGGCAGCTGGGGCCGGACTGGTGGCACTGGTGGTGCTGAGAGCCCCCCCGGCCGCGGGGGTCGCGGTGAGAAGGGGTTGGGGGCCCCAAATCAAACCAAAGAGGGATCGGGACCCCCCCCCCACGGAGCAGGAGGGGCCTGGAACCCCCAAAACCAAACACGGGGGAGGGGAGCGGGGACTGCGGGAACGATGGGGAAGGCGGGGGAAAGAGGGGGATGGGACACCCAAAAAGGATCAAGACAACTTGAGGTGGCCACCTTTCTATGTGGATGGTAGCCAATGGTAGCCAATGCTTTTTCCCAGTCCATGGGATCCCAGTCTGTGCAATCCCAGTCCATGTGGTCCCAGTCCATAGAATCTCAACCCAGTTTATCCCAGTGTGTACCGTCCTGATCCCTATGGTCCCATTCCATATGGTCCCAGTCCATAGGATCTCAGTCCAGGTGATCCCAGCCCATGTTTGATCCCAGTCTGTGTGGTTCTGCACACACTGCCAGGGTCTGAAATTCCAGTCACCAGCCAGGAAAAAATGTTCCTGCCCTTGAATGTCCTTGCTGTCCTCTCAACGAGTTAGAATAAAACTAAAAATCAATAAATTTGAATTTAAATAAAATAGAATAAAAATGAAATTTAAAAATTTCAACTCTTACAACCCTCCTAGGGCTCCGCTGCCGGAATCAGCAGGAGTGGTGTTGGCCTCTTCAGGGGAGTTAGAGTGGGACCCGACCAGAGCGGGGGCCCTTAAACCCCAAAAATCCACCCTGGGGGGCAAAACATCCCCTACAGCGGCTTGGAGTGAGTCCCCCAGAAAAATGTCACTTAAAGCTGTCATGATCACCCCTGAAAAGGGGCTTGTGGGGCTGTGGCCCCACAAACACCTGAAAATGGGGAGGAAAAAACACCCTTGGAGGGGTGAGGTCCCCCCAAACATCCCTAAAAAGAGAAAAACTCCTCTTCAGAGGGGCCTGAAGACCCTTCAGGGCACTCGAGGAGGGACAAGATCCCCTCCTCTGCTGGGGCCTCTCCGAGCCGGGAGCTCTCCCGTTGGCGGCTGCCCTCGGGGGAGCCCCGAACGACGGCGGCTCCTGGGCTGAGCCCCCCTCAGCCGGGGCTGTGGAGGGAACTGGGGGGGCTGGGACGGGGCCTGGGGGTCCTGGGGTGACCTGGGGGAGCCTCAGTGGGTCCCACCTCCCCCTGTGCCCCCTCTCCCACCCCCTTCTCAATATTGCCCCCAAACAAAAGCTTGTGGCTGTGCCCCCACCGACCTCCAGCCCTGGGAACCTGGAGCAAGCGGAAACCACAACTTTGCAAATGCTACCTGTGCCTGAAGCAAATGGAAAGAGAACTGGGGTGTGAAAAATAAAGCTTGTTTATTTTCAGAAAAACAGCAAAGAAAACACAGAACACATTTACATTGTAAGAATATTTGTAACAACAACTATCTATGGAACGTATATACCTAAGAACATATCTAACAAAAGTCTATGAAACGTATTTACAGAAGACAAAAAGAAGCCCTAAAACCTATAGCCTAAAGACAACAACAAACTCTACAAGGTATGTACAAAAGGGTGGCATCTCTGTCCGGGATCTCCATCGGTCCTTGAGGAAAAGCAAGAGGCACGGTCACTCCAATCAGGCAGAGAGGGCTCTTCCATGTGCCCCCAGGCTGGCCCAGCAAGTGCAGCACAGGCTGGGGATGGCCACCAGAACCCAATGCACCGGGTCCCGCATCCCTGAGCAGGGACCACCCAGCCCAGTCCCAGCCTGGCAGCAGGGGACCCGCTCTGCCTGTGGGGACCACATGCCTGTCCTGCTGCTGGTATTGGTCTTCATCCCAAGATCATGGCCTCTTCCTCATCTTTCTCATCAATGTCCATGTCCTCAAGGTACTCTTCCATTTCCACGTCCATCTCCTCTTCCACATCTACCTCCATCTCTTCTTCACCAGTCTCTTCTCCATCCACTTCCATCTCCTCCTCTGGATCCATCTGCATGTCCACCTCCATCTCTTCCTCTCCAGTCTCTTCTCCATCCACTTCCATCTTCTCCTCTGTATCAATCTCCATGTCCACCTCCATCTCTTCCTCTCCAGTCTCTTCTCCATCCACTTCCATCTCCTCCTCTGTATCCATCTGCATGTCCACCTCCATCGCATTGTCTCCACTCTCTTCGCCATCCACTTCCATGTCCTCCTCTCTATCAGCCTGCATGTCCACCTCCATCTCGTCCTCTCTCTCGGTGACAGCCTGCAGAGGTAGCAACACCTCAGAGTGGGGTCCCTGTCCCACCCCATCCCCACAGAACTCCAGCCCAGCCGGGCAGCTGGGGGGTGTCCACCTCCATGGAATGGCACTGTACCTTCCTCAGGACAAATGTGAGCATCCTGCAGGGACGGATGACAAAATCCAGGCAACAGAGAGCTTTCAGGACTGATGGGAGTATCAGGGCGCAGGTGACGAGAAGAGTGACAGGGAACATGGTGAAGGGTGAGCTGGCACGAGGGCTGGCACAGGGTGGGCTGACACAAGGGCCAGTGGTTGTGTTGTGCTCTTTGCTGGACGCTGGAAGTTCCTGCTGGAACATCACATCTGTGACATCACAGTGGATCTAAAGAGCATCTTGTTCCGAGCTGAGCAATCTTCCCCAGCCCATGCTGCTCACAGCCCTGTTGCCAAGGATGGGGCATCCACAGCCTGGGCCAGTGCCTCAGCAGCCTCCGTGTAAAAGAGCAGCTCCCTCAGATCCAACTTCAATCAGCCTCCTGCAGTTGAAAGCCATCCCCCCTTGTCCTGTTGCCACGGGCCCGGCTGAACACTGTCCCCGTCTTTCCTGTGGGACCCTTCCAGTCCTGCAGAGCTGCAGGGAGGCCTCCCCAGTGTCTCCTCTTTCCAGGCTGAGCATCCCCAGCCCCACTTGGACGGCAGTCAGGTAGATCAGGGGGAGTCAAGGCTGAAGTCAAACAGCATCAGGAACTGAGAGGTGGAAGCTTTAGGCCCAGGTTTGCCTCTGTAATAACAGTGGAGGGGAAGATGGTGGGACACTGGCTCTGTTCTAACCGCTGAATATTTTCTTTTTTTTTTTTTTTCCCTTCTTTTCTGTCATGCTGATGCAGGTGTTGCTGTTTGCAAGGAAGCTTGGCACAATATCCATTGTCTTCTCCATTTGTGAAACACCGAGCAGAGTCTGGGCAGGCTGATGATGCAGAGCAAAACCTGCAAATACACCGGTGATCCTGAGCCTGGAGGGTGCAGCTAAACCCGGCCAAAAATAATTTCTGGAAAGTCAAGCCTGGTTTACATTTTCTTGAATTTGGCTATTCCTGAACCGGGGGAGAGGGCTTTCTGGGGAGGGGGTGCCACAGGGGTTCCCCCCCCCCCATTTTTGGGAGGTTTCCCATGGTGCCCCCTCCCCAAAAAGCACCGCGGGCCCCCTGAGGTGGCTCCTGTTCCACCGGCCGGTGCCCCCTGATCCAGGACTGCCCCCGGTGAGTCTGGGGCGCTCTGGGGGGATTTTGGGGAGATTTTGGCGGCATGTATGGGCTTTGGGGGATTTTGTTGGGAGATTAGGGGGAATTATTGGATTTTGGAGAGAATTACTGGGTTTGTGGGGTTATGGGGGTTTTGTGGGTTTTGAGGATTTTGGATTTTAGGGATTTTTTAGGGTTTTGGGGTGGTTATTTTTTGGGGGGTTTATTGAAATTTTTGGGCTTTTTTTTTTTTTTTTTTTTTTTTTTTTTTTTTTTTTTTTTTTAATTTTGGTGGGTTCCATTGGGATTTTGTGGGATTCTTTGGTGTTTAGGAGTTTTTAATTGGGATTTTTGGGGGATTTTGGGGGGTTTTAGTGGAATTTTGGGGGGCTTTGGAGTTGTCCCAGGGTGTGGGGAAGGGCTGAGAGGCACCAAAGTCTCCTTTAAACCCCTGAAAGTCCCAATAAACCCCATGAAATCGCAATTAAATTTCACAAATTCCCATTAGAACACCCTCGAATCCCAATAAAAGCCCACAAAATCCCAATTAAACCCCACAAATCCTCCCAAAAATGTCTCCAAAACCACAACAAGCCCCACAAAATACTCACGAGTCCAAAGAAATCTTGACAACAACCTAGAAAAAACCTACAAAACCCCCCCTAATCCCCACTAAAATTCCTAACAAACCCAAATCCCCAAAGAATCCCACTAAATGCCCCCACAATTCCAATAAATTGCCTCCAAATCCCCTAAAAATCCCAATAAAACCCAGAAATAATTCCAGAGGATCCCACAAAATCCCCACAAAATCCCAGTAAAACCTTCCAAAATTCTAAAGAAAACACAAAAAATTTCAATTAACCCCCAAATACCCCCAGGAAAACAACTTCCCCCTCAAAGCACCAATAAAACCCCTCAAAACCAAACTCCCCAAAATCCCCCAACTGCCTCCAAACCCAATAATTCTCCCCAAAAACCCCAACAATTCCCTGTAAACTCCCAACACAATTCCCAAAAGCCCAAAAAAGCCCCAGATGTCCAAACCCCTCCCGAGCCCTCCCTGGTCCCTCCCGGTCCCGCCCAGGCCCGTCCGGGGCTGCGGCCAAAACTGCCCGGAGCGGACGCGGAGGTCCCGGAGTGACCCCGGAGCCGATCCCGGGCTCGGCCTCGGGCTCGGCCCCTTTGGGGGATTTTGGGCCGAACCGGGCAGGTTTAGGGTGGGCTTCAGATCCCTTGCGGGGATCCCGAGCCTTTTTGGGTGGATTTTCAGCCCCTGTGGCTGATTTGAGGCCGAATCTGGTGGGGTTTAGGGGGGATTTCAGACCCCTTTGGATGATTTTAGGCCCATGTGGGTGGGGCTGGGGCCCATTTGAGTGAGTTTAGGAAAAACTGGGCCCATATGGGTGAATCCTAATCCTGTGTGGGTGATTTTAGGCCCCTTTTTTGTGTATTTTGGGTGCATTTAAGTAGGGTTTTTTGCTGCTTTGGGCAATTTTAGGTTGAACCAAGCCTTTTTAGGGTGATTTTAGGTCTTCTTGTGTTGGTGTCAGGGACATTTTGGTGATTTTAGATACCTTTGGATGATTTTAGGCTGGACCAGATACTTTCAGGGTGGATTTTAGTCACATTTGAAAGATTTACGGGTGATCTTAAGCCATTTCTTGAGGGCTATAAAACACTTGGGGCAGTTTTAAGCCCCTTTGGTTGGATTTTAGAGCCCTCTGGATACTTTTAATCCCATTTGGTTGGTGTCAGGCCGAACCATGTGGATGTAGGCTGCATTTGATGCCCTTTTGGGTGATTTTGGGTCAAACCGGGCTTTTTTAGGACAGCGCGTCCCCCTGGCCCCGCTCCTTTCCCCTCACGGTTCCGCCCTTTCCTCGCTCCTTTCCCCTCATGGTTCTGCCCTTTCCTCGCTCCTTTCCCCTCATGGTTCAGGATCCCGGAGCGGGGCAGGAGGAGGAGGGAGGGAGGAAGAGGCGCAGCGGCAGCAGGGAGCAGCCGGAGGAGAGGAGAGAAGGAATCGCGTGGCCCTGGCGCTGCCTGAGCTCGCAGCACCCCGGGAGCATCGCCCCCATCCCGCAGGTGCCCAGGGAGGGGGAGCTCGGCCCAAATATCCTGGGGGGTGCCTGGGTTCGGGTTCTTTGGGAGGGATGTTTGGAGCTGGCAGGGCTCCAAAGCCGAGCCGCAGCTGGCCCTCGGGGGGACATCGGGGGGTCCCCGAGAGGTGTTTTTGGGGGATCCCAGTGTGGGTGGCGGCAGAGCCCCGTCGGGGGGACACCGGTTTTGGGGAGCCCCGGGAGAGCCGCGGCTGCCCTGAGCGGGAGCCCCGAGAGAGGAGAGCCCCAGAAGCCCCAGCGGGGAACCCGAGAGGGGGGGACCCCTGGCAGTGCCGGCACCCCGGCAATGGGGGGTGCTGGGGCTGGAGGGGCGGCATGGCCGGGAAAGGGGTGCGGGGCTCCCGGGGCCGCCAGGGGCTGCTCCCAGCAGGAGCCCAGTTGCTGACAGTCATTCCCCGTTATGATACAATTCGCCCCCAGCACTGTTCCCGTTGTTCCCAGTGCCATCCAGTGTTTTCCCAGTTCTCCCACTTGCCCCCAGAATAGTCCCAGTCACTCCCAGTAAGATCCCAGTATGAGTCCAGTATGATCCCAGTCTCTGCCAGCAGGGCCCCAGTCACTCACCCTTGTCCCCAGTTGCCCCCAGCGTGGTCCCAGTTGCCCCCAGCACATTCCCAGTGGCTCCATATGTGTCCCAGTCCTAGTGCAATGATGGGGAATACCAAACGCACTTGAGGCATCACGTACGGTTAACACCAAAGCTGTGGCTATGTTTGTGATGGGGTCATAGGTAAAGTTCACTAGGTTCCACCGGGATTGGAATTCCTTTTCAAAATCAGCGGCACTGTCCCAAACTATTTTCCGAATCTCAGTAGGAAAAGTGCCTTCTTCACCTTCTCTTATAATCGAGGCAGCAACCGACTGCATCCCTAATTGAGCCTGGATACAGCTGAGAGCTAAAGAAACGTTCTTTTGTGTGGCACCGAGTGCATCAATTACCAATTTGTGATCATTTACGCTTGCTTCCTCCCAACTTGGTAATATGTTTGATAGCAAGCGCTGATGTCTTCCCAAGGCCAAGAAGGACGACTGCAGTGGTTGTTGGAATTTGGTCAAATCTAGTGGTGGCAGCCAATGTGTTCATTAATACTTCTGAATCAATGCTATTTAGAATTCCCAATCCTGTTCCCACAGCACCGGTTATGTCTCTTAGCATCCGTCTTTTAGAAGGGTTCCACTGTCGCAACCAGGTCGTCCAACCCTGAAAAGAAGTTTTTTTTGCATCAGCAAAATCAGGGGTATTTAACCCCATCGTTTGGGAATTGGGGAGTGTTTGACACCCCAGGATCTGGGATTTGGAGGGTTTGATCCTAAAATTTGGGGTTCGGGGCTGGGGGGGGGGGGGGTAGGGCTTGACATCCCAGAGTTTGGGTTTGAGGGTGTTTGACCCCCCCAGTGTTTGAACCCCCAGGATTTGGGGTCGGGGGGAGTTGACCCCAGGATCTGGGGTGTTTGACCCGCTGGGTTTGGGGTCGGGGTTGAGAGCAGAGCCATTTCCTGGAAACAGCGGCGGGACCGGGACTGGGAACAGGATCGGGATCGGGAATGGGAGTGGGATCGGGGTCGGGAATGAGATCGGGAACGGGAACAGAAATGGGAATGGGATTGGGATCGGGAACAGGATCAGGAACGGGATTGGGCTCGGGAAGGGGAGAGGCCCTGGCCCAATAATGGACCCCTCCCCCAGGGAGCGACCCTGCCCCAATCCCGAGATGGACCAATCCCCTCAATCCCAGACCCCTCCCCAATTCCCAAACCCTCCCCAATGCCAGCCCCTGACCCAGTCCCAGACCCCTGCCCAGTCGCTGAACGGACCCTCCCTCAATCCCAGCCCGCCCCGATCCGGATCGGAGCCATCCCCGGAGCCTCCCCCATTCCCGGACCGGAGCCTTCAATCCCTTTTTGGGGCGGCTCCTGCCGCTTCCAGCCCATTTTTGGGGGATCCAAAGGGCTCCAGGGACCCTCCCCACTTTGGGGGTGTTGGGGTAGCCCCAGGGCTGCCCCGAGGGCCGAGGGGGGATGGAAACCCCCAAAGCCGGGGGGCTCCTGGGGGTCCCCAGTTCCCCCCGTCCCCACCCCAAAACAGCTCCTGGCCAATCAGAGCGCGCGGCGCTGCTGACAACTCAGTTGCCGGGCCGGCGATTTTCAGGCAATCAGCGCCTGCGATAGCGCTGCTCATCGGTTGCCAGGCAGATCACAGCGCTTCTCAATGCGCTAGCCAATCAGAGACTGCGCGGGGCCATTTCTAGCCAATCAGAGCGCTTGTTCTCGATGACTCCTCAGTCGCCAGGCGGAGCCGCAGCGCCCAGCGCTCCCCGGGAGCGGAATTTGGGGAGGGGGGAGGTGACCCTGGGGATGGGGATGGGGCGTGCGGGGGCAGCTGGGGCCGGACTGGTGGCACTGGTGGTGCTGAGAGCCCCCCCGGCCGCGGGGGTCGCGGTGAGAAGGGGTTGGGGGCCCCAAATCAAACCAAAGAGGGATCGGGACCCCCCCCCCACGGAGCAGGAGGGGCCTGGAACCCCCAAAACCAAACACGGGGGAGGGGAGCGGGGACTGCGGGAACGATGGGGAAGGCGGGGGAAAGAGGGGGATGGGACACCCAAAAAGGATCAAGACAACTTGAGGTGGCCACCTTTCTATGTGGATGGTAGCCAATGGTAGCCAATGCTTTTTCCCAGTCCATGGGATCCCAGTCTGTGCAATCCCAGTCGATGTGGTCCCAGTCCATATAATCTCAACCCAGTTTATCCCAGTGTGTACCGTCCTGATCCCTATGGTCCCATTCCATATGGTCCCAGTCCATAGGATCTCAGTCCAGGTGATCCCAGCCCATGTTTGATCCCAGTCTGTGTGGTGCTGCACACACTGCCAGGGTCTGAAATTCCAGTCACCAGCCAGGAAAAAATGTTCCTGCCCTTGAATGTCCTTGCTGTCCTCTCAACGAGTTAGAATAAAACTAAAAATCAATAAATTTGAATTTAAATAAAATAGAATAAAAATGAAATTTAAAAATTTCAACTCTTACAACCTTCCTAGGGCTCCGCTGCCGGAATCAGCAGGAGTGGTGTTGGCCTCTTCAGGGGAGTTAGAGTGGGACCCGACCAGAGCGGGGGCCCTTAAACCCCAAAAATCCACCCTGGGGGGCAAAACATCCCCTACAGCGGCTTGGAGTGAGTCCCCCAGAAAAATGTCACTTAAAGCTGTCATGATCACCCCTGAAAAGGGGCTTGTGGGGCTGTGGCCCCACAAACACCTGAAAATGGGGAGGAAAAAACACCCTTGGAGGGGTGAGGTCCCCCCAAACATCCCTAAAAAGAGAAAAACTCCTCTTCAGAGGGGCCTGAAGACCCTTCAGGGCACTCGAGGAGGGACAAGATCCCCTCCTCTGCTGGGGCCTCTCCGAGCCGGGAGCTCTCCCGTTGGCGGCTGCCCTCGGGGGAGCCCCGAACGACGGCGGCTCCTGGGCTGAGCCCCCCTCAGCCGGGGCTGTGGAGGGAACTGGGGGGGCTGGGACGGGGCCTGGGGGTCCTGGGGTGACCTGGGGGAGCCTCAGTGGGTCCCACCTCCCCCTGTGCCCCCTCTCCCACCCCCTTCTCAATATTGCCCCCAAACAAAAGCTTGTGGCTGTGCCCCCACTGACCTCCAGCCCTGGGAACCTGGAGCAAGCGGAAACCACAACTTTGCAAATGCTACCTGTGCCTGAAGCAAATGGAAAGAGAACTGGGGTGTGAAAAATAAAGCTTGTTTATTTTCAGAAAAACAGCAAAGAAAACACAGAACACATTTACATTGTAAGAATATTTGTAACAACAACTATCTATGGAACGTATATACCTAAGAACATATCTAACAAAAGTCTATGAAACGTATTTACAGAAGACAAAAAGAAGCCCTAAAACCTATAGCCTAAAGACAACAACAAACTCTACAAGGTATGTACAAAAGGGTGGCATCTCTGTCCGGGATCTCCATCGGTCCTTGAGGAAAAGCAAGAGGCACGGTCACTCCAATCAGGCAGAGAGGGCTCTTCCATGTGCCCCCAGGCTGGCCCAGCAAGCGCAGCACAGGCTGGGGATGGCCACCAGAACCCAATGCACCGGGTCCCACATCCCTGAGCAGGGACCACCCAGCCCAGTCCCAGCCTGGCAGCAGGGGACCCGCTCTGCCTGTGGGGACCACATGCCTGTCCTGCTGCTGGTATTGCTCTTCATCCCAAGATCATGGCCTCTTCCTCATCTTTCTCATCAATGTCCATGTCCTCAAGGTACTCTTCCATTTCCACGTCCATCTCCTCTTCCACATCTACCTCCATCTCTTCTTCACCAGTCTCTTCTCCATCCACTTCCATCTCCTCCTCTGGATCCATCTGCATGTCCACCTCCATCTCTTCCTCTCCAGTCTCTTCTCCATCCACTTCCATCTTCTCCTCTGTATCAATCTCCATGTCCACCTCCATCTCTTCCTCTCCAGTCTCTTCTCCATCCACTTCCATCTCCTCCTCTGTATCCATCTGCATGTCCACCTCCATCGCATTGTCTCCACTCTCTTCGCCATCCACTTCCATGTCCTCCTCTCTATCAGCCTGCATGTCCACCTCCATCTCGTCCTCTCTCTCGGTGACAGCCTGCAGAGGTAGCAACACCTCAGAGTGGGGTCCCTGTCCCACCCCATCCCCACAGAACTCCAGCCCAGCCGGGCAGCTGGGGGGTGTCCACCTCCATGGAATGGCACTGTACCTTCCTCAGGACAAATGTGAGCATCCTGCAGGGACGGATGACAAAATCCAGGCAACAGAGAGCTTTCAGGACTGATGGGAGTATCAGGGCGCAGGTGACGAGAAGAGTGACAGGGAACATGGTGAAGGGTGAGCTGGCACGAGGGCTGGCACAGGGTGGGCTGACACAAGGGCCAGTGGTTGTGTTGTGCTCTTTGCTGGACGCTGGAAGTTCCTGCTGGAACATCACATCTGTGACATCACAGTGGATCTAAAGAGCATCTTGTTCCGAGCTGAGCAATCTTCCCCAGCCCATGCTGCTCACAGCCCTGTTGCCAAGGATGGGGCATCCACAGCCTGGGCCAGTGCCTCAGCAGCCTCCGTGTAAAAGAGCAGCTCCCTCAGATCCAACTTCAATCAGCCTCCTGCAGTTGAAAGCCATCCCCCCTTGTCCTGTTGCCACGGGCCCGGCTGAACACTGTCCCCGTCTTTCCTGTGGGACCCTTCCAGTCCTGCAGAGCTGCAGGGAGGCCTCCCCAGTGTCTCCTCTTTCCAGGCTGAGCATCCCCAGCCCCACTTGGACGGCAGTCAGGTAGATCAGGGGGAGTCAAGGCTGAAGTCAAACAGCATCAGGAACTGAGAGGTGGAAGCTTTAGGCCCAGGTTTGCCTCTATAATAACAGTGGAGGGGAAGATGGTGGGACACTGGCTCTGTTCTAACCGCTGATTATTTTCTTTTTTTTTTTTTTCCCTTCTTTTCTGTCATGCTGATGCAGGTGTTGCTGTTTGCAAGGAAGCTTGGCACAATATCCATTGTCTTCTCCATTTGTGAAACACCGAGCAGAGTCTGGGCAGGCTGATGATGCAGAGCAAAACCTGCAAATACACCGGTGATCCTGAGCCTGGAGGGTGCAGCTAAACCCAGCCAAAAATAATTTCTGGAAAGTCAAGCCTGGTTTACATTTTCTTGAATTTGGCTATTCCTGAACCGGGGGAGAGGGCTTTCTGGGGAGGGGGTGCCACAGGGTTCCCCCCCCCCCCATTTTTGGGAGGTTTCCCATGGTGCCCCCTCCCCAAAAAGCACCGCGGGCCCCCTGAGGTGGCTCCTGTTCCACCGGCCGGTGCCCCCTGATCCAGGACTGCCCCCGGTGAGTCTGGGGCGCTCTGGGGGGATTTTGGGGAGATTTTGGCGGCATGTATGGGCTTTGGGGGATTTTGTTGGGAGATTAGGGGGAATTATTGGATTTTGGAGAGAATTACTGGGTTTGTGGGGTTATGGGGGTTTTGTGGGTTTTGAGGATTTTGGATTTTAGGGATTTTTTAGGGTTTTGGGGTGGTTATTTTTTGGGGGGTTTATTGAAATTTTTGGGCGTTTTTTTTTTTTTTTTTTTTTTTTTTTTTTTTTTTTAATTTTGGTGGGTTCCATTGGGATTTTGTGGGATTCTTTGGTGTTTAGGAGTTTTTAATTGGGATTTTTGGGGGATTTTGGGGGGTTTTAGTGGAATTTTGGGGGGCTTTGGAGTTGTCCCAGGGTGTGGGGAAGGGCTGAGAGGCACCAAAGTCTCCTTTAAACCCCTGAAAGTCCCAATAAACCCCATGAAATCGCAATTAAATTTCACAAATTCCCATTAGAACACCCTCGAATCCCAATAAAAGCCCACAAAATCCCAATTAAACCCCACAAATCCTCCCAAAAATGTCTTCAAAACCACAACAAGCCCCACAAAATACTCACGAGTCCAAAGAAATCTTGACAACAACCTAGAAAAAACCTACAAAACCCCCCCAAATCCCCACTAAAATTCCTAACAAACCCAAATCCCCAAAGAATCCCACTAAATGCCCCAACAATTCCAATAAATTGCCTCCAAATCCCCTAAAAATCCCAATAAAACCCAGAAATAATTCCAGAGGATCCCACAAAATCCCCACAAAATCCCAGTAAAACCTTCCAAAATTCTAAAGAAAACACAAAAAATTTCAATTAACCCCCAAATACCCCCAGGAAAACAACTTCCCTCTCAAAGCACCAATAAAACCCCTCAAAACCAAACTCCCCAAAATCCCCCAACTGCCTCCAAACCCAATAATTCTCCCCAAAAACCCCAACAATTCCCCATAAACTCCCAACACAATTCCCCAAAGCCCAAAAAAGCCCCAAATGCCCAAACCCCTCCCGAGCCCTCCCTGGTCCCTCCCGGTCCCGCCCAGGCCCGTCCGGGGCCGCGGCCAAAACTGCCCGGAGCGAACGCGGAGGTCCCGGAGCGACCCCGGAGCCGATCCCGGGCTCGGCCTCGGGCTCGGCCCCTTTGGGGGATTTTGGGCCGAACCGGGCAGGTTTAGGGTGGGCTTCAGATCCCTTGCGGGGATCCCGAGCCTTTTTGGGTGGATTTTCAGCCCCTGTGGCTGATTTGAGGCCGAATCTGGTGGGGTTTAGGGGGGATTTCAGACCCCTTTGGATGATTTTAGGCCCATGTGGGTGGGGCTGGGGCCCATTTGAGTGAGTTTAGGAAAAACTGGGCCCATATGGGTGAATCCTAATCCTGTGTGGGTGATTTTAGGTCCCTTTTTTGTGTATTTTGGATGCATTTAAGTAGGGTTTTTTGCTGCTTTGGGCAATTTTAGGTTGAACCAAGCCTTTTTAGGGTGATTTTAGGTCTTCTTGTGTTGGTGTCAGGGACATTTTGGTGATTTTAGATACCTTTGGATGATTTTAGGCTGGACCAGATACTTTCAGGGTGGATTTTAGTCACATTTGAAAGATTTACGGGTGATCTTAAGCCATTTCTTGAGGGCTATAAAACACTTGGGGCAGTTTTAAGCCCCTTTGGTTGGATTTTAGAGCCCTCTGGATACTTTTAATCCCATTTGGTTGGTGTCAGGCCGAACCATGTGGATGTAGGCTGCATTTGATGCCCTTTTGGGTGATTTTGGGTCAAACCGGGCTTTTTTAGGACAGCGCGTCCCCCTGGCCCCGCTCCTTTCCCCTCACGGTTCCGCCCTTTCCTCGCTCCTTTCCCCTCACGGTTCTGCCCTTTCCTCGCTCCTTTCCCCTCATGGTTCAGGATCCCGGAGCGGGGCAGGAGGAGGAGGGAGGGAGGAAGAGGCGCAGCGGCAGCAGGGAGCAGCCGGAGGAGAGGAGAGAAGGAATCGCGTGGCCCTGGCGCTGCCTGAGCTCGCAGCACCCCGGGAGCATCGCCCCCATCCCGCAGGTGCCCAGGGAGGGGGAGCTCGGCCCAAATATCCTGGGGGGTGCCTGGGTTCGGGTTCTTTGGGAGGGATGTTTGGAGCTGGCAGGGCTCCAAAGCCGAGCCGCAGCTGGCCCTCGGGGGGACATCGGGGGGTCCCCGAGAGGTGTTTTCGGGGGATCCCAGTGTGGGTGGCGGCAGAGCCCCGTCGGGGGGACACCGGTTTTGGGGAGCCCCGGGAGAGCCGCGGCTGCCCTGAGCGGGAGCCCCGAGAGAGGAGAGCCCCAGAAGCCCCAGCGGGGAACCCGAGAGGGGGGGACCCCTGGCAGTGCTGGCACCCCGGCAATGGGGGGTGCTGGGGCTGGAGGGGCGGCATGGCCGGGAAAGGGGTGCGGGGCTCCCGGGGCCGCCAGGGGCTGCTCCCAGCAGGAGCCCAGTTGCTGCCAGTCAGTCCCCGTTATGATACAATTTGCCCCCAGCACTGTTCCCGTTGTTCCCAGTGCCATCCAGTGTTTTCCCAGTTCTCCCACTTGCCCCCAGAATAGTCCCAGTCACTCCCAGTAAGATCCCAGTATGAGTCCAGTATGATCCCAGTCTCTCCCAGCAGGGCCCCAGTCACTCACCCTTGTCCCCAGTTGCCCCCAGCGTGGTCCCAGTTGCCCCCAGCACATTCCCAGTGGCTCCATATGTGTCCCAGTCCTAGTGCAATGATGGGGAATACCAAACGCACTTGAGGCATCACGTACGGTTAACACCAAAGCTGTGGCTATGTTTGTGATGGGGTCATAGGTAAAGTTCACTAGGTTCCACCGGGATTGGAATTCCTTTTCAAAATCAGCGGCACTGTCCCAAACTATTTTCCGAATCTCAGTAGGAAAAGTGCCTTCTTCACCTTCTCTTATAATCGAGGCAGCAACCGACTGCATCCCTAATTGAGCCTGGATACAGCTGAGAGCTAAAGAAACGTTCTTTTGTGTAGCACCGAGTGCATCAATTACCAATTTGTGATCATTTACGCTTGCTTCCTCCCAACTTGGTAATATGTTTGATAGCAAGCGCTGATGTCTTCCCAAGGCCAAGAAGGACGACTGCAGTGGTTGTTGGAATTTGGTCAAATCTAGTGGTGGCAGCCAATGTGTTCATTAATACTTCTGAATCAATGCTATTTAGAATTCCCAATCCTGTTCCCACAGCACCGGTTATGTCTCTTAGCATCCGTCTTTTAGAAGGGTTCCGCTGTCGCAACCAGGTCGTCCAACCCTGAAAAGAAGTTTTTTTTGCATCAGCAAAATCAGGGGTATTTAACCCCATCGTTTGGGAATTGGGGAGTGTTTGACACCCCAGGATCTGGGATTTGGAGGGTTTGATCCTAAAATTTGGGGTTCGGGGCTGGGGGTGGGGGTAGGGCTTGACATCCCAGAGTTTGGGTTTGAGGGTGTTTGACCCCCCCAGTGTTTGAACCCCCAGGATTTGGGGTCGGGGGGAGTTGACCCCAGGATCTGGGGTGTTTGACCCGCTGGGTTTGGGGTCGGGGTTGAGAGCAGAGCCATTTCCTGGAAACAGCGGCGGGACCGGGACTGGGAACAGGATCGGGATCGGGAATGGGAGTGGGATCGGGGTCGGGAATGAGATCGGGAACGGGAACAGAAATGGGAATGGGATTGGGATCGGGAACAGGATCAGGAACGGGATTGGGCTCGGGAAGGGGAGAGGCCCTGGCCCAATAATGGACCCCTCCCCCAGGGAGCGACCCTGCCCCAATCCCGAGATGGACCAATCCCCTCAATCCCAGACCCCTCCCCAATTCCCAAAGCCTCCCCAATGCCAGCCCCTGACCCAGTCCCAGACCCCTGCCCAGTCGCTGAACGGACCCTCCCTCAATCCCAGCCCGCCCCGATCCGGATGGGAGCCATCCCCGGAGCCTCCCCCATTCCCGGACCGGACCCTTCAATCCCTTTTTGGGGCGGCTCCTGCCGCTTCCAGCCCATTTTTGGGGGATCCAAAGGGCTCCGGGGACCCTCCCCACTTTGGGGGTGTTGGGGTGGCCCCAGGGCCGCCCCGAGGGCCGAGGGGGGATGGAAACCCCCAAAGCCGGGGGGCTCCTGGGGGTCCCCAGTTCCCCCCGTCCCCACCCCAAAACAGCTCCTGGCCAATCAGAGCGCGCGGCGCTGCTGACAACTCAGTTGCCGGGCCGGCGATTTTCAGGCAATCAGCGCCTGCGATAGCGCTGCTCATCGGTTGCCAGGCAGATCAAAACGCTTCTCAATGCGCTAGCCAATCAGAGACTGCGCGGGGCCATTTCTAGCCAATCAGAGCGCTTGTTCTCGATGACTCCTCAGTCGCCAGGCGGAGCCGCAGCGCCCAGCGCTCCCCGGGAGCGGAATTTGGGGAGGGGGGAGGTGACCCTGGGGATGGGGATGGGGCGTGCGGGGGCAGCTGGGGCCGGACTGGTGGCACTGGTGGTGCTGAGAGCCCCCCCGGCCGCGGGGGTCGCGGTGAGAAGGGGTTGGGGGCCCCAAATCAAACCAAAGAGGGATCGGGACCCCCCCCCACGGAGCAGGAGGGGCCTGGAACCCCCAAAACCAAACACGGGGGAGGGGAGCGGGGACTGCGGGAACGATGGGGAAGGCGGGGGAAAGAGGGGGATGGGACACCCAAAAAGGATCAAGACAACTTGAGGTGGCCACCT
Organism: Anomalospiza imberbis; assembly: GCF_031753505.1. Lineage (NCBI taxonomy): Eukaryota > Metazoa > Chordata > Aves > Passeriformes > Viduidae > Anomalospiza > Anomalospiza imberbis. Next base: position 169,334 of record NW_027100202.1, read on the forward strand.
TTCTATGTGGATGGTAGCCAATGGTAGCCAATGCTTTTTCCCAGTCCATGGGATCCCAGTCTGTGCAATCCCAGTCGATGTGGTCCCAGTCCATAGAATCTCAACCCAGTTTATCCCAGTGTGTACCGTCCTGATCCCTATGGTCCCATTCCATATGGTCCCAGTCCATAGGATCTCAGTCCAGGTGATCTCAGCCCATGTTTGATCCCAGTCTGTGTGGTTCTGCACACACTGCCAGGGTCTGAAATTCCAGTCACCAGCCAGGAAAAAATGTTCCTGCCCTTGAATGTCCTTGCTGTCCTCTCAACGAGTTATAATAAAACTAAAAATCAATAAATTTGAATTTAAATAAAATAGAATAAAAATGAAATTTAAAAATTTCAACTCTTACAACCTTCCTAGGGCTCCGCTGCCGGAATCAGCAGGAGTGGTGTTGGCCTCTTCAGGGGAGTTAGAGTGGGACCCGACCAGAGCGGGGGCCCTTAAACCCCAAAAATCCAGCCTGGGGGGCAAAACATCCCCTACAGCGGCTTGGAGTGAGTCCCCCAGAAAAATGTCACTTAAAGCTGTCATGATCACCCCTGAAAAGGGGCTTGTGGGGCTGTGGCCCCACAAACACCTGAAAATGGGGAGGAAAAAACACCCTTGGAGGGGTGAGGTCCCCCCAAACATCCCTAAAAAGAGAAAAACTCCTCTTCAGAGGGGCCTGAAGACCCTTCAGGGCACTCGAGGAGGGACAAGATCCCCTCCTCTGCTGGGGCCTCTCCGAGCCGGGAGCTCTCCCGTTGGCGGCTGCCCTCGGGGGAGCCCCGAACGACGGCGGCTCCTGGGCTGAGCCCCCCTCAGCCGGGGCTGTGGAGGGAACTGGGGGGGCTGGGACGGGGCCTGGGGCTCCTGGGGTGACCTGGGGGAGCCTCAGTGGGTCCCACCTCCCCCTGTGCCCCCTCTCCCACCCCCTTCCCAATATTGCCCCCAAACAAAAGCTTGTGGCTGTGCCAGCGCCCCCACTGACCTCCAGCCCTGGGAACCTGGAGCAAGCGGAAACCACAACTTTGCAAATGCTACCTGTGCCTGAAGCAAATGGAAAGAGAACTGGGGTGTGAAAAATAAAGCTTGTTTATTTTCAGAAAAACAGCAAAGAAAACACAGAACACATTTACATTGTAAGAATATTTGTAACAACAACTATCTATGGAACGTATATACCTAAGAACATATCTAACAAAAGTCTATGAAACGTATTTACAGAAGACAAAAAGAAGCCCTAAAACCTATAGCCTAAAGACAACAACAAACTCTACAAGGTATGTACAAAAGGGTGGCATCTCTGTCCGGGATCTCCATCGGTCCTTGAGGAAAAGCAAGAGGCACGGTCACTCCAATCAGGCAGAGAGGGCTCTTCCATGTGCCCCCAGGCTGGCCCAGCAAGCGCAGCACAGGCTGGGGATGGCCACCAGAACCCAATGCACCGGGTCCCACATCCCTGAGCAGGGACCACCCAGCCCAGTCCCAGCCTGGCAGCAGGGGACCCGCTCTGCCTGTGGGGACCACATGCCTGTCCTGCTGCTGGTATTGCTCTTCATCCCAAGATCATGGCCTCTTCCTCATCTTTCTCATCAATGTCCATGTCCTCAAGGTACTCTTCCATTTCCACGTCCATCTCCTCTTCCACATCTACCTCCATCTCTTCTTCACCAGTCTCTTCTCCATCCACTTCCATCTCCTCCTCTGGATCCATCTCCATGTCCACCTCCATCTCTTCCTCTCCAGTCTCTTCTCCATCCACTTCCATCTTCTCCTCTGTATCAATCTCCATGTCAACCTCCATCTCTTCCTCTCCACTCTCTTCTCCATCCACTTCCATCGCCTCCTCTGTATCCATCTGCATGTCCACCTCCATCTCTTCCTCTCCACTCTCTTCTCCATCCACTTCCATCTCCTCCTCTGTATCAATCTCCATGTCCACCTCCATCGCATTGTCTCCACTCTCTTCGCCATCCACTTCCATCTCCTCCTCTCTATCAGCCTGCATGTCCACCTCCATCTCGTCCTCTCTCTCGGTGACAGCCTGCAGAGGTAGCAACACCTCAGAGTGGGGTCCCTGTCCCACCCCATCCCCACAGAACTCCAGCCCAGCCGGGCAGCTGGGGGGTGTCCACCTCCATGGAATGGCACTGTACCTTCCTCAGGACAAATGTGAGCATCCTGCAGGGACGGATGACAAAATCCAGGCAACAGAGAGCTTTCAGGACTGATGGCAGTATCAGGGCGCAGGTGACGAGAAGAGTGACAGGGAACATGGTGAAGGGTGAGCTGGCACGAGGGCTGGCACAGGGTGGGCTGACACAAGGGCCAGTGGTTGTGTTGTGCTCTTTGCTGGACGCTGGAAGTTCCTGCTGGAACATCACACCTGTGACATCACAGTGGATCTAAGCATCTTGTTCCGAGCTGAGCAATCTTCCCCAGCCCATGCTGCTCACAGCCCTGTTGCCAAGGATGGGGCATCCACAGCCTGGGCCAGTGCCTCAGCAGCCTCCGTGTAAAAGAGCAGCTCCCTCAGATCCAACTTCAATCAGCCTCCTGCAGTTGAAAGCCATCCCCCCTTGTCCTGTTGCCACGGGCCCGGCTGAACACTGTCCCTGTCTTTCCTGTGGGACCCTTCCAGTCCTGCAGAGCTGCAGGGAGGCCTCCCCAGTGTCTCCTCTTTCCAGGCTGAGCATCCCCAGCCCCACTTGGACGGCAGTCAGGTAGATCAGGGGGAGTCAAGGCTGAAGTCAAACAGCATCAGGAACTGAGAGGTGGAAGCTTTAGGCCCAGGTTTGCCTCTATAATAACAGTGGAGGGGAAGATGGTGGGACACTGGCTCTGTTCTAACCGCTGATTATTTTCTTTTTTTTTTTTTTTCCCTTCTTTTCTGTCATGCTGATGCAGGTGTTGCTGTTTGCAAGGAAGCTTGGCACAATATCCATTGTCTTCTCCATTTGTGAAACACCGAGCAGAGTCTGGGCAGGCTGATGATGCAGAGCAAAACCTGCAAATACACCGGTGATCCTGAGCCTGGAGGGTGCAGCTAAACCCGGCCAAAAATAATTTCTGGAAAGTCAAGCCTGGTTTACATTTTCTTGAATTTGGCTATTCCTGAACCGGGGGAGAGGGCTTTCTGGGGAGGGGGTGCCACAGGGTTCCCCCCCCCCCCCCATTTTTGGGAGGTTTCCCATGGTGCCCCCTCCCCAAAAAGCACCGCGGACCCCCTGAGGTGGCTCCTGTTCCACCGGCCGGTGCCCCCTGATCCAGGACGGCCCCCGGTGAGTCTGGGGCGCTCTGGGGGGATTTTGGGGAGATTTTGGCGGCATTTATGGGCTTTGGGGGATTTTGTTGGGAGATTAGGGGGAATTATTGGATTTTGGAGAGAATTACTGGGTTTGTGGGGTTATGGGGGTTTTGTGGGTTTTGAGGATTTTGGATTTTAGGGATTTTTTAGGGTTTTGGGGTGGTTATTTTTTGGGGGGTTTATTGAAATTTTTGGGCTTTTTTTTTTTTTTTTTTTTTTTTTTTTTTTTTAATTTTGGTGGGTTCCATTGGGATTTTGTGGGATTCTTTGGTGTTTAGGAGTTTTTAATTGGGATTTTTGGGGGATTTTGGAGGGTTTCAGTGGAATTTTGGGGGGCTTTGGAGTTGTCCCAGGGTGTGGGGAAGGGCTGAGAGGCACCAAAGTCTCCTTTAAACCCCTGAAAGTCCCAATAAACCCCATGAAATCGCAATTAAATTTCACAAATTCCCATTAGAACACCCTCGAATCCCAATAAAAGCCCACAAAATCCCAATTAAACCCCACAAATCCTCCCAAAAATGTCTCCAAAACCACAACAAGCCCCACAAAATACTCACGAGTCCAAAGAAATCTTGACAACAACCTAGAAAAAACCTACAAAACCCCCCCTAATCCCCACTAAAATTCCTAACAAACCCAAATCCCCAAAGAATCCCACTAAATGCCCCCACAATTCCAATAAATTGCCTCCAAATCCCCTAAAAATCCCAATAAAACCCAGAAATAATTCCAGAGGATCCCACAAAATCCCCACAAAATCCCAGTAAAACCTTCCAAAATTCTAAAGAAAACACAAAAAATTTCAATTAACCCCCAAATACCCCCAGGAAAACAACTTCCCCCTCAAAGCACCAATAAAACCCCTCACAACCAAACTCCCCAAAATCCCCCAACTGCCTCCAAACCCAATAATTCTCCCCAAAAACCCCAACAATTCCCCATAAACTCCCAACACAATTCCCCAAAGCCCAAAAAAGCCCCAGATGCCCAAACCCCTCCCGAGCCCTCCCTGGTCCCTCCCGGTCCCGCCCAGGCCCGTCCGGGGCCGCGGCCAAAACTGCCCGGAGCGAACGCGGAGGTCCCGCAGCGACCCCGGAGCCGATCCCGGGCTCGGCCTCGGGCTCGGCCCCTTTGGGGGATTTTGGGCCGAACCGGGCAGGTTTAGGGTGGGCTTCAGATCCCTTGCGGGGATCCCGAGCCTTTTTGGGTGGATTTTCAGCCCCTGTGGCTGATTTGAGGCCGAATCTGGTGGGGTTTAGGGGGGATTTCAGACCCCTTTGGATGATTTTAGGCCCATGTGGGTGGGGCTGGGGCCCATTTGAGTGAGTTTAGGAAAAACTGGGCCCATATGGGTGAATCCTAATCCTGTGTGGGTGATTTTAGGCCCCTTTTTTGTGTATTTTGGGTGCATTTAAGTAGGGTTTTTTGCTGCTTTGGGCAATTTTAGGTTGAACCAAGCCTTTTTAGGGTGATTTTAGGTCTTCTTGTGTTGGTGTCAGGGACATTTTGGTGATTTTAGATACCTTTGGATGATTTTAGGCTGGACCAGATACTTTCAGGGTGGATTTTAGTCACATTTGAAAGATTTACGGGTGATCTTAAGCCATTTCTTGAGGGCTATAAAACACTTGGGGCAGTTTTAAGCCCCTTTGGTTGGATTTTAGAGCCCTCTGGATACTTTTAATCCCATTTGGTTGGTGTCAGGCCGAACCATGTGGATGTAGGCTGCATTTGATGCCCTTTTGGGTGATTTTGGGTCAAACCGGGCTTTTTTAGGACAGCGCGTCCCCCTGGCCCCGCTCCTTTCCCCTCACGGTTCCGCCCTTTCCTCGCTCCTTTCCCCTCATGGTTCTGCCCTTTCCTCGCTCCTTTCCCCTCATGGTTCAGGATCCCGGAGCGGGGCAGGAGGAGGAGGGAGGGAGGAAGAGGCGCAGCGGCAGCAGGGAGCAGCCGGAGGAGAGGAGAGAAGGAATCGCGTGGCCCTGGCGCTGCCTGAGCTCGCAGCACCCCGGGAGCATCGCCCCCATCCCGCAGGTGCCCAGGGAGGGGGAGCTCGGCCCAAATATCCCGGGGGGTGCCTGGGTTCGGGTTCTTTGGGAGGGATGTTTGGAGCTGGCAGGGCTCCAAAGCCGAGCCGCAGCTGGCCCTCGGGGGGACATCGGGGGGTCCCCGAGAGGTGTTTTTGGGGGATCCCAGTGTGGGTGGCGGCAGAGCCCCGTCGGGGGGACACCGGTTTTGGGGAGCCCCGGGAGAGCCGCGGCTGCCCTGAGCGGGAGCCCCGAGAGAGGAGAGCCCCAGAAGCCCCAGCGGGGAACCCGAGAGGGGGGGACCCCTGGCAGTGCCGGCACCCCGGCAATGGGGGGTGCTGGGGCTGGAGGGGCGGCATGGCCGGGAAAGGGGTGCGGGGCTCCCGGGGCCGCCAGGGGCTGCTCCCAGCAGGAGCCCAGTTGCTGACAGTCATTCCCCGTTATGATACAATTCGCCCCCAGCACTGTTCCCGTTGTTCCCAGTGCCATCCAGTGTTTTCCCAGTTCTCCCACTTGCCCCCAGAATAGTCCCAGTCACTCCCAGTAAGATCCCAGTATGAGTCCAGTATGATCCCAGTCTCTCCCAGCAGGGCCCCAGTCACTCACCCTTGTCCCCAGTTGCCCCCAGCGTGGTCCCAGTTGCCCCCAGCACATTCCCAGTGGCTCCATATGTGTCCCAGTCCTAGTGCAATGATGGGGAATACCAAACGCACTTGAGGCATCACGTACGGTTAACACCAAAGCTGTGGCTATGTTTGTGATGGGGTCATAGGTAAAGTTCACTAGGTTCCACCGGGATTGGAATTCCTTTTCAAAATCAGCGGCACTGTCCCAAACTATTTTCCGAATCTCAGTAGGAAAAGTGCCTTCTTCACCTTCTCTTATAATCGAGGCAGCAACCGACTGCATCCCTAATTGAGCCTGGATACAGCTGAGAGCTAAAGAAACGTTCTTTTGTGTGGCACCGAGTGCATCAATTACCAATTTGTGATCATTTACGCTTGCTTCCTCCCAACTTGGTAATATGTTTGATAGCAAGCGCTGATGTCTTCCCAAGGCCAAGAAGGACGACTGCAGTGGTTGTTGGAATTTGGTCAAATCTAGTGGTGGCAGCCAATGTGTTCATTAATACTTCTGAATCAATGCTATTTAGAATTCCCAATCCTGTTCCCACAGCACCGGTTATGTCTCTTAGCATCCGTCTTTTAGAAGGGTTCCACTGTCGCAACCAGGTCGTCCAACCCTGAAAAGAAGTTTTTTTTGCATCAGCAAAATCAGGGGTATTTAACCCCATCGTTTGGGAATTGGGGAGTGTTTGACACCCCAGGATCTGGGATTTGGAGGGTTTGATCCTAAAATTTGGGGTTCGGGGCTGGGAGGGGGGGGGGGTAGGGCTTGACATCCCAGAGTTTGGGTTTGAGGGTGTTTGACCCCCCCAGTGTTTGAACCCCCAGGATTTGGGGTCGGGGGGAGTTGACCCCAGGATCTGGGGTGTTTGACCCGCTGGGTTTGGGGTCGGGGTTGAGAGCAGAGCCATTTCCTGGAAACAGCGGCGGGACCGGGACTGGGAACAGGATCGGGATCGGGAATGGGAGTGGGATCGGGGTCGGGAATGAGATCGGGAACGGGAACAGAAATGGGAATGGGATTGGGATCGGGAACAGGATCAGGAACGGGATTGGGCTCGGGAAGGGGAGAGGCCCTGGCCCAATAATGGACCCCTCCCCCAGGGAGCGACCCTGCCCCAATCCCGAGATGGACCAATCCCCTCAATCCCAGACCCCTCCCCAATTCCCAAACCCTCCCCAATGCCAGCCCCTGACCCAGTCCCAGACCCCTGCCCAGTCGCTGAACGGACCCTCCCTCAATCCCAGCCCGCCCCGATCCGGATCGGAGCCATCCCCGGAGCCTCCCCCATTCCCGGACCGGAGCCTTCAATCCCTTTTTGGGGCGGCTCCTGCCGCTTCCAGCCCATTTTTGGGGGATCCAAAGGGCTCCAGGGACCCTCCCCACTTTGGGGGTGTTGGGGTAGCCCCAGGGCTGCCCCGAGGGCCGAGGGGGGATGGAAACCCCCAAAGCCGGGGGGCTCCTGGGGGTCCCCAGTTCCCCCCGTCCCCACCCCAAAACAGCTCCTGGCCAATCAGAGCGCGCGGCGCTGCTGACAACTCAGTTGCCGGGCCGGCGATTTTCAGGCAATCAGCGCCTGCGATAGCGCTGCTCATCGGTTGCCAGGCAGATCACAGCGCTTCTCAATGCGCTAGCCAATCAGAGACTGCGCGGGGCCATTTCTAGCCAATCAGAGCGCTTGTTCTCGATGACTCCTCAGTCGCCAGGTGGAGCCGCAGCGCCCAGCGCTCCCCGGGAGCGGAATTTGGGGAGGGGGGAGGTGACCCTGGGGATGGGGATGGGGCGTGCGGGGGCAGCTGGGGCCGGACTGGTGGCACTGGTGGTGCTGAGAGCCCCCCCGGCCGCGGGGGTCGCGGTGAGAAGGGGTTGGGGGCCCCAAATCAAACCAAAGAGGGATCGGGACCCCCCCCCCCACGGAGCAGGAGGGGCCTGGAACCCCCAAAACCAAACACGGGGGAGGGGAGCGGGGACTGCGGGAACGATGGGGAAGGCGGGGGAAAGAGGGGGATGGGACACCCAAAAAGGATCAAGACAACTTGAGGTGGCCACCTTTCTATGTGGATGGTAGCCAATGGTAGCCAATGCTTTTTCCCAGTCCATGGGATCCCAGTCTGTGCAATCCCAGTCGATGTGGTCCCAGTCCATAGAATCTCAACCCAGTTTATCCCAGTGTGTACCGTCCTGATCCCTATGGTCCCATTCCATATGGTCCCAGTCCATAGGATCTCAGTCCAGGTGATCCCAGCCCATGTTTGATCCCAGTCTGTGTGGTTCTGCACACACTGCCAGGGTCTGAAATTCCAGTCACCAGCCAGGAAAAAATGTTCCTGCCCTTGAATGTCCTTGCTGTCCTCTCAATGAGTTATAATAAAACTAAAAATCAATAAATTTGAATTTAAATAAAATAGAATAAAAATGAAATTTAAAAATTTCAACTCTTACAACCCTCCTAGGGCTCCGCTGCCGGAATCAGCAGGAGTGGTGTTGGCCTCTTCAGGGGAGTTAGAGTGGGACCCGACCAGAGCGGGGGCCCTTAAACCCCAAAAATCCACCCTGGGGGGCAAAACATCCCCTACAGCGGCTTGGAGTGAGTCCCCCAGAAAAATGTCACTTAAAGCTGTCATGATCACCCCTGAAAAGGGGCTTGTGGGGCTGTGGCCCCACAAACACCTGAAAATGGGGAGGAAAAAACACCCTTGGAGGGGTGAGGTCCCCCCAAACATCCCTAAAAAGAGAAAAACTCCTCTTCAGAGGGGCCTGAAGACCCTTCAGGGCGCTCAAGGAGGGACAAGATCCCCTCCTCTGCTGGGGCCTCTCCGAGCCGGGAGCTCTCCCGTTGGCGGCTGCCCTCGGGGGAGCCCCGAACGACGGCGGCTCCTGGGCTGAGCCCCCCTCAGCCGGGGCTGTGGAGGGAACTGGGGGGGCTGGGACGGGGCCTGGGGGTCCTGGGGTGACCTGGGGGAGCCTCAGTGGGTCCCACCTCCCCCTGTGCCCCCTCTCCCACCCCCTTCTCAATATTGCCCCCAAACAAAAGCTTGTGGCTGTGCCCCCACTGACCTCCAGCCCTGGGAACCTGGAGCAAGCGGAAACCACAACTTTGCAAATGCTACCTGTGCCTGAAGCAAATGGAAAGAGAACTGGGGTGTGAAAAATAAAGCTTGTTTATTTTCAGAAAAACAGCAAAGAAAACACAGAACACATTTACATTGTAAGAATATTTGTAACAACAACTATCTATGGAACGTATATACCTAAGAACATATCTAACAAAAGTCTATGAAACGTATTTACAGAAGACAAAAAGAAGCCCTGAAACCTATAGCCTAAAGACAACAACAAACTCTACAACGTATGTACAAAAGGGTGGCATCTCTGTCCGGGATCTCCATCGGTCCTTGAGGAAAAGCAAGAGGCACGGTCACTCCAATCAGGCAGAGAGGGCTCTTCCATGTGCCCCCAGGCTGGCCCAGCAAGCGCAGCACAGGCTGGGGATGGCCACCAGAACCCAATGCACCAGGTCCCACATCCCTGAGCAGGGACCACCCAGCCCAGTCCCAGCCTGGCAGCAGGGGACCCGCTCTGCCTGTGGGGACCACATGCCTGTCCTGCTGCTGGTATTGCTCTTCATCCCAAGATCATGGCCTCTTCCTCATCTTTCTCATCAATGTCCATGTCCTCAAGGTACTCTTCCATTTCCACGTCCATCTCCTCTTCCACATCTACCTCCATCTCTTCTTCACCAGTCTCTTCTCCATCCACTTCCATCTCCTCCTCTGGATCCATCTGCATGTCCACCTCCATCTCTTCCTCTCCAGTCTCTTCTCCATCCACTTCCATCTCCTCCTCTGTATCCATCTGCATGTCCACCTCCATCTCTTCCTCTCCACTCTCTTCTCCATCCACTTCCATCTCCTCCTCTGTATCAATCTCCATGTCCACCTCCATCGCATTGTCTCCACTCTCTTCTCCATCCACTTCCATGTCCTCCTCTCTATCAGCCTGCATGTCCACCTCCATCTCGTCCTCTCTCTCGGTGACAGCCTGCAGAGGTAGCAACACCTCAGAGTGGGGTCCCTGTCCCACCCCATCCCCACAGAACTCCAGCCCAGCCGGGCAGCTGGGGGGTGTCCACCTCCATGGAATGGCACTGTACCTTCCTCAGGACAAATGTGAGCATCCTGCAGGGACGGATGACAAAATCCAGGCAACAGAGAGCTTTCAGGACTGATGGGAGTATCAGGGCGCAGGTGACGAGAAGAGTGACAGGGAACATGGTGAAGGGTGAGCTGGCACGAGGGCTGGCACAGGGTGGGCTGACACAAGGGCCAGTGGTTGTGTTGTGCTCTTTGCTGGACGCTGGAAGTTCCTGCTGGAACATCACATCTGTGACATCACAGTGGATCTAAAGAGCATCTTGTTCCGAGCTGAGCAATCTTCCCCAGCCCATGCTGCTCACAGCCCTGTTGCCAAGGATGGGGCATCCACAGCCTGGGCCAGTGCCTCAGCAGCCTCCGTGTAAAAGAGCAGCTCCCTCAGATCCAACTTCAATCAGCCTCCTGCAGTTGAAAGCCATCCCCCCTTGTCCTGTTGCCACGGGCCCGGCTGAACACTGTCCCCGTCTTTCCTGTGGGACCCTTCCAGTCCTGCAGAGCTGCAGGGAGGCCTCCCCAGTGTCTCCTCTTTCCAGGCTGAGCATCCCCAGCCCCACTTGGACAGCAGTCAGGTAGATCAGGGGGAGTCAAGGCTGAAGTCAAACAGCATCAGGAACTGAGAGGTGGAAGCTTTAGGCCCAGGTTTGCCTCTATAATAACAGTGGAGGGGAAGATGGTGGGACACTGGCTCTGTTCTAACCGCTGATTATTTTCTTTTTTTTTTTTTTTCCCTTCTTTTCTGTCATGCTGATGCAGGTGTTGCTGTTTGCAAGGAAGCTTGGCACATTATCCATTGTCTTCTCCATTTGTGAAACACCGAGCAGAGTCTGGGCAGGCTGATGATGCAGAGCAAAACCTGCAAATACACCGGTGATCCTGAGCCTGGAGGGTGCAGCTAAACCCGGCCAAAAATAATTTCTGGAAAGTCAAGCCTGGTTTACATTTTCTTGAATTTGGCTATTCCTGAACCGGGGGAGAGGGCTTTCTGGGGAGGGGGTGCCACAGGGTTCCCCCCCCCCCCCATTTTTGGGAGGTTTCCCATGGTGCCCCCTCCCCAAAAAGCACCGCGGACCCCCTGAGGTGGCTCCTGTTCCACCGGCCGGTGCCCCCTGATCCAGGACTGCCCCCGGTGAGTCTGGGGCGCTCTGGGGGGATTTTGGGGAGATTTTGGCGGCATTTATGGGCTTTGGGGGATTTTGTTGGGAGATTAGGGGGAATTATTGGATTTTGGAGAGAATTACTGGGTTTGTGGGGTTATGGGGGTTTTGTGGGTTTTGAGGATTTTGGATTTTAGGGATTTTTTAGGGTTTTGGGGTGGTTATTTTTTGGGGGGTTTATTGAAATTTTTGGGCTTTTTTTTTTTTTTTTTTTTTTTTTTTTTTTTTTTAATTTTGGTGGGTTCCATTGGGATTTTGTGGGATTCTTTGGTGTTTAGGAGTTTTTAATTGGGATTTTTGGGGGATTTTGGGGGGTTTCAGTGGAATTTTGGGGGGCTTTGGAGTTGTCCCAGGGTGTGGGGAAGGGCTGAGAGGCACCAAAGTCTCCTTTAAACCCCTGAAAGTCCCAATAAACCCCATGAAATCGCAATTAAATTTCACAAATTCCCATTAGAACACCCTCGAATCCCAATAAAAGCCCACAAAATCCCAATTAAACCCCACAAATCCTCCCAAAAATGTCTCCAAAACCACAACAAGCCCCACAAAATACTCACGAGTCCAAAGAAATCTTGACAACAACCTAGAAAAAACCTACAAAACCCCCCCTAATCCCCACTAAAATTCCTAACAAACCCAAATCCCCAAAGAATCCCACTAAATGCCCCCACAATTCCAATAAATTGCCTCCAAATCCCCTAAAAATCCCAATAAAACCCAGAAATAATTCCAGAGGATCCCACAAAATCCCCACAAAATCCCAGTAAAACCTTCCAAAATTCTAAAGAAAACACAAAAAATTTCAATTAACCCCCAAATACCCCCAGGAAAACAACTTCCCCCTCAAAGCACCAATAAAACCCCTCAAAACCAAACTCCCCAAAATCCCCCAACTGCCTCCAAACCCAATAATTCTCCCCAAAAACCCCAACAATTCCCCATAAACTCCCAACACAATTCCCCAAAGCCCAAAAAAGCCCCAGATGCCCAAACCCCTCCCGAGCCCTCCCTGGTCCCTCCCGGTCCCGCCCAGGCCCGTCCGGGGCCGCGGCCAAAACTGCCCGGAGCGAACGCGGAGGTCCCGGAGCGACCCCGGAGCCGATCCCGGGCTCGGCCTCGGGCTCGGCCCCTTTGGGGGATTTTGGGCCGAACCGGGCAGGTTTAGGGTGGGCTTCAGATCCCTTGCAGGGATCCCGAGCCTTTTTGGGTGGATTTTCAGCCCCTGTGGCTGATTTGAGGCCGAATCTGGTGGGGTTTAGGGGGGATTTCAGACCCCTTTGGATGATTTTAGGCCCATGTGGGTGGGGCTGGGGCCCATTTGAGTGAGTTTAGGAAAAACTGGGCCCATATGGGTGAATCCTAATCCTGTGTGGGTGATTTTAGGTCCCTTTTTTGGGTATTTTGGGCCCATTTAAGTAGGGTTTTTTGCTGCTTTGGGCAATTTTAGCTTGAACCAAGCCTTTTTAGGGTGATTTTAGGTCTTCTTGTGTTGGTGTCAGGGACATTTTGGTGATTTTAGATACCTTTGGATGATTTTAGGCTGGACCAGATACTTTCAGGCTGGATTTTAGTCACATTTGAAAGATTTACGGGTGATCTTAAGCCATTTCTTGAGGGCTATAAAACACTTGGGGCAGTTTTAAGCCCCTTTGGTTGGATTTTAGAGCCCTCTGGATACATTTAATCCCATTTGGTTGGTGTCAGGCCGAACCATGTGGATGTAGGCTGCATTTGATGCCCTTTTGGGTGATTTTGGGTCAAACCGGGCTTTTTTAGGACAGCGCGTCCCCCTGGCCCCGCTCCCTTCCCCTCACGGTTCCGCCCTTTCCTCGCTCCTTTCCCCTCATGGTTCAGGATCCCGGAGCGGGGGAGGAGGAGGAGGGAGGGAGGAAGAGGCGCAGCGGCAGCAGGGAGCAGCCGGAGGAGAGGAGAGAAGGAATCGCGTGGCCCTGGCGCTGCCTGAGCTCGCAGCACCCCGGGAGCATCGCCCCCATCCCGCAGGTGCCCAGGGAGGGGGAGCTCGGCCCAAATATCCTGGGGGGTGCCTGGGTTCGGGTTCTTTGGGAGGGATGTTTGGAGCTGGCAGGGCTCCAAAGCCGAGCCGCAGCTGGCCCTCGGGGGGACATCGGGGGGTCCCCGAGAGGTGTTTTTGGGGGATCCCAGTGTGAGTGGCGGCAGAGCCCCGTCGGGGGGACACCGGTTTTGGGGAGCCCCAGGAGAGCCGCGGCTGCCCTGAGCGGGAGCCCCGAGAGAGGAGAGCCCCAGAAGCCCCAGCGGGGAACCCGAGAGGGGGGGACCCCTGGCAGTGCCGGCACCCCGGCAATGGGGGGTGCTGGGGCTGGAGGGGCGGCATGGCCGGGAAAGGGGTGCGGGGCTCCCGGGGCCGCCAGGGGCTGCTCCCAGCAGGAGCCCAGTTGCTGACAGTCATTCCCCATTATGATACAATTTGCCCCCAGCACTGCTCCCGTTGTTCCCACTTTCATCCCGTGTGTTCCCAGTTCTCCCACTTGCCCCCAGAATAGTCCCAGTCACTCCCAGTAAGATCCCAGTATGAGTCCAGTATGATCCCAGTCTCTCCCAGCAGGGCCCCAGTCACTCACCCTTGTCCCCAGTTGCCCCCAGCGTGGTCCCAGTTGCCCCCAGCACATTCCCAGTGGCTCCATATGTGTCCCAGTCCTAGTGCAATGATGGGGAATACCAAACGCACTTGAGGCATCACGTACGGTTAACACCAAAGCTGTGGCTATGTTTGTGATGGGGTCATAGGTAAAGTTCACTAGGTTCCACCGGGATTGGAATTCCTTTTCAAAATCAGCGGCACTGTCCCAAACTATTTTCCGAATCTCAGTAGGAAAAGTGCCTTCTTCACCTTCTCTTATAATCGAGGCAGCAACCGACTGCATCCCTAATTGAGCCTGGATACAGCTGAGAGCTAAAGAAACGTTCTTTTGTGTGGCACCGAGTGCATCAATTACCAATTTGTGATCATTTACGCTTGCTTCCTCCCAACTTGGTAATATGTTTGATAGCAAGCGCTGATGTCTTCCCAAGGCCAAGAAGGACGACTGCAGTGGTTGTTGGAATTTGGTCAAATCTAGTGGTGGCAGCCAATGTGTTCATTAATACTTCTGAATCAATGCTATTTAGAATTCCCAATCCTGTTCCCACAGCACCGGTTATGTCTCTTAGCATCCGTCTTTTAGAAGGGTTCCGCTGTCGCAACCAGGTCGTCCAACCCTGAAAAGAAGTTTTTTTTCCATCAGCAAAATCAGGGGTATTTAACCCCATCGTTTGGGAATTGGGGAGTGTTTGACACCCCAGGATCTGGGATTTGGAGGGTTTGATCCTAAAATTTGGGGTTCGGGGCTGGGGGTGGGGGTAGGGCTTGACATCCCAGAGTTTGGGTTTGAGGGTGTTTGACCCCCCCAGTGTTTGAACCCCCAGGATTTGGGGTCGGGGGGAGCTGACCCCAGGATCTGGGGTGTTTGACCCGCTGGGTTTGGGGTCGGGGTTGAGAGCAGAGCCATTTCCTGGAAACAGCGGCGGGACCGGGACTGGGAACAGGATCGGGATCGGGAATGCGAGTGGGATCGGGGTCGGGAATGAGATCGGGAATGGGAACAGAAATGGGAATGGGATTGGGATCGGGAACAGGATCAGGAACGGGATTGGGCTCGGGAAGGGGAGAGGCCCTGGCCCAATAATGGACCCCTCCCCCAGGGAGCGACCCTGCCCCAATCCCGGGATGGAGCAATCCCCTCAATCCTAGACCCCTCCCCAATTCCCAAACCCTCCCCAATGCCAGCCCCTGACCCAGTCCCAGACCCCTGCCCAGTCGCTGAACGGACCCTCCCTCAATCCCAGCCCGCCCCGATCCGGATCGGAGCCATCCCCGGAGCCTCCCCCATTCCCGGACCGGACCCTTCAATCCCTTTTTGGGGCGGCTCCTGCCGCTTCCAGCCCATTTTTGGGGGATCCAAACGGCTCCGGGGACCCTCCCCACTTTGGGGGTGTTGGGGTGGCCCCAGGGCCGCCCCGAGGGCCGAGGGGGGATGGAAACCCCCAAAGCCGGGGGGCTCCTGGGGGTCCCCAGTTCCCCCCGTCCCCACCCCAAAACAGCTCCTGGCCAATCAGAGCGCGCGGCGCTGCTGACAACTCAGTTGCCGGGCCGGCGATTTTCAGGCAATCAGCGCCTGCGATAGCGCTGCTCATCGGTTGCCAGGCAGATCACAGCGCTTCTCAATGCGCTAGCCAATCAGAGACTGCGCGGGGCCATTTCTAGCCAATCAGAGCGCTTGTTCTCGATGACTCCTCAGTCGCCAGGCGGAGCCGCAGCGCCCAGCGCTCCCCGGGAGCGGAATTTGGGGAGTGGGGAGGTGACCCTGGGGATGGGGATGGGGCGTGCGGGGGCAGCTGGGGCCGGACTGGTGGCACTGGTGGTGCTGAGAGCCCCCCCGGCCGCGGGGGTCGCGGTGAGAAGGGGTTGGGGGCCCCAAATCAAACCAAAGAGGGATCGGGACCCCCCCCCACGGAGCAGGAGGGGCCTGGAACCCCCAAAACCAAACACGGGGGAGGGGAGCGGGGACTGCGGGAACGATGGGGAAGGTGGGGGAAAGAGGGGGATGGGACACCCAAAAAGGATCAAGACAACTTGAGGTGGCCACCTTTCTATGTGGATGGTAGCCAATGGTAGCCAATGCTTTTTCCCAGTCCATGGGATCCCAGTCTGTGCAATCCCAGTCGATGTGGTCCCAGTCCATAGAATCTCAACCCAGTTTATCCCAGTGTGTACCGTCCTGATCCCTATGGTCCCATTCCATATGGTCCCAGTCCATAGGATCTCAGTCCAGGTGATCTCAGCCCATGTTTGATCCCAGTCTGTGTGGTTCTGCACACACTGCCAGGGTCTGAAATTCCAGTCACCAGCCAGGAAAAAATGTTCCTGCCCTTGAATGTCCTTGCTGTCCTCTCAACGAGTTAGAATAAAACTAAAAATCAATAAATTTGAATTTAAATAAAATAGAATAAAAATGAAATTTAAAAATTTCAACTCTTACAACCTTCCTAGGGCTCCGCTGCCGGAATCAGCAGGAGTGGTGTTGGCCTCTTCAGGGGAGTTAGAGTGGGACCCGACCAGAGCGGGGGCCCTTAAACCCCAAAAATCCACCCTGGGGGGCAAAACATCCCCTACAGCGGCTTGGAGTGAGTCCCCCAGAAAAATGTCACTTAAAGCTGTCATGATCACCCCTGAAAAGGGGCTTGTGGGGCTGTGGCCCCACAAACACCTGAAAATGGGGAGGAAAAAACACCCTTGGAGGGGTGAGGTCCCCCCAAACATCCCTAAAAAGAGAAAAACTCCTCTTCAGAGGGGCCTGAAGACCCTTCAGGGCACTCGAGGAGGGACAAGATCCCCTCCTCTGCTGGGGCCTCTCCGAGCCGGGAGCTCTCCCGTTGGCGGCTGCCCTCGGGGGAGCCCCGAACGACGGCGGCTCCTGGGCTGAGCCCCCCTCAGCCGGGGCTGTGGAGGGAACTGGGGGGGCTGGGACGGGGCCTGGGGCTCCTGGGGTGACCTGGGGGAGCCTCAGTGGGTCCCACCTCCCCCTGTGCCCCCTCTCCCACCCCCTTCCCAATATTGCCCCCAAACAAAAGCTTGTGGCTGTGCCAGCGCCCCCACTGACCTCCAGCCCTGGGAACCTGGAGCAAGCGGAAACCACAACTTTGCAAATGCTACCTGTGCCTGAAGCAAATGGAAAGAGAACTGGGGTGTGAAAAATAAAGCTTGTTTATTTTCAGAAAAACAGCAAAGAAAACACAGAACACATTTACATTGTAAGAATATTTGTAACAACAACTATCTATGGAACGTATATACCTAAGAACATATCTAACAAAAGTCTATGAAACGTATTTACAGAAGACAAAAAGAAGCCCTAAAACCTATAGCCTAAAGACAACAACAAACTCTACAACGTATGTACAAAAGGGTGGCATCTCTGTCCGGGATCTCCATCGGTCCTTGAGGAAAAGCAAGAGGCACGGTCACTCCAATCAGGCAGAGAGGCCTCTTCCATGTGCCCCCAGGCTGGCCCAGCAAGCGCAGCACAGGCTGGGGATGGCCACCAGAACCCAATGCACCGGGTCCCGCATCCCTGAGCAGGGACCACCCAGCCCAGTCCCAGCCTGGCAGCAGGGGACCCGCTCTGCCTGTGGGGACCACATGCCTGTCCTGCTGCTGGTATTGCTCTTCATCCCAAGATCATGGCCTCTTCCTCATCTTTCTCATCAATGTCCATGTCCTCAAGGTACTCTTCCATTTCCACGTCCATCTCCTCTTCCACATCTACCTCCATCTCTTCTTCACCAGTCTCTTCTCCATCCACTTCCATCTCCTCCTCTGGATCCATCTCCATGTCCACCTCCATCTCTTCCTCTCCAGTCTCTTCTCCATCCACTTCCATCTTCTCCTCTGTATCAATCTCCATGTCAACCTCCATCTCTTCCTCTCCACTCTCTTCTCCATCCACTTCCATCGCCTCCTCTGTATCCATCTGCATGTCCACCTCCATCTCTTCCTCTCCACTCTCTTCTCCATCCACTTCCATCTCCTCCTCTGTATCAATCTCCATGTCCACCTCCATCGCATTGTCTCCACTCTCTTCGCCATCCACTTCCATCTCCTCCTCTCTATCAGCCTGCATGTCCACCTCCATCTCGTCCTCTCTCTCGGTGACAGCCTGCAGAGGTAGCAACACCTCAGAGTGGGGTCCCTGTCCCACCCCATCCCCACAGAACTCCAGCCCAGCCGGGCAGCTGGGGGGTGTCCACCTCCATGGAATGGCACTGTACCTTCCTCAGGACAAATGTGAGCATCCTGCAGGGACGGATGACAAAATCCAGGCAACAGAGAGCTTTCAGGACTGATGGCAGTATCAGGGCGCAGGTGACGAGAAGAGTGACAGGGAACATGGTGAAGGGTGAGCTGGCACGAGGGCTGGCACAGGGTGGGCTGACACAAGGGCCAGTGGTTGTGTTGTGCTCTTTGCTGGACGCTGGAAGTTCCTGCTGGAACATCACACCTGTGACATCACAGTGGATCTAAGCATCTTGTTCCGAGCTGAGCAATCTTCCCCAGCCCATGCTGCTCACAGCCCTGTTGCCAAGGATGGGGCATCCACAGCCTGGGCCAGTGCCTCAGCAGCCTCCGTGTAAAAGAGCAGCTCCCTCAGATCCAACTTCAATCAGCCTCCTGCAGTTGAAAGCCATCCCCCCTTGTCCTGTTGCCACGGGCCCGGCTGAACACTGTCCCTGTCTTTCCTGTGGGACCCTTCCAGTCCTGCAGAGCTGCAGGGAGGCCTCCCCAGTGTCTCCTGTTTCCAGGCTGAGCATCCCCAGCCCCACTTGGACGGCAGTCAGGTAGATCAGGGGGAGTCAAGGCTGAAGTCAAACAGCATCAGGAACTGAGAGGTGGAAGCTTTAGGCCCAGGTTTGCCTCTATAATAACAGTGGAGGGGAAGATGGTGGGACACTGGCTCTGTTCTAACCGCTGATTATTTTCTTTTTTTTTTTTTTTCCCTTCTTTTCTGTCATGCTAATGCAGGTGTTGCTGTTTGCAAGGAAGCTTGGCACAATATCCATTGTCTTCTCCATTTGTGAAACACCGAGCAGAGTCTGGGCAGGCTGATGATGCAGAGCAAAACCTGCAAATACACCGGTGATCCTGAGCCTGGAGGGTGCAGCTAAACCCGGCCAAAAATAATTTCTGGAAAGTCAAGCCTGGTTTACATTTTCTTGAATTTGGCTATTCCTGAACCGGGGGAGAGGGCTTTCTGGGGAGGGGGTGCCACAGGGTTCCCCCCCCCCCCCCCATTTTTGGGAGGTTTCCCATGGTGCCCCCTCCCCAAAAAGCACCGCGGACCCCCTGAGGTGGCTCCTGTTCCACCGGCCGGTGCCCCCTGATCCAGGACGGCCCCCGGTGAGTCTGGGGCGCTCTGGGGGGATTTTGGGGAGATTTTGGCGGCATGTATGGGCTTTGGGGGATTTTGTTGGGAGATTAGGGGGAATTATTGGATTTTGGAGAGAATTACTGGGTTTGTGGGGTTATGGGGGTTTTGTGGGTTTTGAGGATTTTGGATTTTAGGGATTTTTTAGGGTTTTGGGGTGGTTATTTTTTGGGGGTTTATTGAAATTTTTGGGCTTTTTTTTTTTTTTTTTTTTTTTTTTTTTTTTTTTTTAATTTTGGTGGGTTCCATTGGGATTTTGTGGGATTCTTTGGTGTTTAGGAGTTTTTAATTGGGATTTTTGGGGGATTTTGGAGGGTTTCAGTGGAATTTTGGGGGGCTTTGGAGTTGTCCCAGGGTGTGGGGAAGGGCTGAGAGGCACCAAAGTCTCCTTTAAACCCCTGAAAGTCCCAATAAACCCCATGAAATCGCAATTAAATTTCACAAATTCCCATTAGAACACCCTCGAATCCCAATAAAAGCCCACAAAATCCCAATTAAACCCCACAAATCCTCCCAAAAATGTCTCCAAAACCACAACAAGCCCCACAAAATACTCACGAGTCCAAAGAAATCTTGACAACAACCTAGAAAAAACCTACAAAACCCCCCCTAATCCCCACTAAAATTCCTAACAAACCCAAATCCCCAAAGAATCCCACTAAATGCCCCCACAATTCCAATAAATTGCCTCCAAATCCCCTAAAAATCCCAATAAAACCCAGAAATAATTCCAGAGGATCCCACAAAATCCCCACAAAATCCCAGTAAAACCTTCCAAAATTCTAAAGAAAACACAAAAAATTTCAATTAACCCCCAAATACCCCCAGGAAAACAACTTCCCCCTCAAAGCACCAATAAAACCCCTCAAAACCAAACTCCCCAAAATCCCCCAACTGCCTCCAAACCCAATAATTCTCCCCAAAAACCCCAACAATTCCCCATAAACTCCCAACACAATTCCCCAAAGCCCAAAAAAGCCCCAGATGCCCAAACCCCTCCCGAGCCCTCCCTGGTCCCTCCCGGTCCCGCCCAGGCCCGTCCGGGGCCGCGGCCAAAACTGCCCGGAGCGAACGCGGAGGTCCCGGAGCCACCCCGGAGCCGATCCCGGGCTCGGCCTCGGGCTCGGCCCCTTTGGGGGATTTTGGGCCGAACCGGGCAGGTTTAGGGTGGGCTTCAGATCCCTTGCGGGGATCCCGAGCCTTTTTGGGTGGATTTTCAGCCCCTGTGGCTGATTTGAGGCCGAATCTGGTGGGGTTTAGGGGGGATTTCAGACCCCTTTGGATGATTTTAGGCCCATGTGGGTGGGGCTGGGGCCCATTTGAGTGAGTTTAGGAAAAACTGGGCCCATATGGGTGAATCCTAATCCTGTGTGGGTGTATTTAGGTCCCTTTTTTGTGTATTTTGGGTGCATTTAAGTAGGGTTTTTTGCTGCTTTGGGCAATTTTAGGTTGAACCAAGCCTTTTTAGGGTGATTTTAGGTCTTCTTGTGTTGGTGTCAGGGACATTTTGGTGATTTTAGATACCTTTGGATGATTTTAGGCTGGACCAGATACTTTCAGGCTGGATTTTAGTCACATTTGAAAGATTTACGGGTGATCTTAAGCCATTTCTTGAGGGCTATAAAACACTTGGGGCAGTTTTAAGCCCCTTTGGTTGGATTTTAGAGCCCTCTGGATACTTTTAATCCCATTTGGTTGGTGTCAGGCCGAACCATGTGGATGTAGGCTGCATTTGATGCCCTTTTGGGTGATTTTGGGTCAAACCGGGCTTTTTTAGGACAGCGCGTCCCCCTGGCCCCGCTCCTTTCCCCTCACGGTTCCGCCCTTTCCTCGCTCCTTTCCCCTCATGGTTCTGCCCTTTCCTCGCTCCTTTCCCCTCATGGTTCAGGATCCCGGAGCGGGGGAGGAGGAGGAGGGAGGGAGGAAGAGGCGCAGCGGCAGCAGGGAGCAGCCGGAGGAGAGGAGAGAAGGAATCGCGTGGCCCTGGCGCTGCCTGAGCTCGCAGCACCCCGGGAGCATCGCCCCCATCCCGCAGGTGCCCAGGGAGGGGGAGCTCGGCCCAAATATCCTGGGGGGTGCCTGGGTTCGGGTTCTTTGGGAGGGATGTTTGGAGCTGGCAGGGCTCCAAAGCCGAGCCGCAGCTGGCCCTCGGGGGGACATCGGGGGGTCCCCGAGAGGTGTTTTTGGGGGATCCCAGTGTGAGTGGCGGCAGAGCCCCGTCGGGGGGACACCGGTTTTGGGGAGCCCCAGGAGAGCCGCGGCTGCCCTGAGCGGGAGCCCCGAGAGAGGAGAGCCCCAGAAGCCCCAGCGGGGAACCCGAGAGGGGGGGACCCCTTGCAGTGCCGGCACCCCGGCAATGGGGGGTGCTGGGGCTGGAGGGGCGGCATGGCCGGGAAAGGGGTGCGGGGCTCCCGGGGCCGCCAGGGGCTGCTCCCAGCAGGAGCCCAGTTGCTGCCAGTCACTCCCCATTATGATACAATTTGCCCCCAGCACTGCTCCCGTTGTTCCCACTTTCATCCCGTGTGTTCCCAGTTCTCCCACTTGCCCCCAGAATAGTCCCAGTCACTCCCAGTAAGATCCCAGTATGAGTCCAGTATGATCCCAGTCTCTCCCAGCAGGGCCCCAGTCACTCACCCTTGTCCCCAGTTGCCCCCAGCGTGGTCCCAGTTGCCCCCAGCACATTCCCAGTGGCTCCATATGTGTCCCAGTCCTAGTGTAATGATGGGGAATACCAAACGCACTTGAGGCATCACGTACGGTTAACACCAAAGCTGTGGCTATGTTTGTGATGGGGTCATAGGTAAAGTTCACTAGGTTCCACCAGGATTGGAATTCCTTTTCAAAATCAGCGGCACTGTCCCAAACTATTTTCCGAATCTCAGTAGGAAAAGTGCCTTCTTCACCTTCTCTTATAATCGAGGCAGCAACCGACTGCATCCCTAATTGAGCCTGGATACAGCTGAGAGCTAAAGAAACGTTCTTTTGTGTGGCACCGAGTGCATCAATTACCAATTTGTGATCATTTACGCTTGCTTCCTCCCAACTTGGTAATATGTTTGATAGCAAGCGCTGATGTCTTCCCAAGGCCAAGAAGGACGACTGCAGTGGTTGTTGGAATTTGGTCAAATCTAGTGGTGGCAGCCAATGTGTTCATTAATACTTCTGAATCAATGCTATTTAGAATTCCCAATCCTGTTCCCACAGCACCGGTTATGTCTCTTAGCATCCGTCTTTTAGAAGGGTTCCGCTGTCGCAACCAGGTCGTCCAACCCTGAAAAGAAGTTTTTTTTCCATCAGCAAAATCAGGGGTATTTAACCCCATCGTTTGGGAATTGGGGAGTGTTTGACACCCCAGGATCTGGGATTTGGAGGGTTTGATCCTAAAATTTGGGGTTCGGGGCTGGGGGTGGGGGTAGGGCTTGACATCCCAGAGTTTGGGTTTGAGGGTGTTTGACCCCCCCAGTGTTTGAACCCCCAGGATTTGGGGTCGGGGGGAGTTGACCCCAGGATCTGGGGTGTTTGACCCGCTGGGTTTGGGGTCGGGGTTGAGAGCAGAGCCATTTCCTGGAAACAGCGGCGGGACCGGGACTGGGAACAGGATCGGGATCGGGAATGGGAGTGGGATCGGGGTCGGGAATGAGATCGGGAATGGGAACAGAAATGGGAATGGGATTGGGATCGGGAACAGGATCAGGAACGGGATTGGGCTCGGGAAGGGGAGAGGCCCTGGCCCAATAATGGACCCCTCCCCCAGGGAGCGACCCTGCCCCAATCCCGGGATGGAGCAATCCCCTCAATCCTAGACCCCTCCCCAATTCCCAAACCCTCCCCAATGCCAGCCCCTGACCCAGTCCCAGACCCCTGCCCAGTCGCTGAACGGACCCTCCCTCAATCCCAGCCCGCCCCGATCCGGATGGGAGCCATCCCCGGAGCCTCCCCCATTCCCGGACCGGACCCTTCAATCCCTTTTTGGGGCGGCTCCTGCCGCTTCCAGCCCATTTTTGGGGGATCCAAACGGCTCCGGGGACCCTCCCCACTTTGGGGGTGTTGGGGTGGCCCCAGGGCCGCCCCGAGGGCCGAGGGGGGATGGAAACCCCCAAAGCCGGGGGGCTCCTGGGGGTCCCCAGTTCCCCCCGTCCCCACCCCAAAACAGCTCCTGGCCAATCAGAGTGCGCGGCGCTGCTGACAACTCAGTTGCCGGGCCGGCGATTTTCAGGCAATCAGCGCCTGCGATGGCGCTGCTCATCGGTTGCCAGGCAGACCAAAACGCTTCTCAATGCGCTAGCCAATCAGAGACTGCGCGGGGCCATTTCTAGCCAATCAGAGCACTTGTTCTCGATGACTCCTCAGTCGCCAGGCGGACCCGCAGCGCCCAGCGCTCCCCGGGAGCGGAATTTGGGGAGGGGGGAGGTGACCCTGGGGATGGGGATGGGGCGTGCGGGGGCAGCTGGGGCCGGACTGGTGGCACTGGTGGTGCTGAGAGCCCCCCCGGCCGCGGGGGTCGCGGTGAGAAGGGGTTGGGGGCCCCAAATCAAACCAAAGAGGGATCGGGACCCCCCCACGGAGCAGGAGGGGCCTGGAACCCCCAAAACCAAACACGGGGGAGGGGAGCGGGGACTGCGGGAACGATGGGGAAGGCGGGGGAAAGAGGGGGATGGGACACCCAAAAAGGATCAAGACAACTTGAGGTGGCCACCTTTCTATGTGGATGGTAGCCAATGGTAGCCAATGCTTTTTCCCAGTCCATGGGATCCCAGTCTGTGCAATCCCAGTCGATGTGGTCCCAGTCCATAGAATCTCAACCCAGTTTATCCCAGTGTGTACCGTCCTGATCCCTATGGTCCCATTCCATATGGTCCCAGTCCATAGGATCTCAGTCCAGGTGATCCCAGCCCATGTTTGATCCCAGTCTGTGTGGTTCTGCACACACTGCCAGGGTCTGAAATTCCAGTCACCAGCCAGGAAAAAATGTTCCTGCCCTTGAATGTCCTTGCTGTCCTCTCAACG
The DNA here is from genome assembly GCF_031753505.1 of Anomalospiza imberbis. Taxonomy (NCBI): domain Eukaryota; kingdom Metazoa; phylum Chordata; class Aves; order Passeriformes; family Viduidae; genus Anomalospiza; species Anomalospiza imberbis. Next base: position 193,634 of record NW_027100202.1, read on the forward strand.
AGTTATAATAAAACTAAAAATCAATAAATTTGAATTTAAATAAAATAGAATAAAAATGAAATTTAAAAATTTCAACTCTTACAACCTTCCTAGGGCTCCGCTGCCGGAATCAGCAGGAGTGGTGTTGGCCTCTTCAGGGGAGTTAGAGTGGGACCCGACCAGAGCGGGGGCCCTTAAACCCCAAAAATCCACCCTGGGGGGCAAAACATCCCCTACAGCGGCTTGGAGTGAGTCCCCCAGAAAAATGTCACTTAAAGCTGTCATGATCACCCCTGAAAAGGGGCTTGTGGGGCTGTGGCCCCACAAACACCTGAAAATGGGGAGGAAAAAACACCCTTGGAGGGGTGAGGTCCCCCCAAACATCCCTAAAAAGAGAAAAACTCCTCTTCAGAGGGGCCTGAAGACCCTTCAGGGCACTCGAGGAGGGACAAGATCCCCTCCTCTGCTGGGGCCTCTCCGAGCCGGGAGCTCTCCCGTTGGCGGCTGCCCTCGGGGGAGCCCCGAACGACGGCGGCTCCTGGGCTGAGCCCCCCTCAGCCGGGGCTGTGGAGGGAACTGGGGGGGCTGGGACGGGGCCTGGGGGTCCTGGGGTGACCTGGGGGAGCCTCAGTGGGTCCCACCTCCCCCTGTGCCCCCTCTCCCACCCCCTTCCCAATATTGCCCCCAAACAAAAGCTTGTGGCTGTGCCAGCGCCCCCACTGACCTCCAGCCCTGGGAACCTGGAGCAAGCGGAAACCACAACTTTGCAAATGCTACCTGTGCCTGAAGCAAATGGAAAGAGAACTGGGGTGTGAAAAATAAAGCTTGTTTATTTTCAGAAAAACAGCAAAGAAAACACAGAACACATTTACATTGTAAGAATATTTGTAACAACAACTATCTATGGAACGTATATACCTAAGAACATATCTAACAAAAGTCTATGAAACGTATTTACAGAAGACAAAAAGAAGCCCTAAAACCTATAGCCTAAAGACAACAACAAACTCTACAACGTATGTACAAAAGGGTGGCATCTCTATCCGGGATCTCCATCGGTCCTTGAGGAAAAGCAAGAGGCACGGTCACTCCAATCAGGCAGAGAGGCCTCTTCCATGTGCCCCCAGGCTGGCCCAGCAAGCGCAGCACAGGCTGGGGATGGCCACCAGAACCCAATGCACCGGGTCCCGCATCCCTGAGCAGGGACCACCCAGCCCAGTCCCAGCCTGGCAGCAGGGGACCCGCTCTGCCTGTGGGGACCACATGCCTGTCCTGCTGCTGGTATTGCTCTTCATCCCAAGATCATGGCCTCTTCCTCATCTTTCTCATCAATGTCCATGTCCTCAAGGTACTCTTCCATTTCCACGTCCATCTCCTCTTCCACATCTACCTCCATCTCTTCTTCACCAGTCTCTTCTCCATCCACTTCCATCTCCTCCTCTGGATCCATCTCCATGTCCACCTCCATCTCTTCCTCTCCAGTCTCTTCTCCATCCACTTCCATCTTCTCCTCTGTATCAATCTCCATGTCAACCTCCATCTCTTCCTCTCCACTCTCTTCTCCATCCACTTCCATCGCCTCCTCTGTATCCATCTGCATGTCCACCTCCATCTCTTCCTCTCCACTCTCTTCTCCATCCACTTCCATCTCCTCCTCTGTATCAATCTCCATGTCCACCTCCATCGCATTGTCTCCACTCTCTTCGCCATCCACTTCCATGTCCTCCTCTCTATCAGCCTGCATGTCCACCTCCATCTCGTCCTCTCTCTCGGTGACAGCCTGCAGAGGTAGCAACACCTCAGAGTGGGGTCCCTGTCCCACCCCATCCCCACAGAACTCCAGCCCAGCCGGGCAGCTGGGGGGTGTCCACCTCCATGGAATGGCACTGTACCTTCCTCAGGACAAATGTGAGCATCCTGCAGGGACGGATGACAAAATCCAGGCAACAGAGAGCTTTCAGGACTGATGGCAGTATCAGGGCGCAGGTGACGAGAAGAGTGACAGGGAACATGGTGAAGGGTGAGCTGGCACGAGGGCTGGCACAGGGTGGGCTGACACAAGGGCCAGTGGTTGTGTTGTGCTCTTTGCTGGACGCTGGAAGTTCCTGCTGGAACATCACACCTGTGACATCACAGTGGATCTAAGCATCTTGTTCCGAGCTGAGCAATCTTCCCCAGCCCATGCTGCTCACAGCCCTGTTGCCAAGGATGGGGCATCCACAGCCTGGGCCAGTGCCTCAGCAGCCTCCGTGTAAAAGAGCAGCTCCCTCAGATCCAACTTCAATCAGCCTCCTGCAGTTGAAAGCCATCCCCCCTTGTCCTGTTGCCACGGGCCCGGCTGAACACTGTCCCTGTCTTTCCTGTGGGACCCTTCCAGTCCTGCAGAGCTGCAGGGAGGCCTCCCCAGTGTCTCCTGTTTCCAGGCTGAGCATCCCCAGCCCCACTTGGACGGCAGTCAGGTAGATCAGGGGGAGTCAAGGCTGAAGTCAAACAGCATCAGGAACTGAGAGGTGGAAGCTTTAGGCCCAGGTTTGCCTCTATAATAACAGTGGAGGGGAAGATGGTGGGACACTGGCTCTGTTCTAACCGCTGATTATTTTCTTTTTTTTTTTTTTTCCCTTCTTTTCTGTCATGCTGATGCAGGTGTTGCTGTTTGCAAGGAAGCTTGGCACAATATCCATTGTCTTCTCCATTTGTGAAACACCGAGCAGAGTCTGGGCAGGCTGATGATGCAGAGCAAAACCTGCAAATACACCGGTGATCCTGAGCCTGGAGGGTGCAGCTAAACCCGGCCAAAAATAATTTCTGGAAAGTCAAGCCTGGTTTACATTTTCTTGAATTTGGCTATTCCTGAACCGGGGGAGAGGGCTTTCTGGGGAGGGGGTGCCACAGGGTTCCCCCCCCCCCCCCATTTTTGGGAGGTTTCCCATGGTGCCCCCTCCCCAAAAAGCACCGCGGGCCCCCTGAGGTGGCTCCTGTTCCACCGGCCGGTGCCCCCTGATCCAGGACGGCCCCCGGTGAGTCTGGGGCGCTCTGGGGGGATTTTGGGGAGATTTTGGCGGCATGTATGGGCTTTGGGGGATTTTGTTGGGAGATTAGGGGGAATTATTGGATTTTGGAGAGAATTACTGGGTTTGTGGGGTTATGGGGGTTTTGTGGGTTTTGAGGATTTTGGATTTTAGGGATTTTTTAGGGTTTTGGGGTGGTTATTTTTTGGGGGTTTATTGAAATTTTTGGGCTTTTTTTTTTTTTTTTTTTTTTTTTTTTTTTTAATTTTGGTGGGTTCCATTGGGATTTTGTGGGATTCTTTGGTGTTTAGGAGTTTTTAATTGGGATTTTTGGGGGATTTTGGAGGGTTTCAGTGGAATTTTGGGGGGCTTTGGAGTTGTCCCAGGGTGTGGGGAAGGGCTGAGAGGCACCAAAGTCTCCTTTAAACCCCTGAAAGTCCCAATAAACCCCATGAAATCGCAATTAAATTTCACAAATTCCCATTAGAACACCCTCGAATCCCAATAAAAGCCCACAAAATCCCAATTAAACCCCACAAATCCTCCCAAAAATGTCTCCAAAACCACAACAAGCCCCACAAAATACTCACGAGTCCAAAGAAATCTTGACAACAACCAAGAAAAAACCTACAAAACCCCCCCTAATCCCCACTAAAATTCCTAACAAACCCAAATCCCCAAAGAATCCCACTAAATGCCCCCACAATTCCAATAAATTGCCTCCAAATCCCCTAAAAATCCCAATAAAACCCAGAAATAATTCCAGAGGATCCCACAAAATCCCCACAAAATCCCAGTAAAACCTTCCAAAATTCTAAAGAAAACACAAAAAATTTCAATTAACCCCCAAATACCCCCAGGAAAACAACTTCCCCCTCAAAGCACCAATAAAACCCCTCAAAACCAAACTCCCCAAAATCCCCCAACTGCCTCCAAACCCAATAATTCTCCCCAAAAACCCCAACAATTCCCCATAAACTCCCAACACAATTCCCCAAAGCCCAAAAAAGCCCCAGATGCCCAAACCCCTCCCGAGCCCTCCCTGGTCCCTCCCGGTCCCGCCCAGGCCCGTCCGGGGCCGCGGCCAAAACTGCCCGGAGCGAACGCGGAGGTCCCGGAGCCACCCCGGAGCCGATCCCGGGCTCGGCCTCGGGCTCGGCCCCTTTGGGGGATTTTGGGCCGAACCGGGCAGGTTTAGGGTGGGCTTCAGATCCCTTGCGGGGATCCCGAGCCTTTTTGGGTGGATTTTCAGCCCCTGTGGCTGATTTGAGGCCGAATCTGGTGGGGTTTAGGGGGGATTTCAGACCCCTTTGGATGATTTTAGGCCCATGTGGGTGGGGCTGGGGCCCATTTGAGTGAGTTTAGGAAAAACTGGGCCCATATGGGTGAATCCTAATCCTGTGTGGGTGTATTTAGGTCCCTTTTTTGTGTATTTTGGGTGCATTTAAGTAGGGTTTTTTGCTGCTTTGGGCAATTTTAGGTTGAACCAAGCCTTTTTAGGGTGATTTTAGGTCTTCTTGTGTTGGTGTCAGGGACATTTTGGTGATTTTAGATACCTTTGGATGATTTTAGGCTGGACCAGATACTTTCAGGCTGGATTTTAGTCACATTTGAAAGATTTACGGGTGATCTTAAGCCATTTCTTGAGGGCTATAAAACACTTGGGGCAGTTTTAAGCCCCTTGGGTTGGATTTTAGAGCCCTCTGGATACTTTTAATCCCATTTGGTTGGTGTCAGGCCGAACCATGTGGATGTAGGCTGCATTTGATGCCCTTTTGGGTGATTTTGGGTCAAACCGGGCTTTTTTAGGACAGCGCGTCCCCCTGGCCCCGCTCCTTTCCCCTCACGGTTCCGCCCTTTCCTCGCTCCTTTCCCCTCATGGTTCTGCCCTTTCCTCGCTCCTTTCCCCTCATGGTTCAGGATCCCGGAGCGGGGGAGGAGGAGGAGGGAGGGAGGAAGAGGCGCAGCGGCAGCAGGGAGCAGCCGGAGGAGAGGAGAGAAGGAATCGCGTGGCCCTGGCGCTGCCTGAGCTCGCAGCACCCCGGGAGCATCGCCCCCATCCCGCAGGTGCCCAGGGAGGGGGAGCTCGGCCCAAATATCCTGGGGGGTGCCTGGGTTCGGGTTCTTTGGGAGGGATGTTTGGAGCTGGCAGGGCTCCAAAGCCGAGCCGCAGCTGGCCCTCGGGGGGACATCGGGGGGTCCCCGAGAGGTGTTTTTGGGGGATCCCAGTGTGAGTGGCGGCAGAGCCCCGTCGGGGGGACACCGGTTTTGGGGAGCCCCAGGAGAGCCGCGGCTGCCCTGAGCGGGAGCCCCGAGAGAGGAGAGCCCCAGAAGCCCCAGCGGGGAACCCGAGAGGGGGGGACCCCTTGCAGTGCCGGCACCCCGGCAATGGGGGGTGCTGGGGCTGGAGGGGCGGCATGGCCGGGAAAGGGGTGCGGGGCTCCCGGGGCCGCCAGGGGCTGCTCCCAGCAGGAGCCCAGTTGCTGCCAGTCACTCCCCATTATGATACAATTTGCCCCCAGCACTGCTCCCGTTGTTCCCACTTTCATCCCGTGTGTTCCCAGTTCTCCCACTTGCCCCCAGAATAGTCCCAGTCACTCCCAGTAAGATCCCAGTATGAGTCCAGTATGATCCCAGTCTCTCCCAGCAGGGCCCCAGTCACTCACCCTTGTCCCCAGTTGCCCCCAGCGTGGTCCCAGTTGCCCCCAGCACATTCCCAGTGGCTCCATATGTGTCCCAGTCCTAGTGCAATGATGGGGAATACCAAACGCACTTGAGGCATCACGTACGGTTAACACCAAAGCTGTGGCTATGTTTGTGATGGGGTCATAGGTAAAGTTCACTAGGTTCCACCAGGATTGGAATTCCTTTTCAAAATCAGCGGCACTGTCCCAAACTATTTTCCGAATCTCAGTAGGAAAAGTGCCTTCTTCACCTTCTCTTATAATCGAGGCAGCAACCGACTGCATCCCTAATTGAGCCTGGATACAGCTGAGAGCTAAAGAAACGTTCTTTTGTGTGGCACCGAGTGCATCAATTACCAATTTGTGATCATTTACGCTTGCTTCCTCCCAACTTGGTAATATGTTTGATAGCAAGCGCTGATGTCTTCCCAAGGCCAAGAAGGACGACTGCAGTGGTTGTTGGAATTTGGTCAAATCTAGTGGTGGCAGCCAATGTGTTCATTAATACTTCTGAATCAATGCTATTTAGAATTCCCAATCCTGTTCCCACAGCACCGGTTATGTCTCTTAGCATCCGTCTTTTAGAAGGGTTCCGCTGTCGCAACCAGGTCGTCCAACCCTGAAAAGAAGTTTTTTTTCCATCAGCAAAATCAGGGGTATTTAACCCCATCGTTTGGGAATTGGGGAGTGTTTGACACCCCAGGATCTGGGATTTGGAGGGTTTGATCCTAAAATTTGGGGTTCGGGGCTGGGGGTGGGGGTAGGGCTTGACATCCCAGAGTTTGGGTTTGAGGGTGTTTGACCCCCCCAGTGTTTGAACCCCCAGGATTTGGGGTCGGGGGGAGTTGACCCCAGGATCTGGGGTGTTTGACCCGCTGGGTTTGGGGTCGGGGTTGAGAGCAGAGCCATTTCCTGGAAACAGCGGCGGGACCGGGACTGGGAACAGGATCGGGATCGGGAATGGGAGTGGGATCGGGGTCGGGAATGAGATCGGGAATGGGAACAGAAATGGGAATGGGATTGGGATCGGGAACAGGATCAGGAACGGGATTGGGCTCGGGAAGGGGAGAGGCCCTGGCCCAATAATGGACCCCTCCCCCAGGGAGCGACCCTGCCCCAATCCCGGGATGGAGCAATCCCCTCAATCCTAGACCCCTCCCCAATTCCCAAACCCTCCCCAATGCCAGCCCCTGACCCAGTCCCAGACCCCTGCCCAGTCGCTGAACGGACCCTCCCTCAATCCCAGCCCGCCCCGATCCGGATCGGAGCCATCCCCGGAGCCTCCCCCATTCCCGGACCGGAGCCTTCAATCCCTTTTTGGGGCGGCTCCTGCCGCTTCCAGCCCATTTTTGGGGGATCCAAACGGCTCCGGGGACCCTCCCCACTTTGGGGGTGTTGGGGTGGCCCCAGGGCCGCCCCGAGGGCCGAGGGGGGATGGAAACCCCCAAAGCCGGGGGGCTCCTGGGGGTCCCCAGTTCCCCCCGTCCCCACCCCAAAACAGCTCCTGGCCAATCAGAGTGCGCGGCGCTGCTGACAACTCAGTTGCCGGGCCGGCGATTTTCAGGCAATCAGCGCCTGCGATAGCGCTGCTCATCGGTTGCCAGGCAGATCAAAACGCTTCTCAATGCGCTAGCCAATCAGAGACTGCGCGGGGCCATTTCTAGCCAATCAGAGCACTTGTTCTCGATGACTCCTCAGTCGCCAGGCGGACCCGCAGCGCCCAGCGCTCCCCGGGAGCGGAATTTGGGGAGGGGGGAGGTGACCCTGGGGATGGGGATGGGGCGTGCGGGGGCAGCTGGGGCCGGACTGGTGGCACTGGTGGTGCTGAGAGCCCCCCCGGCCGCGGGGGTCGCGGTGAGAAGGGGTTGGGGGCCCCAAATTAAACCAAAGAGGGATCGGGACCCCCCCACGGAGCAGGAGGGGCCTGGAACCCCCAAAACCAAACACGGGGGAGGGGAGCGGGGATTGGGGGAACGATGGGGAAGGCGGGGGAAAGAGGGGGATGGGACACCCAAAAAGGATCAAGACAACTTGAGGTGGCCACCTTTCTATGTGGATGGTAGCCAATGGTAGCCAATGCTTTTTCCCAGTCCATGGGATCCCAGTCTGTGCAATCCCAGTCGATGTGGTCCCAGTCCATAGAATCTCAACCCAGTTTATCCCAGTGTGTACCGTCCTGATCCCTATGGTCCCATTCCATATGGTCCCAGTCCATAGGATCTCAGTCCAGGTGATCCCAGCCCATGTTTGATCCCAGTCTGTGTGGTTCTGCACACACTGCCAGGGTCTGAAATTCCAGTCACCAGCCAGGAAAAAATGTTCCTGCCCTTGAATGTCCTTGCTGTCCTCTCAACGAGTTAGAATAAAACTAAAAATCAATAAATTTGAATTTAAATAAAATAGAATAAAAATGAAATTTAAAAATTTCAACTCTTACAACCCTCCTAGGGCTCCGCTGCCGGAATCAGCAGGAGTGGTGTTGGCCTCTTCAGGGGAGTTAGAGTGGGACCCGACCAGAGCGGGGGCCCTTAAACCCCAAAAATCCACCCTGGGGGGCAAAACATCCCCTACAGCGGCTTGGAGTGAGTCCCCCAGAAAAATGTCACTTAAAGCTGTCATGATCACCCCTGAAAAGGGGCTTGTGGGGCTGTGGCCCCACAAACACCTGAAAATGGGGAGGAAAAAACACCCTTGGAGGGGTGAGGTCCCCCCAAACATCCCTAAAAAGAGAAAAACTCCTCTTCAGAGGGGCCTGAAGACCCTTCAGGGCACTCGAGGAGGGACAAGATCCCCTCCTCTGCTGGGGCCTCTCCGAGCCGGGAGCTCTCCCGTTGGCGGCTGCCCTCGGGGGAGCCCCGAACGACGGCGGCTCCTGGGCTGAGCCCCCCTCAGCCGGGGCTGTGGAGGGAACTGGGGGGGCTGGGACGGGGCCTGGGGCTCCTGGGGTGACCTGGGGGAGCCTCAGTGGGTCCCACCTCCCCCTGTGCCCCCTCTCCCACCCCCTTCCCAATATTGCCCCCAAACAAAAGCTTGTGGCTGTGCCAGCGCCCCCACTGACCTCCAGCCCTGGGAACCTGGAGCAAGCGGAAACCACAACTTTGCAAATGCTACCTGTGCCTGAAGCAAATGGAAAGAGAACTGGGGTGTGAAAAATAAAGCTTGTTTATTTTCAGAAAAACAGCAAAGAAAACACAGAACACATTTACATTGTAAGAATATTTGTAACAACAACTATCTATGGAACGTATATACCTAAGAACATATCTAACAAAAGTCTATGAAACGTATTTACAGAAGACAAAAAGAAGCCCTAAAACCTATAGCCTAAAGACAACAACAAACTCTACAACGTATGTACAAAAGGGTGGCATCTCTATCCGGGATCTCCATCGGTCCTTGAGGAAAAGCAAGAGGCACGGTCACTCCAATCAGGCAGAGAGGCCTCTTCCATGTGCCCCCAGGCTGGCCCAGCAAGCGCAGCACAGGCTGGGGATGGCCACCAGAACCCAATGCACCGGGTCCCGCATCCCTGAGCAGGGACCACCCAGCCCAGTCCCAGCCTGGCAGCAGGGGACCCGCTCTGCCTGTGGGGACCACATGCCTGTCCTGCTGCTGGTATTGCTCTTCATCCCAAGATCATGGCCTCTTCCTCATCTTTCTCATCAATGTCCATGTCCTCAAGGTACTCTTCCATTTCCACGTCCATCTCCTCTTCCACATCTACCTCCATCTCTTCTTCACCAGTCTCTTCTCCATCCACTTCCATCTCCTCCTCTGGATCCATCTCCATGTCCACCTCCATCTCTTCCTCTCCAGTCTCTTCTCCATCCACTTCCATCTTCTCCTCTGTATCAATCTCCATGTCAACCTCCATCTCTTCCTCTCCACTCTCTTCTCCATCCACTTCCATCGCCTCCTCTGTATCCATCTGCATGTCCACCTCCATCTCTTCCTCTCCACTCTCTTCTCCATCCACTTCCATCTCCTCCTCTGTATCAATCTCCATGTCCACCTCCATCGCATTGTCTCCACTCTCTTCGCCATCCACTTCCATGTCCTCCTCTCTATCAGCCTGCATGTCCACCTCCATCTCGTCCTCTCTCTCGGTGACAGCCTGCAGAGGTAGCAACACCTCAGAGTGGGGTCCCTGTCCCACCCCATCCCCACAGAACTCCAGCCCAGCCGGGCAGCTGGGGGGTGTCCACCTCCATGGAATGGCACTGTACCTTCCTCAGGACAAATGTGAGCATCCTGCAGGGACGGATGACAAAATCCAGGCAACAGAGAGCTTTCAGGACTGATGGGAGTATCAGGGCGCAGGTGACGAGAAGAGTGACAGGGAACATGGTGAAGGGTGAGCTGGCACGAGGGCTGGCACAGGGTGGGCTGACACAAGGGCCAGTGGTTGTGTTGTGCTCTTTGCTGGACGCTGGAAGTTCCTGCTGGAACATCACACCTGTGACATCACAGTGGATCTAAGCATCTTGTTCCGAGCTGAGCAATCTTCCCCAGCCCATGCTGCTCACAGCCCTGTTGCCAAGGATGGGGCATCCACAGCCTGGGCCAGTGCCTCAGCAGCCTCCGTGTAAAAGAGCAGCTCCCTCAGATCCAACTTCAATCAGCCTCCTGCAGTTGAAAGCCATCCCCCCTTGTCCTGTTGCCACGGGCCCGGCTGAACACTGTCCCTGTCTTTCCTGTGGGACCCTTCCAGTCCTGCAGAGCTGCAGGGAGGCCTCCCCAGTGTCTCCTGTTTCCAGGCTGAGCATCCCCAGCCCCACTTGGACGGCAGTCAGGTAGATCAGGGGGAGTCAAGGCTGAAGTCAAACAGCATCAGGAACTGAGAGGTGGAAGCTTTAGGCCCAGGTTTGCCTCTATAATAACAGTGGAGGGGAAGATGGTGGGACACTGGCTCTGTTCTAACCGCTGATTATTTTCTTTTTTTTTTTTTTTCCCTTCTTTTCTGTCATGCTGATGCAGGTGTTGCTGTTTGCAAGGAAGCTTGGCACAATATCCATTGTCTTCTCCATTTGTGAAACACCGAGCAGAGTCTGGGCAGGCTGATGATGCAGAGCAAAACCTGCAAATACACCGGTGATCCTGAGCCTGGAGGGTGCAGCTAAACCCGGCCAAAAATAATTTCTGGAAAGTCAAGCCTGGTTTACATTTTCTTGAATTTGGCTATTCCTGAACCGGGGGAGAGGGCTTTCTGGGGAGGGGGTGCCACAGGGTTCCCCCCCCCCCCCCATTTTTGGGAGGTTTCCCATGGTGCCCCCTCCCCAAAAAGCACCGCGGGCCCCCTGAGGTGGCTCCTGTTCCACCGGCCGGTGCCCCCTGATCCAGGACGGCCCCCGGTGAGTCTGGGGCGCTCTGGGGGGATTTTGGGGAGATTTTGGCGGCATTTATGGGCTTTGGGGGATTTTGTTGGGAGATTAGGGGGAATTATTGGATTTTGGAGAGAATTACTGGGTTTGTGGGGTTATGGGGGTTTTGTGGGTTTTGAGGATTTTGGATTTTAGGGATTTTTTAGGGTTTTGGGGTGGTTATTTTTTGGGGGTTTATTGAAATTTTTGGGCTTTTTTTTTTTTTTTTTTTTTTTTTTTTTTTAATTTTGGTGGGTTCCATTGGGATTTTGTGGGATTCTTTGGTGTTTAGGAGTTTTTAATTGGGATTTTTGGGGGATTTTGGAGGGTTTCAGTGGAATTTTGGGGGGCTTTGGAGTTGTCCCAGGGTGTGGGGAAGGGCTGAGAGGCACCAAAGTCTCCTTTAAACCCCTGAAAGTCCCAATAAACCCCATGAAATCGCAATTAAATTTCACAAATTCCCATTAGAACACCCTCGAATCCCAATAAAAGCCCACAAAATCCCAATTAAACCCCACAAATCCTCCCAAAAATGTCTCCAAAACCACAACAAGCCCCACAAAATACTCACGAGTCCAAAGAAATCTTGACAACAACCTAGAAAAAACCTACAAAACCCCCCTAATCCCCACTAAAATTCCTAACAAACCCAAATCCCCAAAGAATCCCACTAAATGCCCCCACAATTCCAATAAATTGCCTCCAAATCCCCTAAAAATCCCAATAAAACCCAGAAATAATTCCAGAGGATCCCACAAAATCCCCACAAAATCCCAGTAAAACCTTCCAAAATTCTAAAGAAAACACAAAAAATTTCAATTAACCCCCAAATACCCCCAGGAAAACAACTTCCCCCTCAAAGCACCAATAAAACCCCTCACAACCAAACTCCCCAAAATCCCCCAACTGCCTCCAAACCCAATAATTCTCCCCAAAAACCCCAACAATTCCCCATAAACTCCCAACACAATTCCCCAAAGCCCAAAAAAGCCCCAGATGCCCAAACCCCTCCCGAGCCCTCCCTGGTCCCTCCCGGTCCCGCCCAGGCCCGTCCGGGGCCGCGGCCAAAACTGCCCGGAGCGAACGCGGAGGTCCCGGAGCCACCCCGGAGCCGATCCCGGGCTCGGCCTCGGGCTCGGCCCCTTTGGGGGATTTTGGGCCGAACCGGGCAGGTTTAGGGTGGGCTTCAGATCCCTTGCGGGGATCCCGAGCCTTTTCGGGTGGATTTTCAGCCCCTGTGGCTGATTTGAGGCCGAATCTGGTGGGGTTTAGGGGGGATTTCAGACCCCTTTGGATGATTTTAGGCCCATGTGGGTGGGGCTGGGGCCCATTTGAGTGAGTTTAGGAAAAACTGGGCCCATATGGGTGAATCCTAATCCTGTGTGGGTGTATTTAGGTCCCTTTTTTGTGTATTTTGGGTGCATTTAAGTAGGGTTTTTTGCTGCTTTGGGCAATTTTAGGTTGAACCAAGCCTTTTTAGGGTGATTTTAGGTCTTCTTGTGTTGGTGTCAGGGACATTTTGGTGATTTTAGATACCTTTGGATGATTTTAGGCTGGACCAGATACTTTCAGGCTGGATTTTAGTCACATTTGAAAGATTTACGGGTGATCTTAAGCCATTTCTTGAGGGCTATAAAACACTTGGGGCAGTTTTAAGCCCCTTGGGTTGGATTTTAGAGCCCTCTGGATACTTTTAATCCCATTTGGTTGGTGTCAGGCCGAACCATGTGGATGTAGGCTGCATTTGATGCCCTTTTGGGTGATTTTGGGTCAAACCGGGCTTTTTTAGGACAGCGCGTCCCCCTGGCCCCGCTCCTTTCCCCTCACGGTTCCGCCCTTTCCTCGCTCCTTTCCCCTCATGGTTCTGCCCTTTCCTCGCTCCTTTCCCCTCATGGTTCAGGATCCCGGAGCGGGGGAGGAGGAGGAGGGAGGGAGGAAGAGGCGCAGCGGCAGCAGGGAGCAGCCGGAGGAGAGGAGAGAAGGAATCGCGTGGCCCTGGCGCTGCCTGAGCTCGCAGCACCCCGGGAGCATCGCCCCCATCCCGCAGGTGCCCAGGGAGGGGGAGCTCGGCCCAAATATCCTGGGGGGTGCCTGGGTTCGGGTTCTTTGGGAGGGATGTTTGGAGCTGGCAGGGCTCCAAAGCCGAGCCGCAGCTGGCCCTCGGGGGGACATCGGGGGGTCCCAGAGAGGTGTTTTTGGGGGATCCCAGTGTGAGTGGCGGCAGAGCCCCGTCGGGGGGACACCGGTTTTGGGGAGCCCCAGGAGAGCCGCGGCTGCCCTGAGCGGGAGCCCCGAGAGAGGAGAGCCCCAGAAGCCCCAGCGGGGAACCCGAGAGGGGGGGACCCCTGGCAGTGCTGGCACCCCGGCAATGGGGGGTGCTGGGGCTGGAGGGGCGGCATGGCCGGGAAAGGGGTGCGGGGCTCCCGGGGCCGCCAGGGGCTGCTCCCAGCAGGAGCCCAGTTGCTGCCAGTCACTCCCCATTATGATACAATTTGCCCCCAGCACTGCTCCCGTTGTTCCCACTTTCATCCCGTGTGTTCCCAGTTCTCCCACTTGCCCCCAGAATAGTCCCAGTCACTCCCAGTAAGATCCCAGTATGAGTCCAGTATGATCCCAGTCTCTCCCAGCAGGGCCCCAGTCACTCACCCTTGTCCCCAGTTGCCCCCAGCGTGGTCCCAGTTGCCCCCAGCACATTCCCAGTGGCTCCATATGTGTCCCAGTCCTAGTGCAATGATGGGGAATACCAAACGCACTTGAGGCATCACGTACGGTTAACACCAAAGCTGTGGCTATGTTTGTGATGGGGTCATAGGTAAAGTTCACTAGGTTCCACCGGGATTGGAATTCCTTTTCAAAATCAGCGGCACTGTCCCAAACTATTTTCCGAATCTCAGTAGGAAAAGTGCCTTCTTCACCTTCTCTTATAATCGAGGCAGCAACCGACTGCATCCCTAATTGAGCCTGGATACAGCTGAGAGCTAAAGAAACGTTCTTTTGTGTGGCACCGAGTGCATCAATTACCAATTTGTGATCATTTACGCTTGCTTCCTCCCAACTTGGTAATATGTTTGATAGCAAGCGCTGATGTCTTCCCAAGGCCAAGAAGGACGACTGCAGTGGTTGTTGGAATTTGGTCAAATCTAGTGGTGGCAGCCAATGTGTTCATTAATACTTCTGAATCAATGCTATTTAGAATTCCCAATCCTGTTCCCACAGCACCGGTTATGTCTCTTAGCATCCGTCTTTTAGAAGGGTTCCGCTGTCGCAACCAGGTCGTCCAACCCTGAAAAGAAGTTTTTTTTCCATCAGCAAAATCAGGGGTATTTAACCCCATCGTTTGGGAATTGGGGAGTGTTTGACACCCCAGGATCTGGGATTTGGAGGGTTTGATCCTAAAATTTGGGGTTCGGGGCTGGGGGTGGGGGTAGGGCTTGACATCCCAGAGTTTGGGTTTGAGGGTGTTTGACCCCCCCAGTGTTTGAACCCCCAGGATTTGGGGTCGGGGGGAGTTGACCCCAGGATCTGGGGTGTTTGACCCGCTGGGTTTGGGGTCGGGGTTGAGAGCAGAGCCATTTCCTGGAAACAGCGGCGGGACCGGGACTGGGAACAGGATCGGGATCGGGAATGGGAGTGGGATCGGGGTCGGGAATGAGATCGGGAATGGGAACAGAAATGGGAATGGGATTGGGATCGGGAACAGGATCAGGAACGGGATTGGGCTCGGGAAGGGGAGAGGCCCTGGCCCAATAATGGACCCCTCCCCCAGGGAGCGACCCTGCCCCAATCCCGGGATGGAGCAATCCCCTCAATCCTAGACCCCTCCCCAATTCCCAAACCCTCCCCAATGCCAGCCCCTGACCCAGTCCCAGACCCCTGCCCAGTCGCTGAACGGACCCTCCCTCAATCCCAGCCCGCCCCGATCCGGATCGGAGCCATCCCCGGAGCCTCCCCCATTCCCGGACCGGAGCCTTCAATCCCTTTTTGGGGCGGCTCCTGCCGCTTCCAGCCCATTTTTGGGGGATCCAAACGGCTCCGGGGACCCTCCCCACTTTGGGGGTGTTGGGGTGGCCCCAGGGCCGCCCCGAGGGCCGAGGGGGGATGGAAACCCCCAAAGCCGGGGGGCTCCTGGGGGTCCCCAGTTCCCCCCGTCCCCACCCCAAAACAGCTCCTGGCCAATCAGAGTGCGCGGCGCTGCTGACAACTCAGTTGCCGGGCCGGCGATTTTCAGGCAATCAGCGCCTGCGATGGCGCTGCTCATCGGTTGCCAGGCAGACCAAAACGCTTCTCAATGCGCTAGCCAATCAGAGACTGCGCGGGGCCATTTCTAGCCAATCAGAGCACTTGTTCTCGATGACTCCTCAGTCGCCAGGCGGACCCGCAGCGCCCAGCGCTCCCCGGGAGCGGAATTTGGGGAGGGGGGAGGTGACCCTGGGGATGGGGATGGGGCGTGCGGGGGCAGCTGGGGCCGGACTGGTGGCACTGGTGGTGCTGAGAGCCCCCCCGGCCGCGGGGGTCGCGGTGAGAAGGGGTTGGGGGCCCCAAATTAAACCAAAGAGGGATCGGGACCCCCCCACGGAGCAGGAGGGGCCTGGAACCCCCAAAACCAAACACGGGGGAGGGGAGCGGGGATTGGGGGAACGATGGGGAAGGCGGGGGAAAGAGGGGGATGGGACACCCAAAAAGGATCAAGACAACTTGAGGTGGCCACCTTTCTATGTGGATGGTAGCCAATGGTAGCCAATGCTTTTTCCCAGTCCATGGGATCCCAGTCTGTGCAATCCCAGTCGATGTGGTCCCAGTCCATAGAATCTCAACCCAGTTTATCCCAGTGTGTACCGTCCTGATCCCTATGGTCCCATTCCATATGGTCCCAGTCCATAGGATCTCAGTCCAGGTGATCCCAGCCCATGTTTGATCCCAGTCTGTGTGGTTCTGCACACACTGCCAGGGTCTGAAATTCCAGTCACCAGCCAGGAAAAAATGTTCCTGCCCTTGAATGTCCTTGCTGTCCTCTCAACGAGTTAGAATAAAACTAAAAATCAATAAATTTGAATTTAAATAAAATAGAATAAAAATGAAATTTAAAAATTTCAACTCTTACAACCCTCCTAGGGCTCCGCTGCCGGAATCAGCAGGAGTGGTGTTGGCCTCTTCAGGGGAGTTAGAGTGGGACCCGACCAGAGCGGGGGCCCTTAAACCCCAAAAATCCACCCTGGGGGGCAAAACATCCCCTACAGCGGCTTGGAGTGAGTCCCCCAGAAAAATGTCACTTAAAGCTGTCATGATCACCCCTGAAAAGGGGCTTGTGGGGCTGTGGCCCCACAAACACCTGAAAATGGGGAGGAAAAAACACCCTTGGAGGGGTGAGGTCCCCCCAAACATCCCTAAAAAGAGAAAAACTCCTCTTCAGAGGGGCCTGAAGACCCTTCAGGGCACTCGAGGAGGGACAAGATCCCCTCCTCTGCTGGGGCTTCTCTGAGCCGGGAGCTCTCCCGTTGGCGGCTGCCCTCGGGGGAGCCCCGAACGACGGCGGCTCCTGGGCTGAGCCCCCCTCAGCCGGGGCTGTGGAGGGAACTGGGGGGGCTGGGACGGGGCCTGGGGGTCCTGGGGTGACCTGGGGGAGCCTCAGTGGGTCCCACCTCCCCCTGTGCCCCCTCTCCCACCCCCTTCCCAATATTGCCCCCAAACAAAAGCTTGTGGCTGTGCCAGCGCCCCCACCGACCTCCAGCCCTGGGAACCTGGAGCAAGCGGAAACCACAACTTTGCAAATGCTACCTGTGCCTGAAGCAAATGGAAAGAGAACTGGGGTGTGAAAAATAAAGCTTGTTTATTTTCAGAAAAACAGCAAAGAAAACACAGAACACATTTACATTGTAAGAATATTTGTAACAACAACTATCTATGGAACGTATATACCTAAGAACATATCTAACAAAAGTCTATGAAACGTATTTACAGAAGACAAAAAGAAGCCCTAAAACCTATAGCCTAAAGACAACAACAAACTCTACAAGGTATGTACAAAAGGGTGGCATCTCTGTCCGGGATCTCCATCGGTCCTTGAGGAAAAGCAAGAGGCACGGTCACTCCAATCAGGCAGAGAGGGCTCTTCCATGTGCCCCCAGGCTGGCCCAGCAAGCGCAGCACAGGCTGGGGATGGCCACCAGAACCCAATGCACCGGGTCCCACATCCCTGAGCAGGGACCACCCAGCCCAGTCCCAGCCTGGCAGCAGGGGACCCGCTCTGCCTGTGGGGACCACATGCCTGTCCTGCTGCTGGCATTGCTCTTCATCCCAAGATCATGGCCTCTTCCTCATCTTTCTCATCAATGTCCATGTCCTCAAGGTACTCTTCCATTTCCACGTCCATCTCCTCTTCCACATCTACCTCCATCTCTTCTTCACCAGTCTCTTCTCCATCCACTTCCATCTCCTCCTCTGGATCCATCTCCATGTCCACCTCCATCTCTTCCTCTCCAGTCTCTTCTCCATCCACTTCCATCTTCTCCTCTGTATCAATCTCCATGTCAACCTCCATCTCTTCCTCTCCACTCTCTTCTCCATCCACTTCCATCTCCTCCTCTGTATCCATCTGCATGTCCACCTCCATCTCTTCCTCTCCACTCTCTTCTCCATCCACTTCCATCTCCTCCTCTGTATCAATCTCCATGTCCACCTCCATCGCATTGTCTCCACTCTCTTCGCCATCCACTTCCATGTCCTCCTCTCTATCAGCCTGCATGTCCACCTCCATCTCGTCCTCTCTCTCGGTGACAGCCTGCAGAGGTAGCAACACCTCAGAGTGGGGTCCCTGTCCCACCCCATCCCCACAGAACTCCAGCCCAGCCGGGCAGCTGGGGGGTGTCCACCTCCATGGAATGGCACTGTACCTTCCTCAGGACAAATGTGAGCATCCTGCAGGGACGGATGACAAAATCCAGGCAACAGAGAGCTTTCAGGACTGATGGCAGTATCAGGGCGCAGGTGACGAGAAGAGTGACAGGGAACATGGTGAAGGGTGAGCTGGCACGAGGGCTGGCACAGGGTGGGCTGACACAAGGGCCAGTGGTTGTGTTGTGCTCTTTGCTGGACGCTGGAAGTTCCTGCTGGAACATCACACCTGTGACATCACAGTGGATCTAAAGAGCATCTTGTTCCGAGCTGAGCAATCTTCCCCAGCCCATGCTGCTCACAGCCCTGTTGCCAAGGATGGGGCATCCACAGCCTGGGCCAGTGCCTCAGCAGCCTCCGTGTAAAAGAGCAGCTCCCTCAGATCCAACTTCAATCAGCCTCCTGCAGTTGAAAGCCATCCCCCCTTGTCCTGTTGCCACGGGCCCGGCTGAACACTGTCCCCATCTTTCCTGTGGGACCCTTCCAGTCCTGCAGAGCTGCAGGGAGGCCTCCCCAGTGTCTCCTCTTTCCAGGCTGAGCATCCCCAGCCCCACTTGGACGGCAGTCAGGTAGATCAGGGGGAGTCAAGGCTGAAGTCAAACAGCATCAGGAACTGAGAGGTGGAAGCTTTAGGCCCAGGTTTGCCTCTATAATAACAGTGGAGGGGAAGATGGTGGGACACTGGCTCTGTTCTAACCGCTGATTATTTTCTTTTTTTTTTTTTTCCCTTCTTTTCTGTCATGCTGATGCAGGTGTTGCTGTTTGCAAGGAAGCTTGGCACAATATCCATTGTCTTCTCCATTTGTGAAACACCGAGCAGAGTCTGGGCAGGCTGATGATGCAGAGCAAAACCTGCAAATACACCGGTGATCCTGAGCCTGGAGGGTGCAGCTAAACCCGGCCAAAAATAATTTCTGGAAAGTCAAGCGTGTTTACATTTTCTTGAATTTGGCTATTCCTGAACCGGGGGAGAGGGCTTTCTGGGGAGGGGGTGCCATAGGGGTTCCTCTCCCCCATTTTTGGGAGGTTTCCCATGGTGCCCCCTCCCCAAAAAGCACCGCGGGCCCCCTGAGGCGGCTCCTGTTCCACCGGCCGGTGCCCCCTGATCCAGGACTGCCCCCGGTGAGTCTGGGGCACTCTGGGGGGATTTTGGGGGGATTTTGGCGGCATGTATGGGCTTTGGGGGATTTTGTTGGGAGATTAGGGGGAATTATTGGATTTTGGAGAGAATTACTGGGTTTGTGGGGTTATGGGGGTTTTGTGGGTTTTGAGAATTTTGGATTTTAGGGATTTTTTTAGGGTTTTGGGGTGGTTATTTTTTGGGGGGTTTATTGAAATTTTTGGGCGGTTTTTTTTGTTTGTTTTTGGTTTTTTTTTTGTTTTTTTTTTTTTTATTTTGGTGGTTTCCATTGGGATTTTGTGGGATTCTTTGGTGTTTAGGAGTTTTTAATTGGGATTTTTGGGGGATTTTGGGGGATTTTAGTGGAATTTTGGGGGGCTTTGGAGTTGTCCCAGGGTGTGGGGAAGAGCTGAGAGGCACCAAAATCTGCTTTAAACCCCTGAAAGTCCCAATAAACCCCATGAAATTGCAATTAAATTTCACAAATTCCCATTAGAACACCCTCGAATCCCAATAAAAGCCCACAAAATCCCAATTAAACCCCACAAATCCCCGCCAAAAATGTCTCCAAAACCACAAGAAGCTCCACAAAATACTCACGAGACCAAAGAAATCTCGACAACAACCAAAAAAAACCTACAAAACCCCCCCTAATCCCCACTAAAATTCCTAACAAACCCAATTCCCCAAAGAATCCCACTAAATGCCCCCACAATTCCAATAAATTGCCTCCAAATCCCCTAAAAATCCCAATAAAACCCAGAAATAATTCCAGAGGATCCCACAAAATCCCCACAAAATCCCAGTAAAACCTTCCAAAATTCTAAAGAAAACACAAAAAATTTCAATTAACCCCCAAATACCCCCAGGAAAACAACTTCCCCCTCAAAGCACCAATAAAACCCCTCAAAACCAAACTCCCCAAAATCCCCCAACTGCCTCCAAACCCAATAATTCTCCCCAAAAACCCCAACAATTCCCCATAAACTCCCAACACGATTCCCCAAAGCCCAAAAAAGCCCCAAATGCCCAAACCCCTCCCGAGCCCTCCCTGGTCCCTCCCGGTCCCGCCCAGGCCCGTCCGGGGCCGCGGCCAAAACTGCCCGGAGCGGACACGGAGGTCCCGGAGCCACCCCGGAGCCGATCCCGGGCTCGGCCTCGGGCTCGGCCCCTTTGGGGGATTTTGGGCCGAACCGGGCAGGTTCAGGGTGGGCTTCAGATCCCTTGCGGGGATCCCGAGCCTTTTCGGGTGGATTTTCAGCCCCTGTGGCTGATTTGAGGCCGAATCTGGTGGGGTTTAGGGGGGATTTCAGACCCCTTTGGATGATTTTAGGCCCATGTGGGTGGGGCTGGGGCCATTTGAGTGAGTTTAGGAAAAACTGGGCCCATATGGGTAAATCCTAATCCTGTGTGGGTGATTTTAGGTCCCTTTTTATGGTATTTTGGGCCCATTTAAGTACGGTTTTTTGCTTCTTTGGGCAATTTTAGGTTGAACCAAGCCTTTTTAGGGTGATTTTAGGTCTTCTTGTGTTGGTGTCAGGGACATTTTGGTGATTTTAGATACCTTTGGATGATTTTAGGCTGGACCAGATACTTTCAGGCTGGATTTTAGTCACATTTGAAAGATTTACGGGTGATCTTAAGCCATTTCTTGAGGGCTATAAAACACTTGGGGCAGTTTTAGGCCCCTTTGGTTGGATTTTAGAGCCCATTGGATACTTTTAATCCCATTTGGTTGATGTCAGGCTGAACCATGTGGATGTAGGCTGCATTTGATGCCCTTTTGGGTGATTTTGGGTCAAACCGGGCTTTTTTAGGACAGCGCGTCCCCTTGGCCCCGCTCCTTTCCCCTCACGGTTCCGCCCTTTCCTCGCCCCCTTTCCCCTCATGGTTCAGGATCCCGGAGCGGGGGAGGAGGAGGAGGGAGGGAGGAAGAGGCGCAGCGGCAGCAGGGAGCAACCGGAGGAGAGGAGAGAAGGAATCGCGTGGCCCTGGCGCTGCCTGAGCTCGCAGCACCCCGGGAGCATCGCCCCCATCCCGCAGGTGCCCGGGGAGGGGGAGCTCGGCCCAAATATCCCGGGGCTCCCTGGGTTTGGGGTTTTTTTTGGGTGGGATGTTTGGAGCTGGCAGGGCTCCAAAGCCGAGCCGCAGCTGGCCCTCGGTGGGACATCGGTGGATCCCCGGGAGGTGTTTTCCGGGGGTCCCGGTGGGCGGTGAGGGCAGCAGAGCCCCGGCGGGGGGACACCGGTTTTGGAGAGCCCCGGGAGAGCCGCGGCTGCCCTGAGCGGGAGCCCAGAGAGAGAAGAGCCCCAGAAGCCCCAGCGGGGAACCCGAGAGGGGGGGACCCCTGGCAGTGCCGGCACCCCGGCAATGGGGGGTGCTGGGGCTGGAGGGGCGGCATGGCCGGGAAAGGGGTGCGGGGCTCCCGGGGCCGCCAGGGGCTGCTCCCAGCAGGAGCCCAGTTGCTGCCAGTCAGTCCCCATTATGATACAATTTGCCCCCAGCACTGTTCCCGTTGTTCCCACTTTCATCCAGTGTGTTCCCAGTTGCTCCCAGTCACAGCCAGTATGGGGGATGATGTGCCTGGTGTGTTCCCAGTCAGTCTCAGACACTCCCAGTATTAGTCCAGTCCTTCCCAGTATGGTCTAGAGATGAGACCAGTGTGCTCCCAGTCACTGCCAGTATGAACCAGTTGTGCCCCACATGGTTCCAGTTGCTCCCTTTCACCCTCACTTTTGTTCCAGTCACTCCCAGTCTCTCCCAGTGTACCCCAGTTCCTTCCAGCATACTCCCAGTCACTCCCAGTTCCTTCCAGCATGATCCCATTTGTTCACAACCACTCCCAGTCAGCCTCAGTGTAGTTGCACTCACTGCCAATATGATCCCTGTCACCTCCAGCATGATCCCAGTTGATCCCAGGAGAAGCCCAGTTGTTTCCAGTCACCCCCAGCATGCACCCAGTGACTCCCAGTTCCTCCCACTTGCTCATAGCATGATCCCAGTTGCTCACAGTTGCTCCCAGTCAAACTCAGAATGATCCCAGTCATTCCCAGTGTATCCTATTTGCGCCAGCATGGTCTCAATTGCCCGCTGCAGGCTCCTACTCTGTCCCAGTGTGATCCCAGTATGATCCCAATATGATCCCAGTCTCCCTCGGTGTGACCGCAGTCTGCCCCAGCATGGGCCCAGCTGCTCCCAGTATGATCCCAGTACAATCCCAGTGTAACAAAGTGACTCCCAGTGCTGCCATTCCTGGGATCCCCCAGCCCTCTCTGCGTTCCCCCCTCCCGGATCTCCCGAGAGGAGCCCCAAGGGCTGGCAGTCCCCTGGCAGGGTCCCCAGCAAGGCCCAGTTTGGATGTGCAGCCCCCAGTTTTCCCAGTTTGCCTCTCCTTTTGCCTGGGCCGGGTTCCCCCCGCCCCCAGCGGGTGGGAGCAGCCGAGAGCCCCGCGCTGCCCATCCCGACCTGTCCCGGCTCCATCCCCGCTCCTGCCGCGGGCTGCCAGGGCTACGGGAACGGGGCACCAAGGGTGTCGCTTCTCCTGGGGAAGGAGGAGGAGGGAGGGAAGAGGAGGCATGGGACGAAGAGGAAGAGGAGGGACAAAGGAGGATCAGGAAAAGAAAAAGGAACCATGAGCTGGAGCCCTCCCTGAATTCGCAGCCCCTCTGGGACCATCACCCCCTCATCCCATGGGTGACCGGGGATGGGGAGCTCAGCCCAGATATCCTGGGGGGGTCCCTGGGTTGGGTTTTTGGGGGGATGTTTGGAGAATGAAGAATTGCAAAGCTGAGTGGAAAAGGCCCCTTGGGGGGACACTGCGGGGTCCCGGTGGCAGCTGCCAGCAGAGGCAGCCTGGAGGAGCAGAGCCCTGTGTCCCCCAGGAGCCCAAAGTGGAGAGCCCAGAGAGGGGGGAGCGCCGTCATTGGCGGGACCCTCAACAGCCTGGAGAGGGGCAAGGGGGACTCCTTGGAGCCCCTGCAGCCCAAAGCAGAGAAGGAGGGGAGAAGGGACCCCGGGAGCCCAAAAAGCCCTGGCATCCTGTGCCAGGAAGGTGGACAGAGCTTCAGCCAGAGCGCGGAGCTGGTGGGCCATGAGCAGGTTCACCATGGGGAGAAGCCCTACAAGTGCTTGGAGTGTGGGAAGAGCTTCAGGCAGAGCTCCCACCTGATCCAGCACCAGATGATCCACACCGGGGAATGGCCCTAGGAGTGTGGGGAGTGTGGGAAGGGCTTCAGCTGCAGCTCCTACCTTGTCACACACCAAGGCATGCACACTGGGGAGAGGCCCTACGAGTGTCCCGAGTGTCAGAAGAGGTTTCAGACCAGCTCCAGTCTCCTCAGGCACCAGTGGATTCACACGGAGGAGAGGCCTTTCCGCTGCCCCAACTGTGGGAAGGGCTTCAAAGAAAAGTCCCACCTTGTCACCCACCGGCGCGTCCACACTGGGGAGAGGCCCTACGAGTGTCCCCAGTGTGGGAAGAGCTTCTCCAGGAGCTCTACCTTGACCCAACACCAATGGAGGCACCGGTAAGGGAAATCCTGCAAATGTCTCAGCTGTGGGAAGAGCTTCGTGCCCTGCTCCAACTCCATCCCCCATGGGAGGACCCACTTTGGTCAGAGCCCTGGTGACCCACATTCCCAGTGATCCCTGCTGAGAAGACACCTGGAAGGTGGTCTCCACGTCCTCCTGGATCCCCATAGGCACCTGGATGAACACAGGGGCAGGAACATCCATCAGGACTCTGATCTAAACTGGAAATTCACTGGCAGAAAGTGATTTGTTGACTTTACACCCCAAAGAAATTTCACCCGCTCTGTCCAGTTATTTCTTCTGGTGGCATCAAGCAGTGCTGCATGATCTTGGAGGTCTTTTCCATTTTAATAATTTCTTTCCTCACCCTGTCTAAACAACCAAAACTGGGGTGAAAATAAAGAAATTGAGCAAAGAGATCTAAAGCTGCACCATTTACCTGGATTTGGGGGTGAATTTGGGGTTGGTTCAATAGAATATTTGGGAGGATTTGGGTGTTCTGAAGCTATCAAAGGCAGGGGACATGTCCACAATCTCATAGGTGTGCCGGCAAAAGGTGTCCACCTGAGCCCGCCTGTTCTCCAAGAATTCTAATTGTCTGTCCCAGTGCCTGGCCTGGGTCTCCCTAGCCGGGATGTTCCCCCAAAGTGCCCAAATCACTGCTGAAGTGCCCGAGCTGATCCTGGCTGTAAATGTTCCTGTCCACCAACCTCTCCTGGTCAGTGCCATGGGAGGTGGGAGTTTAGGGGCCCCTGGGGGGATTGGGAAGGGCTTCTGTCAATCCTGTGGGCATTTGTGGTGCTGGGAGGGGGCCTGGCAGGGTCTATGAGGGAGATTTGGGTCCCTGAGAGGGCTGTGTGGCTTGCCGAGAATTTGGGTGGGTCCTGGGGGAGATGGAAACGGGTTTTGGTGGTTCTTGGGGTCATTTATCTTGCAGGGAGTAGTTGGTGGTGGGGGGTCCTGGCTGGGAGCTGTGGGGTGGTTGGAGGAGTCTGGGAGTGGCTGTGGGGCTGGGAGGGCGTTTTTGGGTGGTTGTGACTCCCCCAGACTCCCAAAGCTGCCACCAGACCCCACCCCCCAAGATACTGCCAGAGGGCAGTGGCTCCATGGTGGGGTTCATCGTCCTGGCTCTGCAGAAGATATGGGGGGGTCCCCGGGGCCGTGTGTGTCCCCCCAGAGCGTGTGTGACACCCCCCATCCCATTGTCACCCCCTTGTCCCTCCCCACAGGGCTCCAGCCCCAGCTCCTGCTCCCCCAGAGGGAATTTGGGGAGGGGGCAGGGGGGTGTGCAGCCCCCGCCGGGGGATGGCCCCGGCCCAGCCCCTTTGTTCAGCACCAAGCTGGGCTCGGGGCCGCAGGAGGAAGAGGCTGGTGGGAAGCAGATCCTGCAGCTGGGACAGTGCTGGGGGTCAGGGCAAGGGCCTGCCCTGCACACCTGGCTCAGGTGTGACCCTGCCCCGGCAAGGGAGCGGGACATTCCCATCCCCACGGATCAGGGCTGGGAGCTGCACTTGGGGCATGGACATGGAAATACTGGGAGCGACTGGGAGCACTCTGAGGGCATGAATTATTCCCCCGCCTCCACCTTCTCCGGCCGCCCTGCCAGCTGAGAAATGCTCGCTGGGCCTCGGCCTTGGCCAACAGCCCCTGGGCTCAGCTCCTTGGAGCTCATCACAAACACTGTCTGCTCCAGGCACTGCTGCTGCCCAACCAGCTCCTGGCTGCTTTAGGAGCAGCCCCGGGAAGTGTTTTTGTTCCCTCGGTGGCACAACAGCCCTGTTCTCACCCTGCCAAAGAAAGCTGTGGATGCCAAGTGCAGCCAGGATGAAACATTGCTGGCACTGAAGCCCCTCTCTTGGGGCCCTACAGACAGCGCTCCAAAAGGAGCCCCTTGGAGCTCTCCTGGGCCAGCGACTCCCTCGGAGTGGGGCCTCTCCGAGCCGGGAACTCTCCCGTTTGCTGCACTCGGGGACCCCCAACAACGAGGGAGCCTGGGCCGATCCCCCCACTCCTCCAGGCTCAACCCTTCCCCCGCTGGGGAGATGCCAAAGCATCGGCAGGGAGCATTTCCATGCCCTCAGGGGAATTTCTCACAGGTGCCTTGCACTGACTCTTTGTGTCTGTGTGCACACAGGAGTGCCTGTGCTCGGGAAATGTGGCAGAAATGCTGCTCTCTGAGGGGTCTGAGTGCCTTGGATAGCTGAGCCAGTCAGGCCTGTCAGTAGGGTTAAATCACAAGGTCTAAGCTAAGTTAAATTGTGCTAAGAGTTGTTCTTTGCTAAGTTGTTAGGTTTAAAATATAAGCCAAGTTGAATATTGTTAAATGTTATTTCTCAGTTAAATTGCAAAGTCATAGGTTATAAGTTAGGTTAAATACTGTAAAGTGCTGCTCTTTTGCTAAATTGTGAAGTTGAAGGTGGAAGTTAAGGTTAAGGTATAAGTCCTGTTAAGTTTGAGCTCTGTAAGCTCTTGGGCCTGTATTCCTTTTATCCTTGCCCTCATTTCCTTGTGTCTCACACTCACACAGGGACAGTTCTTGGTTCATTTCTGGTTTGATAGCCTGGATTCTGTTTGGTTTTGTTGTTGCTTTGTTTCCTTTTTTGTGCCTGAAGTGTCCAGTCAGGAGCAGAGTGACTCTTGCCAAGGAACTTTGTGGTGCTGTTGCTCAATATTAAATCTGGTTTGTGCTGCTCCCTTGCTGGGGATTTTTTCAGCGCTCTCAAGCCCTCGCTGGTAACAGGGTGAAGGAGCCCTGGGCCAGGCTCTGGCCCTGGGGGACACGGGGACGCTGCCGGGGGGTCCCTGTCCCCTGTCCCGCCCCCCATGGCCCTGTGTCAGGCTCGGGGGTCGATCTCGTGGAACATCCTCTGGGGGAGGCTGCGGCGCCTGGGGCGGGGGGACCCGGGGGGACAGGGGACCCCGCTGTGCACGAGCAGCGTTGGACTTCTCTGGGGGAACTGGGAGGGGGGGCTGGGGCAGAGTCACCTCCCCAGTGACCTCACACAGCCCCTGTGATGTCACACAGCCCCTGTGATGTCACACAGCCCTTGTGACGTCACACAGCCAGCTCTGAGATATCACCCTGTGATGTCAGACAGCTGCTCTGTGATGTCACAGAAGACTCTGAGATGTCACCCTGCAATCTCACTGTTTGTTCTTTGATGTGTTGGTGCAAAGACAAAGAGAATAAATACTTCGAAACGGCCATGAATCTCTACTATGTATGGCAAGAAGTAAATAATATTTTTTTTTACTGCATCTCACCATGGATAAAGCTGTGCATGGAAAGTGGCTCTCACTGCTAGACAATATTATATAGGCCTGGTGGAAAAGGTTATATTAATAGACCAGCAGGGCCTCTCCGAAAGGACACAGATAACCAGGAATAGAGAAAAGAGAAAAACAGAAAAATTACTTTCTACTGTCACAATTTTGTACCAAAACCTTGGTTATGAGAAGACAAAAAAGAAGATGTATTAAACCACATGTTTTGCAGTTAGGGACTTCTCTGACTTCAACTCTTAGGACTGAATTGTTCCCCAGGAGCGTATAAAAGTGACTGTGTGAAGAAAACTTTTCCAAATATTCCTAAAAATTCAGGAGTACTCTGCTGCAAAATTTCAGGCACTTCAGGGCATTTTCACGTCAAGCTTCAAGCGTTTCTATGGAAATGCTTGAGAGACAGCATACTTAATATATCCAACATCTCTGTTTGCAACAAGTTTTTATTTCAGATAGGGGTATAGGAAGGACATTCTCTAAATACAGAGGGTTAAATTCAAAGAATGACACATTTCAGGCAATTTGAGAAACTTATTTTCTTTTATTAATTTCTCAAACATAGATACTCAAATATTATTTAAAAGCAGACAAGCAACTACAGTAGGGTATTTCTCTACACTAAGGGTAACTTTGCAGAATAGTTATACACTGACAAGACTAAAGGGAATCTGGAAGGAATGCTAAGAAACAAGTCTAATTAAAGCTACAGCTCATTAAATGACTACATTAAGTCCCTAACAGACTAGGTTGCTGTCTTCGAGATATTTCTAGCAACCTCCATCAACTTCACTGTTCTTCTGTGAGGATGTGCAGGTGGAGCCAGTTTCTGCCTCATAGACTTAGGCAACAGCACCGTCGTAACTGGAAGGTGAAGGGCAAGGCCACTCAGAGATGTGTCTGCACAACGAATCCATGTGCTGCAGCATCTTCCTTCCACAGGAGCAGAAAAGCAGCTTCAGGATTGCCAGTGACAAATGCAACAATTACGCAGCGTTCACGTGGCTGCCATCGGGTGTGACCCCCCCAGCACAGCTCTGTGCAGGGAACTCCTCTCAGTGGCTGGAGAGCAGCGTCCGGAGGTGAAGTCGCAGCCGACCATAAGCTTTCAGCGCCTCTAGGTGGGCAGCAGGATCTCGGGCCAGGTGATCAAAGATCTTCCTTCACCTTCACATCATCATTGCCTTCAATGGCATCATCATTGTCTCCTTCACCTACAGCCACAGGACTGCCTTCTCTGTCACTTTCAGTGGGTGACATGACCCAGGGATGTTCTCAGTGTACAAGTGTAGGCTTTTATTTAATACTGGTGGGGGACATTTTTTATTAGTAGTATTTATACTTACTACTTTGGGGTAGGATGTCATGTAAGCTAATGCTCTGTTACAGATTTAGTGAGATTTCTTTCTTTCTGAAAGAAATCCAGGTTACTTGGATGATGCACAGGAAGAGTTAATACCATCCTAAAAAGGCCAAATAATTTAATTACAAAATTTTGATGCCTTCAATAACCTCTTAGCTCTCAAACTCTGTGGTTCAACACCGTGAAAAATTCTGGTATAGCCAGGATTTTGTTCAGAAAGTAGAATGCCTGTGTTTTCAAATTTGTGCAAAGATGTACCTCTGTCACTCCCACCATCTTCAAAATTGTCTCCCTCAAACAGTGTTAGCCAATCTCTTTGACTGATAAAGGAACTTCTGTCTCTTTCTGCCATCTCTTTGTGTATTTATCTCCAAAGGACTGTGAGTACAGGAGAGATTATACTCCTCGACCTTTCTTTGGGGAACTCATCTCTAAATGGAACTGCAGAAATGGGGAGGGAGGAAAGGGAAGCAGGATGTGACTTGAGTACCTGCATCATGACCACAGATGGCCACTGCTAGACAGACACTGAGGTCAGGCTGATCACGCTCTCCCATTGGTGTGTAGCAGAATAATGTTGGGACGGCTAAAACTGCTCTGAATTGGATTTGCTTAACAGAAGTCATTAGTAAAAGTATTCCAATAAAGAGTTTTAAACTCTCTTCCGAGCTGATGCCACTTATCATGTATCTTCCCCGCATTCTTCTAGGGAAGCTGTTTTTGATGTTGTCCCTTCCTTCTTTTTACAAGGGAGCAAAAATTATTTGCCAAGTATCACTCTTCCAGATTTGTTTCCTCTCGTTTTCCAAGATTTAATAAAGTGAACACTCAGCAGAATAGTTCCGTATTTTTTGAACACAATTCTTCCTTTACACAACCGAGGCCCTTCTGTGACCATGAAAACACAAAAACTGTTGTGAGCTACAGTTTACACTTAAGAGGTTGATATGGGTCTGCTCTCCCAGGTTATTCTTAGTTCAACTGCTATGTAAACTGTTGATGTCAGTGACTGGAAGCTGCTCTCCAGGACATTATATATAGGATAATTATATGACAGAAAATGCAACATATAGTTGGATCTGACCTTCAAGTTCACTAGCTTAAAAAAAAAAAAAAAAAAAAAAAAAAAGTCTGTAAGAAATTTGCTGGTTTTTCTATTTATAAATGCCTTCACATTTATATTTAGTTTATGCACATACAAGAGCCTTTCCTTGCATGGACAGCAGTGCCCAACCATCATCAATCTCGGGTATATTATAAGTCTCAATGATAACTGCCTCCAGAAAGCATTTTTGAGACAAAACAGGCAAATTCTTTTGCGTAACTATACAATCTTCCAGTAGTAGGATCTTCACTCTCACATAAACACTTCATGCTTTTCCGCAAAGGAATCTGCGATAGATTTTTCTGAGAAATAACAAACCACCAAAAATTAATTAAATAACAAACAAGAGGAAAACACCATTTCTTCACTCAACACACTTTCCTTGTTTTTCATAAGCATTCAGATTTACAGCTGCTGATACTACCACAGGAGCAGGGCTTTGTCTGGTTTTGCTTCCTCTTCCAGCAGAGCAAGCACAGCTGCAAAATGCAAACTCATTTCTAGGTTCTCTTCTACATCACCAATTTAACACATTCCAACCAGTCATAGTTGTGCAACACCCCGTCAGGGAACTGGGATTACTGCAGTGTCACAGACAGTTTAAGTGAGGCTCGAGGAGCTGTACATAATTTTAACTATGTTTCGTATGGATAATTAAATGATGCGTGACATGGAGATAAGCCAGCTGTACTGAAACTGAACAAACTAACTGCTCTGATGCAACAGTCAAGCATCTCATCAGTTATAAAATGAAACAGGTTTAAAGCAAAAACAATAGAGAACAGAATGCATGACATTGTAAAGTAGCATGTTCAAAGGACCATTTCTGAACTTTAGGCAAGTGTACTCATCCAGTCAAATTTTCAAAAGAATTCCCAGCACCAAAATGTTTTCTGTTTGCTTTTTCACCATGGTAAAAGAATGGATCACTCTTAGGGGAAAGAAAATCCTGTGTGTAAAACACTGCATGAAACTAAACAATGCTTTAAACGTGGCTAATTTCCATGTGGAGCTGGTGATTTAGCACTGTCATCCTTCAGCAGAGGAGAAAGAACTGCCTGTCTTCAGTTTACTTATGCAAGATGAAGAAAGAAAGTGAGGAGTGTGAATTTGATCTTGCTTCAATTTACTTCAGTGGCCAAACACTTGCCATGACTTCAGTGGGAGTGAGACTGCATCTTAGCTCATTCAATGTGGAGAAAAACAAATCAGCTGAGAATAATGCTCTTGTTGATTAGATTGATATGACTACCATAGTTGTTTTTAACAGTGCTAAGTAAATCCTCTTTTAAAAGCCAAAGGTTACCTTCAGTTGTGCTTTTTCCTATGTACTGTGTCACAGTGGAGGATTCCTGGTTCTGTGACCAAGTCACCACTGCTCACAGCAAGCATGGCGTGCTCTGGGGCGTGGGCACATTCCCACATGGGAATGATATATGTTTGTGAATGTCACTGGAGACAACATCCAAATCTGGGCTGGGGCATCTCCCTCAGCCAATAAACCAGGGTGCACACTTCTGTAAAATAACTGAATTCACTGAGAAAAAAAGACTACACTAACTAAGATGTCCATGAAAATCAGCAAAGTAAATCAAATCAATAGGGTTACATTTGCAGTTAGGAATCTGCATTTCTGCAGGGAAATTTTAGGATAGCCACAAAGTGAAAAATGCTTAATTTTTGGGTTTTTTTCCTGAGATGGCAATCAATCTTCTCATTTGGCTATAGTCTACTTTTCCCTAGAAAGTAGAACCTAGAGATACACTCAGAAAATATGTATGGAAGTACCTCTCAATTAATTAAAAAATATTATTACTCAGAAGATAGAGACACGACTGTCTACACTGTATGAATTAAACATATATGAATTAGGACACAGACTTCCATTCTTCAGTAACAAAACTGATGCTGTCCTGAAAATGACATTAATGAATGAGACTGGTATATGAAAACCTTCTGCATCTGCTCTAGAAGTTGGAATGAGCATGTTAAATGATGCAGCAGACAAGGAGGATGCACTTCTTAGGGAAGCTGAATGTCACTTCTGTGCTTAAGAAGTTCTGCAGTTTGGATGAAGGTCACAGGCTATGTCCAGGTGCACGAAAATGAATGATAAATACACACAGTTTCTCTTAGACTGAAAGCAGAGCTAGACAAAGAGTATTAAAATAAGGAATAATTCATCCCCTGGTTTTCTAAAGATGTCAATCTTCTACTAGAAGACAGTTTGTTAGCTCCTCCATATATTAAAGCTATAACATAATAATAGAAGCACCTCAAACTTGTAGAAGTATCTAAGATGCATAGATTAAGTAAGGTCTATGCAGAGCGAGCACCCTAAAAACATCACAAGAGCAAGCAGTGACAATTTCTGGGATAGTAATGACATGAATTAGTATCTAAAAGTTAAGTATAAGTGAAGAAGAGAATTTTTCAACTAATGGATCAGGGAAAACGTGGGAATAAAGGATATGTGATTAAAGATCATAGTGTATTATATTAACAGAGGTGGAGAATATATGACTTTGATTCTGTATTACAACACATTTCAGTTGAGTTGTGTGTAGCTTTAGTTTTATACATGCACAATTTTTTAGAACACATTTTTAGAGTAGGGCATGCAATAAAGGAAATGCATTGTATTGCATTGATCCCCACATGACTCGCTGGAATATCTTAACATTTCCAGAACAGATTCCCACTTCTGAAGATGAAAACCCAGGGAAGATGAAAACCTGTAACTGCCATTAAGAGAAGGTCTAAAATTTTAATTGCTGCCTGAACACAAAGGAGCTGTGACATGCTGTGGTTTCTTGAAGGACTCCTGCAGTTACAGACACATCTTTAACTACCCCACCCTCTCCCTCTTCCCCATCCACCATTGACTGATGCAGCTGGGAGATTCAGTAACTGTGGAGCAAAATCTTGCTTACTTTCAGCTCTCCTGCCCCAGCAAATGCTCAGCTCTTCTGGGAAGATGGACCTATACCATAAACACACTGCACCTGGAAGAGAATGAAAACTTCCCTTCAAACACACACATGTGACCAGCTTTCTGGAACTGCCTGATGTTGCCAGTTTTCGTCTGTTTCCCACAAAGAAGGGAAAGAACCTTGTATTCTCCTCCTCATGATATTTCAAGTCTTAATTCCAAAGAACAGAGATGCCAGGACTTGTCAGTGACATGACTAACAGTCTTATGAGAACTGGCAAGACAGCTCATTTCTCCTACATCTTACAGAAACCTTGGAATTATTTTGTCTGAAACACTTGGGGGAAGCAAGATGGACTTAATTCTGACAACTTTATTGAATATTCAGTACATCTGACATCCTGATATCAACAACAAAAATATGGTTTAATTATGATAAGCCATACTGGTATCATTTACAATACGTAAGTGTGAAAAAACTGCAATGAATTTTTTCTTGATCCATGTGGAAAAATACACACCTTCCACCCCCCCAAGAAAAGTAAGATAAGGCATAATAAATTCTCGTAATTCTCTTTCTTCTGGCTTTTCAGTTCTATCACAGCTCTCCAAATTAAGATTTATGTGCTATTTTGCATCTGTATCTCTTGTTGATTTGCCCCCCTACAGGGATATAGGTGGATAAGTTTGGACAGGAAACAGTATCCCTCAAGCCAAACTGAAAGGTTTATAAAGTTGCTAATAAAAGTTTGGGTCAGGGCCTAAATATCAATCATCTGCTCATTGTCTTTTTAAACGAGCTCAGGCATTTTCCCAACCACTCCCAGCAGGTCTCTGCCACTATTCTAAACTAAGATTTCAGACATTTCTTTTTTTCCTGTGTTGACCTCAACAATTTTTTTTCTCCCCCTCTCTACCTGCCAAATGCATCCATCAGGATTTTGCCAAAGGCTATCTGCTTTTGAAGTTGAGAGGAATTCACTAATCGTGAGTGTCAAATCCACAATAAATGCCATTGCCATATGGTATGTGCTGCTTTTGGGAATTATCTCAAAAGGCCTAGCTGTGAGAAGGCTGGCTGTATGTTAGGAGGGTTTTACTGCTAACTTTCATAACGCATGTCAGGTTTTCAGTTTCTGTATTCATTGGCTTCAGTGAGTGCAACTGTTTCCGGAATTTATAAAAATGTTGTCAAGATCCCTTGATCTTGCTTCCTCCGTCTCTCTCACACAAACACATCCAAACACATCTCTACACAGTGGAATAGCATGCACAGTGGCATGCAAATCTAGCAAAAGAGAAGCTTGTAAATAAATAGCATGTCATTCTGCTTACTCAATAAATTCCTCTGGGTGTTAAACTCATGACAAACGTATCATAAGCCCCGATGAAGGGTTTACAGCCTGTCCCATCACACCATCCTGAGTGCAATTCTGCAATGCATAGGAAGACATAAGTTTGAAAAACAGAGCAGAAATAGCTCCCGTAAGGGCAGGGTGCTGACATAGATGAAACATAACTAACTGGAGAGCATTTGTTTTAGCTAAAGAAGACAGCATCAGTGTCACATCTCTGTGCCTGTGGAGGTGTAATCTACATTCAAAGCAACAAGAAATCTATCTCCTTTAAAAAATTGTCCATTATTACATAAATGTGTCTGTGTTGAAACTCCTCAGATACCATTCCCAACAAGAACTACACACAAGACTAAGAAATTGAACAGAGAAACACAGTTTTGTGATTCAAAGAGGCAAGGAGAAAGAAAACCACATATGTGGAGTTTAACATACCAACGTAGTGATAGAAAAAGAATTACAAAAATAAATGTCAGGCCCCTTGAAACACTTGAGGCAGCTCTCTCAACTTTCTCTGATGCTCTAGGAAGACGTGAATGTCCTCCATGTCTCACATCATCCCCACCAGCCACATGGAAATATCTCCAATGCAGGTCTGAGTGTTTCAAGTATAAATCCCCTCTAATTTATGTAGTCTGTTAACATCCTCTTGGAGCAAACAGAAATAATAGTTTAAAAAGACAGCTGTATTTCAGAAACATGTGCCTCTACATGACAAAAAAACCCCCAGAATTTAATACCGTCCCTAGGCAGAATTCATCCATCTTTAAGGCTTCTATTTTGTATATCTGATTTGTTTTCCTGGTAAGTAATACAAATGAACTGCTGGCAACATCACATCAAAACAAAAGCAGCAGAATCAGAAAAAAACACTGAAAAGTTTACCTTTCTAGGAAAGCTTCAGTCTTGGGATATTTTGTTTTGACATTCCAGTGACTGGAAGGAACAGCATCACTAAAGACAGCAGGCTGCAGGCATGTGGCACTTGCAAAGTTCTCATTCTGCTCTCTTCTTCTGCATCTTCTTTTGCACTATCTCCCCACTTTTCAAACAACCCAAGTTTTATCTGGAAGAAAAAAAGGAAAACATCTGTAGACCTGCATTACTGCATAAATAATAATTCTGTAAGCAAGCCAGACCTACCTTTAAAGAGCAGCTCATTTAATTTCTTTGCTACAAAAGTATTTTTTTTCTCCAGTACAAGTAAAAATGTTTTGTTTCTTTAATACTAAATTTACATATTTTGACATTGGAAAAATATGTAAACTTTTCAACACCAGTGTCTAGCATAGCTAAAGTTCAAGCACAAATTAAATTAATACAGTATCCACACAAAGAATATTTGCCATTCAAAAGTGACTACGCAACTTGTTAGTTCATACCAGTCGACTGGATATCTTAATGTTTTATAACTTTTTATCTCAGTACAAAAGCTATTTTATGTTTATGCTATGACTGGAATGAACTGTAAGGTCTCAGACGCCATGGGGGTACAAGCAGCGTTAACAATGAGTACATACCCATCAAAACTTTCATAAATAAACTAAGAAAATTGGGTAGAACAAGCAGTTTTGTTTAGTTTTAATAGAAAAAAAGTCAGTGCAGATGATGGATTTAAAAGTGCTTTCAGTATGATATTTCCAGCAGAATAACTGCAACTCATCCACCAAAACGTCCTATAAACTTTAATGAGTATTTCAGGCTGGGGTCAATGGGCTGATATGAGATTTTGTTAGCACAGTGTGCAACTAAGCCAGCTTTGCAGCACTTTTCACTTAATAAGTGTCATTCATAGTCCATAAATCTTGAAGTGTTTTACAAATGAAAGCAATTATCACTGTCCTTATTTTCCCTATGCCAAAACAGAACCATAAAGCTGCAGTGAACCTATTTCCTCAAGGTCACACAGCACAGTAGTTGAAAAGAAAACAGCAACAGCAATCCTGGTGTCCTTTGTACCCAGCTATCAAGGATCTCTTTTGCCCAATAACTCCACTTTTGCACAAGAAATTATTTTAAATGGTGTCTTGAGTTCTGAAGGCAAAACTTGATGGTTAATAAATCACAGAGATCAGAGTATGAAAATACTTGTAAGACCAGATCCTTCCTCCTGCAAGTGCATGATGCTAGAGGTCAAGGGAGACAGCTGGTGAAATTAAAAATATCAGTGTTTGAGTAATGCTGTAAAACCAAGGAGTAAAGAAATGTTATGCTTAGTCAGGAGATTAATGGCTCATGACTTGCCATGAAAATTATTTTCTGAAAGGTACTGGAACTGCCTGATTAAAAGAGCAATCCTAGCGCCCATGTCAGCCAGCACTTGCACAGACATCGAAGGAGAGGCTCCTTACAAGCCCATGAGGGATGCAGCACAGCTCGTGGCCCCTGGTCTAGCATTCGAGCTCCTGCAGCCCTGGGTCAGGCAACTCTGAGCTACAGCAGCACCCAGAACCATGGCGTGAAAGCATGGAAACAGTTTTCTCCAACAGAGGAAATCTCTCTCAGATGAAACTTGGGCTTTCTGAGCCTCCAGAACTTCTGTTAATAGTAAAAGACAAAGAAGTGTGCAAGAAGAGCACGATGGTGAAAGAGAAAGAGGGAAATAATTTGTAAAATGCCCAAAGCGTAGCTCCTATTGCGGAACACTGAGCTTCATTCTTCTCAGTCCCCTCTTCAACACTGACATTCAGTGTCTGAATGTACTACTCTTGGCCAAGGGGAGTGCATGTTCATGAGATGACATGGCGAGAAAACAGACAAACATGAAATGCCTGTTTCATCTTTCCCTTCCCTTTATTACAGAATGAGATCTCAAGAGAAGGCCCTTACTTCTTCTGTGCCAACACATCTATTTGAAGGTGCACAGCAAAAGACTGATGTGGATTGGACTCTCGTAGGGTTAAACTGTCTTTAAAAAATCTATTTAGGGGGAAGAAGGGGAACAGAGGGGGAGGGGAGGAGGGGGAAGAATATATGAAGGTGAGACACCAGCCCTGTCCATCTTCAGCAGGATGATAGTGACAAACCATACTTCAAAAAGAAGCAATTAAGTGGGAGCCAGTCTCACTTGCAAGCATGTTGAGACGTCATGGCCTGAAGGTCTGGGCCTCAGACAACAGGGAATTCACCAAAGGATTTGGGGTTCATTTTCTTGAGGCAAATTACTGTGAAGAATCAAGACTAAATTTGACTAAAAAACCAGTTTTGTCAATGCACTGTCATTTGCTGAATTGATTGAGAATCAGCACCAAACTCAGGCCTTTGGCCATAGCTCACAACCTCACTTTTTCATTTAGGCATTTTTTTCTAATGGGAACCTTCAGGTTTTTTTGGTTGGTTTTTTTTTTTTTTTTTTTCCCTCTTTTTCCTTTTATTTGAATAATGTCTCTGAAAAACCATTTGCCTTCACAAGGCGGTTGGTTAGTTTACGCTGGAGGCAGCTGCTCTGTGGGCTCGAGCCAACCCTGTCTTTAGATTCATTGCAATCTGGCCAGATTGTCACATATATTTTTAGTTTATGATGATCCTCTAATACAATTCCAGCTTCCACACAGAGTCCTTCCAACAGTCTAGCTCAGGTTAATGAACTTCAGGCCAACTAACTTGCCATTAATCTTCAGGAAATATCCTTCCTCTCTGTAACATAAGCAATGTCAATCAGCGTCCTGTGCTGAAAAGACCCACAGTCACACTGATCCGAAGCAAACAGTCCCATGAGCAGAAATAAAACATAAATCCTAAAAGCAAATTCTACTACCCCGTTCCTTCCTCCCCTCAAAAGTAAGAAGAATTTGGTCAGAGAAGGAAAAATTACTGGTTTGTTCAGTTCTTTGATACTTGAGCTAAGGACCAACACCTTCTAAAACTTCCTCACCATGAAGAGATCCAAAATAAATGAAGAAAAATAGTCTGAAAAGAAAAATGCCGAGGCTAAAGCTGCTTCCCCACCTTGGCTTCAGCTAGGAAATAGCACTGCACTGTGTTAATTATCACCTGCAAGACCGACCAGGGAAGGAAGCCATGCACACACCTCGCTGAAAAGGGGGCATTTCCAGCAGAATAAAGGAGCTTTTATTTGCCCCATGTAGGGGCGGGAGGCACAAGGCTGAGAGGGGCTGAGCAGCCTGGCTCTATCCTGCTTGGACCTCCCAGCAGGGCCCATAAATAGGGACCGGGCTGTGGGTAACGCTGCCAGAAGACAGAAAGTGGAGCTGCGGGTGGGTTGCCATCCTGACAGAGAGAGGGGCCAGACCTGACTGGCACATGTGCCATGGCACGTCCCGAAACGAGGTGTCACCTCCCTGCAATTGGTCACATCTAGTGGAGCCTATAAAACAGATTGCTCCCAAGCTACTGTCTGAAACAAGAAAACCTGGGGCCAATTTACTAAACATAATTTATTCCAGGCCCTTTGTGGCAATAAACAGAGCTCTTCAGCCTTCTCAAACACACAGACAGTAAGGAGCTCTGTGCTTATGGGAGCTTTTTCAGATCGTTCAGCCCAAACCTATCTAAATGCAAAATCTTGCATTCACAAATACTGTGTAGTTTCCGACTTCTCCTGGCATCAAGACGTCCGGAGCTGAAACGACTGTGACCCATCTGCAAACACACACTTTTTAAACTGTATTCAGGAAACTCTCGGTTAATTCTGTGAAAAAAGCCTTTATGGAATTGGAGGATAATTTAAAACTGTTTCCAGCACTATTTTTCCAAGGTAATTTTAAAATTCAGAATTTTATTTTCCAATAAAGAGTTGTGGCTCAGTTTTAGTGAATCTAATAGCAATGCTGCAAAATGTGACAACTGAAAATCTAGAGCTACAAGCTCTAGATAAAATCTAGTCACTCCAAGCTTATAAATCTAGCCACTATAGCTTATAAAATCTAGTCACTATAAGCTTATAAGTTAATTATAAACCTAATAAGTAAGTTGCCTAAGACACGTAGCTTCAATACGTAATTTTCTATCACTGATGCAAGAGTTTTTCTTTCTTCTCCTCATCTATCCTTGTTTGACATCTTGTGGTTTTATTTTATTTTGGTCAATGGAGTCAGAAAAGAGCAAAAAATGTCCCTTCCAGAGATCAACAAAATGGCATGAGTGGCCTTTCAGACAAATATATTGCTTTAAAAGGGTTAAAACTAACCAGCTACAATATAAACAAAAATTACCCCACCTACGATTCATATTTATTGAAAGGTACATTATCTCTTTATCATCTCTTTTTTAAGAGATCAATATCTGTTTATTTAGATAGAATATTTTCTACTATTGCAAGTAGAAAATCTATATGCACACAAATTTAAAGCACGTTATTTTAACTACAAGTATACAGATATGTGTGTCCAATGCATTATGCAGATATCTCACCTTGAAATTATCATACAAATTCCAAAAGAAAAATTACTGTGGTTGTCTACTGTGTGGTTCAAAACTGTACTATAATCATGAACTGGATATTGAATTGCCTTTGTTAGTAAGAGGGAAAACTGTAAGCATACATGGCTTAGATTAGTAACTTAGAAAGTCAAATAGACTAAAAATAAAATTACACCTTCAGACTTATTTAACAATCTTAACTTAGTTCTGCAATAACAAAGATGACATTGATCCAGAGCATAATGAAACTATGTTCTTGCAGCCCTTAGATAGATGGTCTGTTTATTATTTGGCAGAAGATGCTTTTCTCTTCATTGTGAAATCTCAGTTAAAGCTAACTCCATCCAAGAACTGGTAAGCAGTATTATTCATCACTATTCTCCTACTTATTAAGTAGGTTTTGTGCTGTTTATAGTCCAGAAAGTGTTCCCTTTCAGGATTCAGAAAAATACTGCTTTTTACACAAACCCCAGATCAGCATTACCTCACTTCCTAACACCAGGAGAAATTGATGAATAAAAATACAATGGTACAATCAAAAAGCATTATGTGAGCCTGCAGTAAGTGATTTTTTTTTTTTTTTTTTCATTTTATGTTGCATAAATCACTGGGTTTAGTCTACCTGGTTTAGATGAGGTTTTGCCATGCAGCAGTCTTCGCTATTGTTAAATACCCAAACAATTAGCAGAGACTCCTAAGAAGCATAACTCAGCTTACACTGAGTTTTGCAAAACTATAAAGGCTTTAACTTTTACTTACCTCCTCACAGGATTTACACACCATCCATTCAACACCAATAACTTGGCAAGAAAAATCACCGCTGTGATTCTCACTTGAGAAAAACCAAATCGAGCAAAGAAAAATGAAGGGTGTGAGAGACAATGAGGACACAATTGAGGGAACAGAGTCAGCAAAAAAATCTTCTTGCAGAGAACCATCTGATAATAAATAAAGCTCTCCAATAGAGAGAGAAAATACATTTGAGGATTACACTGGATTTTTTGTTGAGATGAACTCAAGCTCAAGTAAAAAATGGTGACTAAGGAAGTGAAATGAGAGAAGAAGGAGGAAGGAACTCCCTTACTTTGTTTACTTTTTCATACTTTTCAGCATCTTTCTGAAGGGAATCTGCTGGTGGAAGCCTTTCTAACAGGCATGTCGTCTGTTTGGAGATAAACACTGGTTGAAATGGTAGAAACCTTACAGAATGGTCTGTGTCACATTGCTCTGAAGAGCTCATCTGACCATGAAATTTACTGTTGGGCACCTAAAATTATACACATAGGAAACGAGCACTACATCCTCAAAAGATATCAGGATCTTTTTCAGGTCAATGTCAGTGAGGTCAGGATTGCACTCAAAAATTTCACACAGACACAGAAGTAATCTTTTCAGAAAGTGACAGATAGACAGCCATGCACACAGACATGTTATGTATCATTACAAACGATGATTCTGAGAAATTTTTTCTGTGGCATTCTATATTTTGGACATGTAACACATAAATCCAAGACTGATGATAAAGCAAATGCTATTCTCTAACCCTAATTATTTGTATATTGTGTCTCCTAAAAAAAAAAAAAAAAACCAAAAAAAACCCACCCAAAAAAAACCCCCAAAAAACAACCAGACTCACTGCTTTCTACATTCTATAGGCTGTTTCTCAAACACAGTATCTATTGTTCAAGAAAAAGGATAGGATGGAAAGCAATTTGTCATCTGAAAATTGTATTTCCAAGAGGAGGTAGGGACATAAATTAAATGTCCCACCAGTCAGATGTGAAGCTGGGATCTTTGCACAGAAATATCAACATGCCTTTCACTCTATAGTTAGATGCATATGTATCTCTTATGGATTCTTTTTCCTCATTTCCTCTTGTTTCCTTTGGGGAAGGAACTATGACTTCAGGTATTACGTCCATCATAACAGCTTTCTATAGGCTCTTTATTTAGAAAGACATGAGAATGCCCTACGAGTCTGATCATTAAAAAAAAAAAAAAAAAAAAAAAACACCAAAAAAAACCCAAACAACAAAACCCAAACACAAGCCAAAGAAGAAAGCAGTGTAAGGCACGATTTAGCAACACATAAGAATCAAAAGGAGCCCTAAGCCAAACCTCAGTGTTACATTTTTTTAAGTACAGCATGTTTCCCCAGCAGACCAAAAAAACCACTAATGCTATGAAAAGTGATTCTAAGATGAGTTTTGTAATTCTGGTATCCAAGAAAAGAAAAAAGCAGTAGCATGAAAATTCCTAGAGACATTAATGAAAAGGTAGACTAGATGGAAAACCACTTTCTGCCAAGTACTGTGACGTCTGAAGGGTTTCAAAGAGAGACAGAGAATTTTCCTCTGAAATGTCTGTCATCACCTGCAGCACTTGGGGTGGTTTGGCTCAGCTCTGAGTGGAGACAACACTTGCAGGAAGCTCTGCCTGTGGAACAGCCTTGGCCTGCTCTTGAGAAAATACTGGAAAGCCAGAAAAATGTCACAATGGCCATCAGAGAAAACAAATGCTCATTTTGGGGAGATCTGCCTGAGCATTTAAACTCTAGCAGATGGCATTTGTCCTGCTGCAGCCTGAATTACCCTCAGGCAGCACTGTCAAGCCACCTAAACCACTGACCCTGCAACCACCATTCTTCTGCTGGAAGAAACATAAACCTACCTTGGCCAACACAAAGGAAGGATTACAGTCTCATTTTCGCCTCCAGGAGTTCTTGCCAGTGCTTTGCTGTGGAAAAACTGTTCTCTGCTATTTCCTTTCATAGGAGACCTTCCAAGATATGCAGGAGTGAAGCATCGGTCCTCTAGCAGGGACCAGAAGTCTGAACTGGCTGATATTTTTGGGCATAACCAGTAACTAGTGGCAATGGGGTATTCTACAGATTAGTTACTTGAACTTGCCCTATCATGACTTTTGTACATTTGTGAAAAACCCAGCTTGAAGGGACAGTAGTGCAGCACTATGGTGAAATCTGTGATATATCAAATCCAGACTTACAGCTCTGCAGGATACAGCAGTAAGGTGGACAGCAGTGCATACTCTGAAAGAGAACAGCCTGTGAGTTTCTGCATGGATACATCTACAGATGCAAGTAGGTGGGGCTCTCCTGTCCTTGATCCAAGCAATCCAGACCTCAGCCAGATCCTAGTGCTGTATGGCTCCATTAATTGCACACTACACAGCAATAGATTACACATTTCAGCCATACACACATCTGAGGCACCACCAGACAGCCAACTCTGTGTGCAGGCACAACCTGCAGATCATGCACACAGTCACAACTCAGCAGACTCTACTGAATCAAAAACTCAACCAAAACAACACTAAAACAAACCCTCCCCAAAGCAGAAGGAAATAAAGGAACAAAGATTTACATTTACATAAATATTTAAAAGGTAAATTTCATTTCACAGCTAATGCTTTATTGTACTAAAATTTGTAGCTATATTATCTCATGTAAGCATTAATGTATTGCCCAACATTTTATAATTTTGTGTAAATGCTTGCAGGCACTCACAGCTGTATCTAAAGTCTGTGAGACTCTCCGATAAAAACAAAATGTTACAAATGTTAAGTAGAGGCAACTGCATATTGTAGTTGGCATCTTAATATAATAAAATATTTTTTTTATTTTTTCTATTTTACAAATCCTGAAAGCATGTTTCCTTAACTGCCAGTACTATTTAGTTTATTGTCAGCTGTGTAGAAGTCAAATCATAACTTTCAAAATAATTCAGGCTAATGCAGTTTAGTAATGGTTAAAAAAATGTGTACTTCATACGGCAGCTGGGCTTTGATCAAATCTGTTTGCTGTATATCCAATGGCATATTTTACTAAAATTCCTTTCATCAATGTATGGCCTCATTATTTGATGCACTGTCAGTGAACTCTGTGCAGCACAGTCTGCAGGGTTTCCTATAAAAACTACACTATAGGGAAAGACATGCCGGAAGGATTTTAATTTCCACTTTCAACAAATTGATTTAAAAATTCATTACTATATTCTTGAAGTCTACTGGAGAAGGGTTTTTTTTAATGCATTGTCCCCCTAATTTTGGATCAACATTTTGTGCAGCTAAAATGTAAAGTGATACACATATGAACGTGTACACTGCACAGCAGTGATCATCTGTTGGCCCAATAACCCAGTTATTTTATTGTTAGACTGAACACATTTGCTTTCTTCCTGGTTTTTTTAAACACTTGATTTCATTTAAATTTGGAGTATATGTGACAGAGAATCAGCAGAGCCTCTATAAAAAATCCCACTTGTGAGCTTACACAAGTCATTGACTCAGTGGGGACCTGCTCCTCTTGATGGGTTTCCCTCAGGTACTCATCATCACAGCATCTGAGCACTTTAAAAGCTTTAATGTCTCCATCCTCTACCCTCTATTCTTGTTAGAGGTAGCTGGATTTCTTTTAATGCTGCCATCGGAGATGACATCCCTTGGATAACATCACACTACCCGTCAGGACCAGTACCCACATCCCCCTAGTCACACAGCCAACCTTCTCCACAGGGACAACAGACTTGGAACTCCTGCAGGGAGATCCATGACTCACATACCACTTTTTACAGTGTTTTATTTGTGATTTAAGTGCTTGTGCAAACTGCAGAAAATTACAAGCAATCACAGTTTCATTTTCTATAAAGAACTTCACAGAGCTGTGTAAGGAAAAACACACTGCCAGTATGGGTTCAGACAGCAGGTCATCAAAGCTTTAACAGCCCTGTGTCCTCTGATCATCAATTTTACCATTTTCAAGGGTTACAACATGCTGCTATCTATTCAGAGCTTCAAAAACCTTTCTGTTTGTGACACAGCAAGAATCACTTTATATTTGGTGCAACAGTTGTTTTGCTATTTTTAAGCTGCTTTATGAGGGGTGCTATCATGACAGTTCCTGGAATCTGAAACAGCCCTACTGAAAAAGAAACCAAGAATTCATGCATCACCTCCTCCATTCAACACAGAAATACTTCCACTTTAGTTTAAAATCGCAATAACTTTCCTGTGTCTTGTGAGGACACAGTGTGCAAGGATGAATCAGTATTTCACTGAAAAAAAGGAAAAAATTTAGATGGTTAACCAGTTAGTTTCCATAACCAGAAGTCCAACATTAAAAAGGCAGGATGTAAAACACTTCTCATTTCCTTTTCCCCTAAGTGATTTGTCCCCTAAGATGATGAGGCAATCTCAATCTTGAGGGACTTCTGAGGTTTCATTCCTCAGGGAATGAAAGGATTGTCAACACTGGAACAGGAGCTCAGAGAAATTGTGGATTCTCCATCTTTGCAGACATTTGAAGTCTGACTGGACATAGCTCTAAGCAATCTAATCCAAAGCTGAAGTTATCCATCCTTCGAAATACAAATAAAATCATATGACTTCCTCATGTCTCCTTCAATCCTAATTTTTCTACTATTTCCTTTAGCAGTTAATGGACAAATTAATAACTGAACTGAATCACACACTGAAGGTCTTGCTCAACATCCAACACCCTTCCACTTAAACTTGGATGTCTGACAGCCATCAAATGACTTTTTCTACTCTCTAGTGACCTTATCTTCCCAAAGACTCTTCTGATAAGGGCAATGTCTACCTGAGCTGCTTACGAATTAACTACTTCACTATTAAAATCTGACTGAAAACAGGATCACTTTTCTTTTATAACACTGTCCAAAAGCTGAAGCAATTCAAGAACTGATCCATAGGCAGATAATCAACCCCTGTACCAAGAACAGCAATGTGTGCATAGGACAAGTGGAGTACACACAGCATAGGTACAGGCACTGCATTAGCTGTATCACTTAATTCAGTATCTCACAGCTTCCACGTACAGTTCACCCCCATGGTCCTGGTTTGCCCATCCCGTGAAAACTAAGCCCACAGCTGAGTGTCAAAGTTATTAAC
This sequence comes from Anomalospiza imberbis, assembly GCF_031753505.1. Taxonomy (NCBI): domain Eukaryota; kingdom Metazoa; phylum Chordata; class Aves; order Passeriformes; family Viduidae; genus Anomalospiza; species Anomalospiza imberbis. Next base: position 238,550 of record NW_027100202.1, read on the forward strand.
ATGGTATGTGAAATAAGGCTTTTGCCTGCACGGAGACAAGAGCGGGATTTATTCCAAGATTTCCCCACTGGAGTCTGAAGAAGTTGGGTGAAAAATGCCACTGGATGAATTATTGACACCCAAACCACGCCAATGACTTCTGCTCGCCCAGCACACAAGACCATCTGTGTGTTCCCTCCTGACCTCTCTTTTCTATCCAGATCAGCAGCTCTTTCCTGCCAGTCTATTATGTCCCAGTGACACCAGGAAGTGGAAGCCATTGTAGTTACCACATTAAATATTTCTCAACATTGCAGGGAAAAAAAACTACTAGAAAGGAATTGGGCTGCATGCTGGCTTAGCTAGAAAAAGAAATGTGGTGGAGAAGATTAAGCTGTGTTTCTATAGCCACAGCTGAGCAGGTGGCAAAGACCCATCACTGGTGCTTGTTCCATAGAGGATTCCACTCCCTGGCAAAACAGTTACTCCTCAAAGAAACCAGGGCTTGAAGATATCCAGGACTCTGCCTGTCAGATGAGCCTTGTGTAAGTTTATGAAGTCTTGGGGTCACTATGATTAACTACCTTCCTTAAGCTGTTCCCCACCAGGCTTTAGTGCTTTTAAACCACTGACCCCTTGAATTAAAGAGGGAGATTTCTCTTTTCACAGCTGTGACTCAACACAGGAAGGAATTCAGAGACATCTGAAAACAAAGCCAGGCAGAATTTAAAACAAAATCCTTTAATGACAGATTTAGCAAGTGATGGGCACAGCTGGAGCTTACAAATACAACTAAGCAAATGAGCATGCATTATACAACAACCTTACATAGACAGATCCTATGAAGGGCAATTTCCTCACAAGGAATTGCAGAAACCTAACTGCTATGAATAAATCATCAGAAAAACTAGATATTGGCTGTTCAAAAGGAATCTGAGTCTTCGGATCCTTTACCAAACTAAATGGTAACCACCCCTAAAATATGTGACAACCAATTAAGAAACTAAAGCCTTCATTTTTAGTTATTGTCTATTTAAATGACAATACAAAATCAAAATTCCTGTGCCTAGAGAAGAATAAAACACTATTAAGGTAGTTTTCAAAACTTATATAATACCTTTCGTACATTCAACTTAAAATATAACAGTAACTAGTACATACATCATGGAGTCATTGTAAAGAAAATGTGTGCCTACTATTTCTGCTGGGGAAACTGATGCTAAATGTACTCACTAGATATTCTAGGAGGAATTGAAGTGAAAAAAAGAAGTGGAATTAGATAGTAACAGCTAATTATCAGTGTCACTATCTTAAACATGACATGCTTCTTTCTACCCAGTCAAATGGGCTACATGACACAGCAGACTACTTTTAAGAAGCAAGCACAAGTTTGCCGATGAACTTTATAAAGTGCAACAAATATCTTGAAGATAATCAAGCATGAGGAGTTGACCACCTCCACACAGTACTGCAAAGCAAAACAACAATGACTACTGAAAATTCTATTTCCCTTATCTGCCTAGCTGGGGTATGTGACTTGCATTAATGGCACAGGGAATAATGTACTTGCACTCAGACCCTGGACTGACTGATGTCAAATGAAGTTCAACCATTCATATTAATGGGGATCAGCATTTGTCCGAGGGAATGGAAGCCTCTCGGACCTCAGGGTCATGAATTGACAAGCTATCGAACATTTTCTCTGTAGTGCTGACCATCCTCCATCCCCACTGAGCTCAGCTGTCTGGACTCTTAGTCCCGCTCCAGCTGCTTTGTGCTCCTCCTGAGGCACAGAAAGAGCTCATTACAGATTCTTTCTGTGTAATGTGCAATGAGGGCTGAGGTCTCACAACTCCCTTTCTAGGAAATGCAGAATAGTCACATTTCTCCGGACCCCAAGAAAAACAGAGACATACACGTAAACTGTGAGTTTTGTTATTCTGGAGATCTGTAATTGACTAAGCCAGATGGTGACAGAAGTGCCATTAATGCCAAAAAAAAAAAAAAAAAAAAAAAACAAAAAAAAAAAAAACCAACAAAACAAAAAAACCCAAACCCAAACCACTGAAAATATCTCCTCAAAAGAACAAAGATGACTAATAACTTGTACCAAGAAAATGACTGTTGAATTGCTATTGTCTCACACCACTAATACACTGGCAGGATGCAAAAAGCAGTTTTTCTTACAGATAGATTTTCTGGAAAAATACCTTCTCGCAGAACTTATTCTTGAATGGTTTCAGGATATCTATAAACTCATGGGTTGTAGTCAATCTAATGATCAGCAAGCAGTAACTTCAGACAGCTGATAAAAGTCTGTAGCTGATATTACCCAGTAAAACATTAAAACATGCAAAAGAAACCACTGCAGCAGAGTTTTGGCCTTCTTAATATCAAGTAGAGCAATTCTGGGAGTAAGGACAGTTATAATTTTCACCATCATCATTAATCCTAATAAAATTAAGAAGGGCAATAGTAACAATGATAACCGTAACTTTTTTCCTAAACTTTTTTGGCAACAAAAAGTCTGCCAGATGCAAATTTAAATTTTATGGATGATAAGAAAGTCAGCTGTTTCTAGTGACTTTTACAAGTTATAACCCAGCTCTGGTAGTCAGGACATGCAGAGTGAGTGAATTCAAAAAGCCCACTCAAGCCCTGGCATCTCTGTTTCTTTAGAGGCACCTCAACCACACTCTTGTTTTTCAGAGGAGTTTGTGCAGACATTAAAAACCATAAAGCAATAAAAAGAAAAGAATTCAGCATGCAAGGCCAACCCCAATGAAGGATGAGACAAATGAAAAAAGCAAGATTAAAGTAAGTGCATAAAAAATTTCAGTATCATGAGACACTAAACTGACCCATGAACTATAACTTGACCATGTCTCCTTTAATTGTTCCACACAAGGATCTGCTTTCTGAAAAAGAAGAATATCTTTAGCAGACATAGTGCTACAGCCGTTTTTTCCTTTATCAATAGTATATGCGTACTGTAGTGCAAGTTACGGAACTTAAGTTCTACCACAGAAAGAAGCATGTAGGATGTAGGAGACAGACAGCTAGACCAGAAAATGCCTTCTATATGTACCTGGTGAACTACCAGTAGAAGTCACCACAAAACAATGAAGATCTATTCCTGACGGTAATATAAGGTGAAATATAAAAGCTAAAAAGGCAAGACTGCAAACTTAGGCAGTCAGTAACTGAGAAAGTATTCACATTTGATATTCTTTCAGCATTAAAGTGGTCTCTCATTTTTCTTTCCTTAGCAATATGGATCACAAAACATATTACTAATTTTCTACATTTAAGCAGTTCTGGGTTTTCTCCACCTTCAACATTAATTTCCTGTTCCAGAAAAATCCTCTCACACAACAACTTGTTACTTAAATAAGAATACAAAAATGTTTGTAATGGCAAAACTGAAGGCTCATCCAGTCTAGTGGTCTCTTTTCAACAGCAAGAAGAAAAAATATAGAACATTTATGTACGATATTTCCCTACCGTTAGTGCCCCCCCTCCTCTCCATCTATTTTCAGCTCAGGAGATTTCCTGAGCCTATTGTGGCCTGTCTATTTTGCAACCCCCAAGTAGATATCACTTTCAAGTACTTGTCCAGCATCCCTCTGAGCCCTTGTAAAATTCTTGCATCTGCAACACCATCTGGCAAACAAGTTTATATGTCTGCTACCCAGGGTGTGAAGAACCACTTCCAATACCAATAGTGCAATGTGATAATGTATTAATTTCCCCTCATACACCACCACCTTCATAACATTAGCCAGAAAGTAGCTCCCATTGGGCAATAAAAAAAGGAAAATTCGGATTTAGTTTGATGCTCATCCAACTGTTTCAACATTAGCTGCATGACACATGCTACCTCATTATTTATTTTGTATAATTGTCTCACGGAGTGAGTGGGAAATTAAGTGAAAATTGGTCAAGAGAAAGTTAAGAAAGTGATAGTAGTCATCAGTTCTAATGAGTGTTTGCTGCCAAAGAGAAATATCTTGCTATGGTCACTGCACAAGACGAGATATTTCACGACTAAATCTTTGGTGAGAATCCAGGATCAGCTTTGAACAAACTAAGTTCAATTCAACAGAGTAAGCATTTGCCAAGGCTGGCAAACATGGGGCAAAATCAGAGCTGAGATCAGTGAAAGACAAACCCTTCAGTTTCACAGCCATCAGTGGCTCAGGATTGGTAGCAGAAGGGTTCCCACACATGAACTGGTGAGTACCTGCAGGCAGGTAGGATGGAAAAGGCATCCCAGCACCCAGCAGCTGGGGAGATCTGTCACATCTCTCCTTGACAAGGCCCTTTGCCTCTCTCACGCTGCAGTAAAATTCACTTTTAGTTTACTGAAATGACCAGGATTTCTCATATTCACAACTTTTACTCTAATAAAGGCAGCATGGAGGTGAAGCATTTTACTTTTGCACCAGTTGATAATGTATCTTCAAAATCTGCTTTCAAAATTACTGAATAATTTAAGAAATGTGCTTTAAGATTTATGTTATAAACTGACTATGAGGAAGTAAGAGTTATAAGCTCTCTTAATCTTCAGGTTTCAAGGTGTGAGTGATGTAAGAAACATCATCTTGCAATACAGAACAGTAAAATTGTGAAGATTTATGCCTTCCGTTGAAACATCTGGTCTTACCCGCCCTTGGTGCCAGAATGGCAGACTGGATGAGCTGCTTGTTTATTCCAGCCAGGCATTTCCCTGACTCCTGGACTTTATGTTAAGGCATGATGAACATCTTACTCCCACTGGAGAATTTTTGCTCTCATGAAGTCAATAGGTCAGAACTTTTGAAATTTACAGCTCGTGAAAGGGATTCCTCCTTTGAGTTTGTTAGATTCTAGTGCATCAGTAGACAAATATAAATACTTAAAACAATTGTACTTTATGTACTCCATACTTGTGCTTCATACAGGCATAGGCATTAATTTAAAGGCCTGTCAGAATACAGCTTCATTAGCAACAGAGTGAATCATGAGGGGTAGGAAATATCCAAAAGGATTGCATCTCACAGAACTACAACAGTAAGCCCTATCAAAAAGTTCCTTTTGTTTTACAACCACAATAAACTTTTCAATTCAGTATTATAAACTGTAATTATCCTGGAGGATCAAACTAGTTGTATTTACTTACTTAGAATTCAGAATAATTTCATTCTTTTTACTACATCTATCAAAAGTCAAATTTTGAGTTAGCAGTGGATCACGATAATGTAAAGGCATTTCTGTTACTGCCTAATGAGTTTCAGAATTGTTTCAAAAAATACACACATTCAAAAGTTCCATGACTTCATCAAAAACTCACATTGAAGCAATGATGAAAAGCATTCAATTTTCTGAAAAAAAGTCTCCACTAGGTTTTAAAACAGAAAAGTTATACTGCCTTTTTCAATTACAGCTACTTGTAAGATTTTCCAGAGGTAGCTACAGTTTGGCTTTGACCCTACTATTGCAAAGTGCCAGAAATACCAAATTATAGCAGGGAAAATGTTGTGTCTGCACACATGTATGTGTTTGTCTACAGTCTGCATGAGCAACTGAAAAACATCCAACATACACACATAGCAAATCGCGTAATTAAAACTTACTGTTATGCAGAAGAAAATGATCATTTAAGTAGAAAATAATGGAAGGACAGCAGAGATTTCTCAGTACTAAACCATAATGCTTCATTTAATGAGTAATCCCTGGAGCATATGGATGTTTACCTCGCTCTGGGCAAGCTCAAGTGCACAGACAGACAATTACAATGCTTCAGCTGATGTATGATACCTTGTTAGGCTGCTGTAATGCAGTGACATTCTTTCATGGCCTTACAGAGTGCATTTCTGTATTTGCTTCCATGCCAATACAACCTTTGTCTTTGCAAGATTAAATGGCTGCATGTTCGAAGTTAGAATGCCTGAATCTGAATACACAAAGCCCTGGAAACTTAAAAACTGGAAACTCTGTCTGCAATCTCTCTGACTTTGGCAGGTACATTGTCTGCATCCACTCTGCCTTCAGAAAAATAAAATATTAGAAATTTTTTTTAAAAGGACAAGATTTTGCAATAGGAAAATCACAATACAATTTGGTTGCATTGCATCTTACATGAATAATTGCTGGACAGCAGACATTTACAGCATCCATTGAATACAATTTTTAAAAAATTAATATGTAGATACAGGCTGGAGATTAAGAGTAAATGCTGGCCAATGGCTTCAGAAAGACTCCAGGTTTTGCCTTGGGAGAATGGCAAAAGGAGAAAATATATTGCTAAAGCCTCTCTTCCCACCTCTTTTATACTGCTGCCTCTTGTCAGAATGTAGGATGCAAAGTTCTGAGACTGGTATTTGGCAAAAGCACGGCTTAAATTATTAAAAAAAAAAAAAAAGAGGGAAAAGAAAATCTAATGAAACTGCTTTGGTCAATCACACAGAGCTATTGAACACCTCCTTAATGTTGTTAGTCTTCACTTCTCCATGAATTTTGTGAAAGCTGAAGGCAGTACTTCAAACTATTAATCTTCTATGCTTTTAGACTCTATATACAAATCTTATTTTTCTAGTCCATATTACCGGACAAGGAAAGTTAAAATACAGAGATTATAAACTCTACTGCTTGGTCATATGGGGAACTCTAGAACCTCAGAAATGCCCACACTTCTGTATTTCTTTCTATGTATTTGATCCAAAATTCTGGCTATCAATGTGAAAGGAATTTTAAAGTTCTTCTATTAATAACAATCTAAAGATAGAAAAGATTCACGATTCACAAAAAAGTAACCCATGCACACTCAGATACACACACAGTATAGATGGCTGTGCTTTGTTCCACAAGAAACTCTTGTGATTCACAGCACCTGAGTATGAGTTTCCAGGTTTCCATGAACTTACTTCTTAAATATTAAAAACATAATGCATTTAAGAAGATTTCTTCCTTTTTTTTATTTATTTTTTTTTTAATGAAGCCAAATGTAGCAATCAATGGTCATCTATGTTCTGGTTGGTATATTTCACACAAGAGACCCTTGATAATAAACCATGGCTGAAATATCAAAATTCCTTCAAATACTTACCTCTGTTAATGGTAACTACAGCTGCACTCAAAATCTGCTGCCCTTGATATCACTTACATTCCCACAGGAATATAAATCTCCATGTTTCAAAAAAGGTATTCATCTCAGGGCTCTGGAGAAACACACAGCTTGTTTGTTTGATGCTGCCTGATAGTATTATTGGGTTAACATGATGAAATAGACTCTTTTTTTTTTTGTGAAGCTTATCTAGTCTCACATTATTAATCTGAAAACAGGCCAAAAGAAAAAACAGGAAGAGAGATACAACAAATTCAGAGCTCAAATATGGTCATTTGGGCCACTGCAGATCTTCAATAGAAGCAATTTAGTCCAAGACATGGGAATACAGAAAAAGAAACACTATGAAGAGAGACTACTGAAGGCTGTTTCCTATCTGTTAGAAATCAAAGAGCATCAGAGCAAAAATGAAATTGTCTTGTAGCTGAGGTAATAATGTACCTAATGATCTTGAAATGAAATGTTTAAAAAGCTGCATTTCTACCTTTCATTTTAAAAGATGTGCATTTTAATCCCATGAGTAATCCAACAATGATAATTGCAAAACTGTAACATATAATTAAATTCAAACCCAAGATCTATTCCACCCTTGAATCAAAATTATTCCTTTCATCATAGTAAAGCCCTGTAGTTTTTAAAACCTAGTGTCTATATTTATTTCATTTAATTCATAAGCCCCTAGTTATTACTGTAATTTTACTCATACGCCGGTTATCTAATGTGTAATGCTATAGCTGTTTGAAGTGTATTTTCCAAAACCAGAACAGAACTAAGACCCAGAGACACATCACTACCTCTTGCAGAAATGTCACTCATGCTATGAATAAAGCATAAGCTGAGAAAAACATCATTACCCACCAAACAAATAGCATTTACTCAACCAAACCCATGTGTCTGGAGCTGCGCTCCCGAGCTAATTGGAGGCAGATTCTTGTGCCATGCCACAGGACGCAACAGCTGAGAAACCTCTCGAGCTGGTCATGGAGAGCTCAGCACGCTGTGCAAGGGAAATTGCCAAACTCTGGGACAGGAGGCAGGGCCAGAAATCCCAGAAAGCAGGGTGTGGATATTCTCAGTTCAGTCAGAGAGAAAAAGAGAAGGTTTTCTAACCAGGCGAGAGCCTGGGAGACAGTTGGGAAAGAATGTAAATAATTCTCTAATCTATCTTGTTGTTCACATTGTTTATAGATGGGTTCTGCCACCGTGCGTCATTCACTGCACACCAGTGGTGTGAGATGTTTTTACTCTAAGACCAATGAAATCAGTCCACACGATGTTCTCTATAAATGGAGCGGTGCATTTGAAATAGATCGGAGTTCATTCTCTTTGCCTTTGATTTGGAGTCATTTTCGTTCCCGTCCTGCTCTACAGTGACAAGTGAGCAGATGCAAAGATAACCTTTGGTTGGAAGGTTCATCCAGAGGCCACCTTTGGCTCAGGGCCTCACTCAGGGCTGTTGTCCAGGCCTTGGCACTTCAGGGACGTGGTTTAGTGCTGGGCTCGACACTGCTGGGTGACCGGCTGGACTGGATGAGCTCAGAGGTCTTTTCCAACAGAAAGGATTCTGTGATTCCATGATTCCATCTGCTGCATTCAGCCAGGTCCATGTTAGCAGCATTCATTTGCTCACAAAGTCTCCTCAGGCCCAGCTCTTGAGGCCTGAGGCTTCAGCTCCTTCAGCTCCTGGCGCTCAGCTGCTCGTGCTGAACGAGACACTCGGAGAGAAGAGCACAGTCCATCCAATTCCTTCTGGGACACGGAGAGGGGAGGCTGTGCGAACAGGAGCAGTGTTTGGTGTGGCCTCCTCTCTGCCCTGCATGCCTTTCAGCGCTTTGAACCAGCCAAGAGCTTTCTCCAAGAGTGCAATGGAGCAGCTGTTCCTGCTGCCGGGTCTGGCTCTCTCCAGTCTCTGACCTTGCCTGCTTTTGTCCCTCTTGCTGTGCCCTCTGCTCCCCCAGGGCTCGGTGGCTGCTGCCCAGGACTGTGGGACTGGCACAGATCCCGTGGTGGAGACCCTCCTTTCTGTGCCCTTGGAGCTGCCTGGGCACAGCAGCCTTTTCCATCTGGAAGCTCCCCATGGACAGGGAGTCCCCAGCCCCGCTCCTTGCACAAGCTCCAGGAGCCCAGGGCTGCCATCTCAAGTCCCTGCTGGCCCTGGGGGCTCCCAGGTGGGCACAAGTGGGGCAGCACAGCCAGCAGGGAGCCTGTGAGTCTCTTCCAGCCCTGTCTGCTCTGAGTTTGGGCCTTGGAGCCTCAGGTGGCCAAAGGCAGCTGCTGCTGGTCCCTGTGTGTGCCCGTGTTCAGCAGTGCTGCTCCATCAGTCTGTGCCCAGCCACGGGGAAAAGCCTCAGCCCTGCAGGGCCAGGAGCTGCCGGGCTCTGCCTGAGCAGCTCAGCCAGAGGGAAGGGAGCTGCTCCCCACGGGATTCAGGAGCAAAGGGCTGGAGCACCTCGCTCTGGGGCAGAGCCCAACTTCTGTGAGGGAGTAACAGAGTTATTCACGTGCACTGGTGTGTCAGCACTGCAGGTGCTGTGCCTGCAAACACATTCGGGATGTGCAAAAGAATTCTGCAACTCTTGGCTGGATCAGGATGTCAGCAGTGCTGAACTCCAGCTTAGTCCAAAGCAAACACTTGACACCTCTTCTCATATCTGCTAGATTTTTTACCGCAGGGTATCCAGAGAAAAGTAAACAGAGGAGTAAATATTTTCATTGTTTATCAGAAATGTATCTTATTTTGCTGTAAATCTTATTTTTGCTGAAAAATCTGATTTTTGCTGAAAAATCTTACCTATTTTACATGATGTGTTATCTACTTAAAAAGAAATAGAAAAAAAATTTAAAAATGAGAAAAATATGAAAGAGAAAACAAAAAGAAACAAATGTGTAATGAAATCTTCTGTAACTTTGGATTTAAGAGGTAACTGATCTTTTTAAAAGGAGAACTCATTTACTTTGTGCCTGTTCTGATGGCCTGGATCCATCTTACTGACTGACCCCAGCATTCTTTTTTTAAAGACATTGGGTTTTGTTTCCAATATTAAGATTTATTTTTTTTAATTGGTGTTGAAGCAATAGGAGGATGAGAGATGGATTGTGCACGACTGTGTCTTGAGAACAAAAACATTGCAGTTTGAAACTTGGACCTAAAGTAATTAAAATGAAACTTAGAAATCCCAGTGCATTGTGTGACAGCAGCTTTTCCTATAGGATGTGCAGCATCACAAAGACTTCATCAGTGGGGTTGGGAGTGCTTGGAGCTTTGTCCTGTGCCACTCTGGGATGCTATGAACCAGGACTTCACCTGCCACCAGCCCAGGTCACCCTCTGCCACCGCAGCTCCTTGGACCTTGTGTCCCCAAAGCAGACACAAAGTGTTTCTTCTGCTCCCCCTTTGCACAAACCCACAGAGAGCTGGGATTTTTCCAAGTCTCTTCTCTCCATTGGGCCATATTCCCAAAGAACCAGCAGCACATCCTGATGAATACGGCAAGTTACGTGGATGGTTGTCAGCTCCACTTCCTGCCTAGAAATCCTGAAACTGCTTCTAAATGCTGCTCCTTCAGCTCCTGGACACCTTCTCACACAGAGCTGGGAAAAAAAATCCCCTGGCCACCAGATAAAAGGTGAGTTATGCCAAAGTTAGAGTACTGTGGGAAATCTCTGTCCCTCCCTGTCCTTTAAATGTATCTGTACATGGGGGTGTGCCTGGATGTGTCTTGTGTACAAAGGAAGGAGCGTGCAAGCAACGGGACTGACACTTTCAGTGTCCATGCTATTCCATACCCATGGGTACAGAGACATTATGGAAACCCTGGCACAGACAGGGCCTTCTGTCCATGGGTAGAGACATCCTAGAGCCCCTGGCACACACAGAGCCTTCTGTCCATGGGTACAGAGACATCCAAGAGCCCCTGGCACACACAGAGCCTTCTGTCCATGGGTACAGAGACATCCAAGAGCCCCTGACACACACAGAGCCTTCTGTCCATGGATACAGAGACATCCAAGAGCCCCTGGCACACACAGAGCCTTCTGTCCATGGCTACAGAGACATCCAAGAGCCCCTGGCACACACAGGCCTGGCAGCTCAGGCTGCTTTCCCCACAGGCTGCAGGAGATGAGAACACAACATTTGCCAACACTGACTGAAAGCCACAGCTCCGGGTGCTCCCCGTGAACCCCAGCTCTGGGACCACTGTCTGCCCCATGCTTCAGGGGCTGCAGTGGGAGCCCGGCTGGGCTCTGCCCTGGGGCCATCCTGCAGGGACAGCTGCAAACAGCGAGCATTCCCTTGCCACAAAGAGCCAAGCCATGGCTGCAGGGCAGCTGCTCCAGCCCGGAGTGCACTGCTGAGTGCTGTGCTCTGGGGCTGGGGCTCCCCGCACAGGGGACTGGACTGGTGTGCCACAGGAGACAGAGAAGCTGCAGCTTCAGCCTTACTGAGGTGGTTACGTGGGCTGGGAAGAGTGGAGAGGCTCAAGGGGATTCACAGAGCTCATCCTGCTGCAAGGACAAGGAAAAGGGAGTGGGAACTCAGCAGTGAGGACAGCTGAGGGCTGGAAAGCAGCTCTGAATGACACTAAAATCCCACTGGACCTCTAAGACATTGCTGCTCCTCAGCCAGTGACAGGATGAGTCCCCAAGCCTGGGGCTCGGCCTTCCTCATGGTGAGGGGCACCAAGGAAGGCAACAGTGTGATGGAGACTGCCATGGGCTGGGAACTCACTGGGGGACAAGAGGGAGCAGTTGGGAAGTAAAAGGCAGGTGGGGGAGAGAACAGTTCAGAGAAGGGCTGAGCTACAGCTTGAGCAAGTTGCAAAATATCATTTGGGGTCATCCCAGATTGATTTCATTTCAGAAGCTATTGAACAAGTTTAATTTTTGGGTGGTGTCATGTTTGTCCTTGGAGGTGTACACTCTGCACACTTGAGCTGTGTTGCTGAAATGCTCAAGCAGGTCTGTGCTGCAGGTCACCCCATTTCTTCTTTGGCTGATTGCAGCCCGGTGCTGAGCTCCAGCAGAGCCCTGGCAGAGCCCAGAGCAGCCTCAGCACCTGCAGAGCCCGGCTGCAAGGAGAGAAACCAGAAAGCGCCCGTCAGCTGAAGGCTCCTGTCCCCTTGTCCCGGCCGCCCGCAGTGCCCAGGCCATGCTGGCCGTGCCCAGAGCTGTACCCAGAGCTGCCCATCCCTGCTGCCTGTGGAAGCAGAGCAGGAGGGCAGGACATGTGCCCAGCCTGCAGCCGGCCACGGCACATCCAGCCCTCAGCAGCTGCCCAGAGCAGGATGCTCCTGTGCTCGCTGCCATCTCCCCAAAGCTCTGATCCCACCATGCCAAGCAGACAGGACCCACCTCACGCCATCCCTCGCTGGAAGAAAAGCTGGTCCCAAACGATGTCCTCATCCTTCTCCCAGGGCACGGCCCATCCACGCCACAGCTGCTCCCAAGCACTTCCCCATCCAGACTGGACCCCACCTGGAACGCTTCCTCTAGAAAAACACACAACAAATTATTGAAAATAGATTACAGACAAAAAGGGGAACAAGAAAAAAGGTCAAAAATCTTATCTCTGTCAGGGGCTAAGGAAGGCCCAACCCCTGCAGGCCAGGGAAAAACCCACCCACAGGTGAGGGAAGCCCAGGCTTGCTCCCTTCCCCGCTTCACTGCCCTCCAAAATAACGGTGATCCCAAAGCAAACAGGGGCAGTGGAGCAGCCCAAGCCCTTCCTTGCCTGCAAAGCACAGCAGCCCCTGCACAGGTTCTGGAGTCCCACCTCTGCTCCCACCATGGGGGTTTCTTTGTGTCGGGCTGGCTGCCCCAGCCCCAGCCCGGGGCACGGTGGGTGCTGGGGCTGTTGGCAGGGCCAGGAGCCCACTCCCATTTCATCAGCACCCCAGCCCATCCCCCCAGCCCTGCCAAAAGCAGCCTGGCAGCCGACTGAAGGATCAGCTGCATCCGCCCCAGCAAAGGGGGAACCTTTGGTTCCCGGCCAGGCTGTGCAATGCCCAAATCTGGGAGCATCCCCCTGTGTGTAGACTCACCTTCAAATCCCCTGTGGAGCCTGGCTTTGGAGAAGGTGTCAGAATCAAAGTCCATCATCCTCAGCTGCCGGTGGCCAGGTGGAGGAAGTGGTTGTCATCCTTGATGTCGTCCTCACTGTCCCCAGCAGCAACAGCCCCACCTGGTACAGCTTCTCCAGGGGCTTCTTCTCCTTCCCTGGGGTGAGCCCAGGCTGTCTGGGTTCTGCCCAGGGCCCCAGCTGTCAGGGAACCAGGACAAGCAAAACCAGCTCAGATGGTGGCCACCAGTGCTGGGCAGAGCAGCTCAGCTCCAGCACAAGGGATCCTGGCACTCTGGGGAAACAAACCAGAAATCACCAGTCAGTTGGAGAAGTTGCCCCCCTGTTCCCATTCCCAGGCCATGCTGGGTGTGCCCAGAGCTGGGCCTAAACTTCCCCATGGATTCTGTGTTTGGAGGAGAGCAGGAGAGCAGGACATGTGCCACCTCCTCAGCAGCTGCCAGAGCAGGATGCTCACGAGCTGCTGCTGTCTCCCAGCACTGGTATTGCCCCCGTGGCCAGAGATGAGGACCCACCTTGAGAGAGCCGTCGTGGGAACAAGATCCGCCCCCAGATGATCTCCTGGCCCCTCCTGAACGGGTGCTTCCCCATGACCAGGTGGTACAGCAGGAGGCCCAGGGACCAGATCGTCGCTGCCTCGCCGTGGTAGCATTGGTGGTGGATCCACTCTGGTGGGCTGTAGGACAGGGTTCCTGTGGAACACAGACAGAGTTCATCAGGGGGACGCTGCTGCTCCCAGAGCCTGACCCCAGCACCCCATGGCATGTGGGGGCTGCCCCAGTGGCACACAGGGTGACTGCTGCCCTCTCACCAGCACCTGGGACTTGTGTACAGACTTGGGGCTGGAAAAGAAGCCACTGGTGTTGGAAGAGGGCAGCAGAAATCCTGGGAAGGCCCAACCATGACACACAAAAGCAAAACTCATCCAGTGGTGGAGAAAGCCCGCTCTACTCCCCGCCTGCACGGCCCCCCAAAAATGTTAACCAGTCAAGGCAAACAATGGGAGCAGAGCAGTCCAAGCCCTTCTCGCCTGCACACCAAACCATCCAGGACACAGGGTCAGACGCCCCTCTCTGCTACCCCCACTGGGGTTTTTGTCAGGCTGGCTGCCTCAGCTCCAGCCTTAGCCCAGGCCACAGTGGATGCTGAAGGCTGTCGGCAGGGCTGGAGCTGGTCCCCCTCACACCCCCACCCAAATCAGCTTGGCTCCAGCATTAATCCCATCCTGGCTGCAATAGGGGGAGCCCTGGGGCTGCACCCCAGCTGGGCCATGAGATGCCCAGGAGCATCCCCCGGCAGAGCTCACCTGCAAACTGGGTGTAGGCTGTGTCTTGGAGGAAGGCGCCACAGCCAAAGTCAATCAGTTTCAGCTGCCCGGTGGCCAGGTCGAGCAGGATGTTCTCAGGCTTGATGTCCCTGTGCAGGACCCCGCAGCTGGTGCAGTGCCGCACGGCCTCCAGCACCTGGCGGAACAGCCCCCGCGCCTCCTCCTCCGGCAGGAACCTCCGCTCCGCCAGGAAACCCGACAGCTCCTGGCACCGCTCCGGACGCTCCAGCACCAGCACGACGCTGTCAGGGAGCTCAAGCCACTCCAGGAGCTGAATGACACCAGTGCAGCCAGAGGACACCTTGTCCAGCAGCACGACCTCCAGGGGTGCGCTGGTGCCGTCGGGCTGCGGGAGGAGCGCGATGCCGTCAGTGGGGCTGAGGCCGTGCCAGGGCTGGGGAACCCCTCAGCCAGCCCGGGATGCTCTGCATGCCCCGCTCAGCCCATGCCCGCTCTCCCTGCAGGGCTCCCGGCGGCTCCCACCCTGCCGGGCCCCAGCTCCTCGCCACCCGGCACGGCCCGGCTTCTGCCGCTGGCCCCGCTCACTCACCAGCTCGCCCCAGTGCCGGACGCGGTTCCGTGGCACCCTTTTGATGGCCACCTGCAAGCAAGAGAGAGCAGTGGGTTGAGCGCACCACCCGCCCCGCCGAGCCCCATCCTCCTCCTCCTCCGCCCCCTCCACCTCCTCCTCCTCCTCCTTCCCCCTCCTCCTCCTGCTAATCCTCCTCCTCCTCCGCCCCCTTCTCCTGCGCCCGCCGCCGGCCCCGCCGCTCACCGGGGCGCCGTCCGAGAGCCGCGTGGCTGCGAAGACGCTGCCGAAGCCGCCGCTGCCCAGCAGCGAACCCAGCCGGTACCGCTCCTGCAGGGCCTCCTCCTGCGCCTTCCCTGCGGGCGGGACGGGGCTGTCAGCGCTCGGCCCGGGGCCAGGAGCGGCCCCCGAGTGCCCCCCGAGCGCCCCGGGCCGGCCCTCCCCAGGCGTTCTGTCCCTGGAACGGGACAGCGGCGGCTCGGGGCCGACGGCCGCGGTGCCGAGCGGCGGAGCTCGGGCCGGGGAAGCCGCAGCGGGGGCGGCGGGAGCGGCCGCGCCGCGTGTGTCCTCCGCGGGGCCCGGGAGGAGCCGGGGCCGGGGCCGGGACTGGAGCCCACGTCGGGGCCGGGGCCGGGCTCGGGCCAGGCGGAGCCAGAGGGCGGCGGTGCCGCCCGAGCTCCAGGCACTGATGCCCGCCCAGCAGCGCCACCGCCAGCACGACCAGAGCCGGGCGGAGACGAGACCCCGGCGGGACGGCCGGGGACGGGGACGGGGCCGGGGCAGACCCGCCCGGGGCTGGGGGCGGGCTGGGGACATGGCCCGGCCGGGAATGGGGAGAGAGAGATTGGGAGAGGAGGGGACAGCGGGAAAGGGAGAGGAGAATCAAGAGGAATGCGACAAAATCACTGCTTTGTCTGCTTTCGCTGCTGCAGCCGCTGCCGCTGCCGCTGCTGCTGCTGCTGCCGCTGCAACTGAAGCTCCGGGGCCGTTTGTCCCCGTGTCCGTTTTTCCGTTTCCAGCTCGCCCCCGCGCCCAGCCCCCCGCTCCCCAGGGGCAGCCCCTGAGCCTGTCCAAACACGGGAACTTTGCCCTGTTCAGCCCAGACCCAGAGTCTGGACTCCTACACAGGGGAACAGGAATCCCCTTGAGCGCTGCTGTGCATTGTCCCCGCTGAGGATCAAACCCTAGGGGAGCACATTCCCTGAATGCAGAATTTGTACCTGACCCAAGGGCTGCACTTAGTCTCCATCACTGCTTTCCAAGTAAACCAGGGGAAGGCAAAAACTGTGTGTAGCTCATGGTATTTTACAGTGTCTAAAACTTGCCATGTCATGGATCTTAGAGCTGAGATCTATTTGGATTAAGGGGATGGAGAAGCAGTGCAACATGGAAAAGGGGAGCATAAAAATAAACAGAGAAAAACATCTTGGATTGTTTCTTTCCATTTTCATTTCATTTCCTAAAAGCTGTTTCAGTTTTCCCAGAATCTTCTCCACACTCCTGTTTGCTCTTTCCAAGAACCTTTCCTGGAGAACGAGGTGCAGCTTCTGTCACAAGATGTGGCACCAACTGCAGCTTCTCTAGGCTTTCCACACCTTGTGTGCAGCTCAACTCTTGCAGCACAGCAGGACAAATGTTTGAAGAACTTGACAGCTTGTTCTTTCTTTTCCTTGTGGGCTGGGCAGTTGTGCCATTGGTAAGGTTTCCATTGTTACTGTTCTGCCCTAAGAAACCATGACGGGCTACCAGGAATTGTCAGGGAATGCAAGCCTGACTGAATGCAGAGAAAGAATCTGCAGAGCCTGCATCCAGAAATGGAGAGCTGTGTGATAATCATTGCAACATCGCCATGGGCATCTTGAAAGTGATCTAGAAGATGAAAATGCTCTGACAGAGGGAGTTTGTTTCTGAGTTCAGTGTAGAGGATTCCACATCTAGTGCATTGGTTCATAAATCAAGAGTTCAATCAGTTCAT
The DNA here is from genome assembly GCF_031753505.1 of Anomalospiza imberbis. NCBI lineage: Eukaryota > Metazoa > Chordata > Aves > Passeriformes > Viduidae > Anomalospiza > Anomalospiza imberbis. The sequence continues at coordinate 255,544 of NW_027100202.1, forward strand.
GGAAAGCACCAGAACAAGCTGGACCTCTCAGCCTTAAACACTTCAGTTGTTCAGGGACCCAAAAATGTTCCATAGAAAGAGCATTAGAAGGAGAGGAAAGAGACAGAGAGACAGAAAGACAGAAGCTCCACAGAAAGACACACATGTGGCTCCCAGCTCCTGGGGTTCCAGTGTGGGTGAGACACAAACCGTAGAAGAAGGCAGAGTCCATAGCAGGGGCTGACCTTGTGCTCCTTGGTTTTAAGCCCCTGGGCCTTTGTGGGCCTCCCCCCAGCTGGGACTTGTGATAGCTCGGGCGTTCAGAGCCGGGTTAGCGCTGTCCCAGCTGTGGGACTGATTGACAGCTCAACCCAAGGTGTCTCGGGACACTGATCTCATCCAGCCTCTGACAGTGACCATGGTGACACTGGGGAACCTCATGGAACCGTGGGTCAGTGTGACAATGCAGGTCCAAGGACACCATGGTGATATCCAGGTTTGCTCAGCACCAGAGACACCTTTGCCTTGTTTGTCCCCAGCTGTCATCACTGCCTCCAGTGTTCTGCTCTAACTGGAACCCGGGGACACTTTCACATGAGTTGTGTCCCTCAGTGGGACCCATTAAAAGTTAAAGAAAGTCTGGGCTTTGAGTCTGACTTTGAGTTCTTGAGAAGTTCTTTGAGCACACTCTGAGGTCTGGGTCCGATGCAAAGAGCACCAAAGCCCCAGAGGGTCATTAACGTCCTGGTGCTGTGTCTGTGCTGCTGAGCTGGGCCAGGCTCCTGGCCCAGAGGCAGCTCCTGGCAAGGGCAGCGCTGCAGAGAGACAGCTGTGGCCAGGAGCAGCTCCTGTGCACAGCCCAGCAGGGCTGGGGCACTGCCAGGGCATCGCAGGGACACGAGCAGGGCGCAGACAGAGCTCACAGGGGCTCAGCACTGGCAGGGGCTGTGGGGTGTCCCAGAGGGGGCTGTGTCACAGCAGCGCCTCTGTGGCTGTGTCACGGAGGCACAGAGCAGCTGTGATGTCAGAGGGGGGCTGTGTGACAGCACAGCGTGGGTTGTGTGAGGTCACAGACTGGGCTATGACATCACAGAGCGTGTTGTGTGAGGTCATCAAGCAGCTATGGCATGATAGAGGGGACAGTGTGACATCAGAGAGCAGGCTGTGACATCATGGCATGGCTGTATGACATCATAGAGCGGGCAGTGAGGTCAAAGTGTGTGCTGTGACATTACAGAGTGGCAGTATGACATCACAGGGAGGGTTTTGTGACATCACTGAGGGGCTTGTGACATCACACAGCAGGGTGTGACATCATAGTGTGAGGCCATAGGGCAGACTCTGCCGTCATGTAGAGAGTGGCTCTGTGACATCAGAGTGTGGGTTGTGACATCACCGAGTTGGCTGTGTGACATCATAGAGCAGGCTATGACATCATGGAACAGACTGTGATGTCACAGGATGACTTTGCGACGTCATAGTACAGGGTGAATTTCTGACATCACAGAATCTTCTGTAACAGCACAGCTTTGTGACATCACAGAGTGACATCGCAGAGTTGGGCCTATGACATCACAAGGGAGCTATGTGGCATCCAAGGGTGGGTTGTGACACCCCAAGGGCTGTGTGACATCACAGGGGCTGTGTGAGGTCACTGGGGAGGTGACTCTGCCCCAGCCCCCCCTCCCAGTTCCCCCAGAGAAGTCCAACGCTGCTCGTGCACAGCGGGGTCCCCTGTCCCCCCAGGTCCCCCCGCCTCCGGCGCCGCAGCCTCCCCCAGAGGATGTTCCACGAGATCGACCCCCGAGCCTGACACAGGGCCATGGGGGGCGGGACAGGGGACAGGGACCCCCCGGCAGCGTCCCCGTGTCCCCCAGGGCCAGAGCCTGGCCCAGGGCTCCTTCACCCTGTTGCCAACGAGGGCTTGAGAGCGCTGAAAAAATCCCCAGCAAGGGAGCAGCAAAAACCAGATTTAATATTGAGCAACAGCACCACAAAGTTCCTTGGCAAGAGTCACTCTGCTCTTGACTGGACACTTCAGGCACAAAACAGGAAACAAAGCAACAACAAAACCAAATAAATTCCAGGCAATTAAATCAGAAATAAACCGAGAACTGGGGCTTTCATTCCTATGGAAAAGAACTGTCCTTCTTCCTGCAGATGCCCGTGGCCACAGCTGGGATTTCACCTCCAACACTGCCAGTTGTGACAGACTGGAGGAGATTGTGGGCTGGAAACATTTTGTGTGTGGGGGAGGAAGGGGCAGGTCCAGCCTTGCCCTGCCCTGGAACCCCAGCCCTGCCCTGCCCTGGAACCCCAATCCCCCCAGGGCCTCTATCCTAGCCCAGCAGTGTCTGCCAGTCCCTGGCACAGTACAGGCAATGCTCCACAGCCACCTCTGGAGCCCCCAGCCCAGCTCCTGAGTGACCAAATGACCCCAAGTCCCACCTGGGGGAAGGGCCCAGGAAGACCAAGGGGTATTTAAGGCTGAGCACAAGGCGAGCACACATCTTGTCCCTACCTCCTCTTGGAATTTCTATCTGAACAGTGCTGGAATCCAGGAGTTGGTAGCTCTGTGTGTGCTTCTCCAAATCTTTTTCATCATTCTCTATTTCTGTCTCTCGTTCTTTTATTTGTGACTTCTTGAAAATTTTGAGCAACTTAAAACTCAGATGGCTTAGAGTTTGTGAAGTTGAATGGACCAATATACAGCTTTGAGAAGTGTTTTGTGTTCATTGAATGTCTTATTAAAACTTTTGCCAAAGTTTCAGCTCCTTGGCTCCAACTCCCACCTGCTTTCCTTGGAGAAGGAGCTGCCCCAGACCTAGAGGGATGTTCTTTTCTTGTCAGTCAGCAAAGCCAAGGGAAGGCACAGCTCCATCAAATGCAAAACTCATTCCTCTTCTGGATATTAAATCCACTTTGCACAGCAGACAGTCTCAGAGCAATGGAAAACACCTTCTGTGCCCAGCACAGGTCCCAAGGTCCCCCCAAACCCTCCCTGCCCCAATTCTGCCCAGATTTGCTCTTTGCACACATGAGTCACACACTGAAGGCACGAGCTCCTTCCATGCCCAGAGGGAGGAAAAGCGGGAAAGTGGATGAAGAGCTCTCCTGGGCAGAGCCAAGGTCCAAGGGCCCCTGCAGGGAACCACAACTCATCAGGTTTGTGTCCTTTGGGCTCAGGGACTGGTGACACTCAGAAGCACAGAAAGGTTTCTTGCCAACAAACACAAGTTGAACATTTGAACAGTTTAATAACCATCACAGCTCTTCCCTCAGCTCTCTGTGATGTCCCAGCAGCATCTGACATGTCCCCCATCCCCAAGGGATTTCCATACAGGAACAGTTTTAGACAGAGACATAAGAAAAGGCAATACTGTGACAGATATTAATATAAGTAAGGTGTTGATTAATGTGATATTTATTTTTGAACTTCTTAAAGACTGGGCAACTCCCTGAAGCTCAAAGCATGTAACCAGTCAGTTGAGAGGCCCTTGCGTGACCAGAGAGCATCTGGAGGAGGAAATCTGGGAGTAACAGGAAGGACATAGATCCAGCTGGTCTAGTGAAGAGATGTCCTTAGACATGGCCATTTCAACAGAAGAGGTGGAAATACCTGAAGGAAGAGAGAGATGATGTAGTAAACAATATTGGTGACTCAAGTAAAGGGGAAGATCAGTATTTCTTCTCCTTCTCCCATCAATACACTTCCAGGAAATTCCTGTTCCTGGAGGGAAGACTTTGGTATTTCTTAAAAGTACTCAAGTGACCCAGATAATAAAAATGTCCTTGTATATTATGAAATGTACAAGAATTTAAACCTGTGCCCCTTTCCAGGCAGATATCAGTTGTGTGCCCATGGACAGGCAGTGCCACTTGTGCCCTGAGGTGCCAAACTGGGATTGGATCTCTCAGAGTGGAGCTGAGGGAGAGCAGAGCACCTTGCAAGCTGCAGGTCCCTGCCAGCCCCGCAGGGCTCCTGTGCCATCAACATCTGCTCTGCTCCAGTCTGAAACAGGGCCCAGCATGGTGCCGGGATCATCAGAGAGCTGAGGTGTGTGCTGGAATTCAATGCCCTCCCCATGGCGCAGCAGCCCTGCATTTCCCTGCTCCAGCCTTGGTCTCCAGCACAGCCATGGAGGCTCTTTGGGCTCCTGAGTGTTCCTGCAGCCACCAAGGGCAGCTGAGCTCTGCCTTTGGCACAGTCAGCCCTGGCCAGCGCAGGCCATGCTCAGCAATTCCTTGTCTGTGCCCGGCCTTGCTGCCAGCCCCGGCAGCGGCGGCGTGGCCCCTTTGTGACCCTGTGCTGGCCCGGCCATGGTGCCACAGCCCCTGTGCAGGCCCAGCCCAGGACAGGAGCATTGCGGCTGGGAACGGCCCCTGTGCCATGGTGCCCACAGCAGCCTTGGGGCTCTGTGCCCCATGGCCTCCCTGCTGGGCAGCCTCTGCCAGCTCCTGCAGAGCCCGTGGCACCTGTGGGACTGCACAGACAGCCCTGCCCCGGGCTCTGCCGGCCTCTGGGCCAGCAGAGAGGCCGGCCAGGGCTGGCCATGGCCGGGAACAGGCCCTGAGCCCCGCAGGAGGATGGAGCTGGGCCACAGCCAAACTCAGCCCAGGGCAAAGCTGGGCTCAGCAGCCAGGGCTGCCAAGGGCTGGGGACAGAGGCGGGCGGAGACAAATGTCCTGGGCCCCCTCCCTGCTGTGTCCATGTCCCCAAGGGCACACAGCAGCCTCCTCTCTCAGACACTTGCCTGTTTTCCATGCCTTGCACAGGCGCTGGCCCTGCCCCACAAGGCCTGGGCTGAGTCCTGCCCTGCACGCTCAGCCAGGCTGGGATGGACACTGATGGTTCCTGTGCCAGGCTCTCTGAGCCCAGCCCAGCTCCCTGCAAGCTCTGCCAGCTGCCCTGAGCTCTGTGCAGCACCAAGGGCCTCTCCCCAGCACAGCCCAGCCGGCTCTGGCCCCACAGCTCTGCTCAGCCCAGGCTGCTCTGGCCACTGGCCCCACAGCCTCAGCCCCTGGCCAGGGCACAGCAGCAGCTGCAGCTCAGCCAGGACTCAGCCCCAGCCATGGGGGAAGGGGCTTGGCCAAGGCCAAAGGAGGCTCCCTGGGTGCCCTGCTCCCCTCGGGCTGAGGTGCTGAGAGCTCTGCAGCCCTTGCTGCCATCCCATCTGCCCAGGCCAGCACAAGAGCCCGGCCTTGGGGCCCTCCAGAGCTGCTCCTGCTCCAGGCCCAGGGCCCATCCCAAAGCCGGGGCAGCCACAAAGCTGTCTTAGGGTGAAGAGCCTGGCTCTGTGTTCTCCATCCCCTCCTTGCTGGCGCTGCCAGGCTAGGATGAGGAGCCCCTCAGCCTTCCCTGCTCTGGGCTGGACAAGCCCAGCTCCCTCAGCCTCTGCTCACAGCCCAAGGGCTCTAGCCCCACCTTGGAGGCCCTTCCCTAACCCTGCTCCAGCTGCCAGACATCTTTCCTGCCCTGGGGAACCCAGCCCAGGCCACAGGGACCTGGATAATCCACGTCCTTGATGTCCTGGTCACACAGCCCTGGCCCCTTTTCCCCATGTCAGGCTCTGGGGGGGATCCTGTGGAATGTCCTTTGGTGGGGGCTGTGGCTCCAGGTGGACCGGGGGGATACCAGGGGATAAGGGACCCTGCTGGGCATGAACAGCATTGGACTTGTTGGGAGAAACTGTGAGGGGGAGCTGGGGCGGAGTGACCAACCCAGTGACGTCACAGAGCCCTCCTGGGATGTCACACAGCCCCTCTGTGATGTCACAGCCTGCTCTGGGATATCAGACCTCTGCCCTATGATGTCACAGCAGGCTCTGGGATGTCACAGAGGCAGTCTATGATGCTGTAGCTGCTCGATGACCTCACATAACTCTGTGACCTCATGTTACCAGATGATAAATTATCTACACCAGGTGAGTTAACACCGGAGCTTGTTCTCCAAAACCCCAGGCCTATGGAAACCACACAATGCCCATTGTGTCAGAAGGGGAACTGGAAGTTCACCAGCCTCAGTGTCCTGCCAGCTCAGCCAGGCCCACTGGAACACTGGGGTCCACGACCACCAGGGACCACCAGAGAGACCCCCAGAACAGAAGAGAGCATGCAAAAGGGGAGGGGAAATACGTTAATGATTCTGGGGGAATGATTATCAGATGTGTGTTTAGTCCAGGACAATCAATGAATATGTGTGCAAAATACAGAATATGAACAGAAACTTTCCTGTACTCAGCACGCTCGGCTTTGGGAGGAGCTATCCCCCGTGCATCCGGCTGAATAAAGAATGCTGCTTCTTAATGCTGCATTGGGGTTAAGGAGTTTTCTGTTTTACTGAATTTTTGGAAACACTCCACTCCCAAGGAAAGCTCTGTCTCCTGCTGCTCACAAACAGAGAAGCGCTGGTGGCAGATGTGGGGGTCGGAGGCTGCCTGGGGCACAGTGACCATGAAATAATCAAGATTTCAATGTTTTGTGAAAGAAGGAGGGGTAGCAACAAAACTTCCACATTGAAATTAGGAAGGGCAGACTTTGGCCTATTTAGGATGCAGATTTGGGGAGTACCGAATAAGGTACTGATTTTTTTAAGGGAAACAGCCCTTTAAAACAAAGGCGTCCTGGGAGGATGGACACATTTCAAGGAAGTAATCTTACAGGGGAAGGAGCAGCCTGTGCCAGTGTAGCAAAAGATGAGCTGGTGAGGAAAATGACTGCCCTGACTGCCCCTGGAGCTTCTGTGGGAACTCAAAGGAAAAATAGAGGGTGCATTAACTTTGGACAGAATGTCAGGCAACTTTGGAAGTGTTAAAGGATGTTATTAGGTCATGGAGAAAGAAAAGTTGAGAGGTGAAACTCAACTACTGCTTAAGTTGGCCACTTCTGTGAAAAAAAATTGAAAAGGTTTCTGTAAATAAATTAATAGCAAAATCTGGGATAAGGAGAACATCTTTATTGGATGCAGTGGAGAATATAGTAAGTAAAGACAAAGAAAAGACTGAGTAACTTAACACCTTGTTTGTATCAATTTTCAATATTAGGATAGGTTGTCCTCAGGACAAGAAATCTCCTGAGCTGGTAGATAGGCACAGGGAGCAGAACAGCCCCCCGTAGTCCAGGAGGGAGCAGTTGGGGACCTGCTGAGACACTCAGATGCTCACAGGTGTATGGGATCAGATGGGATCCATCCTAGGGGGATGAGGGAGCTGGTGGATGAACTCGCCAAGCTGCTCTCCATCATTTACCATCAGTCCTGGCTCAGCAGGGAGGTCCCAGAGTACTGGAGGAGCCAGTGTGAGCCCATCCCCAAGAAAAACTGGAAGGAGGATCTGGGGAACTCCAGGCCTGTCAGCCTGACCTTGGTGCCTGGCAAGGTTATGGAACAGATCACCCTGAGTGCCATCACAGGGCACCCACAGGATGGCCGAGGGGTCAGAGCCAGCCAGCTTGGATTTAAATGTCTGCATTCATGATCTGGATGAGGGGACTGAGTCCACCATCAGGAAATTTGCAGATGACAAGCTGCCTGTGAGTGTTGATCTGCTGGAGGGGAGGAGGGCTCTGCACAGGGACCTGGACAGGCTGGATCCAGGGCCCAAATCCAGCAAGGTGAGGTTTAACAAGTCCAAGTGCCAGGACACGGCACTCGAGGTGCTGCCCAACGAGTGCCGAGCACAGGGGAAGAATCACTGCCCTGGTCCTGCTGGCCACACCGTTCCTGATCCAGGCCAGGAGCCAATGGCCTTCTTGGCCACCTGGGCACGCTGCTGGCTCATGTCCAGCCTGCTGTCCATCAGTCCCTGCAGGTCCCTTTCTGCCTGGCTGCTGTCCAGCCACTCTGTCCCCCGCTCTGCACACAGACATTGCTGCTGCAGCTCCAGAGAAGGCAACAAAAGGGCATCTCTGCTGAAAATTCTGCTGGCAGACCCTTTAGTTCCTTTAAATCCACCAAGAGCACAGCCCCTCATTGACACAGTCTGTGGCCACAGGGAAGGTGGAGAGAAACAAAATGAGAAATGGCACAAACAAGGACATTTCTTTGTGGACAACATTAAAATGTAAAACAAAGAAAAAGAACCTCCAAAATGAAACCAACAAGAAGCATCAAAGATAACTTTTATTACAAGTGATTTGCAGAAATTGGCCAGCAGTTTAATGTTCCTGAAAGCATCCAGTCATCAGTCTCCTCACTGCAAACTTGAGCTCCTGGTTCCTCAGGCTGTAGATGAGGGGGTTCAGGGCTGGAGGCACCACCGAGTACAGAACTGACAAGGCCAGATCCAGGGATGGTGAGGAGATGGAGGGGGGCTTCAGGTGAGCAAATGTGGCAGTCGTGAGGAACAGGGAGACCACAGCCAGGTGAGGGAGGCAGGTGGAAAAAGCTTTGTGCCGTCCCTGCTCAGAGGGGATCCTCAGCACGGCCCTGAAGATCTGCACATAGGAGAAAACAATGAACACAAAACAGCCAAAAGCTTAACAGCCACTAACCACAATGAGCCAAAGTTCCCTGAAGTAGGATTTGGAGCAGGAGAGCTTGAGGATCTGGGGCATTTCACAGAAGACCTGGCCCGGGGCAGTGCCATGGCACAGGGGCAGGGAAAATGTATTGGCCGTGTGCAGCAGCGAATTGAGAAAGGCACTGGCCCAGGCAGCTGCTGCCATGTGGGCACAAGCTCTGCTGCCCAGGAGGGTCCCGTAGTGCAGGGGTTTGCAGATGGACACATAGTGGTCATAGCACATGATGGTCAGGAGGGAAAACTCTGTCCCAAGGAAGAAGATAATCAGAAAAAGCTGTGCAGCACATGCCATGTAGGAGATGGTGCTGGTGTCCCAGAGGGAATTGTGCATGGCTTTGTGGACAGTGGTGCAGATGGAGCCCAGGTCGCTGAGGGCCAGGTTGAGCAGGAAGAAGAACATGGGCGAGTGCAGGTGGTGGCCGCAGGCTACGGCGCTGATGATGAGGCCGTTGCCCAGGAGGGCAGCCAGGGAGAGGCCCAGGAAGAGGCAGAAATGCAGGAGCTGCAGCTGCCGCGCGTCTGCCTGTGCCAGCAGGAGGAAGTGGCTGTTGGAGCTGCTGTTGGACATTGGCTGTGGCTGCACATGGGGTTCTGTAATAAAAGTAATCATGGAATAGTTGGGTTTGGAGAGGACTTTAAATATCCCAGCACAGCTTGGGGGCACTTCCCCCCCCTGCCTGCCCAGGGCTCTGCTGCCTGGAGCTGTCCCTGCCAGCAGCTGCTCCCCTGTGCCCAGGGCTGGGCCCTGCCAGTGCTGCCAGAGCCCAGCCCAGCCCTGGGGGCTCAGCTCTGCCCTGCAGACCCCTCCCAGCTCAGGCACTGCCCAGGGGCAGCTCTGGCTCTGCAGGCTCTGATGGCAATGTCAGAGCAACCCTGAGGAGGCTGGAAAAGCAACACTGATGCTGCCTCTAAGGGGCCCTGTGCTCATTTCTGTCACTGCCTGGTTTATTCAGATCTGAGACAATTTTTTTATATTTCTCATCGTGAACTGAGAGATGAATATCTATGTGCAATTTCCCATACAGGCAACACAGATCAGTACACTAAAAATGTAGGATTTTCCCATTTTCTAGCCCATGACTGGCTGTGCTCCCTGTTTAATATGCTTGGAAATGTTCTGGAGGTAAATGTCATGCTGGGAGCAATCCTGAGCAATACAGAATCCTCACCACACAAGAAGAACACTTTCCAGCCTTTCCAGCTGTCTCCTTCCACCCACATTTTGTCCCCCAGCGCTGGGAGCAGCTCCCCGGGCCGGCTGAGAGCTGTCCCTGGCAGGCAGCAGAGTCCCTGGCCCAGCACAGCGCCCTGAGCTGCAGGACCCTGCTCTGCAGGACAGCCCTGGGCACCCCTGGCTGCTCTGCATAAGAGATGATCAGAGAATGTACTCACAGGGTCTGTGGGCATTGGGATGTTCCAGCTGTAGGAGATCACTCCAGGAGCTGCAGCTGCATTGTCCTGCAGCCAGAGGTTCCTGTGCCAAGGGCTGGCACTGATTCTGCCCCAGGCACTTCTCAGCACCTTCCCAGCCCTGACTGATGGAAGCTCTCTGTGCCTCTGTGCTGTGCCCGGGCTGGCTGCAGGCAGTGCCCCAGCCCTGCTGGGCTGGGAGAAGAGCTGCTCATCCAGAGAAATGTGCTTTTGAAGCTCTCCTTGGTTACCAGGATCACCCTCTGTGCCAGGAGCCCGGCCCAGCTCAGCAGCACAGACACAGCACAAGGACTTTAATGACCCTCTGGGGCTTTGTGCTCAGGCCCTGAACATCAGGCCCTGAGAGGTAGCTGCAGAAACCTCTCCAGAACTCCAAGACAGAATCCAACTCCAAAGTTTCTTTGACTTTTAATGGGTTCCACTGAGGGACACGACTGAGAAAGTGTCCCCAGGCCCCAGGCAGAGCAGAGAACTGGAGGCACTGATGACAGGTGGGGACAAAGAGAAGCCAAGTGTTGGTGCCCTGGGGCACAGCAGCATCTGTGCCACCAAGGGCCGTGAGGAGACACCTTGTCCTGAGGCACTGGGGCCTCCTGGCACAGCCCCAGCCAGGCTGGGCACTGTCACCCCCTTTTCCTGCCCTCAGCATCCCCCCCTAGCCCACATCCCAGTGGCCTCAAGGATCTGCTGGAAGGAGTCCCTGGGGAGCCTTGCTCAGGAATGGCCCTGGGGGCTCCTTCATGCTCCCAGGGACTGCAGGTTTTTCAAAGCACTTTGGCTTTGGCTTTTGCCTTGGAGTCTCTGAGAGCTTTGTGCAATCATGGCCTCCAATTATCTGCTGTAATTAGTCCCTGGAGAGGCTTTGTCAGGAACAACACTCAGTGGGGCTCATTAATGCTTCAAGGCTCTTCAGTTCTTTTAAGGTACTTGGTGTTTCCCTTTTGATCCAGACTCTGTGAGAGGTTTGTGCAATCATGGCCCCAATTATCTGCTTTAACGTGTCCCTTGAGAGCTTTGTACTGACACTCAGTGGGGCTCATTGATGTTTTGAGATACTCAAGGAGTTTAAGGTACTTTGGATTTTCCTTTCCACACTGAGTTTCTGAGATTTTTTTTTTTTACCATCCTGGCCTCCAGTTCTCTCCTCCAAGGAGTCCATGAGGAGCCTGTGTTTGGGATGGACCTCAGTGGCACCCATTAATGCTTTGAGACATTTTGGGTTTTTCCTCTGACTTTGACTCCTGGAAAGGTTTGTGCAATCTCCTCTCAGGCCTTGAGTTTCCAGGGCTCAGCTCCAAATGCACCACAGGGCTCATTAGGATCAAGCAACTTCTGACAAACCATGGCTCTGCCTTGATTTCCCTCTGCTCTAATGTAGTTCATTAAGAAGGTTTCCTTATACAGTTATGGAGAAATATTTCAAAGAGCTTCTAAGAAATATGTATTCCTATTTTAAAGAGTGTCTTTTATTACTGTTCTCATTAGAGAAGAGGTGATTGCAGCATTCTGTGATTGATATTGATGTAGGGCCGCTCCTAAAGAGGTCTGGCCAGGTCAGAGAAGTTTAACTTGAGGTCTGACCCAGTGTGGACACCTTGCCCCACATTCCCTAACCCCATGTGAGAAACTATTTTCACTTTCACAAATGTAAATGGTTTATTACGACCTTATCAAAATACAACAGAAGAGTGAATAAAGAATAAATACAGTGCCAGAAGCAAAGCATTCAGTCACCCTGTGCTCATCTACAAAATGGATGCTCTATCTTTTATACCTCTAGCCCCTCCCAAAGTCTTGTCAATCCACTTCTTCTTCACTGTCCAGTGGTGGAGATCACTTTCTTACAGCTTGATTGGAGGTCAGGCGCTGCCATAGCAACAAGCAGACCCTCCCAAATGCCTTGACTACTGAGGGCATCCCGTGATAACAATGCAAGAGGGAGGGGAAAGATAACTATACACCTACACAACTTCTCTTAACATATACTTAATATTCACCCCTTAATTGTGAGAGTCAACAATAGGATTACCCATCTATAACAAACCCCCTTTTCTTTTTCTATAAGTCATTTTGCTTGAACAATTACATTAAAAAAATTCTCTCTCTCTTGAATGAGTCATACTAGCAGCTGTTGATGTGGGCAAGGACAGTGGGAACAGGAGAAAAATCTCAGGTTTTCCTTAGACACACTTATTTGGAATGGACAAAAGGGCCTTACAGAGGTCCAGTATGGCTCTGACTCCCATCTACCGTGCCTATGTGGTTGCGATCCATAGTCATTGTATCTTAGGGGTCCAGAGGCCAGCTCGGTCTCGCCCTCCAGTCCCTTTTATATTCAAAGACAGTTGGGGAATTACAGATGTCCAGTATGGCCTTTTGTCCCTACCTTACCATGCCTACGGGGTTGCTACCCACAGCAGGGCTATGGGGTCTTCTTGGTAGTGAACAAAGGGGTCTTGCCCTGCTTCCTTTGTCTTATTTTCTTAAAGAAGCTGTCCCATCACCTTTTACGGACCCTTGTGTACTTCCCATCAACAGATGCTGATAATTCTCACCCATTAACACAGGAAGACAGTCCTCAAACTGGTTGGTGGAAGCTTGACTTTGGGCATCTTGGTGTCTTTCTGGTTGTCTTTCAGTCTCTGCTTAAGAGTCAATCTCGTTTCACCCAGTCTGGATGTTGTAGTTCACTCTTTGGGTTCTTCTACCGGGCCTTAACTGTTGGCATGAGTCCATCTGTTGGCATGAGTCCATCCCCACTCTGCAGTTCACACGGCTGATTCGGTGATGAACAGTGCCTGAAAGGGACCTTCCCACTGAGGAGTTAGAGGTTGATCTCTCCATGACTTGATCATTACTTGATCCAATCCCCAGAATTAACATTATGGATTCTGAAATCCAGGGTGTTAGTTTGAGGAATTGCCTCTTTATGTCTTAGCCCTTGTAAGGTTTCTCCTATAGACATAACATATTTCTTGGCATTGGCTTCCCCTTCCTCATAGATGGCAATGCTCTGGGGTGAGGTCAAAAAGGGTAACCAAATGTCATTTCATAGGGTGACACCCCCAGATCTGACCGGGGTTGGTTTCTAATTTTTAATAAGGACAAAGGGAGACATTTTATCTATGACGTGGGTTTCAGTCATCAGCTCAACTAGAGCTCTTTTAAGAGTTTGATTCATCCTCTCAGTGTGACCAGAACTCTGTGGATGCCATGGAGTATGTAATTCCCATTTACTCCCAGGGTTTGAACAACTTTTTGCAATATTTTAGAGGTGAAATGAGTTCCTTGGTCTGAATCAATCCTGTTCACCATCCCATATTGGGGAATGATTGATTCTAGAAGTGTTTTACTCACAACATTGGCATTGGCTTTAACCGTGGGTACCGCCTCTACCCAGTGAGTCAAGTTGCCTACTATCACTAGTAAAAACTTCCACCGTTGTACATGGGCAAGCTCGGTAAAGTCTACTTGGATGTTTTGACAGGGTCTTAAGGCTAGTTCTTGCCCTCCTCTGGGTGTTTTCCTCATGATTTTCTGACTCACTTGTTGGCATATCACACACCTTTCAGTTACTTGCTTAGCTATCCCAAAAAAATTCCAATGCAGCCCCAGTCCCTTAGAAATTGATCACTTAGCGCTTGTGTACCCCAATGTGTTGTTCCATGTATGCCTTCTAACATTTTCCTGGCAAGGAGTTTATTCAACATTTGTCTCCCATCTGCTAATCTCCACTTGCCTTTGTTATCATTCTTAGCTCCTATTCTAAGGAATTCTTTCTCTTCTGTCTCACTGAATACGGGAACTTCTTCTATTTCTCCCATAGGGGTTAATGCTATCATTAGTTTTTCTGACCCTGATTTGGCTGAATTCTTAGCGTCTAAATCTGCTAAATGGTTCCACTGTTCTTCTTGAGTCACCCCTTTTTTATGTCCTTTAACATATACTACTGCCACTTCTTCTGGTATTTGTAAGGTTTCTATCACTTCTAAAATAAGTTTTTAGTTCCTTTCCCCATTGAATTTAATAGCCCACACTCTTCCCAGATTTTCCCATAGGTATGCACTACTCCAAAAGCATATTTTGAGTCTGTATATATTGTTCCTCTTTTCTGTGCTAATATTTCCAGAGTTTGCTTTAGGGCATACAACTCACATGCTTGGGCTGACCAGTTGGAAGGTAACTTTCCTTTTTCTAGGGCCACTAACTCTTCATCTACTATAATGTATCCTGATACCCATTGTCCCCGGATTACCTGTGGAAATCCATCAATGTACAATCATTTCCCTCCTTGGAATGGTTGATGTGTTAGGTCCTCTCTTACTTTAGTTTGATAATTTATAACCTCTAGGCAATTATATATTAATTCCTCACCTGGATTTCCATCTAAAAACTGGGCAGGGTTCAGTTGGTTACTCACAATTAACTCTAATTATCCATTGTCTATTAGGATGGCTTCATATTTTAGCACTTGGGAATCAGTGAGCCATTTCTCAGCCTTTTAGCTGAGGATACTCCTTACTGAGTGAGTGGTATATATTTTCAATTTTCCCCCAGAGGTTAATTTTTTGCTTTCTTCTACGAGTAGGGCGCTCGCTGCCACCGCCTGAATGCAGGTTGGCCACCCACAGCTGGCAGGGTCTTGCAGTTTTGATAAACAGGCCACTGGTTTCCTGGATCCTCCCCGGTCCTGGGCTAACACTCCATGTGCTGCCCCTTTTTCTATATCCACAAACAGATAGAAGGGTTTGTCTAAGGCAGGAAGACTCAGTGCTGCTGCACTGACTAATTTTTTCTTTAAAGCTTCAAAATTTGCTTGTCGTCTTCTTCCCACCTTATCTCTTCTTCTATTAACTTTTCAAACAAGAACCTGATGGCCTGCATGTATCCTTCAATCCATAGCCTACACTATCCCAACAGGCCTAAAAGCCCTCTGACTTCTCTCTTAGATTTTGGCCGTGGGAGTGAGGCAATCCCTGCAATTCTCTGAGGGTTCAGCCACTGGCTCCCTTGACAAATCACACGTCCTAGGCATTTTACTTCCCTCTCTACAAATTGGAGTTTCCCTTTTGATACTCAAAGTCCTTGGCTCCCCAGAAAACTTAACAATGCTATGGTGGATTCTCGAACTTTGTTTTCTTCCCGTCCTGAGAGAAGCAAATCGTCTCCATACTGGATGATCTTTATCTCAGGTTTGATGGAGAATTGTTTGGTTTGGGGATTTGGAAAACCCTTGTGGTAACCTAGTCCACCGAAGCTGTTGCTTTCTCCCTGAATCGGGGTCCTCCCATTCAGAGGCAAACATATCCCTACTTTCTCCTGCCAGTGGACATGCCCAAAAGGCATCTTTTAGGTCTGTCACACTAAACCACTGGTGTGCTGGGGGGATATTACTCAGTAGTGTATAGGGCTTAGGCACTACTGGGTACTGATTCACTGTTCTTTTGTTAACTTCTCTTAAATCTTGGACAAGCTTGTAAGTCCCATCAGACTTCTTTACTGGTAAAACAGGTGTATTATGGGGGACATACATGGTTCTAAGGCACCCTACTCAAGTAGGTCCTGGGTGGCCAGCTGCAGTCCTTGTCTCCCTTCCAGGGAGAGTGGGTATTGTCATACCTGAACTGGATGGTTCTCATCAACTGTTTTTATTACTACAGGTTTCATGTTCAATTTACCTTGATTTTTTGGTTTTGCCCGCACCATCTCATGAATTTTGTCCTCATTCTCTTCTGTTAATTGGAGAAGTTTAACCACCATTTTTCCTTCCTCTGGCAGTACTCCAATGTCTAACTGCACCTGTAAATCCCACCCTAATAGATTTCACCCTGCTTCTGGAACTAATAGAACATCCCCTGTTGAGGATTTTTTGCAGGACAATGGACACATTCAGCAGATGCACATTCCAGCCTTCTGGTAACAAAGGAACCAGTTCTAGAAACGGGGTCAGTGAATCCTTGACGACAGGAAAAAGAAGAAGTCAGAGGAATCCGCAAAGTTGTCAGCAAAATAAAAAAGAGAACTCAGGGTGGGCCAGACAACCAAAGCAAGACGCATGAAGAATCGGGTGATCCAACCAGCATTTAATTTTAGACGCATAAACAGCTAGGATTAACCAATCATGTATTAGATAGAGACTCTTGCACAGCAGAACTGATTCTAAATACAGGCCTCTGTACAATAAAATTGGCTTCACTTGATCATATTGATCATGGCGAGATGTCCCATTTGTGATTCTCCGCACCACAATTCCTATCTCAGACCCCAGGTCTAATGATGCATGGCGATGCATAGAATCCCTTAGACACTCTAGAAACTCAGATGGAGTCTCGGAAGGCCCCTGCTTAATAGAATACAGGACAGACCATTTTTTGGTGTTTGGGATAGCTCTCTCCACTCCCAGTGCTATCCAATCTTGATAATCTGCTAATTTCTGAAACTCTGCCGATATATTTGGATCCCATTTAGGATCCCTTGGAGAGGGAAAAATTCTCTTACATCCAATCACTGGCTTTTACGGTGATCCTCTGCCAAAGCCCCTGCTGTTCTCAGGATCAGCTGCTTTTCTGTTTCAGTGAAAGTATCCAGTAATACCTGGGTGTCTCTCCAATCTGGGTTGTGTTGTTTGATAACATATTGTAAATGCTTCGCTATAAGTGTCGAGTTGCTGTGGTAATTTTTAGCAATCCTTTCCTACGCCTCTAGATCAGGGGTGGAGAATGGTACTTTAACCATCAGTCTCCCTCCTTCTGGTCCCACTGCCTCTCGCAGAGCGGCCTGTAACACTGCTTGTCTCCTGGTTCTGGACAAAACCGGACTGCCAGGAGGGGAGTGGGTTTGAGTAGATGTCCCTTCCAAGCCTGCATCCTCTTTTTTTGGAAAGTCCACCTCATCCTCATCCTCATCCTCATCCTCATCCTCATGTCTCCTAGGAGGCACTTTCAGCAAATCTATTGCATCTTGTTCTTGAGCTGCAGCACGGTAGACCTTATCTGATTTGGTACATGGCTGTCCTATGCTGCACGCTGAGCAACATTGCTTAATTTGCCCTCTATTTCCTTTGTTTTCCTTCTCAAGGGCTAACACCAGTGGGTCTGAGGGAGCGCTGAGCCCACAGTGCCTCTCCCATTCCAGATGATTTCGTAAGGCAAGAAACATATCAGCATAAGAGACCTCATCCTACTTCCTTCCTGTCTTAAAAACCGCATTAACTGCAACAAGGTATTACAATCTAAAGTTCCTGCCGGTGGCCACTTGGCTCAATCTTCCAGCCTGTATAATGGCCACCACCGCATGCAGTGTTGGATTAAATCTTGTTCTCCATTCCCCCCCTACTGGTGACTTCTTTCCAGTGGGTTAAGATACACCCTAAAGAGCTAGCTCGGGGTAACTTCTTTGCTCTGGTGCGTTCCCATTATCTCCTTCTCCTTCTCACTTCCACCCAAAACTCTCTTCACAAAGCCTCACAGTCCTTTCCCAATTCTCCTCCCACGTGCAACCCCAGGTTACAGGTACCAGATGTGATTTTCCACACACAAGCTTTAAAATCTGAGGTTCAAAATGGGCTCAATTAGGAAACATCCATCCACACTCAGAGCATATGCCCCGCCGCCTGCTGAACAGCAATACCAACGCTTCTCACAAACTCCGCACTGCAATAGTGCCCATGGAGGGTGCCAGTCTCTCGAGGTGCCCAAGGCTCCCAAGAATTGCCCACAAAGGCAGGCTATTCCACTTACTCCTTCGTGAATTTCTAAATTCTCCACAGTGGGTTGCTTCCAATCTAGAGAAACGATGTAAATTACCTTTATGTTACCATTAGCTGAGGTCCAATAAAGTCCCTCTAAATAAACCCATTCATCCCCTTTATCTATCCAGTGATTCACTGGATTTACAAACTCCCAGGGGTCAAACCCGAACCACTGAGGCAGTGGAATCCTCTCAGTTCGTCTAGCCACAGTTAAAACATGCACAATCTACACAAACACATTCAAACATGCCACGTGTCCTCACCCACACTTCTTTGCTTGCTCTGCTTCTCCCCAGCTGCCTCCCCGCAGGACGCTATCTGCCCACACAGCCTCCCAGCCGGCACCCTGGGCCTCACTTGGCCGCGTCACTAGTGGGCAGAGCCTCCCCGCCCCGCACCATGGGTACACTCACTCACTCGCCCCCTCCTTCGTATAACTGAGCCCACAAAGGCACTCACTCACACAATCACAAAAACCCACCTACATTAACCACAATGTCCAGACACCATAAGCGCACAATAGCAGTAAGTAGAATCACAGCATTAAGGTCCAGATTCACTTGACCCACCCCCAGGATCACTAGTGGTCACAGAATTGAACAGTAAATATCCCTTCCTCCTGCCGCTCTATTGGCAAATGGACCCTTCCCCCTCCCTCCGGCCATGCTTGGTTGGCGACTGCTTGCAAGCCCCAAACCTTTACTCACACAGGGACTGAGCTGTGCACCAGATGTCTCTGAGCAGCTTACCAGCAGCCCTTTTGGTCAAGGCCCCTTTTAAGCTTGATACACACTGTTTATCTCTGCACAGAGTGCCCGGAGCACGGTCAGGCAGTGCCGGGATCCCGGGTGTGGTTCTGGTCCCCACAACTGAGCAATGGCAGCCCCAGGCTCAGAGCCAGTCAGAAAGCCAACCAAGTGAGACCAGAGGGAGGGCACCCTTCCAGTT
This sequence comes from Anomalospiza imberbis, assembly GCF_031753505.1. Taxonomy (NCBI): domain Eukaryota; kingdom Metazoa; phylum Chordata; class Aves; order Passeriformes; family Viduidae; genus Anomalospiza; species Anomalospiza imberbis. Next base: position 274,171 of record NW_027100202.1, read on the forward strand.
TCTCTTGGGCATGGCCGCAAAACAACCCCTGCTACTTCTTCCTCCACCAGTGTTTGGGCTGTGCTGGTGGCAGAGCCAGCCAGGTTGTGCTCTGCCTTCCAAAGCCTGTTGGGAGCGGGCATGAAAAGCTCTGCATGCACAGCGGAGAGTCCTGGAAGGTGCTGGCAACAGCTTCCTGCGGGAACAGGGCTCTGGGCTCTGGCTGGAACAGCCTGGTTTTGGTGCCGTGACCGCAGGCAGGAGTTGAGGCAGGTGAAGAGGCAGCAGGCAGCTTGTGTTTGTAGAGGGCCTGGGGCTGCCCCTCTGAACCTCCACCTGGAAACACACTTGGGAGAATATGAGCTACAGCTGGAGTGCCTGTCCTGAAAGGACCTGAAGTCATTAAGCCTTTCCAGCTTTTCTTAAGAGTGTGTTGGTGTTGCCCAAGAAAGCTTCATTTGGGGAAATGCCTTTGGAGGAAAAGGGCTTGCTTCTCAAGGAAAGTGCTTCCCAGGGAGCTCCCAGTGAGGTAGGTGCAAGGGTCCCCCTTTGGCTCTCTGTGGCAGAGTGGCAAGGGAAGGGAGAAGGCTGTGAAGAGCGGGTTTGGCATCTGCCTGGACCTGCAGAGACCAACCCAAGCACCTGCAGCAGGGTGTGTTCCCCCTTTGGACAGAGGCATGAGCAGGAGCATCTCTGTCCAGCCGTGAGCCCCAGAGCTCTCTCTGAGAGCTGTGAATTAAAAGGCCTTTACACACACACTTTTCACCTCTTCCCTGTCTGCTGTGTTTCAACTCTTGGCAATGTGCATTTGCCTCTTGCTTGGTGGAAGCTGCTGTGGCCCAGAGCCAGCACAGAGCTGGGCTGTGTGGGCCAGGCAGCGTGGAGAGTCTTGGCTGATCTTGGTGTGTCCCTGGCCTCAGAAAAGGCTGGGAAGGTTTGCCTCCCAAGGCGTCCTGCTCATTGGCTCTCCCTGTACATCCTGGAGAGAACAAGGTAGGCATTTCTGGCAGCTGGGCATCAGCAGGCCTGAGAGTGGGGGCATGTTGTGGAGCCAGCCCAGCTGAGATACCCTGAGAGGAGCCCAGTGCTCCTTGCTCCCCTCTGCTGACAAGTGAGTGTTTGTCTGGTTTTGGGATGGCCCTGGCTGTGTGAGGGGTGCTGCGTGGACACGAGACAGCCGGTCCTGTCCCGCTGGGTCCCAGCAGTGCCTCACAGCAGTCCTGCATCCACGTCAGGATGCTGGCCAAGAGAGGTCCTGGAAGCTGAGGCAGCTGATTTTAAGCTTGTGCAGGTGCCTACAGGCCAAGGCCAATGGTGTTCCCTCAGGATACAGCAGTCCTGAGGGGTCTCCCTCGTTCAAACAAATCGGCAGCCAAATGTATGGTCTACCAAAAGCCCTTTTATTGACCTGGCGGGAGGGCAGGGGTCTGCACCCACTAAAATGTTTCTCTGCCACATATAAATTTAAGTGGGTTGATGTAGGAATGTATCAAACATACCGTCCTTCTTTACACGGCTGTGGTGATTTGATAGGCAGGGGGTTAGAAATACATGGTGTCTGATTCCCAAACTTGAAGCTGATTTCCAGGCGCTGGCCAGGAGCGGTCTCGATGCCCCAAAGCAGCACAAAGTCTTCATCACAGCTTCCCTGCACAGGGCTGATTCCACACTTGCCCTTAGTTCTTCTGGTAGACTGTGTCTAAAGCTTTTTGTCAGGTCACTCTTATGTCAAGTTAGGCCACCAGGTTCTTCTTATGCTAACTGGTGCTAAGTACTTAGGTATGTCTGTGCTAATTACTTGTTTACTCATGTGCATTGCTTGTGCTTACTTATGTCAAACAAAGGCCTTGTTCCATCCCCAAAGGTGCCTGAGGCCACCCGCTCCTTGTGGCACCAGTTGCTTTCCTGTGGAATGTTCTCCCTCCCCAAGGGTAAAGAGGGAGCTGGAGAAAGAGCTTGCCCGGCTGCTCTCCATCCTTTCCCAGCACTCCTGGTGAAGTGGAGAAGTCCGAGCTGAGCGCAAAGGTGCAAATGGAACAGCCGTGCACGGGAAAGCTCGGTGGGAAGGATGATCCAGGATCCATAGGCCTGGCAGCCTGAGCGTGCTCCAGGGGAAGGCCTTGGAGCAGATCCTCCTGAGTGCCATCCCACGGCACCTGCAGGGAACCAGGGCATTTGCTGGAGGGTGGGAAAGCTCTGCGGAGGGATGGGGACAGCTGGGGCTCCTGGCGGGGTGTTGAGGGCTTCTGTGTGGGAGTCTGGGGGGGTTGGTGTTGGGGGGGTGTTGGAGAAGGAGTTGTCTGGAAGGTGAGAGGTCTAGGCTGGAATTTGAGTCAGTTTGAAGGCAGCATCTGTGCTTTGGCACAGTTTTGGTTAGGGAGGGCAGAAAGAATATCTGTGACTTTTCCTCTTCATGGTCCTGATTCTCCTGCAGGGAACAAGAGGGGAGAGCTGTACTTTACTGGCCACTTAGAAATCTGTACCAGGGGGAGGATTAGCCCTTTTGTAATCTACTCATTTCTTTGGGCTACTTTTGTACCACTGAGTGGACTCTCATTTCTTGAGAGCTTTTATTCCTTAAGAGAATTAGGATATTATCATCCCTTCCTAGAAAACCAAAGCATGGCCCTTGTTTTTTGCCCTTTTTTTGTGTAGTGTTATGTTCTGTAAAGTGACCCTCAGTGGATGAAGTTAAGGCAAATGAGTTGCTGCTTTGAGATGGGAAGCAAAATTACAAATCTTCACCTCCTCAGGCCATCCCAATTAATTTGGGAAGTTTGCAACTTTTTGGAACTACTTGAGTCGAGCAATGGGAAGTAAAGCATTCCTGAACTGAGGATTCTTACTTGCCAGATTCTTCTGTGCCTTCGCCGCTGAGGTGGTTTTGTGCTGAAGGCAATAACTTCAATGAGAAGATAATTTCAGCATGGAGTAAGAGCTTCTGACAGAGACCCAAGTGTTGCCAGCAGTTGCTCCAGGTGCTCCTGCCAACAGCCCCTGCAGGCAGGAGCGCAGCCCCCAATGCACGTGGGCTTTGGCTCCCTCTGGCACAGAAGCCCCCCACGGGCACAGGTCTCTGGGGCAGGAGACAGGCACTGGTGCTGCCAGGGCTCGGGGGTGGCAGGTCTGCTTGGGCAGGGACCCTGCCACACCTGCTGATGTCAGCGCTCCCCGGGCGCAAGGGGTCAGAGCAGCATTCCTGCCCTGGCCCACACGTTCCTCGTCTGTGTCACACGGCCACGCTTAGGATGGCCACCAGCCAGGACGTGTCCCAAGGAGGCCGTGCCAGCTTCTGTGGAAGGCCCCATGCCCTTCCCAGCGCAGCTGCGTCGGCAGCCCTGGGGCCTCCTTCTGCTGCCCTGAGCCCGCAGAGCAGGGCAGCGTTTGCTGATGGTTTGAGCCGTTCCTAAAGATCCTGTCGGGGTGTCTTAGACACTTGGGGTGAGGGATTCCTTCCAACCTGAGCCACTTTGGGTGGGCTGGGGGTGGTCCCAGGGCAGGGGGCAGTGTGTGCAGGGGCCCTTTGTGACATGGTGCAGCATGGTCACCGTGGCATGGAACGGGACAGCGTGTCCAAGGGCCCTTTGTGACACGGGGTGACATAGGAGCTGGTGGTGACAAGGCCACACCACAGTGCTCGGAGCACGCGACGGGACAGGACGGGACAGAGCGGTGCCGTGAGGAGCCCCCGCACAGCACACTTGTTCGTGTCTGACCCAGAGCTTTTCCGAGGTGCTATTCCTGCAGCTGACCTCGAGGCCAGACCACAGGACTTGGTGACCCGTGGCCTTCCCAAGGCTTCTCTTCTGCAGGTGTCCTCGAGGGCAGACCGTGGGACTTGGTGCCCCAGAGGCATCTCCCATCCCTGCCACCAGTGCCCTCGAGGCCAGACCACAATCCTTGACAGGAGTCTCCTGTCCTTGTGGCAAGGAGCCCTCGAGACCAGAGTGCAGGACTTGCTGTCCTGTAGCCTTCCTGAGGCTTCTCTCTTGAAGGTGCCTTCCAGGCACGACTGCAGGCCTTGCTGACTCGGAGATTTCTGAGACATCTCTCCTGTGAGTCGTCACAAATCCAGTCACTGACATGGAGCACAGATCCCCGAGAGTGCCCAAGCTGGCCTGGGTGGAGGAAGAGGAAGAAGGCCCTGGAGCTGGCCCAGCACAGGAGACTGAAGAGGTGGTGCGGTTCAAGCCTCTGCAGGAGGGTGAGTGGCAGAGCTGGGCTGCTGGGCTGCAGGGCTGGTGGCTGCAGCCAGCTTGGCCACATCCCATCCCATTGCATCCTATTGCATCCCATCCCATCCCATCCCATCCCATCCCATCCCATCCCATCCCATCCCATCCCATCCCCTGGGGACATGCCCATGGACAGGACGGAATAGGGGCCAGGACAGACACCCCAGAGCCGTGCTCCATCCCTTGGGACATCCCGGGGCTGTTCCTACCTGGGGAGCGCAGGGCTGGGCTGTGTTCTCCGGCCTCGCCCGCAGCCCCTCAGCTCAGGCTGCGCTCGCTCTTTGCCAGATGCAGCCGTGCAGCGCACACAAGAGCAGGAATGCACCCGTGGCCTCTTCCGCAGAACAGCGCAGGTACCTGCAGCCATCCCCACCTGGGCTGGGCCTGCTGTCACTGCTCAGCCGAGCACCGCGCTTGGAGCATTCTGTGGAACATCCCTGGCTTTGAGGGCCATGGCAGTGGGGTGGCAAGGGAAGCACTTCTCTGGGGAAGCTGGGGACATTCCTCCCTCTGGCAGCTTTCCAAGTCTCCCCGTGCCTTCTCCAGGTGCCTGCCATGGTGAGGTACATCCACCAGTGGCTCATGGCCAATCAGTTTGCTGAGCACAGGCTGAACAGGGCCCTGCTGGATCTCACCAAAGAGCAGCCTGCTGACGTAGTAATGACGCTCCTGCGTGTGGCCCCATCCTGTGACAGGTATGGGGCCCACCTGCCCAGAGGGCTCAGGGCTCCCCAGCCCATCAGCCTGTACAGCCTGTCCCAGGTGTCTGACCAACAGAGAGTTCCAGGGCCCTCTGGCTGCTCCCTTTGCCAGCCCTGGCACGTCAGCCCCCGAGCCTTCTGCCATGCTTCCTCGCTGGCCCTCAGGGACCTGTCCCCACAGGGCTGGGCTGTCTGGGTGCTGCTGGCGAGGGGCAGTGGGCAGAGGCAGGGCTGGCAGCCAGCTCAGCTCCCCGCTGCCGCCCAGGCCACGGTGCTGTGTCCCAGACTCCTCTGAGACAGAGCTCTGACCCCACAGAGCTGCTTTGACCATGTGGAAGAGCATCATGTGCTCGCCCAGGACTGCGGAGCCGGCGCAGCTGATACTCCTTGATGTGCTGGGGAGCTGGCCAGAGCACAGCACGTGCACCTCCGATGGGGACAAAACGGGTGTCTTTGTCCTGGCTGTGAGTTTCTGACACTGGCCTTTGCTGGCCCCAAGGCCACCTGTCCAGCAGCTCTGCATCCTCCTTCCCCCACTGCATCTCCCTGCCTCAGGCGCTGGGCTGAAACCTGGCCTCGGGGCAGCTTCAGGGCCACCAGGCCTGGTGCTCCCCCTGTGTCTCTCCGGGCCTCTCCCTCCCATGCTCGGGCCCTGCCACACGGACACCTCGGCACTGAGCACTGTCTCGGGCTGCTCTGTCCTTTGCAGGCAACTGTGGTGATGTGGAAGATCCTCCAGATGCCCTGTGTCCCACATGTAGTGACCGTGTATTTCCCCCGCCTCTTTGTGCATCTGCTCTTCCAAGTGTTCTTCAGCACGTTGGATGTGCCAGCGGAGGTCGATACCTTCTGGAAGGGATGCCAGCAGCAATACGGCCTTGCCACCAACCCCAACAGGTGCTCCATGCCAGTCCTCCTGTCCCTGCCAGGTGCCCAGGGCAGGAGCCAGTGCTCCCAGCGTGACCTGGGCTTTGCTCTGCATGCAGGTTTGCAGTGCGGACCCTGAAGTCCCTGCTCTGCCAAATGCAGCACGAGGATGTGGTGGTGGCAATAGAACGCAAGTGTGGCTGGGACACGCTGCTGTGTGCTGACACCCACCACTATGCCGTGGGTCTGCTGGCCAGGTGAGACCCCCTTCTCCCCACTGCCTCTGACATTTGTGCTCAGTGCCCAGGGTACCCCACACAGTCCCCGTGGTCGTGGGCCAGAGGGCCTTGTCACCGAGGAACAGCCAAGCCGACTGGAAAAGGCTGGGAGAGGAGGGGGCCCACAAGGAGCCACCTCCCAAATAGCCCAGGGCCCTTACAGGATGCTGGGGAAAGGCCAGACCTCTGTGAGTCAGTCCTGGGAGAGGTTTGTCCCCCGGCCCAAAGTCTTGGTTTCTTTTTCTCCTGCCAGGGAGATGTCCTGTGTCTCCATCCCCTTGTGCTCAAGGATCGCTCGCGACCTGCTCCGGCTGCTCAGCACACAGGAGCCACGCTGGGAACTGCCCGCCCTGGCGTTCCTTGTGGAGGTGAGCCTGATGGCCAGCGCTGCCTCGCTCAGCTGCCTCCCAGCTCTCTGCCCTCTCGTAGCCGCAACTGCCTGGGACGGTGCCCGCGCCCTGCGCTGCTGCCTGGGCCCAGCCCTGTGCTGTTCCGGGCTCTTGCCGGCCAGGTCCCCTGTCACTGCCCTGTGCCTTTCAGGTTCTTGAGTGCCTGAACTTGAGTGAACGCGGTGCTAAGAGAATCCTGCAAATCTTGTCAAGGCACCTGCGGAGCGAGTGCAGGGAGAGGCGTCGCCTGGCGCTCAGGGCCCTTCTTGTGCTCATCGATGATCCCTTGATGGTGAGAAGGGGGCAGCGGCTGAGGCTGCGCTTGGGAATGCAGTCGCTTGGGCTTGGCTGGGCTTTGGGCGCTGGGGCAGCTGCTCCCAGCTCTCCTGCCTCCTGGTTCAACTGCCCAAGTGCTTCGGAACAGCCCTTTGGCCCCTAGGCCCTGCGGCAGCAGGATGGCGTTTCACAAACTTGTGTTCTGCACAGAGCGAAAAAATGTGGAGCCTGACTGAAAGTCTTGTGGAGCTCCTGTGGGACGCAGATGGAGAGATAGTCAGCATGACAGTCAGGCTCCTCAGCTTTATCTTCTGGGACAAGGCCATGCTGATACCCAGCCCCATCGCACTGCAGCTGGTTGAGGCGCTCCTGCCACTCTTTGACCACGTAAGGCTCGCTGCCCCCAGCCACGGCCACTGACTGCTGCCTGGACACTTTGTGCCCTGTGGATTTGCAGGCCTGAGCCAAGCTGAGCCCCGTGCAGCCGATGCTGAGGTCTTTTTTTCTTCCTTTCATACAGGACAATAGCCATGTGCAGCTGCTCTCCATACTGCTCTTCCAAACATTGATGTCTCTTCCACTGGAAAAGGAAGAAAAGGCCCTGAAGACACATGTGCGCCAGAGCCTGCTGCCACTCTTCTTCCACTGCCATGATGAGAATCAGCATGTGGCACAGGTGAGGACTCATGGGCTGCTGCTGTCCCCCTGGGAGGGGGCTCAGCTGCCTCCTGCCCTAGCGCCTCGTGGGCTGCAGCCTCCTCCAGGCCTTGGCACAGGGACACAGGGACACAGGTCCTGTGCCCTGGGCTGTGGGGCCATCTCCGCATCTCTGCTGCTCTCCAGGTTTCTCAGGAAACGCTGCTTTGTGTGGCTGAGTTCCTGAAGAGGAGGGATCTTCAAAAACTGGTGAAGAACAAGAAGCTGTGGAAGTTCACCGAGTGCCTGGTAAGGACGGCCTGGAAGTGCCAGCCTCAGGCTGGAGAAGCCCCCTGAGCGCGGTGCTCAGTGTGTGGGCTGGCAGCTGTGCCCCTGCCCGCTGCTGCACCCAGAGGCTGCGCGGGCTCTTCTCCAGGCTCCCGTGGGCCCGAGCCGGGGCCGATGGAGCCCCGGCCCGGCGGGGCCGCGGGGCGGGGCGGCGCCGCGGCTCCCGGGGCAGCAGCCGCCCCTCTGCCCCCTCCAGAGCCCGGCGCCCGCGGCTGCTGGCCGCGCCTCAGGGCTGTGCGGGCAGGGGAGGCCGGGGCTGGGCGCAGGGAGCGCCCGGCACAGGGGCTGAGCCCGCGCCAACCCTTCCCTCCTGCCGCTCTCTGCAGCTGGCCGACGACAGGAGCCGAGCGGCCGAGCACCTGCGCCGGGCCCTGCAGTACCTGGACAGCCCGCAGCAGTCCCTGCGAGAGGAGGCCATCAGGTTCATCGGTGAGCCGTGAGCCCGGGCTCCCCTTCCCTCCCCGCCCCGCCGCAGCTCGGCCCCAGCCCCGGCTGCTGCCCCGGCAGCGCCATCCGGGCCCGGCGCCGTGGAGCCCCGCCTGGCCTCGGCGCTGCTGCCGCCCTCTCGCAGCCGTGCCCTGGGCCGGCAGCGTGCGGCAAGGGCCCGGGCTGAGCCCTGCCGGGCCAGGAGGCCGTGTGGCCACAGGGCTGGCAGCGCCGCTGGCAGGGAGCTGTGCCGCTGGGCCGTGACAGGCTCTGTGTTCACAGGGATGGCCGGGCAGCACCTCAGGGGGAAGAAGGAAGAGCTCCAGCTCATCTGTGAGGGTGAGTGAGGGCAGCGGGCTGTCAGCGGGGCCTGGCGGGGGAGCTGCAAGCCCTGCCCCGGCTGCCGAGGGCTCTGCTCCCTGTGCGGACGAGGGGCGGTGTGGGCAGAGCACACAGAGACGTCAGGGCCACCTGGGGGATTCGTGGCCAGCAGCTTCGGGCTGATCCTGTTGGTCCCTGCTCCCTGCTGGCCATGGCTAGAGCCGGCTGGCACGGCCCTGGAACGGGGGTCTCCTCGGGTCCCCTCAGATCCGGGAACTGACCATGGCTCTGTTCCTCTCTCTTTCAGCCCTTGAAGGCATGGCAGATGACATCAGCGTCGCCGTCGGAAGCCTGGCAATTCAAACACTGTACGTCCTCCAGGCAGTAGAGAGAGCTCGATATTCCATCTTCGACAGCCTGCATGATCAGCTCCACAGGGCATGGAGGACACGGCCTCGTCTCTCAGGGCTCAGCTGGCTGCACTGCTGGAGCTCTGCAGAGAACTGATCCCAGAAGCTCTGTCTGCTGGGGCCACCTGAGCCAGAAGCAATGTTTCATTTGTTCAACATTGTTCTTTCCTTATTTTCCTTTTTCCTTAGCATATAAATGTAGGATATGTTGTAATAGACAGACTCCCAGGATCTTTCATTTGCTGCCCAGGGTCTGCAGAGCACAGGGGTAGAGGGGAAAACGGGTCCTTGTGCTCAGCAAGCGGCCCAGGCCAGCAGTGGGGAAGGGAAAAGTAGCCCCTTGGCCTTTGCTGGTTCTGCTGAAGCCTTTGTGCTGGCGACAGAGTGGCTGTGCATGGCTGGAGCTGTGGGGATCCCTGTCAGACCGGTGCCTGGGGATGGCCACAAGCCCTCTCCCAGCCAGGAAGCGCCATCTGTGTCCTCCTGCCCGTGTGTTGCTGGCTGCACACCCGGGCAATGTGTAGATGCAATGATTTCTGTTGCACGTCCTGACCAGTATAAAGTAACGCCTTTGATTCTCTAACCCTGAATTTGCTGTTGGAGATGTTTCATTTTCACACAGTTTCAGTGACAAAGGGACCCCCCCCGACTGAAGATGGGATCCTCAAAGCTCACTCCCCCTCCCAGATGGGAGGAGAAAACAGCCTTGGCCCTTTGCTGGAGGGGGGCACCCAGTAATCAGTGGAGGCTCCAAAATCAGCCCCCAGTCCCCTCCCCACTTCTAAAGACATAGAACACGTTTCCCCCCAGCCCTCCCGTATCCCCTCTCATTCCAAAATGCTCCCACACCCCCAAGATGCCCTGAAGCTCCCCCAGCCACTATAGTCCCTGCAAAGCCCCCCGAGAAATTGCCCCGGACCCCCTGATACCCCTTCCCACTTCCAAACACATGGAGCCAGTCATGACACAGCTCCCCAAATCCCTCCAACCTCCCCTTTCCCCAAATTCCCCCAGCACTTCCAGATCCTCCAGGCCCCTTGGCCCTGTAGCCTCTTGAAAATCCCACCAGCCCACCCTAGGATGCCCCGAGCCCCCCCTGCACCTCCAGACACGTAGAGCCAGTCATCCAGCAGTGCAGCTGCATGGCTGAGGGGGCTGCAGGGGCTGTTTTGGGGGTGCAGCTGCTGCCAGCCTCCCCTGCAAAGGCTGAAGCTCCGCAGGTCTTTGGTCAGGATGCCCTGGCCAGCTCCCACCTGAAGACCACCAGCGTGTCCCCTCAGGCCATGGCCGTGTGTGAGTGAAATTGCAGGGGGGCAGGGGGGAGAATAAGGGTTTGTTTGAGGTCAGGGAATGTGATATGGGGCTTGGGGGGGCTTTGGGGAAGTTATGGGCAGCTGGGGTGGGGTCTGGGGGAGTTACAGACAGCTGCGGGGTTGAAACAGGGGTTGGGAGGTCTCTGGGGCGTTTCCAGGGGCTGACAGGAGGGTTTGGGGGAGCTCTGGCGATGTTCCGGAAGTCTGGGGGACGTGACATGGGAGTTTGGGCTTTAAATCTGCCCTGGGTGAAGAACTTAATATTTATAATCCTGTTAGAAATGAACAGGCTTTTTGACACAATTAAATGGGGACAAAGTCTTCAAAGCAAAAAGAAACTTTGTTGCTATTTGGCACCAAAGGAGTACACAGAAGCTTGATGAGTTCAAGAGAGAAAAAGAGTTAATTTTATTTCTGACTTTGCAATATATAGAATTCTAAAAGTGGCAGTAGATTGGAGGATGAAATTGTCACTTCTGTAACCACACTGGTCAAACTAACAGTCTATTAATTTTCTCCTCCCACAAAGAAGAATGTAAAACAATCATTATTTGCATGAACAGTTGCATGAGAACTTTAGTAGAAATATGTAAACATTATCAGAAGGCTAAGGAAGTTTTATGAGAACTTTAAAACTTTCAAAAGAACTATAAAAGAAAACTTAACACTTTTAAAAATGAGGGCAACAACTGTTCATTCATACCGATTCAGCCGAGCCGAATTTGCATGTCCCTCCCGAGAGCAGAACACACACACCTTCCAACAAAGTGGAAAATTTTCGGGCATTTCCCGGCTGGGGCAGTCCCCGTCCCCTTTCCCATTGGCTCGGTACTGGGGCACTTCCATTCTCTCCTGACCACCTGCTTTTCTGTCTACTCCCCCATCATCTGAATTCCTTTTTAGTCAGGGCTTCAACCCCGCCCCTCTCCAGCAACACCCAACAAACCAACCAGAACATATCCAAACCACAAACAACAACACATAGAACCAACAGCTTTCATTCTTTAGCTGAATAATCTTTTGGCTTCAGCAAAATGTCACCTCGTCTCTCACAACCCTATAAAGTCTTTGTTCTTCTTCCCTAAGTTCAGGAGTTTAGCATGGCCTTGGCTGAGGAGCAGTCCATGTCAATCAGTAAAGCTCACTAAAAATATCAATTGATTTAGCTAGTTGAAATGATCGTGGATCGTGTGTTTTATAGAGGGCACGTAATGAGGGGGACATGATGGGCAGATCGGGAAGTCCCGAGTACCTTCCAAGTAGCTCAGCCAAGGGGGAAAGGGAATGAAAGAAAATGCAGCCGGGAAAGAAGAAAAGAAGGCTACTTGATCCAAGTGATTGGGAGACTGCGTTGGACACACGCCTGATGCACGCTCTCCCTTTATGCCAATCAAGGGACTTTTACAGGACTCCTCTGTCTCCTTTCTGCACACCACCCTCTAGCCACGTAAATTTGACGCTCTGAGAGCTGTCAGACCTTCACCAGAAGCTGTCAGACATTCACCAGGAGCTGTCAGACCTTCAAAGGAGCTCTCCGACCTTCAGCAGAAGCTGTCAGACCTTCACTAGGAGCTGTCACACCTTCACCTGGAGCTGTCACAGCTTCAGCAGGAGCTGTCAGACCTTCACCAAGACCTGTCACACCTCCAGCAGGAGCTGTCACACCTTCACCTGGAGCTGTCACAGCTTCAGCAGGAGCTGTCAGACCTTCACCAGGAGATGTCAGACCTTCACCAGAAGCTATCACACCTTCAGCAGGAGCTCTCTGACCTTCAGGAGGAGCTATCAGACCTAAACAAGACCTGTCAGACCGACAGCAGGAGCTGTCAGAACTTCGGCAGGAGCTGTCTCAACTTCACTAGGAGTTGTCCCACCTTCACCAGGAGCTGTCACACCTTCAGCAGGAGCTGTCAGATTATCAGAAGGAGCTGTCAGACCTCCAGCAGGAGCTGTCACACCTTCAGCAGGAGCTGTCAAACATTCACCTGGAGATGTCACACTTTCACCAGGAGCTGTCACACCTTCAGCAGGAGCTGTCGAACATTCACCAGGAGGTGTCAGACCTTCAGCAGGAGCTGTCAGACCTTCACCAGGAGTTTTCACATGTTCACCAGGAGCTGTCAGAACTTCACCAGGAGCTGTCACACCTTCACCAGAAGCTGCCAGACCTTCAGAACGAGCTGTCACACTTTCAGCAGGACCTGTCACACCTTAACCAGGAGCTGTCACACCTTCACTAGGAGCTGTCACAAATTCAGCAGGAGCTGTCAGACCTTCAGTAGGAGCTGTCAGACCTTCAGCAGGAGTTGTCAGACCTTTGGCAGGAATGGTCAGAATTTAGGAGGAGCTGTCAGACCTTCACCAGGAGCTGTCACACCTTCACCAGAAGCTGCCAGACCTTCAAGAGGAGCTTTCAGTCTTTCACCAGGAGCTGTCACACCTTCAGAAAGAGCTGTCAGACCTTCAGCAGGAGCTGCCAGACCTTCAGTAGGAGCTGTCAGACCTTCACCAGGAGCTGTCAGACCACCAGGATGATCCATCACACCTTCAGAAGGAGCTGTCACAGCTTCAGCAAGAGCTGTCAGACCTCCAGCAGGAGCTGTCAGATTTTTACCAGAAGCTGTCCGACCTTCACTAGGAGGTTTCATAACTTCACCAGGAGCTGTCAGACCTTCACTAGGAGCTGTCAGACATTCACCAGGAAGTGTCACACCTTCAGCAGAAGGTGTCAGACCTTCACTAGGAGCTGTCAGACCTTTGGCAGGAGCTGAAAGACCTTAACCAGGCTCATACTGGGAGTGACTGGTCTCATACCGGGTGTAGCCACTCCCGAACTCAAGACCCCATGATGTCCCCCTAAGGCCCGCCACGGCTGATCTTTGGAGCCCTGCCAGCTCCAAATATCCCCCGCAAAAAACCCCACACCCAGGCACCCCCCAGGATATTTGGGCCGAGCTCCCCCTCCCCGGGCACCTGCGGGATGGGGGCGATGCTCCCGGGGTGCTGCGAGCTCAGGCAGCGCCAGGGCCACGCGATTCCTTCTCTCCTCTCCTCCGGCTGCTCCCTGCTGCCGCTGCGCCTCTTCCTCCCTCCCTCCTCCTCCTCCCCCGCTCCGGGATCCTGAACCATGAGGGGAAAGGAGCGAGGAAAGGGCGGAACCGTGAGGGGAAAGGAGCGGGGCCAAGGGGACGCGCTGTCCTAAAAAAGCCCGGTTTGGTTTAAAATCACCCAAAAGGGCATCAAATGCAACCTACATCCACATGGTTCGGCCTGACATCAGCCAAATGGGATTAAAAGTATCCAAAGGGCTCTAAAATCCAAACAATGGGGTCTAAAATTGCCTCAAATGTTTTAAAAGACACATGAAATGGCTTAAAATCACCCTTAAATCCCTCAAATGAAGTTAAAATACACCCTGAAAGTACCTGCTTTGGCCTAAAATCACCTTAATGGCTTGGTTTGACCTAAAATTGCCCAAAGAAGCAAAAAAAAACTACTTAAATGGACAATAAATCACAAAAAAGGGACCTAAAATCATGCACACAAGATTAAGATTCACCCATATGGACCTAAAATCACCCAAAGGGATCTGAAATCCCCCCTAAACCCCACCAGATTCGGCCTCAAATCAGCCATAGGGGCTGAAAATCCACCTGAAAAGGCTCGGGATCCCCGCAAGGGATCTGAAGCCCACCCTAAACCTGCCCAGTGTGGCCCAAAATCCCCCAAAGGGGCCGAGCCCGAGATCAGCTCTGGGGTCGCTCCGGGACCTCCGCGTTCGCTCCGGGCAGTTTTGGCCGCGGCCCCGGATGGGCCTGGGCGGGACCGGGAGGGACCAGGGAGGGCTCGGGAGGGGTTTGGGCATCTGGGGCTTTTTTGGGCTTTGGGGAATTGTGTTGGGAGTTTACAGGAATTGTTGGGGTTTTTGGGGAGAATTATTGGGTTTGGAGGCAGTTGGGGAATTTTGGGGAGTTTGGATTTTGAGGGGTTTTATTGGTGCTTTGAGGGGGAAGTTGTTTTCCTGGGGGTATTTGGGGCTAATTGAAATTTTTTTCTGTTTTCTTTTGACTTTTGGAAGGTTTTACTGGGATTTTGTGGGGATTTTGTGGGATCCTCTGGAATTATTTCTGTGTTCTCTTGGAATGTTTAGGGGATTTGGAGGCATTTTATTGGAATTGTGGGGGCATTTAGTGGGATTCTTTGGGGATTTGGGTTTTTTAGGAATTTTAGCGGGGATTTTGCGGGGGGTTTTGTGGGGTTTTTTGGGTGTTGCCAAGATTTCTTTGGGTCTCCTGAGGATTCTGTGGGGCTTGTTGTGGTTTTGGAGACATTTTTTGGGGGGGATTTGTGGGGTTTAATTGGGATTTTGTGGGCTTTTATTGGGATTCGAGGGTGTTCTAATGGGAATTTGTGAAATTTAATTGTGATTTCATGGGGTTTATTGAGACTTTCAGGGGTTTAAAGGAGACTTTGGTGCCTCTCAGCCCTTCCTTACACCCTGGGACAACTCCAAAGCCCCCCAAAATTCCACTAAAACACCCCAGAAATCCCCCCAGAATCCCAATAAAACCCTCCAAAACCCCAAAGAATCCAACAAAATCACAGTGAAACCCACTGTGAAAATTAAAAAAAAACTCCCAAAAATTTCAGTAAACCCCCCCAAAAAAACCCCACAAAACCCTAAAAAAATAATTGAAATCCTCAATTCCACAAAACCCTGCAAAGTCCCATAACCCCCCAAAGCCAGTAATTCCCTCCAAAATCCAGTAATTCCCCCTAAGCTACCAACAAAATCCCCCAACGCCCAAAAATGCTGCCAAAATCCCCCCAAAATCCCCCCAGAGCCCCCAGACTCACCGGGGGCCGTCCTGGATCAGGGGGCACCAGCCAGTGGAACAGGAGCCACTTCAGGGGGCCCGCGGAGCTTTTTGGGGAGGGGGCACCATGGGAGACCCCCCAAAAATGGGGGAGGGGAACCCCTGTGGTATCACCTCCCCTTAAACCCCCTTCCCCGGTTCAGGAATAGCCAAATTCAAGAAAATGTAAACCAGGCTTGACTTTCCAGAAATTATTTTTGGCCGGGTTTAGCTGCATCCTCCAGGCTCAGGATCACCGGTGTATTTGCAGGTTTTGCTCTGCATCATCAGCCTGCCCAGACTCTGCTCGGTGTTTCACAAATGGAGAAGACAATGGATATTGTGCCAAGCTTCCTTGCAAACAGCAACACCTGCATCAGCATGACAGAAAAGAAGGGAAAAAAAAAAAAAAGAAAATATTCACCGTTTAGAACAGAGCCAGTGTCCCACCATCTTCCCCTCCACTGTTATTACAGAGGCAAACCTGGGCCTAAAGCTTCCACCTCTCAGTTCCTGATGCTGTTTGACTTCAGCCTTGACTCCCCCTGATCTACCTGACTGCCGTCCAAGTGGGGCTGGGGATGCTCAGCCTGGAAGGAGGAGACACTGGGGAGGCCTCCCTGCAGCTCTGCAGGACTGGAAGGGTCCCACAGGAAAGACGGGGACAGTGTTCAGCCGGGCCCGTGGCAACAGGACAAGGGGGGATGGCTTTCAACTGCAGGAGGCTGATTGAAGTTGGATCTGAGGGAGCTGCTCTTTTACACGGAGGCTGCTGAGGCACTGGCCCAGGCTGTGGATGCCCCATCCTTGGCAACAGGGCTGTGAGCAGCATGGGCTGGGGAAGATTGCTCAGCTCGGAACAAGATGCTCTTTAGATCCACTGTGATGTCACAGATGTGATGTTCCAGCAGGAACTTCCAGCGTCCAGCAAAGAGCACAACACAACCACTGGCCCTTGTGTCAGCCCACCCTGTGCCAGCCCTCGTGCCAGCTCACCCTTCACCATGTTCCCTGTCACTCTTCTCGTCACCTGCGCCCTGATACTCCCATCAGTCCTGAAAGCTCTCTGTTGCCTGGATTTTGTCATCCGTCCCTGCAGGATGCTCACATTTGTCCTGAGGAAGGTATGGTGCCATTCCATGGAGGTGGACACCCCCCAGCTGCCCGGCTGGGCTGGAGTTCTGTGGGGATGGGGTGGGACAGGGACCCCACTCTGAGGTGTTGCTACCTCTGCAGGCTGTCACAGAGAGTGAGGACGAGATGGAGGTGGACATGCAGGCTGATAGAGAGGAGGACATGGAAGTGGATGGAGAAGAGAGTGGAGACAATGCGATGGAGGTGGACATGGAGATTGATACAGAGGAGGAGATGGAAGTGGATGGAGAAGAGACTGGAGAGGAAGAGATGGAGGTGGACATGGAGATTGATACAGAGGAGGAGATGGAAGTGGATGGAGAAGAGACTGGAGAGGAAGAGATGGAGGTGGACATGCAGATGGATAGAGAGGAGGAGATGGAAGTGGATGGAGAAGAGACTGGAGAGGAAGAGATGGAGGTGGACATGCAGATGGATCCAGAGGAGGAGATGGAAGTGGATGGAGAAGAGACTGGTGAAGAAGAGATGGAGGTAGATGTGGAAGAGGAGATGGACGTGGAAATGGAAGAGTACCTTGAGGACATGGACATTGATGAGAAAGATGAGGAAGAGGCCATGATCTTGGGATGAAGAGCAATACCAGCAGCAGGACAGGCATGTGGTCCCCACAGGCAGAGCGGGTCCCCTGCTGCCAGGCTGGGACTGGGCTGGGTGGTCCCTGCTCAGGGATGTGGGACCCGGTGCATTGGGTTCTGGTGGCCATCCCCAGCCTGTGCTGCGCTTGCTGGGCCAGCCTGGGGGCACATGGAAGAGCCCTCTCTGCCTGATTGGAGTGACCGTGCCTCTTGCTTTTCCTCAAGGACCGATGGAGATCCCGGACAGAGATGCCACCCTTTTGTACATACGTTGTAGAGTTTGTTGTTGTCTTTAGGCTATAGGTTTTAGGGCTTCTTTTTGTCTTCTGTAAATACATTTCATAGACTTTTGTTAGATATGTTCTTGGGTATATATGTTCCATAGATAGTTGTTGTTACAAATATTCTTACAATGTAAATGTGTTCTGTGTTTTCTTTGCTGTTTTTCTGAAAATAAACAAGCTTTATTTTTCACACCCCAGTTCTCTTTCCATTTGCTTCAGGCACAGGTAGCATTTGCAAAGTTGTGGTTTCCGCTTGCTCCAGGTTCCCAGGGCTGGAGGTCGGTGGGGGCGCTGGCACAGCCACAACCTTTTGTTTGGGAGCAATATTGGGAAGGGGGTGGGAGAGGGGGCACAGGGGGAGGTGGGACCCACTGAGGCTCCCCCAGGTCACCCCAGGACCCCCAGGCCCCGTCCCAGCCCCCCCAGTTCCCTCCACAGCCCCGGCTGAGGGGGGCTCAGCCCAGGAGCCGCCGTCGTTCGGGGTTCCCCCGAGAGCAGCCGCCAACGGGAGAGCTCCCGGCTCGGAGAGGCCCCAGCAGAGGAGGGGATCTTGTCCCTCCTCGAGGGCCCTGAAGGGTCTTCAGGCCCCTCTGAAGAGGAGTTTTTCTCTTTTTAGGGATGTTTGGGGGGACCTCACCCCTCCAAGGGTGTTTTTTTCCTCCCCATTTTCAGGTGTTTGTGGGGCCACAGCCCCACAAGCCCCTTTTCAGGGGTGATCATGACAGCTTTAAGTGACATTTTTCTGGGGGACTCACTCCAAGCCGCTGTAGGGGATGTTTTGCCCCCCAGGCTGGATTTTTGGGGTTTAAGGGCCCCCACTCTGGTCGGGTCCCACTCTAACTCCCCTGAAGAGGCCAACACCACTCCTGCTGATTCCGGCAGCGGAGCCCTAGGAGGGTTGTAAGAGTTGAAATTTTTAAATTTCATTTTTATTCTATTTTATTTAAATTAAAATTTATTGAATTTTAGTTTTATTATAACTCGTTGAGAGGACAGCAAGGACATTCAAGGGCAGGAACATTTTTTCCTGGCTGGTGACTGGAATTTCAGACCCTGGCAGTGTGTGCAGAACCACACAGACTGGGATCAAACATGGGCTGGGATCACCTGGACTGAGATCCTATGGACTGGGACCATATGGAATGGGACCATAGGGATCAGGACGGTACACACTGGGATAAACTGGGTTGAGATTCTATGGACTGGGACCACATGGACTGGGATTGCACAGACTGGGATCCCATGGACTGGGAAAAAGCATTGGCTACCATTGGCTACCATCCACATAGAAAGGTGGCCACCTCAAGTTGTCTTGATCCTTTTTGGGTGTCCCATCCCCCTCTTTCCCCCGCCTTCCCCATCGTTCCCCCAATCCCCGCTCCCCTCCCCCGTGTTTGGTTTTGGGGGTTCCAGGCCCCTCCTGCTCCGTGGGGGGGTCCCGATCCCTCTTTGGTTTAATTTGGGGCCCCCAACCCCTTCTCACCGCGACCCCCGCGGCCGGGGGGGCTCTCAGCACCACCAGTGCCACCAGTCCGGCCCCAGCTGCCCCCGCACGCCCCATCCCCATCCCCAGGGTCACCTCCCCCCTCCCCAAATTCCGCTCCCGGGGAGCGCTGGGCGCTGCGGGTCCGCCTGGCGACTGAGGAGTCATCGAGAACAAGCGATCTGATTGGCTAGAAATGGCCCCGCGCAGTCTCTGATTGGCTAGCGCATTGAGAAGCGCTGTGATCTGCCTGGCAACCGATGAGCAGCGCTATCGCAGGCGCTGATTGCCTGAAAATCGCCGGCCCGGCAACTGAGTTGTCAGCAGCGCCGCGCGCTCTGATTGGCCAGGAGCTGTTTTGGGGTGGGGACGGGGGGAACTGGGGACCCCCAGGAGCCCCCCGGCTTTGGGGGTTTCCATCCCCCCTCGGCCCTCGGGGCGGCCCTGGGGCCACCCCAACACCCCCAAAGTGGGGAGGGTCCCCGGAGCCGTTTGGATCCCCCAAAAATGGGCTGGAAGCGGCAGGAGCCGCCCCAAAAAGGGATTGAAGGGTCCGGTCCGGGAATGGGGGAGGCCCCGGGGAAGGCTCCGATCCGGATCGGGGCGGGCTGGGATTGAGGGAGGGTCCGTTCAGCGACTGGGGAGGGGTCTGGGACTGGGTCAGGGGCTGGCATTGGGGAGGGTTTGGGAATTGGGGAGGGGTCTTGGATTGAGGGGATTGCTCCATCCCGGGATTGGGGCAGGGTCGCTCCCTGGGGGAGGGGTCCATTATTGGGCCAGGGCCTCTCCCCTTCCCGAGCCCAATCCCGTTCCTGATCCTGTTCCCGATCCCAATCCCATTCCCATTTCTGTTCCCGTTCCCGATCTCATTCCCGACCCCGATCCCACTCCCATTCCCGATCCCGATCCTGTTCCCAGTCCCGGTCCCGCCGCTGTTTCCAGGAAATGGCTCTGCTCCCAACCCCGACCCCAAACCCAGCGGGTCAAACACCCCAGATCCTGGGGTCAACTCCCCCCGACCCCAAATCCTGGGGGTTCAAACACTGGGGGGGTCAAACACCCTCAAACCCAAACTCTGGGATGTCAAGCCCTACCCCCCCCCCCCCCAGCCCCGAACCCCAAATTTTAGGATCAAACCCTCCAAATCCCAGATCCTGGGGTGTCAAACACTCCCCAATTCCCAAACGATGGGGTTAAATACCCCTGATTTTGCTGATGCAAAAAAATGTCTCAGAAATTCAGCCAGCTTGTTCACCTTTTTTGTCAACTTCTTTTCAGGGTTGGACGACCTGGTTGCGACAGCGCAACCCTTCTAAAAGACGGATGCTAAGAGACATAACCGGTGCTGTGGGAACAGGATTGGGAATTCTAAATAGCATTGATTCAGAAGTATTAATGAACACATTGGCTGCCTGTCAGGGTCTGTCCGAAAATCCCTCATGTTTGCCTCACGACTGCCTCCAAGGACTGAGACCCTAGACCCTGAAAGTAGCTCTAGCCTGGCTGAGGTGGAAAATCTGCCAAGCCTTAAGGACTGGTATGCGATGCCATGGGAACTCAGTGCGAGAACAATGGACTGGTCATGGTGGACTGAGCCCTAATCAGTTCGTCCTGTACCTTCGGTCCTGTACTCTTGGTCCTGCACTGACGTGATGACTACAACTGGTTCCCAAAATGAGTCCACACCCACCATGTAGCCAGGAGAACTGCTGCTTTGGCCAGATGCCACCCGCTTTGAAGAACCTTATAAAAGACTGAAGGAGTTTTGAGGACTTTGTCCGGACCCCACCTGGAGAAGACAGCCTATGAGCATCTCGTCAAGCTCCGAGGGCCTCGTCTCTTCAGACTGGTAGCTATAATCCCCTTCCCCTCTTTCTCTATCTTTCACTCTATCTCTTTATTTCTCTCCCACTATCGCAGTTGTTGGCACTAAATAAAAGTGCATTTTTGTTTAAGCAAAGTGTTGTGTCCCCTGCTGTGTCTTTTGTGCTTTGAGATCTCCAAAAAGAACCTATCAGGGACCCTGCATGTATTTGCGGACCCTGACATTAAATTGGCGTAGTCGGCAGGATCTTGGTAGACAGATTAAGGGTTGCGGGTTGTATGTAGTTTGTAACAGGGGAAGGACCCTCGCTTCAGCCGCACCTAGCACGCCACGTACAGTGAGCGCTGTCTAGAAAGCAAGGGGGGCGAGTGGAATTTCCCGCAAACTGCATACACCCAGGCGAAAAGCATCCCCTGTCTTCAGGATTTTTAAAAGATCTCATTTGTACAAAAGATGGGACTTTGTTGTTTTATTTTTTGTGTGTGTCTTTGAGCTGTTTGGTGCAGTTGAGGAGACAACTATTTGTAACTAAGGAGTACCTCCCAAGCAGTTTTGGTCCCCTCACCCACTCCAGGGAAGCGAAGGGAAACACAGTTTTAGCTGTGCTTGTGTGTAACTTAAGAGTACCTCCCTGAAAGTGGTTTTGGTCCCTTCACAAAATGAGTAATAACCTTAATGACAAAACTAAAGCTGGATTTTATGCTTTGCTAGCTAAGCACAATGCCAAACCTTCTCCGGGAGAAGAGGAATGGGCACAAAGTAACTGGTTTACTTTGGATAATGTCGTTGATAGAGTATGTGCTTTACAACATGATACAAAATTCAAACTGGGCAAAAATAAAACCATCTTGTGCTCAGTTTTGGGAGCTTGTCTTATGGCAGCCGTAGAAACTCGCTTCAAGCGAAGAAGTGAGGAACATGCTATCATAGACTCCCTGCAAAATTTAGTAGAAGTCTTGCAGAAAGAATTAGAACATGAAAGGAGTCTTAGAGAGGAGAGAGAGAAACGGGTGAGTGAAGAAAAAGCAGTAATAGGCTCCCTACAAACCCTAGTAGAAGTTTTGCAGAAAGAACTAGAATATGAAAGAAGTCTTAGAGAGGAGAGAGATAAAAACTTAAAACATGTAGAATCACCAAAAGAAGTAGAAGAGAAAGAAGCACACCACATTAAACACATATACCCCCAGAAAGAATTGGTACACATACAAAATTGTGGAGAATCTTGTTGTTCCAATTTGAGACCTCTCATTAAAACAGAATACAATTTTATAAATGAAGAGGATTTTGATCCTCACATTACCACCAAAGAAATACCATACACTGCCACTGAATTAGCCAAATTAAAGAAAGACTATTCACGTCTCCCTCAAGAATCAGAGACAGAATATGTGTTTAGAGTCTCGCTCACTGGAGGAGATCAAATTAAATTAAGTGAGCAAGAAGCCAGTGGCTATTGGGGACATGGAGTTTTCTTAACAACAGGAAACACTCGAGCTCCATGGTCCCTGACACAGCGTGCGGCTTTTTGGGCCGGGGGAACGAGCCCCTTGGACAGGGGAGACCCCATAGCTATAATTAGTACCCCCGACCAACTCCTAGAAAGTGTGCACAAAGCTGTTTGCCTGCAAATGATTCATGAAAAGAAATTAATTCCTGGTTTTGAATCCCTGATGCAATTACCTGTGAAGCCCAAAATAATGACCCCTTTAATTCAAGGGCCTCCAGAATCACTCAAACCTACAGTGATTTTAATTCAAAAAACCACAGCAGCTGTATGTCCTGTAGGAAGACCAGATAGATTTCCTAGTAACCTGAACAACCCATTTGTTCCCCTTTATGACTTGTTGAGGAAAGGGGTAAAATGGGATTGGACTCCTTCTCAGGAGAAAGCATTGCAATTGCTGATTTTCGAAGCAACAGCTTATCAAGCATTGGGTCCCATCCATCCTACAGATCCCTTTCAGGTAGAATGGGGATTTGCTGCCTCAGGGCTGTCAGTACACATATGGCAGAGGGGACCTGAGGGTCCAACAAGGCCTGTGGGCTTCTATTCTCGTGGTTTCAGAGACGCTGAGAAAAGATACACTACCTGGGAAAAGGGGCTGTTTGTGGTTAGGTTGGCTCTCATTGAAGTGGAAAAAATAGCACGTCAACAACCTATTGTGCTAAGGGGCCCCTTCAAGGTTATTAAGACAGTCACTAGTGGAACCCCCCCTCCTGACGGGGTGGCTCAGAGGGCCTCAGTTAGAAAGTGGTATGCTCAGGCTGAACATTACTGTAACTTTTTCTCAATGACAGAAGGAGATGTAAAAACTATAGCAATCCAAGAAACTGAGAGCTTGGATAGCAGCCATGACAAACCTGCCTCTGTAATCAAAGTAGCCCCTCCTTTGTCCCCTGAACAATCAGCAAGTTTTTGGTTCACTGACACCTCTGCTAAACGAGAGGGGAAGGTGTGGAGATACAGGGCAGCAGCCCCCCACATTTCCTCTGGTGAACTAATTATTACTGAGGGAGAAGGCAGTGCTCAGGCTGGGGAGCTGACAGCTGTTTGGAGTGTTTTCCAACGTGAGGTACAGAATACCTCTCTTGTCTGTAACTACACTGACTCCTATGCTGTGTACCAGATGATCCTAATAATCCAGCACATTACCCTGGCCAACCTGTTCTGCTGGACCTCCCTTACTCTAGGGCTAGTACCACTTGTGCTAAAACCCTCTCTGAATAAACATGCATGGACAGCTTCTGATGCTCTAGGAAAAGAGCACTGGATAAAAACACGCTGGATAATTCCATCATTCTAACCTTTTCTGCCTTATAGTGGCAGGATTCTGTTGTGTTTACTTTTACAGAAGAACTCCGAGGGACGTGAAGACCACCTAATCCATGCTAAAACTGGTGATACTTTTCTGCATCCTACCACAATCCTATGGCCAGAAACCAGCTGAATGGCCATGGTCTGAAATAATTGTGGTAGCATGCTGAAAAGGTGAAAGGATCTCTTTAAGCACAAAAAGGTTTGTACGCACCCAAGCGTACAGGGTTATTGGCACAATTTCACATTAACACAAACTGTAGAAGTAATTTGGTTTTGGTCCAAAAATACTGAAGTGCTTTCTTTTAAGTTTAAAGTATTGATTTAAATACTGGGGAAGACTTGATGTCAATGTAGTAATGCCTACTGTGCCCACCACCCAACCACCGGTCATGCTCACCCCGAAAATTTTTGAAATCGGACCATATGTAATAAAGAAAACTGGCCAACAGCAAATATTGTTCAATCCGGCATGGTCTCTTAAACAAGTTAAATTAACCCTTCCAAGAAACGGATGGCAAGAGACATAACCGGTGTTGTGGGAACAGGATTGGGAATCCTAAATAGTATTGATTCAGAAGTATTGATGAATAAACTAGTTGCCACCACAAGAGACTTGACAAAATTACAACAACCCCTGCAGTCCTCTTTATCCGCCCTGGGAACACAACAGTGGTTGTTATCAAACATATTACCAAATTGGGAAAAAGTAAATGTGAATGATCACAAATTAATAATTGATGCACTTAGTGTTGCACAAAACAACATTTCCCTGGCCCTTAGCTGCATCCAGGCACAGCTCTGGATGCAGACAGTTGTTGCCTCAATTATAAGAGAAGGTGAAGAAGGCATTTTCCCTACTGAAATTCGAAAAATAATTTGGGACAATGCAAATGATTTTGAAAAGGAATTCCAATCCTGGTGGAATTTGGTGAACTTCACTTACAACCCAAGTACAAACACAGCCACAGCTTTTGTGTTAACGATATCTAATGCTTCAGTGCATTTGATTTTCCCTATCATTGCATTAGGGCTGAATCATGACGGAGCTATTCTCTATCCTTCCGAGCATAGAGAATGGGCCCGTCAAATTGATAAGAAATGGCAAACCGTAAATTTGGAATCTTGTATTGTCCGGGAGCAACAAGGTTTTATTTGTGAAAGTAATGCAATTATAGCTCAAGACATTTGTTTGGACACAGAGCAGAATATTTGCCATTTTGAAGTTCACCCTGATGAAACTCCTGTAACAATATTAGTGTACATAGGTAATGGGTGTGTGTGTGTAAGGACTGCTTGTGATGTAGTGCTTATAGAAAATGTAGCAGTGAATCCAAAGAATCATTCAAATTTTTGTGTCTGTAACTTTACCACGATTACGGGATGTGATTTTTCTTATACTGTCCCAGTTATGTCTTACCACCTTTTACAATCCAATTTTACACTAATTCACCAGATATTGCCTGCCTCTATTGGAATGAATTTAACTTTGATTAAGCAATTGTTGCTTCACCAGGACTTAATTGAAATTTTAGAAAAGGTCAAGAGAAATGGGCAAAAGACCCTGGTAACAGTCCATCATGATGTGAAGGAGATACATCACGTTTTAGAAAGAGTAAGGAAGGATGCTGAACACAGATGGTGGGATACTCTTTTTGGGTGGTCACCTACTGCTACAGGCATCCTGAATAAAGTGTGCCATCCTATTGTTGTTCTTTTGATCTTGGTTTTAATTGGTTTTGTTTTATCAGCCATTTTATACATTTTGAATTGGAAAATGATGAGGCAGCTGACCCGATTGACATCAATTATAGATGCACACAGTTCAGTAAAAACCCCTTTTGTTAAAGACATTCCTAGAGTTATTGACACAAGAAGAACTACACGAGCAGTAAAACATTAGGCCTGCAACAGCAAATTAATTAGTTGTTCATTGTTTGTTTTGATTAGTATTGTTTGTTTTATACTGTGATTAAGTTTTTGTTTGGAGATTTTGTTTAAGAAATTTGTAAAAGAATTTTGTGATTTGTTTTGATTGTTTTCAAAGAAATTGTTTCAATTATAAGAAAAATTGTTATAATCAATATTGATCATTATTTTCCTATTCTATCTTTTCTTAATCCCTGTCCTTGTTTCTTTTACTTTTTCCCTCTTCCTCTTCGATATCTTTTTCTGTTTCTGTTTTTCTGGGATATATGCTGCCAGACACTGATGAGTCGAGCCCTGAAGACTTTGTGACAACGCTGCAGACCTTGCTGATGGAGTACTCTCGTCGCCAGTCGTAAGTCACGGGGTGGTGTCAGGGTCTGTCCGAAAATCCCTCATGTTTGCCTCACGACTGCCTCCAAGGACTGAGACCCTAGACCCTGAAAGTAGCTCTAGCCTGGCTGAGGTGGAAAATCTGCCAAGCCTTAAGGACTGGTATGCGATGCCATGGGAACTCAGTGCGAGAACAATGGACTGGTCATGGTGGACTGAGCCCTAATCAGTTCGTCCTGTACCTTCGGTCCTGTACTCTTGGTCCTGCACTGACGTGATGACTACAACTGGTTCCCAAAATGAGTCCACACCCACCATGTAGCCAGGAGAACTGCTGCTTTGGCCAGATGCCACCCGCTTTGAAGAACCTTATAAAAGACTGAAGGAGTTTTGAGGACTTTGTCCGGACCCCACCTGGAGAAGACAGCCTATGAGCATCTCGTCAAGCTCCGAGGGCCTCGTCTCTTCAGACTGGTAGCTATAATCCCCTTCCCCTCTTTCTCTATCTTTCACTCTATCTCTTTATTTCTCTCCCACTATCGCAGTTGTTGGCACTAAATAAAAGTGCATTTTTGTTTAAGCAAAGTGTTGTGTCCCCTGCTGTGTCTTTTGTGCTTTGAGATCTCCAAAAAGAACCTATCAGGGACCCTGCATGTATTTGCGGACCCTGACACTGCCACCACTAGATTTGACCAAATTCCAACAACCACTGCAGTCGTCCTTCTTGGCCTTGGGAAGACATCAGCGTTTGCTATCAAACATATTACCAAGTTGGGAGGAAGCAAGCGTAAATGATCACAAATTGGTAATTGATGCACTCGGTGCCACACAAAAGAACGTTTCTTTAGCTCTCAGCTGTATCCAGGCTCAATTAGGGATGCAGTCGGTTGCTGCCTCGATTATAAGAGAAGGTGAAGAAGGCACTTTTCCTACTGAGATTCGGAAAATAGTTTGGGACAGTGCCGCTGATTTTGAAAAGGAATTCCAATCCCGGTGGAACCTAGTGAACTTTACCTATGACCCCATCACAAACATAGCCACAGCTTTGGTGTTAACCGTACGTGATGCCTCAAGTGCATTTGGTATTCCCCATCATTGCACTAGGACTGGGACACATATGGAGCCACTGGGAATGTGCTGGGGGCAACTGGGACCACGCTGGGGGCAACTGGGGACAAGGGTGAGTGACTGGGGCCCTGCTGGGAGAGACTGGGATCATACTGGACTCATACTGGGATCTTACTGGGAGTGACTGGGACTATTCTGGGGGCAAGTGGGAGAACTGGGAACACACGGGATGAAAGTGGGAACAACGGGAACAGTGCTGGGGGCAAATTGTATCATAACGGGGAGTGACTGGCAGCAACTGGGCTCCTGCTGGGAGCAGCCCCTGGCGGCCCCGGGAGCCCCGCACCCCTTTCCCGGCCATGCCGCCCCTCCAGCCCCAGCACCCCCCATTGCCGGGGTGCCGGCACTGCCAGGGGTCCCCCCTTCTCGGGTTCCCCGCTGGGGCTTCTGGGGCTCTCCTCTCTCGGGGCTCCCGCTCAGGGCAGCCGCGGCTCTCCCGGGGCTCCCCAAAACCAGTGTCCCCCCGACGGGGCTCTGCCGCCACCCACACTGGGATCCCCCGAAAACACCTCTCGGGGACCCCCCGATGTCCCCCCGAGGGCCAGCTGCGGCTCGGCTTTGGAGCCCTGCCAGCTCCAAACATCCCTCCCAAAGAACCCGAACCCAGGCACCCCCCAGGATATTTGGGCCGAGCTCCCCCTCCCTGGGCACCTGCGGGATGGGGGCGATGCTCCCGGGGTGCTGCGAGCTCAGGCAGCGCCAGGGCCACGCGATTCCTTCTCTCCTCTCCTCCGGCTGCTCCCTGCTGCCGCTGCGCCTCTTCCTCCCTCCCTCCTCCTCCTCCCCCGCTCCGGGATCCTGAACCATGAGGGGAAAGGAGCGAGGAAAGGGCAGAACCGTGAGGGGAAAGGAGCGAGGAAAGGGCGGAACCGTGAGGGGAAAGGAGCGGGGCCAAGGGGACGCGCTGTCCTAAAAAAGCCCGGTTTGACCCAAAATCACCCAAAAGGGCATCAAATGCAGCCTACATCCACATGGTTCGGCCTGACACCAACCAAATGGGATTAAAAGTATCCAGAGGGCTCTAAAATCCAACCCAAGGGGCTTAAAACTGCCCCAAGTGTTTTATAGCCCTCAAGAAATGGCTTAAGAGCACCCGTAAATCTTTCAATGTGACTAAAATCCACCCTGAAAGTATCTGGTCCAGCCTAAAATCATCCAAAGGTATCTAAAATCACCAAAATGTCCCTGACACCAACACAAGAAGACCTAAAATCACCCTAAAAAGGCTTGGTTCAACCTAAAATTGCCCAAAGCAGCAAAAAACCCTACTTAAATGCACCCAAAATACCCAAAATAGGGACCTAAAATCACCCACACAGGATTAGGATTCACCCATATGGGCCCAGTTTTTCCTAAACTCACCCAAATGGGCCCCAGCCCCACCCACATGGGCCTAAAATCATCCAAAGGGGTCTGAAATCCCCCCTAAACCCCACCAGATTCGGCCTCAAATCAGCCACAGGGGCTGAAAATCCACCCAAAAAGGCTCGGGATCCCCGCAAGGGATCTGAAGCCCACCCTAAACCTGCCCGGTTCGGCCCAAAATCCCCCAAAGGGGCCGAGCCCGAGGCCGAGCCCGGGATCGGCTCCGGGGTCGCTCCGGGACCTCCGCGTTCGCTCCGGGCAGTTTTGGCCGCGGCCCCGGACGGGCCTGGGCAGGACCGGGAGGGACCAGGGAGGGCTCGGGAGGGGTTTGGGCATCTGGGGCTTTTTTGGGCTTTGGGGAATTGTGTTGGGAGTTTACGGGGAATTGTTGGGGTTTTTGGGGAGAATTATTGGGTTTGGAGGCAGTTGGGGGATTTTGGGAGTTTGGATTTTGAGGGGTTTTCTTGGTGCTTTGAGTGGGAAGTTTTTTTCCTGGGGGTATTTGGGGGTTAATTGATTTTTTTTGTGTTTTCTTTTGAATTCTGGAAGATTTTACTGGGATTTTGTGGGGATTTTGTGGGATCCTCTGGAATTATTTCTGGGTTTTATTGGGATTTTTAGGGGATTTGGAGGCATTTTATTGGAATTGTTGGGGCATTTAGTGGGATTCTTTGGGGATTTGGGTTTTTTTGTTATTTTAGTGGGGATTTGGGGGGGCTTGTGGGTTTTTTTGGGTGTTGCCAAGATTTCTTTGGGTCTCGTGAGGATTTTGTGGGGCTTGTTGTGGTTTTGGAGACATTTTTGGGAGGATTTGTGGGGTTTAATTGGGATTTTGTGAGCTTTTTTTGGGATTCGAGGGTATTCTAATGGGAATTTGTGAAATTTAATTGCGATTTCATCGGGTTTATTGGGACTTTCAGGGGTTTAAACCAGATGTTGGTGCCTCTCAGCCCTTCCCCACACCCTGGGACAACTCCAAAGCCCCCCAAAATTCCACTGAAACCCCCCAAAATCCCCCAAAAATCCCAATTAAAAACTCCTAAACACCAAAGAATCCCACAAAATCCCAGTGGAACCCACCAAAATTAAAAAAAAAAAAAAAAACTCCCAAAAATTTCAATAAACCCCCAAAAAAATAACCACCCCAAAACCCTAAAAAATCCCTAAAATCCAAAATCCTCAAATCCCACAAAACCCCCATAACCCCACAAACCCAGTAATTCTCTCCAAAATCCAATAATTCCCCCTAATCTCCCAACAAAATCCCCCAAAGCCCATACATGCCGCCAAAATCTCCCCAAAATCCCCCCAGAGCGCCCCAGACTCACCGGGGGCCGTCCTGGATCAGGGGGCACCGGCCGGTGGAACAGGAGCCACCTCAGGGGGCCCGCGGTGCTTTTTGGGGAGGGGGCACCATGGGAGACCCCCAAAAACGGGGGAGGGGAAACCCTGTAGCACCCCCTGCCCTGAATGCCCCCTCCCCCGGTTCAGGAATAGCCAAATTCAAGAAAATGTAAACCAGGCTTGACTTTCCAGAAATTATTTTTGGCCGGGTTTAGCTGCACCCTCCAGGCTCAGGATCACCGGTGTATTTGCAGGTTTTGCTCTGCATCATCAGCCTGCCCAGACTCTGCTCGGTGTTTCACAAATGGAGAAGACAATGGATAATGTGCCAAGCTTCCTTGCAAACAGCAACACCTGCATCAGCATGACAGAAAAGAAGGGAAAAAAAAAAAAGAAAATAATCAGCGGTTAGAACAGAGCCAGTGTCCCACCATCTTCCCCTCCACTGTTATTACAGAGGCAAACCTGGGCCTAAAGCTTCCACCTCTCAGTTCCTGATGCTGTTTGACTTCAGCCTTGACTCCCCCTGATCTACCTGACTGCCGTCCAAGTGGGGCTGGGGATGCTCAGCCTGGAAAGAGGAGACACTGGGGAGGCCTCCCTGCAGCTCTGCAGGACTGGAAGGGTCCCACAGGAAAGACGGGGACAGTGTTCAGCCGGGCCCGTGGCAACAGGACAAGGGGGGATGGCTTTCAACTGCAGGAGGCTGATTGAAGTTGGATCTGAGGGAGCTGCTCTTTTACACGGAGGCTGCTGAGGCACTGGCCCAGGCTGTGGATGCCCCATCCTTGGCAACAGGGCTGTGAGCAGCATGGGCTGGGGAAGATTGCTCAGCTCGGAACAAGATGCTCTTTAGATCCACTGTGATGTCACAGATGTGATGTTCCAGCAGGAACTTCCAGCGTCCAGCAAAGAGCACAACACAACCACTGGCCCTTGTGTCAGCCCACCCTGTGCCAGCCCTCGTGCCAGCTCACCCTTCACCATGTTCCCTGTCACTCTTCTCGTCACCTGCGCCCTGATACTCCCATCAGTCCTGAAAGCTCTCTGTTGCCTGGATTTTGTCATCCGTCCCTGCAGGATGCTCACATTTGTCCTGAGGAAGGTACAGTGCCATTCCATGGAGGTGGACACCCCCCAGCTGCCCGGCTGGGCTGGAGTTCTGTGGGGATGGGGTGGGACAGGGACCCCACTCTGAGGTGTTGCTACCTCTGCAGGCTGTCACCGAGAGAGAGGACGAGATGGAGGTGGACATGCAGGCTGATAGAGAGGAGGACATGGAAGTGGATGGCGAAGAGAGTGGAGACAATGCGATGGAGGTGGACATGGAGATTGATACAGAGGAGGAGATGGAAGTGGATGGAGAAGAGAGTGGAGAGGAAGAGATGGAGGTGGACATGCAGATGGATACAGAGGAGGAGATGGAAGTGGATGGAGAAGAGACTGGAGAGGAAGAGATGGAGGTGGACATGGAGATTGATACAGAGGAGAAGATGGAAGTGGATGGAGAAGAGACTGGAGAGGAAGAGATGGAGGTGGACATGCAGATGGATCCAGAGGAGGAGATGGAAGTGGATGGAGAAGAGACTGGTGAAGAAGAGATGGAGGTAGATGTGGAAGAGGAGATGGACGTGGAAATGGAAGAGTACCTTGAGGACATGGACATTGATGAGAAAGATGAGGAAGAGGCCATGATCTTGGGATGAAGAGCAATACCAGCAGCAGGACAGGCATGTGGTCCCCACAGGCAGAGCGGGTCCCCTGCTGCCAGGCTGGGACTGGGCTGGGTGGTCCCTGCTCAGGGATGTGGGACCCGGTGCATTGGGTTCTGGTGGCCATCCCCAGCCTGTGCTGCGCTTGCTGGGCCAGCCTGGGGGCACATGGAAGAGCCCTCTCTGCCTGATTGGAGTGACTGTGCCTCTTGCTTTTCCTCAAGGACCGATGGAGATCCCGGACAGAGATGCCACCCTTTTGTACATACGTTGTAGAGTTTGTTGTTGTCTTTAGGCTATAGGTTTTAGGGCTTCTTTTTGTCTTCTGTAAATACGTTTCATAGACTGTTGTTAGATATGTTCTTGGGTATATACGTTCCATAGATAGTTGTTGTTACAAATATTCTTACAATGTAAATGTGTTCTGTGTTTTCTTTGCTGTTTTTCTGAAAATAAACAAGCTTTATTTTTCACACCCCAGTTCTCTTTCCATTTGCTTCAGGCACAGGTAGCATTTACAAAGTTGTGGTTTCCGCTTGCTCCAGGTTCCCAGGGCTGGAGGTCAGTGGGGGCGCTGGCACAGCCACAACCTTTTGTTTGGGAGCAATATTGGGAAGGGGGTGGGAGAGGGGGCACAGGGGGAGGTGGGACCCACTGAGGCTCCCCCAGGTCACCCCAGGACCCCCAGGCCCCGTCCCAGCCCCCCCAGTTCCCTCCACAGCCCCGGCTGAGGGGGGCTCAGCCCAGGAGCCGCCGTCGTTCGGGGTTCCCCCGAGAGCAGCCGCCAACGGGAGAGCTCCCGGCTCGGAGAGGCCCCAGCAGAGGAGGGGATCTTGTCCCTCCTCGAGTGCCCTGAAGGGTCTTCAGGCCCCTCTGAAGAGGAGTTTTTCTCTTTTTAGGGATGTTTGGGGGGACCTCACCCCTCCAAGGGTGTTTTTTTTCCTCCCCATTTTCAGGTGTTTGTGGGGCCACAGCCCCACAAGCCCCTTTTCAGGGGTGATCATGACAGCTTTAAGTGACATTTTTCTGGGGGACTCACTCCAAGCCGCTGTAGGGGATGTTTTGCCCCCCAGGGTGGATTTTTGGGGTTTAAGGGCCCCCACTCTTGTCGGGTCCCACTCTAACTCCCCTGAAGAGGCCAACACCACTCCTGCTGATTCCGGCAGCGGAGCCCTAGGAGGGTTGTAAGAGTTGAAATTTTTAAATTTCATTTTTATTCTATTTTATTTAAATTCAAATTTATTGATTTTTAGTTTTATTCTAACTCGTTGAGAGGACAGCAAGGACATTCAAGGGCAGGAACATTTTTTCCTGGCTGGTGACTGGAATTTCAGACCCTGGCAGTGTGTGCAGAACCACACAGACTGGGATCAAACATGGGCTGGGATCACCTGGACTGAGATCCTATGGACTGGGACCATATGGAATGGGACCATAGGGATCAGGACGGTACACACTGGGATAAACTGGGTTGAGATTCTATGGACTGGGACCACATCGACTGGGATTGCACAGACTGGGATCCCATGGACTGGGAAAAAGCATTGGCTACCATTGGCTACCATCCACATAGAAAGGTGGCCACCTCAAGTTGTCTTGATCCTTTTTGGGTGTCCCATCCCCCTCTTTCCCCCGCCTTCCCCATCGTTCCCCCAATCCCCGCTCCCCTCCCCCGTGTTTGGTTTTGGGGGTTCCAGGCCCCTCCTGCTCCGTGGGGGGGTCCCGATCCCTCTTTGGTTTAATTTGGGGCCCCCAACCCCTTCTCACCGCGACCCCCGCGGCCGGGGGGGCTCTCAGCACCACCAGTGCCACCAGTCCGGCCCCAGCTGCCCCCGCACGCCTCATCCCCATCCCCAGGGTCACCTCCCCCCTCCCCAAATTCCGCTCCCGGGGAGCGCTGGGCGCTGCGGGTCCGCCTGGCGACTGAGGAGTCATCGAGAACAAGCGCTCTGATTGGCTAGAAATGGCCCCGCGCTGTCTCTGATTGGCTAGCGCATTGAGAAGCGTTTTGATCTGCCTGGCAACCGATGAGCAGCGCTATCGCAGGCGCTGATTGCCTGAAAATCGCCGGCCCGGCAACTGAGTTGGCAGCAGCGCCGCGCGCTCTGATTGGCCAGGAGCTGTTTTGGGGTGGGGACGGGGGGAACTGGGGACCCCCAGGAGCCCCCCGGCTTTGGGGGTTTCCATCCCCCCTCGGCCCTCGGGGCGGCCCTGGGGCCACCCCAACACCCCCAAAGTGGGGAGGGTCCCCGGAGCCGTTTGGATCCCCCAAAAATGGGCTGGAAGCGGCAGGAGCCGCCCCAAAAAGGGATTGAAGGGTCCGGTCCGGGAATGGGGGAGGCTCCGGGGATGGCTCCGATCCGGATCGGGGCGGGCTGGGATTGAGGGAGGGTCCGTTCAGCGACTGGGGAGGGGTCTGGGACTGGGTCAGGGGCTGGCATTGGGGAGGGTTTGGGAATTGGGGAGGGGTCTTGGATTGAGGGGATTGCTCCATCCTGGGATTGGGGCAGGGTCGCTCCCTGGGGGAGGGGTCCATTATTGGGCCAGGGCCTCTCCCCTTCCCGAGCCCAATCCCGTTCCTGATCCTGTTCCCGATCCCAATCCCATTCCCATTTCTGTTCCCGTTCCCGATCTCATTCCCGACCCCGATCCCACTCCCATTCCCGATCCCGATCCTGTTCCCAGTCCCGGTCCCGCCGCTGTTTCCAGGAAATGGCTCTGCTCTCAACCCCGACCCCAAACCCAGCGGGTCAAACACCCCAGATCCTGGGGTCAACTCCCCCCGACCCCAAATCCTGGGGGTTCAAACACTGGGGGGGTCAAACACCCTCAAACCCAAACTCTGGGATGTCAAGCCCTACCCCCCCCCCCCCCCCAGCCCCGAACCCCAAATTTTAGGATCAAACCCTCCAAATCCCAGATCCTGGGGTGTCAAACACTCCCCAATTCCCAAACGATGGGGTTAAATACCCCTGATTTTGCTGATGCAAAAAAAACTTCTTTTCAGGGTTGGACGACCTGGTTGCGACAGCGGAACCCTTCTAAAAGACGGATGCTAAGAGACATAACCGGTGCTGTGGGAACAGGATTGGGAATTCTAAATAGCATTGATTCAGAAGTATTAATGAACACATTGGCTGCCACCACTAGATTTGACCAAATTCCAACAACCACTGCAGTCGTCCTTCTTGGCCTTGGGAAGACATCAGCGCTTGCTATCAAACATATTACCGAGTTGGGAGGAAGCAAGCGTAAATGATCACAAATTGGTAATTGATGCACTCGGTGCCACACAAAAGAACGTTTCTTTAGCTCTCAGCTGTATCCAGGCTCAATTAGGGATGCAGTCGGTTGCTGCCTCGATTATAAGAGAAGGTGAAGAAGGCACTTTTCCTACTGAGATTCGGAAAATAGTTTGGGACAGTGCCGCTGATTTTGAAAAGGAATTCCAATCCCGGTGGAACCTAGTGAACTTTACCTATGACCCCATCACAAACATAGCCACAGCTTTGGTGTTAACCGTACGTGATGCCTCAAGTGCGTTTGGTATTCCCCATCATTGCACTAGGACTGGGACACATATGGAGCCACTGGGAATGTGCTGGGGGCAACTGGGACCACGCTGGGGGCAACTGGGGACAAGGGTGAGTGACTGGGGCCCTGCTGGCAGAGACTGGGATCATACTGGACTCATACTGGGATCTTACTGGGAGTGACTGGGACTATTCTGGGGGCAAGTGGGAGAACTGGGAACACACGGGATGAAAGTGGGAACAACGGGAACAGTGCTGGGGGCAAATTGTATCATAATGGGGAGTGACTGGCAGCAACTGGGCTCCTGCTGGGAGCAGCCCCTGGCGGCCCCGGGAGCCCCGCACCCCTTTCCCGGCCATGCCGCCCCTCCAGCCCCAGCACCCCCCATTGCCGGGGTGCCGGCACTGCCAGGGGTCCCCCCCTCTCGGGTTCCCCGCTGGGGCTTCTGGGGCTCTCCTCTCTCGGGGCTCCCGCTCAGGGCAGCCGCGGCTCTCCCGGGGCTCCCCAAAACCGGTGTCCCCCCGACGGGGCTCTGCCGCCACCCACACTGGGATCCCCCGAAAACACCTCTCGGGGACCCCCCGATGTCCCCCCGAGGGCCAGCTGCGGCTCGGCTTTGGAGCCCTGCCAGCTCCAAACATCCCTCCCAAAGAACCCGAACCCAGGCACCCCCCAGGATATTTGGGCCGAGCTCCCCCTCCCTGGGCACCTGCGGGATGGGGGCGATGCTCCCGGGGTGCTGCGAGCTCAGGCAGCGCCAGGGCCACGCGATTCCTTCTCTCCTCTCCTCCGGCTGCTCCCTGCTGCCGCTGCGCCTCTTCCTCCCTCCCTCCTCCTCCTCCCCCGCTCCGGGATCCTGAACCATGAGGGGAAAGGAGCGAGGAAAGGGCAGAACCGTGAGGGGAAAGGAGCGAGGAAAGGGCGGAACCGTGAGGGGAAAGGAGCGGGGCCAAGGGGACGCGCTGTCCTAAAAACGCCCGGTTTGACCCAAAATCACCCAAAAGGGCATCAAATGCAGCCTACATCCACATGGTTCGGCCTGACACCAGCCAAATGGGATTAAAAGTATCCAGAGGGCTCTAAAATCCAACCAAAGGGGCTTAAAACTGCCCCAAGTGTTTTATAGCCCTCAAGAAATGGCTTAAGAGCACCCGTAAATCTTTCAAATGTGACTAAAATCCACCCTGAAAGTATCTGGTCCAGCCTAAAATCATCCAAAGGTATCTAAAATCACCAAAATGTCCCTGACACCAACACAAGAAGACCTAAAATCACCCTAAAAAGGCTTGGTTCAACCTAAAATTGCCCAAAGCAGCAAAAAACCCTACTTAAATGCACCCAAAATACACAAAAAAGGGACCTAAAATCACCCACACGGGATTAGGATTCACCCATATGGGC
Source organism: Anomalospiza imberbis (assembly GCF_031753505.1). Classification (NCBI taxonomy): domain Eukaryota; kingdom Metazoa; phylum Chordata; class Aves; order Passeriformes; family Viduidae; genus Anomalospiza; species Anomalospiza imberbis. The sequence goes on from NW_027100202.1 coordinate 310,086, forward strand.
CCAGTTTTTCCTAAACTCACCCAAATGGGCCCCAGCCCCACCCACATGGGCCTAAAATCATCCAAAGGGGTCTGAAATCCCCCCTAAACCCCACCAGATTCGGCCTCAAATCAGCCACAGGGGCTGAAAATCCACCCAAAAAGGCTCGGGATCCCCGCAAGGGATCTGAAGCCCACCCTAAACCTGCCCGGTTCGGCCCAAAATCCCCCAAAGGGGCCGAGCCCGAGGCCGAGCCCGGGATCGGCTCCGGGGTCACTCCGGGACCTCCGCGTCCGCTCCGGGCAGTTTTGGCCGCGGCCCCGGACGGGGCCTGGGCGGGACCGGGAGGGACCAGGGAGGGCTCGGGAGGGGTTTGGGCATCTGGGGCTTTTTTGGGCTTTTGGGAATTGTGTTGGGAGTTTACAGGGAATTGTTGGGGTTTTTGGGGAGAATTATTGGGTGTGGGGGTGTTTGGGAATTTTGGGAGTTTGGATTTTGAGGGGTTTTATTGGTGCTTTGAGTGGGAAGTTTTTTTCCTGGGGGTATTTGGGGGTTAATTGATTTTTTTTGTGTTTTCTTTTGAATTTTGGAAGGTTTTACTGGGATTTTGTGGGGATTTTGTGGGATCCTCTGGAATTATTTCTGGGTTTTATTGGGATTTTTAGGGGATTTGGAGGCATTTTATTGGAATTGTTGGGGCATTTAGTGGGATTCTTTGGGGATTTGGGTTTTTTAGTTATTTTAGTGGGGATTTGGGGGGCTTGTGGGTTTTTTTGGGTGTTGCCAAGATTTCTTTGGGTCTCGTGAGGATTTTGTGGGGCTTGTTGTGGTTTTGGAGACATTTTTGGGGGGATTTGTGGGGTTTAATTGGGATTTTGTGAGCTTTTTTTGGGATTCGAGGGTATTCTAATGGGAATTTGTGAAATTTAATGGCGATTTCATCGGGTTTATTGGGACTTTCAGGGGTTTAAACCAGATGTTGGTGCCTCTCAGCCCTTCCCCACACCCTGGGACAACTCCAAAGCCCCCCAAAATTCCACTAAAACCCCCCAAAATCCCCCAAAAATCCCAATTAATAACTCCTAAACACCAAAGAATCCCACAAAATCCCAGTGGAACCCACCAAAATTTAAAAAAAAAAAAACCTCCCAAAAATTTCAATAAACCCCCCAAAAAATAACCACCCCAAAACCCTAAAAAATCCCCAAAATCCAAAATCCTCAAATCCCACAAAACCCCCATAACCCCACAAACCCAGTAATTCTCTCCAAAATCCAATAATTCCCCCTAATCTCCCAACAAAATCCCCCAAAGCCCATACATGCCGCCAAAATCCCCCCAAAATCCCCCCTGAGCCCCCCAGACTCACCGGGGGCAGTCCTGGATCAGGGGGCACCGGCCGGTGGAACAGGAGCCACCTCAGGGGGCCCACGGAGCTTTTTGGGGAGGGGGCACCATGGGAGACCCCCCAAAAATGGGGGAGGGGAACCCCTGTGGTACCCCCTCCCCCAAATGCCCTCTCCCCCGGTTCAGGAATAGCCAAACTCAAGAAAATGTAAACCAGGCTTGACTTTCCAGAAATTATTTTGGCCGGGTTTAGCTGCATCCTCCAGGCTCAGGATCACCGGTGTATTTGCAGGTTTTGCTCTGCATCATCAGCCTGCCCAGACTCTGCTCGGTGTTTCACAAATGGAGAAGACAATGGATATTGTGCCAAGCTTCCTTGCAAACAGCAACACCTGCATCAGCATGACAGAAAAGAAAAAAAAAAAAAAAAAAACGAAAATAATCAGCGGTTAGAACAGAGCCAGTGTCCCACCATCTTCCCCTCCACTGTTATTATAGAGGCAAACCTGGGCCTAAAGCTTCCACCTCTCAGTTCCTGATGCTGTTTGACTTCAGCCTTGACTCCCCCTGATCTACCTGACTGCCGTCCAAGTGGGGCTGGGATGCTCAGCCTGGAAAGAGGAGACACTGGGGAGGCCTCACTGCAGCTCTGCAGGACTGGAAGGGTCCCACAGGAAAGACGGGGACAGTGTTCAGCCGGGCCCGTGGCAACAGGACAAGGGGGGGTGGCTTTCAACTGCAGGAGGCTGATTGAAGTTGGATCTGAGGGAGCTGCTCTTTTACACGGAGGCTGCTGAGGCACTGGCCCAGGCTGTGGATGCCCCCATCCTTGGCAACAGGGCTGTGAGCAGCATGGGCTGGGGAAGATTGCTCAGCTCGGAACAAGATGCTCTTTAGATCCACTGTGATGTCACAGATGTGATGTTCCAGCAGGAACTTCCAGCGTCCAGCAAAGAGCACAACACAACCACTGGCCCTTGTGTCAGCCCACCCTGTGCCAGCCCTCGTGCCAGCTCACCCTTCACCATGTTCCCTGTCACTCTTCTCGTCACCTGCGCCCTGATACTCCCATCAGTCCTGAAAGCTCTCTGTTGCCTGGATTTTGTCATCCGTCCCTGCAGGATGCTCACATTTGTCCTGAGGAAGGTACAGTGCCATTCCATGGAGGTGGACACCCCCCAGCTGCCCGGCTGGGCTGGAGTTCTGTGGGGATGGGGTGGGACAGGGACCCCACTCTGAGGTGTTGCTACCTCTGCAGGCTGTCACCGACAGAGAGGACGAGATGGAGGTGGACATGCAGGCTGATAGAGAGGAGGACATGGAAGTGGATGGAGAAGAGAGTGGAGACCATGCGATGGAGGTGGACATGGAGATTGATACAGAGGAGGAGATGGAAGTGGATGGAGAAGAGACTGGAGAGGAAGAGATGGAGGTGGACATGCAGATGGATACAGAGGAGGAGATGGAAGTGGATGGAGAAGAGACTGGAGAGGAAGAGATGGAGGTGGACATGCAGATGGATACAGAGGAGGAGATGGAAGTGGATGGAGAAGAGACTGGAGAGGAAGAGATGGAGGTGGACATGGAGATTGATACAGAGGAGAAGATGGAAGTGGATGGAGAAGAGACTGGAGAGGAAGAGATGGAGGTAGATGTGGAAGAGGAGATGGACGTGGAAATGGAAGAGTACCTTGAGGACATGGACATTGATGAGAAAGATGAGGAAGAGGCCATGATCTTGGGATGAAGAGCAATACCAGCAGCAGGACAGGCATGTGGTTCCACAGGCAGAGCGGGTCCCCTGCTGCCAGGCTGGGACTGGGCTGGGTGGTCCCTGCTCAGGGATGCGGGACCCGGTGCATTGGGTTCTGGTGGCCATCCCCAGCCTGTGCTGCGCTTGCTGGGCCAGCCTGGGGGCACATGGAAGAGCCCTCTCTGCCTGATTGGAGTGACTGTGCCTCTTGCTTTTCCTCAAGGATGATGGAGATCCCGGACAGAGATGCCACCCTTTTGTACATACGTTGTAGAGTTTGTTGTTGTCTTTAGGCTATAGGTTTTAGGGCTTCTTTTTGTCTTCTGTAAATACGTTTCATAGACTTTTGTTAGATATGTTCTTAGGTATATACGTTCCATAGATAGTTGTTGTTACAAATATTCTTACAATGTAAATGTGTTCTGTGTTTTCTTTGCTGTTTTTCTGAAAATAAACAAGCTTTATTTTTCACACCCCAGTTCTCTTTCCATTTGCTTCAGGCACAGGTAGCATTTGCAAAGTTGTGGTTTCCGCTTGCTCCAGGTTCCCAGGGCTGGAGGTCAGTGGGGGCGCTGGCACAGCCACAACCTTTTGTTTGGGGGCAATATTGGGAAGGGGGTGGGAGAGGGGGCACAGGGGAGGTGGGACCCACTGAGGCTCCCCCAGGTCACCCCAGGACCCCCAGGCCCCGTCCCAGCCCCCCAGTTCCCTCCACAGCCCCGGCTGAGGGGGGCTCAGCCCAGGAGCCGCCGTCGTTCGGGGCTCCCCCGAGGGCAGCCGCCAACGGGAGAGCTCCCGGCTCGGAGAGGCCCCAGCAGAGGAGGGGATCTTGTCCCTCCTCGAGGGCCCTGAAGGGTCTTCAGGCCCCTCTGAAGAGGAGTTTTTCTCTTTTAGGGATGTTTGGGGGACCTCACCCCTCCAAGGGTGTTTTTTCCTCCCCATTTTCAGGTGTTTGTGGGGCCACAGCCCCACAAGCCCCTTTTCAGGGGTGATCATGACAGCTTTAATTGACATTTTTCTGGGGGACTCACTCCAAGCCGCTGTAGGGGATGTTTTGCCCCCCAGGGTGGATTTTTGGGGTTTAAGGGCCCCCGCTCTGGTCGGGTCCCACTCTAACTCCCCTGAAGAGGCCAACACCACTCCTGCTGATTCCGGCAGCGGAGCCCTAGGAGGGTTGTAAGAGTTGAAATTTTTAAATTTCATTTTTATTCTATTTTATTTAAATTAAAATTTATTGATTTTTAGTTTTATTATAACTCGTTGAGAGGACAGCAAGGACATTCAAGGGCAGGAACATTTTTTCCTGGCTGGTGACTGGAATTTCAGACCCTGGCAGTGTGTGCAGAACCACACAGACTGGGATCAAACATGGGCTGGGATCACCTGGACTGAGATCCTATGGACTGGGACCATATGGAATGGGACCATAGGGATCAGGACGGTACACACTGGGATAAACTGGGTTGAGATTATATGGACTGGGACCACATCGACTGGGATTGCACAGACTGGGATCCCATGGACTGGGAAAAAGCATTGGCTACCATTGGCTACCATCCACATAGAAAGGTGGCCACCTCAAGTTGTCTTGATCCTTTTTGGGTGTCCCATCCCCCTCTTTCCCCCGCCTTCCCCATCGTTCCCCCAATCCCCGCTCCCCTCCCCCGTGTTTGGTTTTGGGGGTTCCAGGCCCCTCCTGCTCCGTGGGGGGGTCCCGATCCCTCTTTGGTTTAATTTGGGGCCCCCAACCCCTTCTCACCGCGACCCCCGCGGCCGGGGGGGCTCTCAGCACCACCAGTGCCACCAGTCCGGCCCCAGCTGCCCCCGCACGCCCCATCCCCATCCCCAGGGTCACCTCCCCCCTCCCCAAATTCCGCTCCCGGGGAGCGCTGGGCGCTGCGGGTCCGCCTGGCGACTGAGGAGTCATCGAGAACAAGCGCTCTGATTGGCTAGAAATGGCCCCGCGCAGTCTCTGATTGGCTAGCGCATTGAGAAGCGTTTTGATCTGCCTGGCAACCGATGAGCAGCGCTATCGCAGGCGCTGATTGCCTGAAAATCGCCGGCCCGGCAACTGAGTTGGCAGCAGCGCCGCGCGCTCTGATTGGCCAGGAGCTGTTTTGGGGTGGGGACGGGGGGAACTGGGGACCCCCAGGAGCCCCCCGGCTTTGGGGGTTTCCATCCCCCCTCGGCCCTCGGGGCGGCCCTGGGGCCACCCCAACACCCCCAAAGTGGGGAGGGTCCCCGGAGCCCTTTGGATCCCCCAAAAATGGGCTGGAAGCGGCAGGAGCCGCCCCAAAAAGGGATTGAAGGGTCCGGTCCGGGAATGGGGGAGGCTCCGGGGATGGCTCCGATCCGGATCGGGGCGGGCTGGGATTGAGGGAGGGTCCGTTCAGCGACTGGGCAGGGGTCTGGGACTGGGTCAGGGGCTGGCATTGGGGAGGGTTTGGGAATTGGGGAGGGGTCTTGGATTGAGGGGATTGCTCCATCCCGGGATTGGGGCAGGGTCGCTCCCTGGGGGAGGGGTCCATTATTGGGCCAGGGCCTCTCCCCTTCCCGAGCCCAATCCCGTTCCTGATCCTGTTCCCGATCCCAATCCCATTCCCATTTCTGTTCCCGTTCCCGATCTCATTCCCGACCCCGATCCCACTCCCATTCCCGATCCCGATCCTGTTCCCAGTCCCGGTCCCGCCGCTGTTTCCAGGAAATGGCTCTGCTCTCAACCCCGACCCCAAACCCAGCGGGTCAAACACCCCAGATCCTGGGGTCAACTCCCCCCGACCCCAAATCCTGGGGGTTCAAACACTGGGGGGGTCAAACACCCTCAAACCCAAACTCTGGGATGTCAAGCCCTACCCCCCTCCCCCCCAGCCCCGAACCCCAAATTTTAGGATCAAACCCTCCAAATCCCAGATCCTGGGGTGTCAAACACTCCCCAATTCCCAAACGATGGGGTTAAATACCCCTGATTTTGCTGATGCAAAAAAATGTCTCAGAAATTCAGCCAGCTTGTTCACCTTTTTTGTCAACTTCTTTTCAGGGTTGGACGACCTGGTTGCGACAGCGCAACCCTTCTAAAAGACGGATGCTAAGAGACATAACCGGTGCTGTGGGAACAGGATTGGGAATTCTAAATAGCATTGATTCAGAAGTATTAATGAACACATTGGCTGCCACCACTAGATTTGACCAAATTCCAACAACCACTGCAGTCGTCCTTCTTGGCCTTGGGAAGACATCAGTGCTTGCTATCAAACATATTACCAAGTTGGGAGGAAGCAAGCGTAAATGATCACAAATTGGTAATTGATGCACTCGGTGCCACACAAAAGAACGTTTCTTTAGCTCTCAGCTGTATCCAGGCTCAATTAGGGATGCAGTCGGTTGCTGCCTCGATTATAAGAGAAGGTGAAGAAGGCACTTTTCCTACTGAGATTCGGAAAATAGTTTGGGACAGTGCCGCTGATTTTGAAAAGGAATTCCAATCCCGGTGGAACCTAGTGAACTTTACCTATGACCCCATCACAAACATAGCCACAGCTTTGGTGTTAACCGTACGTGATGCCTCAAGTGCATTTGGTATTCCCCATCATTGCACTAGGACTGGGACACATATGGAGCCACTGGGAATGTGCTGGGGGCAACTGGGACCACGCTGGGGGCAACTGGGGACAAGGGTGAGTGACTGGGGCCCTGCTGGCAGAGACTGGGATCATACTGGACTCATACTGGGATCTTACTGGGAGTGACTGGGACTATTCTGGGGGCAAGTGGGAGAACTGGGAACACACGGGATGAAAGTGGGAACAACGGGAACAGTGCTGGGGGCAAATTGTATCATAATGGGGAGTGACTGGCAGCAACTGGGCTCCTGCTGGGAGCAGCCCCTGGCGGCCCCGGAAGCCCCGCACCCCTTTCCCGGCCATGCCGCCCCTCCAGCCCCAGCACCCCCCATTGCCGGGGTGCCGGCACTGCCAGGGGTCCCCCCCTCTCGGGTTCCCCGCTGGGGCTTCTGGGGCTCTCCTCTCTCGGGGCTCCCGCTCAGGGCAGCCGCGGCTCTCCCGGGGCTCCCCAAAACCGGTGTCCCCCCGACGGGGCTCTGCCGCCACCCACACTGGGATCCCCCGAAAACACCTCTCGGGGACCCCCCGATGTCCCCCCGAGGGCCAGCTGCGGCTCGGCTTTGGAGCCCTGCCAGCTCCAAACATCCCTCTCAAAGAACCCGAACCCAGGCACCCCCCAGGATATTTGGGCCGAGCTCCCCCTCCCCGGGCACCTGCGGGATGGGGGCGATGCTCCCGGGGTGCTGCGAGCTCAGGCAGCGCCAGGGCCACGCGATTCCTTCTCTCCTCTCCTCCGGCTGCTCCCTGCTGCCGCTGCGCCTCTTCCTCCCTCCCTCCTCCTCCTCCCCCGCTCCGGGATCCTGAACCATGAGGGGAAAGGAGCGAGGAAAGGGCATAACCGTGAGGGGAAAGGAGCGAGGAAAGGGCAGAACCGTGAGGGGAAAGGAGCGGGGCCAAGGGGACGCGCTGTCCTAAAAAAGCCCGGTTTGACCCAAAATCACCCAAAAGGGCATCAAATGCAGCCTACATCCACATGGTTCGGCCTGACACCAGCCAAATGGGATTAAAAGTATCCAGAGGGCTCTAAAATCCAACCAAAGGGGCTTAAAACTGCCCCAAGTGTTTTATAGCCCTCAAGAAATGGCTTAAGATCACCCGTAAATCTTTCAAATGTGACTAAAATCCACCCTGAAAGTATCTGGTCCAGCCTAAAATCATCCAAAGGTATCTAAAATCACCAAAATGTCCCTGACACCAACACAAGAAGACCTAAAATCACCCTAAAAAGGCTTGGTTCAACCTAAAATTGCCCAAAGCAGCAAAAAAAACCCTACTTAAATGCACCCAAAATACCCAAAAAAGGGACCTAAAATCACCCACACGGGATTAGGATTCACCCATATGGGCCCAGTTTTTCCTAAACTCACCCAAATGGGCCCCAGCCCCACCCACATGGGCCTAAAATCATCCAAAGGGGTCTGAAATCCCCCCTAAACCCCACCAGATTCGGCCTCAAATCAGCCACAGGGGCTGAAAATCCACCCAAAAAGGCTCGGGATCCCCGCAAGGGATCTGAAGCCCACCCTAAACCTGCCCGGTTCGGCCCAAAATCCCCCAAAGGGGCCGAGCCCGAGGCCGAGCCCGGGATCGGCTCCGGGGTCGCTCCGGGACCTCCGCGTCCGCTCCGGGCAGTTTTGGCCGCGGCCCCGGACGGGCCTGGGCGGGACCGGGAGGGACCAGGGAGGGCTTGGGAGGGGTTTGGGCATCTGGGGCTTTTTTGGGCTTTTGGGAATTGTGTTGGGAGTTTACAGGGAATTGTTGGGGTTTTTAGGGAGAATTATTGGGTGTGGGGGTGTTTGGGAATTTTGGGAGTTTGGATTTTGAGGGGTTTTCTTGGTGCTTTGAGTGGGAAGTTTTTTTCCTGGGGGTATTTGGGGGTTAATTGATTTTTTTTGTGTTTTCTTTTGAATTTTGGAAGGTTTTACTGGGATTTTGTGGGGATTTTGTGGGATCCTCTGGAATTATTTCTGGGTTTTATTGGGATTTTTAGGGGATTTGGAGGCATTTTATTGGAATTGTTGGGGCATTTAGTGGGATTCTTTGGGGATTTGGGTTTTTCAGTTATTTTAGTGGGGATTTGGGGGGGCTTGTGGGTTTTTTTTGGGTGTTGCCAAGATTTCTTTGGGTCTCGTGAGGATTTTGTGGGGCTTGTTGTGGTTTTGGAGACATTTTTGGGGGGATTTGTGGGGTTTAATTGGGATTTTGTGAGCTTTTTTTGGGATTCGAGGGTATTCTAATGGGAATTTGTGAAATTTAATTGCGATTTCATCGGGTTTATTGGGACTTTCAGGGGTTTAACCCAGATGTTGGTGCCTCTCAGCCCTTCCCCACACCCTGGGACAACTCCAAAGCCCCCCAAAATTCCACTAAAACCCCCCAAAATCCCCCAAAAATCCCAATTAATAACTCCTAAACACCAAAGAATCCCACAAAATCCCAGTGGAACCCACCAAAATTAAAAAAAAAAAAACCTCCCAAAAATTTCAATAAACCCCCCAAAAAATAACCACCCCAAAACCCTAAAAAATCCCCAAAATCCAAAATCCTCAAATCCCACAAAACCCCCATAACACCACAAACCCAGTAATTCTCTCCAAAATCCAATAATTCCCCCTAATCTCCCAACAAAATCCCCCAAAGCCCATACATGCCGCCAAAATCCCCCCAAAATCCCCCCAGAGCGCCCCAGACTCACCGGGGGCAGTCCTGGATCAGGGGGCACCGGCCGGTGGAACAGAAGCCGCTTCAGGGGGTCCGCGGAGCTTTTTGGGGAGGGGGCACCATGGGAGACCCCCCAAAAATGGGGGAGGGGAACCCCTGTGGTACCCCCTCCCCCAAATGCCCTCTCCCCCGGTTCAGGAATAGCCAAACTCAAGAAAATGTAAACCAGGCTTGACTTTCCAGAAATTATTTTTGGCCGGGTTTAGCTGCATCCTCCAGGCTCAGGATCACCGGTGTATTTGCAGGTTTTGCTCTGCATCATCAGCCTGCCCAGTCTCTGCTCGGTGTTTCACAAATGGAGAAGACAATGGATAATGTGCCAAGCTTCCTTGCAAACAGCAACACCTGCATCAGCATGACAGAAAAGAAGGGAAAAAAAAAAAAAAAAAATAATCAGCGGTTAGAACAGAGCCAGTGTCCCACCATCTTCCCCTCCACTGTTATTACAGAGGCAAACCTGGGCCTAAAGCTTCCACCTCTCAGTTCCTGATGCTGTTTGACTTCAGCCTTGACTCCCCCTGATCTACCTGACTGCCGTCCAAGTGGGGCTGGGGATGCTCAGCCTGGAAAGAGGAGATACTGGGGAGGCGTCACTGCAGCTCTGCAGGACTGGAAGGGTCCCACAGGAAAGACGGGGACAGTGTTCAGCCGGGCCCGTGGCAACAGGACAAGGGGGGATGGCTTTCAACTGCAGGAGGCTGATTGAAGTTGGATCTGAGGGAGCTGCTCTTTTACACGGAGGCTGCTGAGGCACTGGCCCAGGCTGTGGATGCCCCATCCTTGGCAACAGGGCTGTGAGCAGCATGGGCTGGGAAAGATTGCTCAGCTCGGAACAAGATGCTCTTTAGATCCACTGTGATGTCACAGATGTGATGTTCCAGCAGGAACTTCCAGCGTCCAGCAAAGAGCACAACACAACCACTGGCCCTTGTGTCAGCCCACCCTGTGCCAGCCCTCGTGCCAGCTCACCCTTCACCATGTTCCCTGTCACTCTTCTCGTCACCTGCGCCCTGATACTCCCATCAGTCCTGAAAGCTCTCTGTTGCCTGGATTTTGTCATCCGTCCCTGCAGGATGCTCACATTTGTCCTGAGGAAGGTACAGTGCCATTCCATGGAGGTGGACACCCCCCAGCTGCCCGGCTGGGCTGGAGTTCTGTGGGGATGGGGTGGGACAGGGACCCCACTCTGAGGTGTTGCTACCTCTGCAGGCTGTCACCGAGAGAGAGGACGAGATGGAGGTGGACATGCAGGCTGATAGAGAGGAGGACATGGAAGTGGATGGAGAAGAGACTGGAGAGGAAGAGATGGAGGTGGACATGGAGATTGATACAGAGGAGAAGATGGAAGTGGATGGAGAAGAGACTGGTGAAGAAGAGATGGAGGTAGATGTGGAAGAGGAGATGGACGTGGAAATGGAAGAGTACCTTGAGGACATGGACATTGATGAGAAAGATGAGGAAGAGGCCATGATCTTGGGATGAAGAGCAATGCCAGCAGCAGGACAGGCATGTGGTCCCCACAGGCAGAGTGGGTCCTCTGCTGCCAGGCTGGGACTGGGCTGGGTGGTCCCTGCTCAGGGATGTGGGACCCGGTGCATTGGGTTCTGGTGGCCATCCCCAGCCTGTGCTGCGCTTGCTGGGCCAGCCTGGGGGCACATGGAAGAGCCCTCTCTGCCTGATTGGAGTGACCGTGCCTCTTGCTTTTCCTCAAGGACCGATGGAGATCCCGGACAGAGATGCCACCCTTTTGTATATACGTTGTAGAGTTTGTTGTTGTCTTTAGGCTATAGGTTTTAGGGCTTCTTTTTGTCTTCTGTAAATACGTTTCATAGACTTTTGTTAGATATGTTCTTAGGTATATACGTTCCATAGATAGTTGTTGTTACAAATATTCTTACAATGTAAATGTGTTCTGTGTTTTCTTTGCTGTTTTTCTGAAAATAAACAAGCTTTATTTTTCACACCCCAGTTCTCTTTCCATTTGCTTCAGGCACAGGTAGCATTTGCAAAGTTGTGGTTTCCGCTTGCTCCAGCTTCCCAGGGCTGGAGGTCAGTGGGGGCGCTGGCACAGCCACAACCTTTTGTTTGGGGGCAATATTGGGAAGGGGGTGGGAGAGGGGGCACAGGGGGAGGTGGGACCCACTGAGGCTCCCCCAGGTCACCCCAGGACCCCCAGGCCCCGTCCCAGCCCCCCCAGTTCCCTCCACAGCCCCGGCTGATGGGGGCTCAGCCCAGGAGCCGCCGTCGTTCGAGGCTCCCCCGAGGGCAGCCGCCAACGGGAGAGCTCCCGGCTCGGAGAGGCCCCAGCAGAGGAGGGGATCTTGTCCCTCCTCGAGGGCCCTGAAGGGTCTTCAGGCCCCTCTGAAGAGGAGTTTTTCTCTTTTTAGGGATGTTTGGGGGGACCTCACTCCTCCAAGGGTGTTTTTTCCTCCCCATTTTCAGGTGTTTGTGGGGCCACAGCCCCACAAGCCCCTTTTCAGGGGTGATCATGACAGCTTTAAGTGACATTTTTCTGGGGGACTCACTCCAAGCCGCTGTAGGGGATGTTTTGCCCCCCAGGGTGGATTTTTGGGGTTTAAGGGCCCCCGCTCTGGTCGGGTCCCACTCTAACTCCCCTGAAGAGGCCAACACCACTCCTGCTGATTCCAGCAGCGGAGCCCTGGGAGGGTTGTAAGAGTTGAAATTTTTAAATTTCATTTTTATTCCATTTTATTTAAATTAAAATTTATTGATTTTTAGTTTTATTATAACTCGTTGAGAGGACAGCAAGGACATTCAAGGGCAGGAACATTTTTTCCTGGCTGGTGACTGGAATTTCAGACCCTGGCAGTGTGTGCAGAACCACACAGACTGGGATCAAACATGGGCTGGGATCACCTGGACTGAGATCCTATGGACTGGGACCATATGGAATGGGACCATAGGGATCAGGACGGTACACACTGGGATAAACTGGGTTGAGATTATATGGACTGGGACCACATGGACTGGGATTGCACAGACTGGGATCCCATGGACTGGGAAAAAGCATTGGCTACCATTGGCTACCATCCACATAGAAAGGTGGCCACCTCAAGTTGTCTTGATCCTTTTTGGGTGTCCCATCCCCCTCTTTCCCCCACCTTCCCCATCGTTCCCCCAATCCCCGCTCCCCTCCCCCGTGTTTGGTTTTGGGGGTTCCAGGCCCCTCCTGCTCCGTGGGGGGGTCCCGATCCCTCTTTGGTTTAATTTGGGGCCCCCAACCCCTTCTCACCGCGACCCCCGCGGCCGGGGGGGCTCTCAGCACCACCAGTGCCACCAGTCCGGCCCCAGCTGCCCCCGCACGCCCCATCCCCATCCCCAGGGTCACCTCCCCCCTCCCCAAATTCCGCTCCCGGGGAGCGCTGGGCGCTGCGGGTCCGCCTGGCGACTGAGGAGTCATCGAGAACAAGCGCTCTGATTGGCTAGAAATGGCCCCGCGCAGTCTCTGATTGGCTAGCGCATTGAGAAGCGCTGTGATCTGCCTGGCAACCGATGAGCAGCGCTATCGGAGGCGCTGATTGCCTGAAAATCGCCGGCCCGGCAACTGAGTTGTCAGCAGCGCCGCGCGCTCTGATTGGCCAGGAGCTGTTTTGGGGTGGGGACGGGGGGAACTGGGGACCCCCAGGAGCCCCCCGGCTTTGGGGGTTTCCATCCCCCCTCGGCCCTCGGGGCGGCCCTGGGGCCACCCCAACACCCCCAAAGTGGGGAGGGTCCCCGGAGCCGTTTGGATCCCCCAAAAATGGGCTGGAAGCGGCAGGAGCCGCCCCAAAAAGGGATTGAAGGGTCCGGTCCGGGAATGGGGGAGGCCCCGGGGAAGGCTCCGATCCGGATCGGGGCGGGCTGGGATTGAGGGAGGGTCCGTTCAGCGACTGGGGAGGGGTCTGGGACTGGGTCAGGGGCTGGCATTGGGGAGGGTTTGGGAAATGGGGAGGGGTCTGGGATTGAGGGGATTGCTCCATCCCGGGATTGGGGCAGGGTCGCTCCCTGGGGGAGGGGTCCATTATTGGGCCAGGGCCTCTCCCCTTCCCGAGCCCAATCCCGTTCCTGATCCTGTTCCCGATCCCAATCCCATTCCCATTTCTGTTCCCGTTCCCGATCTCATTCCCGACCCCGATCCCACTCCCATTCCCGATCCCGATCCTGTTCCCAGTCCCGGTCCTGCCGCTGTTTCCAGGAAATGGCTCTGCTCTCAACCCCGACCCCAAACCCAGCGGGTCAAACACCCCAGATCCTGGGGTCAACTCCCCCCGACCCCAAATCCTGGGGGTTCAAACACTGGGGGGGTCAAACACCCTCAAACCCAAACTCTGGGATGTCAAGCCCTACCCCCCTCCCCCCCAGCCCCGAACCCCAAATTTTAGGATCAAACCCTCCAAATCCCAGATCCTGGGGTGTCAAACACTCCCCAATTCCCAAACGATGGGGTTAAATACCCCTGATTTTGCTGATGCAAAAAAATGTCTCAGAAATTCAGCCAGCTTGTTCACCTTTTTTGTCAACTTCTTTTCAGGGTTGGACGACCTGGTTGCGACAGCGCAACCCTTCTAAAAGACGGATGCTAAGAGACATAACCGGTGCTGTGGGAACAGGATTGGGAATTCTAAATAGCATTGATTCAGAAGTATTAATGAACACATTGGCTGCCACCACTAGATTTGACCAAATTCCAACAACCACTGCAGTCGTCCTTCTTGGCCTTGGGAAGACATCAGCGCTTGCTATCAAACATATTACCAAGTTGGGAGGAAGCAAGCGTAAATGATCACAAATTGGTAATTGATGCACTCGGTGCCACACAAAAGAACGTTTCTTTAGCTCTCAGCTGTATCCAGGCTCAATTAGGGATGCAGTCGGTTGCTGCCTCGATTATAAGAGAAGGTGAAGAAGGCACTTTTCCTACTGAGATTCGGAAAATAGTTTGGGACAGTGCCGCTGATTTTGAAAAGGAATTCCAATCCCGGTGGAACCTAGTGAACTTTACCTATGACCCCATCACAAACATAGCCACAGCTTTGGTGTTAACCGTACGTGATGCCTCAAGTGCATTTGGTATTCCCCATCATTGCACTAGGACTGGGACACATATGGAGCCACTGGGAATGTGCTGGGGGCAACTGGGACCACGCTGGGGGCAACTGGGGACAAGGGTGAGTGACTGGGGCCCTGCTGGCAGAGACTGGGATCATACTGGACTCATACTGGGATCTTACTGGGAGTGACTGGGACTATTCTGGGGGCAAGTGGGAGAACTGGGAACACACGGGATGAAAGTGGGAACAACGGGAACAGTGCTGGGGGCAAATTGTATCATAATGGGGAGTGACTGGCAGCAACTGGGCTCCTGCTGGGAGCAGCCCCTGGCGGCCCCGGGAGCCCCGCACCCCTTTCCCGGCCATGCCGCCCCTCCAGCCCCAGCACCCCCCATTGCCGGGGTGCCGGCACTGCCAGGGGTCCCCCCCTCTCGGGTTCCCCGCTGGGGCTTCTGGGGCTCTCCTCTCTCGGGGCTCCCGCTCAGGGCAGCCGCGGCTCTCCCGGGGCTCCCCAAAACCGGTGTCCCCCCGACGGGGCTCTGCCGCCACCCACACTGGGATCCCCCGAAAACACCTCTCGGGGACCCCCCGATGTCCCCCCGAGGGCCAGCTGCGGCTTGGCTTTGGAGCCCTGCCAGCTCCAAACATCCCCCCCAAAAAAATACCGAACCCAGGCAGCCCCAAGATATTTTGGACGAGCTCCCCCTCCCCAGGCACCTGCGGGATGGGGGCGATGCTCCCGGGGTGCTGCGAGCTCAGGCAGCGCCAGGGCCACGCGATTCCTTCTCTCCTCTCCTCCGGCTGCTCCCTGCTGCCGCTGCGCCTCTTTCTCCCTCCCTCCTCCTCCTCCCCCGCTCCGGGATCCTGAACCATGAGGGGAAAGGAGCGAGGAAAGGGCAGAACCGTGAGGGGAAAGGAGCGAGGAAAGGGCAGAACCGTTAGGGGAAAGGAGCGAGGAAAGGGCATAACCGTGAGGGGAAAGGAGCGAGGAAAGGGCAGAACCGTGAGGGGAAAGGAGCGGGGCCAAGGGGACGCGCTGTCCTAAAAAAGCCCGGTTTGACCCAAAATCACCCAAAAGGGCATCAAATGCAGCCTACATCCACATGGTTCGGCCTGACACCAGCCAAATGGGATTAAAAGTATCCAGAGGGCTCTAAAATCCAACCAAAGGGGCTTAAAACTGCCCCAAGTGTTTTATAGCCCTCAAGAAATGGCTTAAGATCACCCGTAAATCTTTCAAATGTGACTAAAATCCACCCTGAAAGTATCTGGTCCAGCCTAAAATCATCCAAAGGTATCTAAAATCACCAAAATGTCCCTGACACCAACACAAGAAGACCTAAAATCACCCTAAAAAGGCTTGGTTCAACCTAAAATTGCCCAAAGCAGCAAAAAAAACCCTACTTAAATGCACCCAAAATACCCAAAAAAGGGACCTAAAATCACGCACACAGGATTAGGATTCACCCATATGGGCCCAGTTTTTCCTAAACTCACCCAAATGGGCCCCAGCCCCACCCACATGGGCCTAAAATCATCCAAAGGGGTCTGAAATCCCCCCTAAACCCCACCAGATTCGGCCTCAAATCAGCCACAGGAGCTGAAAATCCACCCGAAAAGGCTCGGGATCCCCGCAAGGGATCTGAAGCCCACCCTAAACCTGCCCGGTTCGGCCCAAAATCCCCCAAAAGGGCTGAGCCCGAGGCCGAGCCCGGGATCGGCTCCGGGGTCGCTCCGGGACCTCCGCGTTCGCTCCGGGCAGTTTTGGCCGCGGCCCCGGACGGGCCCGAGCGGGACCGGGAGGGACCAGGGAGGGCTCGGGAGGGGTTTGGGCATCTGGGGCTTTTTTGGGCTTTTGGGAATTGTGTTGGGAGTTTACAGGGAATTGTTGGGGTTTTTAGGGAGAATTATTGGGTGTGGGGGTGTTTGGGAATTTTGGGAGTTTGGATTTTGAGGGGTTTTATTGGTGCTTTGAGTGGGAAGTTTTTTTCCTGGGGGTATTTGGGGGTTAATTGATTTTTTTTGTGTTTTCTTTTGAATTTTGGAAGGTTTTACTGGGATTTTGTGGGGATTCTGTGGGATCCTCTGGAATTATTTCTGGGTTTTATTGGGATTTTTAGGGGATTTGGAGGCATTTTATTGGAATTGTTGGGGCATTTAGTGGGATTCTTTGGGGATTTGGGTTTTTTTGTTATTTTAGTGGGGATTTGGGGGGGCTTGTGGGTTTTTTTGGGTGTTGCCAAGATTTCTTTGGGTCTCGTGAGGATTTTGTGGGGCTTGTTGTGGTTTTGGAGACATTTTTGGGGGGATTTGTGGGGTTTAATTGGGATTTTGTGAGCTTTTTTTGGGATTCGAGGGGGTTCTAATGGGAATTTGTGAAATTTAATTGCGATTTCATCGGGTTTATTGGGACTTTCAGGGGTTTAAACCAGATGTTGGTGCCTCTCAGCCCTTCCCCACACCCTGGGACAACTCCAAAGCCCCCCAAAATTCCACTAAAACCCCCCAAAATCCCCCAAAAATCCCAATTAATAACTCCTAAACACCAAAGAATCCCACAAAATCCCAGTGGAACCCACCAAAATTAAAAAAAAAAAAACCTCCCAAAAATTTCAATAAACCCCCCAAAAAATAACCACCCCAAAACCCTAAAAAATCCCCAAAATCCAAAATCCTCAAATCCCACAAAACCCCCATAACACCACAAACCCAGTAATTCTCTCCAAAATCCAATAATTCCCCCTAATCTCCCAACAAAATCCCCCAAAGCCCATACATGCCGCCAAAATCCCCCCAAAATCCCCCCAGAGCGCCCCAGACTCACCGGGGGCAGTCCTGGATCAGGGGGCACCGGCCGGTGGAACAGAAGCCGCTTCAGGGGGTCCGCGGAGCTTTTTGGGGAGGGGGCACCATGGGAGACCCCCCAAAAATGGGGGAGGGGAACCCCTGTGGTACCCCCTCCCCCAAATGCCCTCTCCCCCGGTTCAGGAATAGCCAAACTCAAGAAAATGTAAACCAGGCTTGACTTTCCAGAAATTATTTTTGGCCGGGTTTAGCTGCATCCTCCAGGCTCAGGATCACCGGTGTATTTGCAGGTTTTGCTCTGCATCATCAGCCTGCCCAGACTCTGCTCGGTGTTTCACAAATGGAGAAGACAATGGATAATGTGCCAAGCTTCCTTGCAAACAGCAACACCTGCATCAGCATGACAGAAAAGAAGGGAAAAAAAAAAAAAAAGAAAATAATCAGCGGTTAGAACAGAGCCAGTGTCCCACCATCTTCCCCTCCACTGTTATTACAGAGGCAAACCTGGGCCTAAAGCTTCCACCTCTCAGTTCCTGATGCTGTTTGACTTCAGCCTTGACTCCCCCTGATCTACCTGACTGCCATCCAAGTGGGGCTGGGGATGCTCAGCCTGGAAGGAGGAGACACTGGGGAGGCCTCAGTGCAGCTCTGCAGGACTGGAAGGGTCCCACAGGAAAGAAGGGGACAGTGTTCAGCCGGGCCCGTGGCAACAGGACAAGGGGGGATGGCTTTCAACTGCAGGAGGCTGATTGAAGTTGGATCTGAGGGAGCTGCTCTTTTACACGGAGGCTGCTGAGGCACTGGCCCAGGCTGTGGATGCCCCATCCTTGGCAACAGGGCTGTGAGCAGCATGGGCTGGGGAAGATTGCTCAGCATGGAACAAGATGCTCTTTAGATCCACTGTGATGTCACAGATGTGATGTTCCAGATGGAACCTCCAGCATCCAGCAAAGAGCACAACACAACCACTGGCCCTTGTGTCAGCCCACCCTGTGCCAGCCCTCGTGCCAGCTCACCCTTCACCATGTTCCCTGTCACTCTTCTCGTCACCTGCGCCCTGATACTCCCATCAGTCCTGAAAGCTCTCTGTTGCCTGGATTTTGTCATCCGTCCCTGCAGGATGCTCACATTTGTCCTGAGGAAGGTACGGTGCCATTCCATGGAGGTGGACACCCCCCAGCTGCCCAGCTGGGCTGGAGTTCTGTGGGGATGGGGTGGGACAGGGACCCCACTCTGAGGTGTTGCTACCTCTGCAGGCTGTCACAGACAGAGAGGACGAGATGGAGGTGGACATGCAGGCTGATAGAGAGGAGGACATGGAAGTGAATGGAGAAGAGAGTGGAGACGATGCACTGGAGGTGGACATGGAGATTGATACCGAGGAGGAGATGGAAGTGGATGGAGAAGAGACTGGAGAGGAAGAGATGGAGGTGGACATGCAGATGGATACAGAGGAGGAGATGGAAGTGGATGGAGAAGAGACTGGAGAGGAAGAGATGGAGGTAGATGTGGAAGAGGAGATGGACGTGGAAATGGAAGAGTACCTTGAGGACATGGACATTGATGAGAAAGATGAGGAAGAGGCCATGATCTTGGGATGAAGACCAATACCAGCAGCAGGACAGGCATGTGGTCCCCACAGGCAGAGCGGGTCCCCTGCTGCCAGGCTGGGACTGGGCTGGGTGGTCCCTGCTCAGGGATGTGGGACCCGGTGCATTGGGTTCTGGTGGCCATCCCCAGCCTGTGCTGCGCTTGCTGGGCCAGCCTGGGGGCACATGGAAGAGCCCTCTCTGCCTGATTGGAGTGACTGTGCCTCTTGCTTTTCCTCAAGGACCGATGGAGATCCCGGACAGAGACGCCACCCTTTTGTACATACGTTGTAGAGTTTGTTGTTGTCTTTAGGCTATTGGTTTTGGGGTTTCTTTGTGTCTTCTGTAAATACGTTTCATTGATTTTTGTTGGATATGCTGTTGTGGTTTGACATGGAAGTGAATTCTTTCAGGAAGTTGGGTCAAACCAATCAGTAGTCAAGTTTGGATATTGGCACCTTAAGTGGCCACTAAAGGTGTGGATACGCCTCTGAGAACACAGGGGGTTAAAAGCAGGAACTCCCAAGAGCTCGCTCTCTTTGGTTCTGGTCAGGGTGCAGTGCAGATCTCCCCCGCCCAGCCATGGGGCTGGGTGGGGGAGGGGAAGCCATGTGGCCTGGTCGAGGTGAGCTGAGGGGTAGAAGGACTGGAACCGAGCCAGCTCCTGTGGACGGAAGGGTGGAGAGAAGTGGAGATGTCTTTGTCATCCCCCCCAGCGGGAAGAGGCAGAAAGTGCGGACGGCACCTGTAACTTTGCCGGCGCGGAGGAGAAGGGCGGGGGGGGAAGGCACCCAGCCTTGGCCTTGGGAATCGGCTGCTGGGCAGAGATATCAGCCGTCCAGGGAGTCTGAGCTTTTAACCCTTTCCTGAGAAATGAAGGCTTTGTAAAATATTACTCCTCCTTGATTTGAAGTAGAAGAGAGACAGTCTGGGATCCGAGATGATGGAAGAAGAAATTCTTGAGTTGGAAGGAGATGATGGAGTGGCTTGTGGCTGGACTTTTCTTGTTAGCCATAGACTGAACCAAATTCTCCTGACAGAAGCTGCACTTAGGGGGGTGGTTTGGTGAGCCAACAGACTTGTTTCAGTGATTACCAGCAGAGGAGTAGAGAGAACAGAGGAGAGTTGAAAAAGGTGGGGAGAAGCCCTCTGTCTTCGGGGAAGAAGAAGAGGAGAAGAAGACCTCTGTTCTTGGACCTTCAGCCCCAGGGGCAAATGGGGGAACTGTAGTCCCGCAATGAGAAACTGAACTGTTGTCTCTTTTGGTCCATTGCAAAGCATCCTTAAAAGAGCCCTATGAGCAGTCTGTCCATGCACGGTGGTGAGAGCACTGTGACATGGAGAGGAGAGTGTCACCATGGCAGATTTTCTCCAGGTGGTTGCCATGTGTGACATGGAAACACAAGTGTGGCAATTGTGTTTCCTGGGGGGTCTGTGGCACAGGGGAGACTCCTGTCTCCCTTGAAAGATTGAGTATTTGAATATCTGAAGGGTGGAAACTTGATCAGTACCCGGGTGGTGTCTCACTGTGGTTCCATTTGGAAATTAGGTGGGAATTAGTTGGGAGGAGGAGGGGTGTTTTGGAAGGTCTTTGTCCAGGATTGAGTGTCTGTGTTTTTATAGTAGTAGTAGTTTAATAAAGTTCTTTTCTTTGTTATTAAGCTTGAGCCTGCTCTGCTCTGTTCCTGATCACATCTCACAGCAATTATTTTAAAAAGTGCATTTTCATGGGAGCGCTGGCATCGCGCCAGCGTCAAACCATAACATATGTTCTTAGGTATATACGTTCTATAGATTGTTGTTGTTACAAATATTCTTACAATGTAAATGTATTCTGTGTTTTCATTGCTGTTTTTCTGAAAATAAACAAGCTTTATTTTTCACACCCCAGTTCTCTTTCCATTTGCTTCAGGCACAGGATCCCGAGAGGATCTGGGGGTACCCGGGTGATGCCGATGATGGTGATGGGGATCCCTTGCTGGGTATAAATTTCATGATGAATTCCTGGGGGGGTTTTGTCTATCTCCAGGGTTTTTGGGGTCCCGGTGGATTTTTGGGGGGTTCCCCGGGGGGTTTTCAGGATTCTCAAAGGGGGGGATTGGGCAATCCTAGGGGGAACCCAAGGCTGGTTTGGGGTACCTGCCGGTGACAGAGATGGGGACCCCCTGCCAGGTATGAACCTTCTCAGGGGGGTCTGGGGCGTGCTGGGAGGTACGGTGGGAATTTGGACGTCCTGGGAGGGTTTGGGGGGTGTCTGTGTGGGGTTTTTGCTGTCTTGGGGAGTTTTTGGAGGGCCCAGGGATGGTTTTGGGGTCCCGGGGAGGTCGGGGTGTCCTGGGGGATTTGGGGGTTCCCGGGAGAGTTTGGGGTTTCCTGGGCAATGCCGGTGACAGAGCTGGGACCCCATGCCGGGTATGAACCTTCTCACTGCGCACGGGCAGCGTCAGCGTGTTCAGGAAGATCCTGGGGGGCCCGGGGGTCACCCCAAAACCCAGGGGACCCCAAATGCTCAGGGATCCCCCCAAACTCCCCTCCCCGCTGGATTTGCTGCAGCACTCGGCCCCCACCCCCACCATCACAGGGGGCTGTGGAAGAAATCTGGGGGTGCATGGACAGGTCGGGGGGACCCCCAAAGTCCTGGGAAAGGGGGAACACAGGGGAACTCCCAGGAATCCCCACTGGGGGCTTAGGGGAGATCCAGGAGGAGTTTGGGCGAGCTTAATTGTGTCACTATCGTCAGCAAAGGGGACTCCAAGGGTCCCCGGTGTCCCCATTCCCAGCAAAAGGTGGTTTTGGGTTAAATCATTATTGGAGTACTGTAAGTAAGAGTTGAATTTTTTAAATTTCATTTTTATTCTATTTTATTTAAATTAAAATTTATTGATTTTTAGTTTTATTATAACTCATTGAGAGGACAGGAAGGACATTCAAGGGCAGGAATATTTTTTCCTGGCTGGTGACTGGAATTTCAGACCCTGGCAGTGTGTGCAGAACCACACAGACTGGGATCAAACATGGGCTGGGATCACCTGGACTGAGATCCTATGGACTGGGACCATATGGAATGGGACCATAGGGATCAGGACGGTACACACTGGGATAAACTGGGTTGAGATTCTATGGACTGGGACCACATGGACTGGGATTGCACAGACTGGGATCCCATGGACTGGGAAAAAGCATTGGCTACCATTGGCTACCATCCACATAGAAAGGTGGCCACCTCAAGTTGTCTTGATCCTTTTTGGGTGTCCCATCCCCCTCTTTCCCCCGCCTTCCCCATCGTTCCCCCAATCCCCGCTCCCCTCCCCCGTGTTTGGTTTTGGGGGTTCCAGGCCCCTCCTGCTCCGTGGGGGGGTCCCGATCCCTCTTTGGTTTAATTTGGGGCCCCCAACCCCTTCTCACCGCGACCCCCGCGGCCGGGGGGGCTCTCAGCACCACCAGTGCCACCAGTCCGGCCCCAGCTGCCCCCGCACGCCCCATCCCCATCCCCAGGGTCACCTCCCCCCTCCCCAAATTCCGCTCCCGGGGAGCGCTGGGCGCTGCGGGTCCGCCTGGCGACTGAGGAGTCATCGAGAACAAGCGCTCTGATTGGCTAGAAATGGCCCCGCGCAGTCTCTGATTGGCTAGAGCATTGAGAAGCGCTGTGATCTGCCTGGCAACCGATGAGTCACAGCTACCCGGGCGCTGATTGCCTGAAAATCGCGGCCCGGCAACTGAGTTGTCAGCAGCGCCGCGCGCTCTGATTGGCCAGGAGCTGTTTTGGGGTGGGGACGGGGGGAACTGGGGACCCCCAGGAGCCCCCCGGATAGCTCTGAAAGACCAGCACTGAGATTTCTCAACAAATGCTTGTCTGTCACAGTGAAACCAACTTCCTGAGCATAAATTATTCACGTTCAAGGGTAAAAGGATCGGAGTGGATGACCCAGAAGATTAGGACATTTTCTTGCATGGCACTTTTCTCCTTCTGCAGGACAAGCTGTTTCTGTTATTTGGAGCTCAAATTTGCCAAGAAAGTTAAACTCAGCCAAGAGACCTAAAGGCCTTTTTGGATCACTATTTTGCTGCTCTCCCTATTGCTGTTATCAAAAAGCTTCTTTTATATTTCCACATCATTAGTTCAGACCAGAAGCACAACATACAGAATTCAGGGGTTTCAGATTATCAGCCACCACAGATTCCAAACTATGATTTGCACCAAATGGGAAATTGGCACCTGAACTCAGAACCTTCTTTCAATGCCAGTCACACCACCCATGATGGAACTGTCTTTGGGTTTGTGTTTTAGGGATGTTCTTTCCTCATCTGCAGTGCTCATTGAGTAGCCTGGGAAATTCTTAATGCTCTGTAATTGATGCTATTACCCAATAATAAAAAGTAGAATTGCTCAGGGTTACACATATAGGGGAAAGTAAGACATCATTGGAATTGAACTAAGAGAACTATCTTCCTAAATCAAAAGTCACCATTCGAGGGAACAGTATGTTACAGGTTCACCCTTTCTGTGAATTGCCTCATACATTTTTAGGTAAAACAGTGAAATCTGCTATTGCTTCTATCTTCCTCTTTAAGATGCAAATCCCCTGAAGTAGCCACAGAGGTGAATTCGTTTGCACCCTCACTTAGGGGTCAAATTCATCCATTTCTGCATTTTCTGTAAACCTAGAAATTTAGAACTCTGTTCTGAACCCTGCCTATTACACATTCCCAGCTGTCAGCAGCAAGTCTCTGGGCTGCTTTTTTTCAGTCTTTCTCATTATGTATTTTGATGCATGATTCATACAATATTTGATTTACCCCTTCATTAACTTGCCTCAAGCAGAGAAGGTTGAATGCTATTAGGTCAAAAGCATTTGAAAAATTTATTTATTTTCGGTTGATCTATTCAGTGAATCAATATTCTTCCTACTCATCCAGTTCTACTCTCAAGGGAAGTCAGATGTTCATGGCCCTGACCTTAAATATTGGCCCTTAGCACATCACCTAAAATGATAGACAGTAATTACCGAATTGGTGGACAGAACTGTCAGCTGAGAAAAAAAAACTGGGAGAGACAAAGATGATTGGAAAAAAAAACAAAAAAAAAAAACACAGTCACACTGAGATCAGGCTAACAGGATCTCACAAAAAGAGTGATATGTTGTAGCTTGCCTCTGATAACAAATACATTGGAATCTAATACTTTTATGAAAGCCTATGTATGTTTCGGGCTGGTAATTCTGATTATAAAGAACTTTGATTCAACTCCTTGTATATCAGACACATTATCCCTTCCCCCTTCAACTCTTCCAGTCAAACCCTTGGAAGCTTAAGAGCTTTAGGGTCCATCTTCACGAGACCAAAAAGATACTGCTGCAATCTGGTGTGAATTCAGACCAGACTCCAAGAAGAGAGCATCCTCTGAACTATCTTCAGCACCATTGCCTCATTTCAGATGAACAGAACTGATTTAACCTTTTAATTTTTACTAAAAACAACAGAACAACAACAACAACCCATGTGCTAGAGTGGTCACCTGAGCTCTTCAGTACCACAGGATCCACATTTGCACAGTTCAAGACTCATAGATTTAGGATTCTTAAGCCTTTAGTGATTCTGGTTACCCAGCTCATGAAGTCCTGAAAAGAACTAGGCTTGCATAGGGCAGGTGCTCTTACTCCCTCAAAGTCACATGGCTTCAAGATATTTGCTTCACTGCTTCCAGTCTTTGCTTTTAAAAAATTAATTACAGCTAAAAAAAATTTAAATCACAATAGAAAAGTATTATCCCCCAGCATTTTAGTGGCTGGTAAACATTTTGTTGGCACAAGGCATTTGCAAAAGAGACATTCTAATCCAGCCTACAAAACAAAAGCTGTGCCTCACTTCTGACAAGAAGCACAATACTGCTGCAGGCATTTTAATATACAGCAATTCTTTTCTGTTCCTACCTGCCTCTGAGACCAACAAAACTAGTCAATGAAAACGTGAAGCATACTCCAGATATATTTCCTCCTTATCTCCAGCTGAGAATGCCCTGAAATGCTCCTCACATAATCCATGTGATTTCCTATTGGCCTGCCACCTCAACAAACGAGGCTTTGTAGCAGGGGTTAAACCAGCAGCAGAGGGTCCAGAGAGGTCTGTTAAAAACATATAGGAAAACAAAACCCCATCAGCAACTTAAGAGAAAATTTTCAGTAGGAATTACAAACATCAACTTCCCTGTTTTGATGATACCTTGAGAAAGGTATCAATTTCTCAAAACAATGCCCCCTTTTCCATGCCCTCTTCTGCACATTCAAGAGAATTTCTTAACCAAAGCAATTACTCCAAGGTCAATAGAGGTGGACAAGCTGTGCTGTTCCTGGTCCAAGAAGAGCAGGAAAGCGATCAGTTTTCAACACTCATATGAAAAGACACATAATTGTGAGCACAATGTAAAGATGTCTGGTTTTGCCATAATTATGTTTTCACAGGAGCAGGGAAAAGGAGGTAATCTTCCATATATCAGAGAAAATCGGAAGGTTCAGAAAATTCTTTGCGTTGAAATAGCACGTAGGTTATGATGAGTTTTTCACTAAACTTTTTGGCTGTGACAATACAAGTGACACTGTGGGCCTCAATTGACACAGACATTACCAGCTTATCTACTTCTCCCTTACCTCCCGCAGCCAGATTTGCACAGAACACATTGTGGCAGTGAACACAAACACATGAAGCCCCCAAACTCTTACTGAACCTGACTATGGAAGGAGAATTTAGCAATGGGGAATTTAGTTTGTTCTTCAAAGTATTCCAACTGAATTGAGGTTGACATGCAGGGAAAAAGATATTGCTTTGCTTAAAACAGTTCCCCTGCCACTGCTGAAAGCTCTTCCATGGTACTTATCTCTCTGCTTTGGAGCTCAGGAGAAAGAGCAACACTGGAGACAAGAGCACCCAGTTGGCACATCAAGGATTTCCAGGCAAAGCACTTGCCATGTGCCTTCCCCAAGGTGACCTCCACCCACAATTTCCACTGACTAGCTTTTCAGAGAGTTTGCAATGCATTCAACAAGTGGGCACATCTCCTTCAGCTGAAAATTGTAGCCGTGTGATTTATATAAAATAATCAGCCCGAGTTCTCCTGACTGGACAGGTGTGTGTCCAGAGCTACAGAAACACTCCTCCACAGTCTCCTCTACACATCTTATTTCATTATAATTCTGCTTATAAATCAAAACTAAAAGCAAAAAAAACTCCCCATGGATGTCATTACAACTCAGCATAATGATATATTTTACTTGTATAACTCCTTCTACACTGTGCTACTCTAGAACAGATGCCTTCTAATTATTCTATTTAGAAATAAAGAACCTTAATTTGAAATATTTACCAGTCCAGGATGGCATTTTTTACTCAATGCCAGTTCTAATTTACCATGTAAGTCTTAATTAGCAGATACAGTATTTTTATTTCAGGCAGCAATTGCAGGGTTGATTAAAATTAAAAAAATACTTAAAGAGAAGATGGCATTGATAAGTTCATTTTTACCAGCATAAATTTACATGCTTCAGATACCAATTATCAGCATAATCAGCAGGGTTATCACAGCAAGTCTGTGACTTCTAAGTCTTTGACACTTGTGGCAAGGTTCAGGACAATTTTAGCTTATCAGGTGGGGGAATTTTTCTTATTCAATATCAAATAAGTCTATCAAAGGTCAGATCAAACATGGCTTTGCTTTTAAAAAATTAGCTGAACTGCTGAGTCATAACAAGTACCAGGCCTACATTAAATATCTTAATATTTACCTTTATGTGGTAGTATTGTGAGATGATGGAAAAGTAGCATCCTTAGCCTGAAGATGTATAGCCTGCTTCTGGACTGCTGCCAACCTCAATACTGAGAGTCAGAGCAGAAAACCTCAGTAACGTGGTAGATCTTTGATGACCCCTCTCCTCCAATTATACACACAAGCAGGTGACTTAAACTGGACTGTAATAGAGAAAGATCTCCTAAGATCTAGGTAAGATGGTGATTGAATGGCCTTTTCTCTTCCTGATCAAAGAGGGAAGTCAAACTCTGTCCTTTAAGCAGTTGATTTTCCTCAGCTATCCACCACATGAATAAAAGCCTTTGAAACAGTTGGTCCAAAAGGAAGCACATCTCACCTGTCAAGAGAGATGTGGCAAGAATAGGTGTGCAGACTGCACTGGCTTTTAGGTGTTCATGAGCTCTTTGTGCAAGCATGAACACATTATCATCAGCTTCCAGATCAAACTGCTGCACAGAAAAACACTATCTGCAAGAGGGAAATCATTCCTGCAGACTTTAAGAAAGAAGCCTTCCTGACCCTTTAAATTCAGGAACAATTTTTAAAAAGGAGCACGTGAAAATTCAGGGTTAACAGAGTCACTAGTAACGGTCTGTCGCCAAGGGCTGTGTCAGCAGTTCAGGGAAGATCTGTGTGGATACAGTCTCCAAGAACTCTTGGGTCACTTGGAGCATAGAAATCATTGCTCATTTTCCACAGCAGATGCTACTTGTTACTTAAGACAGAATTGGAGATCATTCCAGTTTTCTAAGGCTCACTGTCCAAACTGAGCTGGCAGACCCCCATTATTCCCGGTGTAACAAGACGAGCAGCTCCAGAGGGGATCTTGCACATCTGCTGGCACGGGCTTGGCAACAGGCTCCAACCTGCAGCTAGCCAAAACTGACATGACACAGTTAAATACAAACTGGTATTAAATAATAAATTAAATAATTCTACACAAAAAAATGAGCCGTCCTGAACTGCAGAGCCACTGCTGGATATGTAACCTAATAGTTACGCTTGACAGGTTTCTGGGTTGTAGAAATGCAGTTTCAGCCAGCATCGCCTACGCTGACTGAAACTCAAAACCAGATGCACAGCAGAGGAAGACAGCAGCTTAAATATCCAACTTGGCCTAGTACAGAACCTGAAGACCAATAAAACTTTTTTAGCCCATGAAAGAGCAAGATGCCAGCACAAGACAAGAAAACAAACTCGGCTGGATTCGATTATCACCTTGCCTTTCTCATGGACAAGTCAAGCCATGGACAAGCCAGCAATACAAACACTGCAGCAAGTGTAGTGCCAATGAAATGTCAACATACAGAAGCTAAGTTAAAGAAGAATTCCCAATTCCCATTGGTTTTAGCACAAAACTTCTCTTACAAGGTAAACTTTTACTTCAGCACCTAACTGCACAGGGGTATCAACTAGAAAGTTGTGTATTGGAATTTACAAAGAAGTTCCTCAAAACCCAAGACCTTTGTCTGAATATTTCATTCAGCAGCACTGAGTTCAGCAGCAGACAAGAGCAAAGTTAGCTTAACTCTAAAAATTAGACCATTTTTTTTTATTATCAAGTGATAAAATTACTTTTTGTCCCACTTTGCTCCCATACCTCCTGTCTCTGCCAAGACTGAATTCCTTAAAAACTTTTTTATTAAATGTGTCTACTCTAAAATAATTTCCCCCAGGAATAATTACAAAAGAAAAAACTGCCATTTATATTTAATCAAATCTGAAAAAAACCTTTACTGTAACCAAAGGTAATTTAGCCATCCCACCCAGAACTTAGCATGCAATACCAGTGATAAATTTCAGGAAGTTGCCTGGGTTGGGTCCATCTTCTTTTTAACAAATAGAAGTTTGAGGAACTTGCTATTGTATTTCAAAACAGAGTTTCAACTGAAAAGCAGACTCAGCAATGTTTCCTTCACCCTCTTAAACTAATGAAGGCCCAATCTACAGGTCATTAGGAGACAAGAACTGTTCCAAAATGTCTGTGAGCTTTGAGAAAGCAGTAATTCTTTTTTTGTGCCATACTTTCAGACTAGCAAGGGGAAAAACATCTCCCCATCAGCACCAACAGTAAGGTTCATGGTCCTCAGTGAGTACTGGATTTCAAAGGGTGTTTCTTCCTCAGTCCAACTTCAGATACCTTGTGGAAAAACAACTGCATCTAATACTTGGCATAAGTATCGTGGCAAAAGAAATAACTGTCTTTAAAAATGCTGCTCTCTCCATAAGGTGGAGTAGTCAAGTGCCATAGAGAGGAGAGTCCCACATTGCAGCGGAGGATGGAAGGTGGTGGAGTTATGTAGAATTCAACATGGACACAGCCCAGCTCACAAGCCCATCCAAGTGGGGGATGGCAAAAGAAAGGGACATTAAGGCACAAGAACAAATATCACAAGATATCTTGGTGGTCTTTTAAATTGAAAATTTATTTTTTTACAAAAGGACATTGATCCATAGTTATGTTTTGGGGCTTTCCCTCTCCTTTTGTTTTCTTGGATTTTTTTTATCAAGCGCTACATTTTTCCTTTGGAAAGTTAGTGCTTTTCACACATACTAGAAGAACAAAACATAGTTAAAAATGGCTTTGTCAAACATCCATTCAGGGTCCCTTCATCACTGCACTTAGTTCCCTCCAGTTCCAATATTGAACAGGCCTGAGTGGCACTCCTGAAATGGGCACAAATATCTTTTTTGTACATTTCCCCACATAATCAGAGTCCAACGTGTAATGCATTCTCTGGGTTTACTGTTGTCAGTTCACTTATTTGCAGTTTTAGTGCTATTCAGCCCCTCATGCTGAGCTGCCTTTCCTTACTGTGAACTGCTCCTGGATTTGTATTGCACTGCTATTCGGTTTGCCTTTAAAGAAGAAGAAACTGTGGGAGGAGGGGAGTGTTATTCTGTTTTCAAACAGACAGGCCACTTGTATCTTTGGAAAATAAATGTGAAGACACTCAGAAGCATGACTGTTAGTTTCTTTTGAAATGGCAAAAGAGATTTTCTTTTTTAGCTTTGTTTTGCCAAAGTTCAGGAAGAGCATTCAGTGAAGTGGTGAATTCAAACAATTGTCTGGACTGTGAGCAGAATGAGAGAGTCAGGGAGGAAGGGACTGTTCCCAGTGCTGCTGGTAAGCTGGGTGCATCACTCACCCCACCCTGCATTGCTCTTGGTCTCAACTGCATAGAACTCCTCTGAGACACATTGTCTGGTCTGTGGATCTTCATCATCCAAAGGAATTGCTCCAGTTGTCTGCTCTGGCTCCCAGCAAGGAGTTCAGAGCCAACCCTTGAAGTACAGCACAAACTATCTTTCATCAATCCATAGAAATTCCATGGTTTCGATCCCTCCTATTATTTGAGATTTCACCTATTTTCCTCATTCTTCCAGACCTCTGCCCAAATATCCTCTTCCCTCTTCTGAATGCCTCCTGGACACGTCCCCTTGGCAATCCCTTTGTCTCCTGCACAGACCTGGGCCAGATATCCCTTCAGCTCCAAACTGTCTTCTTTGTGAGCAGTTGTGCCAGGGGAGATTGTCAATCGAGCAGAAATTTTCTGTGCAGTGGGAACACAACCATGACTCCCTCTTCAAGGACTACAGCAGCTCACCTGCAGCCAGCTGAGCTCCCATTTTTTGCAGGAGAAGTGCAGACATGGCAGCCAGGACCCACATGTCCCTTGTCACACTCAGTAGGTGGTACTTAAAGGCCAATTTTCTAAGCAGCTGTTTTGTTGGTAACATTTTGTGAAGTGGGCTGCGCTTTCCAGGTGAAAAATCCAACCATGCACAAAACCTGCTGGAACACCACATTTCATGCTTGGGATATGGGATTTGCAAGGCAGCTGAAATGGCAACCTTTGCTCTCAGCTACTCCACTGATTGAAGCTGTTAATGCTGCACATGCGTGAACAAATCCAAAACTAAGGCCAAACCTGCCAGAGCTGAGGCAGCTTCCCCCATCAGTAGAGGAAGAATTTGTAGCAGCTTAGAATCTACAATTCAAAGGTTTAGTTGGAACAAGCAAGGTTTTGATTTGGAAGAACTGGAACTGAAGAAGATATGGGCAGATTTTCAAGCCAAACCCCCAGATCCTAGCTCTTTAGGCTGGGGCTGGTTAGCACTCATATTAACCTTGCATGGCTGCCCAGACAGAGGCACAGGTGATGCAGTGTTTGCTACTCAGTGATGTTTCCCACAGCCATCTCCCTCCCAGCAGAGCTCTCCACAGTGTGAAGTCTCTGGCTTCTGGCCCTGATGGTCCAATACAATGCTTCCTTAAACTGCGTTTCCTTCTGCCCTCCTTGCAAGGACCATCTTTATGGGTGACCATATGATGGGCCACACTAATCGGGCACTCTCCAATCCAGCTTGCAGAGCCAAAGGGAGGCTCAGTTCTAAGACTGCAAATGGATTTAATAACCACTTGCAAAACAATCCTAATCAAATAGAATCCTGCCCCTTAAATGGTTTGAAGCATTTTTCATGTGCAGCTTCAATCCAGGAAACTAATGAAAACAACACAAACAAAAGGAGATTCAGCTTCTGAACAACAATACAAATATCTGCAGACAATTCAAACAATTCTTGCTGCTTTAATTCCCTGGAGATGTAACTGCATATATTACACAAAGCAAAGGTATTCAAAACCAGTGTTTCCAAGCAATGAAATTGCTGCCATAAACATCCCTGGATCCACTTTCTGAACTACCCTAAATAGCCCATCTCTGTCTTGGTTTGCTGTCAGGTTTCCACCGATTTGGTGAGCATTTTAACACTGCCTCACCTCTCCACTTTCCTTGGGATTTTACCCTGCATCACTCAGGATTGCCGAGGCTCACCAGCCAGGTCCATGTTCCCAGCACATCTTGATCATCCTGCCCACATGAGCTCCCAGTTCACTTCCCTTCACATCCTTCATGGCTTTACTCAGGTGTACCTTCCAAGTATCATCCCCTGTCCAGCACCTCCCACAATGGGCCCTTGTGCTAAGTTCTGGACATTTTTTCAATATAGATACCAATGCTTCTAGCATTTCTAAGTGCTCATTAGCCTGGTGCCCAGATATTAAGCAGTGTACTTTCAGCTCCATTAAATATAATAAAGCCAAATCCTTTCATAAGATACTTTTTGTGATTGACTGCTCTTCAAATATTTGAAGAAAATGACTAACTGGGAATTTTATATCAGAATAATTTGCAGGTAGAAAGATTCTTAAAATGAATTTTCTATAGATTCTTTTCAGATCCTCTTTCTTCTCTCCTTTCTGCATCTAAAAGGGATTTTGTACCAGTGGAGACTGGAGGGGGGGGAAAGAAAAATCAAACCAATACCTGCCTACTGAATCTGACAAGAGACATCCAAGCAGACTGATGAAAGCAGAATGCCCCAGTTTCTCCTTCTCAGCTGTACAACCTCCTTTACTTTTAAGCGTACTCATGGATCTCGGTGGAGATGGCCCTGACTGCCTCCATTTCTGGCAACTGGGTTGGAAAGCTCCTCCTGGCCTCACATTCATATCTGTAAATAAATTGGGAATGGGGCATGAAGCAGCTAAGTAAGCAGCAAGAGAGCTGTATTTCATTCCAGTTCTTTCTGAGTTTTTAAAACCCTTAGGAAAAAACAAAACACCAAACTTTGTAACATACTCCTAATTATTTTAATATTAATGAAAACAATGCCAGCCAGCTCTAATGACAACTAATCCCAAGCAGTTCCTATCTTGGTTTTGTTTAGAATATTGTAAATACTGCACCCACAAACCAACCAATTGCCAGGGACTGTGCTTGGTAACCACATTTCACATTAGCTTAGAGGGAGCTCTGAGAGTCAGAGACTCTAACAGCTAGAACATCAGAATACTGAAGTGTTGTTGTGCTATTTTCTATCATCTCCCACATGAGAAAACCTAATCTTCTCAGTAAAATGCTTTCCTGTTCTACCCTTTTGACCAATGTGATTTTCTAAATTAAAGTATTGACACTACATAGTCATAAGACAGTGTATTTGAACAGGAAAAAGCTGAGCAGGTACAAACTACCAGTCAGCAACTCACCCAGTAGGAGCATTATTATTAACCACATTATTCTTTCAAGGAATGAATCCCTCAGCCCTGTAAAGAATTTAAGCCAGACTTAAACAGCTTCATTCAATCAATGAGAACCCACAAATATTTACTTCTTTTCCTGACCCAACGTTTACTCTACGTATCCCAAAAGAATCTTAAAACTCCTTTTTCCCAGACCGGTAAACCCTTCTTTATCCAAGGAGTCCTTGCATCCCTATTCTCCGAAGTTCCAATTATTTGCAGAGTGAAGATCAGCAGAATTTAACTGGCTCACTGAGAGAATCAGTTTTTCAGCTGATGCATAGCAGCAGTTTAGCAGTGAGGATCAGCAATACAACACGCTGGCTTCAAAAAAAAAAAAAAAAAGATAAAAGGAAGAAAGGATAAAAAGCTTGGCCTATGAATTCAACTGGAAAAGGGAAAACAAATAAATATTGGAAACAAGTTGGGTCAAAGATGCTGATTTTGAGTGATCTCACACAAATTTAACAGAGGAGAAAAGGCAAGACTATACTGTTAGTAAACAGCTACTTTAGCTTTCAATTAACTGCCAATTCACTGCTCATCTTCTCTGCAGCTGCAGGCCCAAGAGCCTGACTTTATCTGCAGTGCAATCCCTGCACCCACAGATCCCTCCACCTGTGAGTGATGTTTCTCTGCATTTGCACCCTTCCTTCAGCCAGTTTATTCCCAGCTCCAGCCCAGCAGAACCCAAGGAAGCAGGAAGGTAGCTCAGAGGAGAGAGTTTCTATCTGTACTTCACCCAGAGTAACAGGCAGAAAGTGTGAACTCCTGAGCTGACCTTGTAGCAACCCCAGCAGGAGCACTGCCTAGGAGGTGCAGATGTGGTACTACATATATTCACACAGACTCACATTCAAACAGAGGTCACCAGCTGTGCTCCCCATTCCCTGAACCCCAAAATCAACCCTTTCTTCTGGACCCTTCTTTGTCATGAGCAATTCCCCACCTGCTCTCCTAGACTTGCAATGTGTTCACCAGTCTAATTGAAGTGGAGTGCCAAGGTGTACCTGCCTCATCTCTGGTCTGTTTGTGGGAGACCAAGAAGGCAGGGTGCACAAAAACTGGAACAGCTGAAAAACCCTAAAAAACTCTCCCCAGCTGGACAGCCTGCCAGCAGGAATGAATTACAACAAGGGGAGCTGCCACAGAGCTATCAACACAAGGGATTTGGGATCAGCTGACTGGTGTTGACAGGGTCTCCTTGGCCTTAAGCACTGAGGAAAATCCATAAACCACACTTTCCTTACATGTCCACATGCAAAAGAAACAATTCAAAAGAAGGAAAAAAAAACCCACACAAAAAAACCCAAACCAAACCAAACAAAAAACCTCATGAAGTCTTGGCCCAGGGGAAAGTTTCAAGCAGAGCTGGCAAGGAAGCACAAGATAAAGCCATTGGAAACCAAGCTCCATTACTTCTACCCCACACAGAACTACTTATTTAAAGCATCTCGTATTTGAAGATCTCAGCAATTTAATTAAGCCGATGGCCCTCAGAGGCAGGTAAGTGGCATGATGCTTATGTTACTGATGGCTTGCACTGAAGCACAGAGCAGTTAATGGAGTTCCCCCTGACCACACAGGAACCCATGAGTCCTGCCTTTCTGGTCTTTTTCTCCAACTAATAAAGGCACTCCACTTGGTTCACATTTGCAGGTCTTTACAGCAGTCCCACAACACAAGACCCAGGCAGCCCCTTCTGCACAGGAGGGCAGAACACTGCAATGACCCGGCAAGTCCTGACTTCTCCTGAACCTCTTCCCACTTAGCCCAATCTAAAGACTGCCACACCACTCAGCAGATCTGCTCAGCTGTACCTCTGCTCTGGTTCTGCACAAAGAACCACAGCCATGTCCAGGAGAGGCCTTACAGCTGGGGACAAGAGCAGCTGGCAATGCTGGGCAACAAGCAGCTCCCACCTGTGCCTGTGAAACCTCTGCCTGGCAGGGGGCTTCAGCCATCCTGGGCACAGGCTCTGGAAACCACCCTGCAGGGCCAGCCCTGTGCCCATGGGCAGCCACTTTGGCCTTGGATGCAGTCCCAGAACTCAGAGCAGATGGAATTCCTCCTGTAGATGCCCAGGACACTGGTAATAAAAGCTTGTCCATGTTTCCATCAGCTGTCCATAATAATTAAGATTTAATTTTTGCTTTAAGTAATTCCATCATATCAGGTCTATTTATTGCCAAATTGGGGGTTAGGTTGATTTTTTTTTCCCCAGCTTTTAACCTTGAGATTTTTCTTCAGGGCCAAAGCACTCAAAGCTGAGATTTACCCAAGGTCAGAGCATTGCTTCCCAGCTGGCTAGAGGTAGGCAGATAGCCCCTCTGAGACCAAAAATTAAAATATAAGAGCATGAAAAAATAAAACAGATCCTCGCATTCCTAACTTTCTATCTCCCATTGCTATAAAAGATGTTAAATGTTCATCACAATCTGCTTCTTCCAGCAGCTGGAGAGCTGGATTTTGGTAACTAAAGACATCAGAAATGTCTTGCATGGAATAATTTCAGTTCCCGTGAGAAATCAGAACCCTAGAATGACAAACTCCAGCCTTGAAATCTATCATTCATTAAAACAGTACCACTGTAACATCATTATGGCTAAATATGGTTTTAGCAAATAAAACAGCATGAGATACAAACAGCAGAAGGATTAAATCAAAGAAAAGAAAGAGTCTGTGTGCATGGAGTAAATATTTAAGTATGACAAATTATAAAGATTAAACAGAACAAAAAACATAGGTGGAGAAATATATTTTGATTCTATTAGGCTGCATAAATTTGTCACTGGAAACAGAATCATCTACAGCTGGACCAGGCAAACTATGGGATGTCTGACAGCAGAAAACAGGCTCTTGTTGAGCAATTTCCATATTTGTGGTCTGTGGGGCCACACAGCCTCTACAGCCCACAGAGAAATTAACTGCTGGGCTCCCACCCTGCACACAGAGCTGGAGCTAGAGAGATGTCCACTCACCCAAAGATAAAGTACGTCAGCTTCATTATCTGGTCCTGTGACAGTCTGCAGGACTCTTCTGATGCTAATGATGCAACTGCAGTATGCCAGTGTTTAAAAAAAGCCCAAAACACATTAAACCCATGCTCAGCTTTGTATGGGTATTTATTTTAATTAAAGCACTACTAACAATTAATTACAAAGTAATAAACCCACAGCTGGATAAGCACTAGTTAACACACCCATGCCACTTTAACTTTACTGAAGTGAAATTTGTTCAGTCTGATACAGCAGTTCAATTAAACTTAAGGAATGCTGATTTTTCTGCAGCTATTCCTCATCTAACTCAGTTTTCCAGAAGTTAAGTGGAAGACTGCTTTGTAACTTCTCAGAGACTGTAAAATTCTAACTGATAAAAGGAAGGAAGCACACAGTGTGTCACTTCCAAGCAATGTCAGTAACTGGTGGATGCAAAGGAGAATTTCTGATGATGCTGAAGGAAACACAAACCACATTGTGCAGCTGCTGTTTCGAACTCTGAGACATCTCCTGGATTATCAAATGTGTTCTAAAAGGCATCCTGTTCAAGGGGAGGAAAAGGGGTAAAGAGAAAACTCCCTAGACTGGAACTTACTCTGAGCATAACAGCCCTGGGTAAAATGTTTTAAGGGGTGCTTTTTGGTTTTTATTAAACCATGCAAGGTTCAAACAGTGGCAAGCTAAGTGCTCAGAGAACATAATCATCTTCATCAGGATGCCTGAAGGCAAACTCATCTTCCAACGTGTGAAACACAGGCAAGTGCAGGAACTATTCTCTGCTTATGTTCTGCTTCTTGCAACAACAGGCAAAATTCTCATCAGGGGCAGGGGTCTGCCTGGCTGGGGAACAGCTCTCTGAGGAGGCACACGGGTCCTGGCAGGCATGGAGCAGGAACATGAGCCCAACCAGTGATCAAGGGAAGGGATTATTCCTTCTCCTCAGCACTTGTTAGACATCACCTACAGTTTTCTGCACTCCCAGTGCAGAGAGCCTTGAATAAAGTGAAGCTTGCTCAGGGCAGCAGTGTCTGGACAGTGGGGAACACCTCTGCAGAAAGCCAACACCAGCAGGCTCTGGTCAGCCTCAAGAGGAGATGGCTTTGAGGGGCTCCAGCGTTGCCAGCCAGAGCCCATCAAGAAGAGGCAGGCTTGTCACAGTGGGCAATGAGAGAGCAGGTGCAAGCTGAAACACAAGGGTCTCAGCATGGATGCAATTGAAAACATTTCCCCTGGGAAAGTCAGGCAGTGGGACAGGCTGCCCAGAGGGGTCACACAGATTCCAGCTGAAGAAGTTTTCAAGATCCAAGAGGGAATAGCTCAAAGAGCTCTTATCCACCTGACTGGAACTCAAACTATCCCTGCTTTGAGTAGGAGATTGTACTAGAGATGCCCTGAGGTCTCTCCCATTCAGGGTGTTCACATTCAAATGTGTGAGCACAAACACAAAACCCCAGGGGTTTCTCTCAGGACTGGAAATGCAGACTGGTGGTTTAACTCATGGACTTTTGGGATGCAGTTTTATTTGCCTGAACATGTGGCATGCATGCATTTGATTCCACACAGCAGGAGGGGAAGCTATTCCATTGATGCTTTTTCCCATAGCAGTGTAGCTGGTACTATGGCAAGTACCCCATGTGTACTGGAGGGCAGGAGTAAGCATTGGAGTAATAAATAACCAAAGTCACATTTTCTCCTTCTAACTTAACTGCTCATAAGTTAACACAGTTCTTCATTTGAGTCTTTTCTCTGCCACAACCAAGCAGCCTGTGGCAAGTCCATCAAGGTCACACTGATGACCTAACACAGGAGGATGGAAAACTGTACTGTATTCCTAGCCTCTTACTCCTCCTCCACTGCAAGTGTCTGATTTCCATTTCTCAGACTTTCGCTGAATGTTGCGAGAGGAAATAAATAAATAAACAAAACACAAAAAGCCATCAGAAGCTTTGTGCAATTCATGTTGATTGTGAAGAACTGACCTCCCTCCAAGAGCTCAGCTGCTCCACAGCTGGGAGCCTGTGCTCCTCCCTGCCTATTTCATTTTGATAGACCAAGACTCCCTGGAGTGTTACTAACAGATTCATCCACTATGTGGGTTATTCCAACAGCCACCAATAAATCTTATTATCTCTCCTCAACAGGTCTTGGATAGCATGAGTGATTGATGCACTAAAACTTGGTAGAAACATGGAGATAAACACCTGCCATTCCTTTCTGTCCTTGTCTTTACAGCACCAGCAGTTTAGAAGTGACAACCCATTGCTTCCCTTTTAGCACTGCTGTTCTAAAACTGCCTAGCCAACAACACAGGCTATGCAGTAATCATCTTTCCTTCCAGGGGGAAATAATGACTTCCCAGAGCTCATCTCCCACCACAGCTCCTCTTCTTAAAGGAAGTACATGGATAGTGGTCTTAAAATTGGGGATGGTAGATGTCTAGCAGCAGCATCGATAGCAGTGGTACCCAGCTTCTGGTTCCTGGAGACTGGTATGCAGAAGAAGGGTGTACATGAAGCTGTCATGCCTTCCTTGGGAGGAAAGAAAAGACTCACCCAATCAGAGTATTCTATGCTCTGCATTTTTACCTACTGATCAGCAGGGCATGCAGAAACCTGACTCAGAGACTCCGACAGAAACCTACTCATCCCATGGACAGCTGCTGCCTCAAAGAACTGGCACTGCAAATAGACACCAGTGGAACAAATTGAAAAAGGCTGCCCGTCAGGATTAGCAAACTAGGAACCCAACCAGGTGCCCCAATTCCATCCTCAGTTTCCATTCAAGATGGATCAGTTCCCCAGCGTACAGGCATCTGAAATCCACCACCACTTCATCTGCTAGAATACAAAATATCTACCCGGTAGATAAAAGACCTGAAGGGTGTAATTCAGATTGTTTTCAATCCAAATGCTCCTGTAGATTTTCTTCAACAGCTTCTTAGACCCTGTCCAACCCAGGGCACGGGCAGGACAGAACATCCCTTTCTACTCTCTCAACACTGCAACCCACAGCTCATGCTCAGGAAAAGCTGCAAGTGTACACATAAACACAATCCTTCAATGTCCTTTCTCATCTGACCTTCTTTGGTCCATGAAAAAGACACCCATATATTAAAGGGAATTCAAAGCACAAGAGAACACATAGTGAGCTGTAAACTCTAGTTTAAGAGACAGGTTATCATTCTGATAACTCCTTTGTTATTGGTAAAAAGAGTTGGTCAGAAAACCTATGGCTTTCTTTGGCAAGAAAACACATCAGAAAAAAATAATCTTCTCTGAAAACAGTCTGTGATATTTCTGGATTGAACTTTGATTTGATTTCTAGACTGAGGTTTCCTTTGACATTGTTTGTAAAAATAGTGTTTCTTTACATTTCATTTCCAAACAGCATTTAAAGCATAGGTGGAGAGCAGAAGAAAAGGGAATAGGGATGACTACTTTTGCACTTTCTGTCTCATGTATTTACAGTAGAAAAGCTACTAGGGGCCAAAATTAAAAATGAATGACAGAGTTGGGATGATGCTGGCTTTTGATTGGAACCAGGAATTAAACACTTTTTCCTTCATTTAATTTGGCTAAAACATACAATGCTGTCAAAGCAAACACGTTTTTGCAGGAGATGTTATCTTCACTTCCAAAGAACATTAGCATTTGAAATATTTTTTACCGAAGAAAAAAATAATTCCATCTTCTTTAAAACCCTAGAAATAATTAAAACAACAAATCATCAGTTCTGCGTGGTTTAAAGGAAAGCAGATGTTCACTATGCCACATTAGTTTATCACATTGGAAAGTGAAACATGAAGCAAATAGGAATTTATTGTACAAGTATTATCACCACAAATTTGTGTCCTCTTTTACCTTGGTAGTAAGTTAATCTCCTCAACTTGGAATATTTAAGGAGCACACTGGAGGGCATGGAAGTAGATTCACTTCAGAATGGCAGGTGATGGTGTTGCATCATGGTGAAATTAATCTCTAATCTTCCTACCATTTTAGGGCCACAAAACCAGGAGGTATTTGTTGTAAGCTAGAGCAACCACCAGAAAAATGCCCCAGGACTGGGAGGGAACATCAGCTCCTTCCTCCACCACAGCTGCCATCAGTGACTGTTGCTGAGAAGCCAGCACAAGGCAGTGCTACCCAGCCTATCCCTCAGCATCATCTGTAATAAAACAAAACCAGGCAACACAGAAACTCCACAACCACTTATCTCAAAAACACCACACACAACATTCTCATCCTGAAGTGTTTATTTCTATTTGAATGTCCTTCAGTTTTGCTCAGCTCCTGCCACAAACTCTGGAGCAGCAGGGAGAAAGCACTGAACCTGTCAACCCCGATGTGCTGTGCCACACTCACACCTATGAGAGCCACGGGGTGCTCAGCTTGCTGCCAACCTCAGCAGAAA
The DNA here is from genome assembly GCF_031753505.1 of Anomalospiza imberbis. Taxonomy (NCBI): domain Eukaryota; kingdom Metazoa; phylum Chordata; class Aves; order Passeriformes; family Viduidae; genus Anomalospiza; species Anomalospiza imberbis. The sequence continues at coordinate 350,243 of NW_027100202.1, forward strand.
CTAACAGGGCATCTGAGCTGGGTTTAAGGAACTGGTGGCCTAGGGGGCATTTCAGCAAGCTCCACTGGGTTTGCTTTGGCATCTGAAATAAGAGTTTGCCAGGTGCATCCTCTCCCAGAGTAGTAATCGTCCATAGCATTAGCAGAGTTAAACACTTCACTATTCCAGCCCAGCACAGATTTTAGTCTATTAGCTGAAAATGAGATGCCTCCATCCATGCTGTAAGAGCACACACACTCCCCTGCCTACATATATATATAAAGCCCTTTCATTTTATGATCAGTACAATAGCTCCGTGATAGAGAAGGCTATAATATTTTATTATGTTAAACTTGTTCACCTGGGAATCTATACAAATCACTGTAATTTTGCCTCACTAATGTTTGTTATCAATCTTCTCAATAAAATGAGAGCAAAATATTGTAGAAGTCTCTCTCAGTGAATTTACTATTTTTATTTTCTTTTTTTAAATTATTTCTTTTTCACCCTTCTCTCCCCCTCTTGCCTGGGCTTCTGTCCAAAGTCACAATGAGTTGAGAATGGGACGTTCAGAAAGTATTTTATAATTCTTTAATCACCTAACTTTGGCATACTCTAGTCATTTGGGCTGGAGCTTTTTGAGATAAGCAGATCCCATGTAGCTACAGAATCAGGTCAGCAAGGCAATTAATCATCTCTGCATTTACACTCTCAGCAAAACAATACAAAAACAAAAGAGAGGATAGAGGAGATGGGAGGAGGAACACCGTAACCCAGCTCTGATGGGCAAATAATTGTCTTGGCTTTGCTTCTGCAGCCACAGCAGGAAGGTGCACAGCTCCCATTTATTAATCACTTTTGCAGAACCAGCCTCCAGGAACACACAACAGAACGTGGGAGGCTCAGTGTCCACTGGCATCTCAGCAGCAGGCTGCAGCAATTTCCTGTGCTTAGCTCTTCTTGCACTAATAGGGGCCTAGTATCCTAAAACAAGGAGCTGGATCCCTCAGCTTGTAAATACTATGGAGTGCCTAAGGCTTGATAACTACAATGTTGTGCTTGTGTTGAACTCCGTGGGAGCAGGACCAGTACAGTCGAGCATTTGCTGTTTTATCCACAGCCTGGCTGTGTTCCCACCACCTGCTGCCCCACACATGCCTCTCTGCTTTCCCCTAGACAGGAAACGATCAGTGGCTTTCAAATGCTTCATAATAGTGCCCCTCTAACTATCCTATTGATCTGTAAGCTCAGAGAAGCACATACCAACAGCTTCCACAATAGCATGAGCAGGCTGCCCAAACTGGCTTGTAAATGGTCTTCAAATTGAATCCCAACAATAGAAATACCATTCTCCCCCTTTCCACTCCAGCACCCTTGGGAAAGAGATCTTGCTACATCCAGGAGTAAACTGGGGCACAGAAGGGGTAAGGGCATGGAAATTTGAGAATCAAGGAGAATTTTCCTGCTTGCCCACTCAGATGAGCAACACCCTAGAGGCAGAATAAACTCAACAGCACAAAGCTCATGGTGAGACACATATCTATCTAGGTAGTTCTAAACAGGGTCTGAGCAAGCCACAGGGTGATTATCCCCCTCAATTTGTGGGTACTTTAGCATGCTCAATGCTTCTGGAGTATATAGCCTAGAACAGACATTGAAAGGGAAGGATCATAGGATATGAAGTTTGGGAGTCAGTTCTCACGATGCCTATCTCACAACAGGTTTCCTCAGCCAAACACTTTCAGGTAAGAACTTCCCTCAGACATTATCCATTTCCTGTACCTACAACACACATTCCTTGACAAGAACCCAAAAATTACCCTTGAAAAGCCTCCCAGAGGCCAAATACTCATGAGTTAACTCCTGATTACAGGGCTACTTGCTGTGACATCCAGTGGCCTGGATATCCACACATATCACACACATAGATGTGCAAACTCATAGATTTGAGGACTGGGGGAAAACTCAGAAACCATTTTCCACCACTCCAGGCAGCCATTCAGAAAGTTCAGTGAACACCACCAGACTCCTTCCCTGCATTCCTCTCTTCCAGCCTCACAGGCCATGAAAACCAGCTCTCACCAGTGCCTTCACTGCCCTGGTACAGCCAATAATAAGTTCAATCAGTTAAGAATTACTTACATTGAACCAGGATCAATAAAGCTATAGTGTGGCAAAGGCAGTTCAGGCAGGTTTTGCAGGGGCATAACTAGGAGTGATGGGCTGAAATGAAGCAGAAGGAAAATGCTGGCTGAATAGCAAGAGAAATTTGCTTTGCTAATGGGTCAATCAATTAGACCAAGCACACAGCTCTCAATGGAAGCATGCAGGGAAACCTGTCACTAGGATCACTTAAAACTGGAGTGAAGGAGCTCCGGAGGTTGCCACTGCATAAGAAATCCTGCAGTATGCATTTCACCAGCACTGCAATTCCGTGTAGCCAATGGCATCAAGGCTGAAACTGCCCAGCTTACACCACCTCCCGAGGCAGGAACAACCTTTGCACAGCTCTCTTTACCCTTCTCTTGTGTTTAATCCTCCCATACTCCCAGAATGGCATTCATTGTCATTGAATTTTGGGATCTTAATTATCTGAAATCTAGCTATCTTATCAGCTAGCACTGATAGAGCGAGCTCGTGAAATAGGAAGTTTTGATTGAAAGTACTGAGGTCTCTCCAACAGCTATCCAGAGAGTCAGAAATAATAATTATCCAATTCTTTGAAAGCTAAACTTTTACTGAGTTACCTGCTAGACCACAGCTTCTTAAAAACATCAAAATGATTAGCTGCAATCATGTGAATGTAACAAAAAAGACCTTTGCTTGTTTACCAAGCAGAACAGAGGATACAAAACAATAGGACTTTTGTTTCTACTGTGCAAATACCACGGAGTGAAAATTAAAAGAGTGTGCTCTGAGAACAGCAAATGGATAAACAAGATCTTAATAAAATTGCACTGAGTATTGAGGAAACATTTTTCAATGGACACATCAGACACTTGAAGTCCTCTCCAACAAATATGGTAGGGCAAACAATTTAGAACCAGCAGTATGGCAGCTCTTGGTCTATCAGTGCAGGGCTACATGTTTCCCACAGTAGCACACATCAGACCTTTTTGACTTAAAGAGACCATTACCTGCTCTGTTCTTGTCGTGGCATTCCTTATCAACAGTCGGATTTGAGCCTTGGCCTGCCAGCATGGTGCTCCCATCAAGACATCAGTTGTTACTGAAGGAGGAGCCAGGGACAACCAAAGCTACAGGAACAGCACAAAACTTCAACAGGCAAGAGCACTAGAGAAACAGAGAGAGGTCCATAAGGCAGCACAGGAAGTGAAAGTTAGGAGCTCAACAGGGTCTAGATGGACAAGTGACCTGAAACATGGGACAGAGGACACTGCTCTGGTCAGGAGTCACAGCCATCAAATCATGTTTGTCCTGAAACTACTCCAGGTCATGAATACTCTCCAGCTTGGAGATGTGCCTTGAAGTCAGTCTTCTGCTAATAACAGTGCTTCCTCTGCTTTTTCTTCAAGTGATATGAATCTTCCTCATCCTATCAAGATCAAGAAGGTCAAATATCCCATTCTTCACCCAAACTTCTCAGACATGCTAGCCCAGATTGACTCTAGGCTCTAGACAGGCCTATCTTGCCACAGCCAAGGTACCATTTTGACATCTGAATCTTTGCTTGCCCTCTTTTAAATGGCTCACTGCATTTCTTTAAGGCACATTTTGAAACAAGGCACAATCTCCCAAGCACAGACTCCAGGCTGCTGTAAGTTAAAAGACAAGCAGCTTGTCTAGGCACATTCTCACTGCAGATTCAGACCTGTGAAGAAACCAGTATCTCTATTTCTCCCATAGATGGTGCTAATAATTTCTCTCTCACATATTCATAAATAAAAAGGTGAGTTTCTTTTGTGGCAATGCTGCAGTGAGAGCTGTGAAATGGGGCAGAGAAAGCAAACTGCAGAGTCCCAGAAGGACCCCTAGGGATTCCCATAATAAAGATGAGAAATGAGAATCCTGGCTCACCCCAGCAGTGCTTTCTCATCTCTTTCCTGTAAGTGTTAAGTTCCTGAAACCTTTCCCGAGTCTTTGCAGCACCCTTTTCCTCGTGTGAGCAAGGATGAAAAGTGCGAAGCTGGTAAAGGCTTTTGAGGAAAAGTGAACTGGGTTATCAAGGCAAAACAGTGGGAACAGCAGCTTCCATCTCCTGTCACTCCTCTGGAATGAATACAACACCGTTGTTCTAGCAACAACAGTTGCTTAGCATTATGGTTATCAATCAACAGCATGTTTTCACAAAGGACGGCTGGGGTTAAAACCATTTTCCAAATTTCCTTGTTTGTTTTTCCCCCAAATGCATAAACAAAGATCTGCTTAAATATGCCTCAAAGTGTTAGAAATCTACATCAGGGCTTGAGAACTGGGTAATTAAGAAAGAAATTAACTTCTGTAATTCACACAAAAAAAATAAAAAGCAAGAAAACAGAATTTGCGAGTAGAATAAAATTACTGAGAATAATTAAAATTATTATTATATTAAATTATTGAGAATAATTGCAATGTTAACAATTTCAGTTGTTTCAAGAGCTCTTAGGAAAATTATTACCTTGGCTGCATACAACCATCTTATTTTTGTTTTTAGCACACCAGAGCTTTTGCATTTGTCCTACAACTTCTCATCCTAGGCTAGACCATTACCCTACATTCTCTGCACAGTTGGTCACAATCTACATTCCCAAGTGCCTGTCCTAAAACCATAACATTCCTGCTGTATTTTCTCACTTCTGGCTTTGTCAGCCAAAAAGGCTACTCACATGTCCCAGATCCCAAGCAGCGCTGCTTTCAAGCAGACGAGAGGAATGAAAGACAGGGTCAAGTAATTTTTAAGCACTGTGTAGTTTACTTGGCTGCACTGGTTTATGCCTTAGGACTAGAAAGTAATGGGAGACTCAGGCAGTCAGACACGGATATGGTTTTAACAGCAGAGGTGCCATGGTCTGAAATTTAATGCTTTCTTCCAGGAAAGTGAGAGCAGGAATCAGGCAGAAAACATCCCTGTGGAACACAAAGCAAATGAAAACTGTGTCCAGCCAAGCACGTTCCCTGCAGAGGAAGCAGCACTCACAGACAGCGCCCAAGCAATCTGGCCAGAGAGCCTCTCTGCAGAAAACAGACAGCAAGGGAGCAAGAGATGAGACTAAAGTCACCCTCTGCCTGGCATCTCAGAAGGAGCAGTCTGGAGATTCACAGAGAGCAGATCTTCACTGCCCCACATGAATGTGCTGAGCACAAACATACTGAGGGGTGAAAAGGAAGACCAGCAGACCCAGACGGGGTGTGTGCCTTGGTACATGTGGTACCCCTCGTAACACAGGAATTTGTATTTGCACAGCTCAATCAGTGAGCCCCAGGAGATCTTCCCCATCTAACTTTGCATCTTAAGAGGGTATTTTAGTGCACCACAACCTCTGCAGAACCCAAGAACTGATGGATTCCACGAGGAGCAAGGAAAGCATTTTCACGCTCACGCTACGATTCAAGGAACTGAGTTGACATGAGGCACAGGGATTCTCTGCTAAGCACAGGAACTCTGCAGGAGAGGAGGGAGTTGAGATTTCCTGAGCCTCAGCTTAGAACCACAAGCACATGAACTATCCTGCCTCACTTCTGCCTACAGTACAGCTTCCCCAATAAAAAATACATACATCCCTGAGTACGAAATCAGATGCAAATCCCTTGCTCTACAGAACTCTGAAATTAGCATGAGGGAAGAGAAGAATACTCTCGAGCTGCAAGTGAATAGAAATCAAGCTAATGTACAGCATCTGTTGCTGATTCTCTCATGCTTGAGTTTAAGCTCTGAAATATTAACCACAGTCAGTATGGAAGGCTCTCTTTTGACAGTGTGTCTTATGGTTCATTTACCAAGAGAATATGGGTGCAATTTTAGCCAGTGTTAATCTGCTCTTATCAGTGAAAGGAAACTAATCACACTTTACCAGCTCTTTGGCACTCTGAGAGGAAACTAACAGAGACAGAACAATTTAAATAACCAGGCTTCTTTGGTGAACCTGGGATTCTGTAGCTCTTCATTCATCTAGGTCGAAAGAAATTTTCTCACTTCACCCAGACAAGCACAATTCCTACGAGGCCAAGTACAGTGCTGACCCTGATCTGTCTCAAATTGGGTGCCTACAAGACTTGTAATTTTTTTTCCTTTGGGGAAGGTCAGTTCCCCGAAGCCAGTCAAATCTGTGATATCTGGGAAGAATAAAGGCAGCAGTAACAACCTACTGTACACTCAGTATCATCCACACACAGTGCCCAGAGTCACAGTCACAGCTTTATAAATCCTTTCACACACACTGAGTTCACTCAAACTTCTCTCTAAGCTCTTAAATTGCTCCTCCAGCCCTGCTTAAGAAAGGGACAAAATTCCAACTGTTGTATGCCCCCAAGCCAGAAAAGGTTTCCTGGGGAAAGAGGAGAAAGACAGGAGAGCCATGAGGAGGCAAAGTTCTCACACAAGTTCCCGCCCCTTCATAGCAGCGTTCTAGCTCATACTGGCTTCAGAGACCAAGCAGATCCCTCTAGATCCTGTCTGTCCTCTGTAGCTTCTTTCTGCATTCAGAAAGTATTTTTCAGTTCTGCTGCTAAACTTTAATCACTCACTCTCTAGGTTTAAGTTCTCTATAGATTGTTTCTATTGACAGCAAATCCTAGAATTATTATTTTTATTAGTATTATTATTATTTCCCAGTAGTGCACACATGACAATAGCTCTCTAGATGCAGCAGATAGATATGAGGAAATGAAGGGAACCATAACTGCCTCATGTCTTTCATTTAAGACACACCGACTTTTAGTCCTTTTGTTCAGAAAAAAATTCAACAAGAATTTAGGAGATGTGTGTCGGGGCTGAAATAATTTAGGTGCATAGCAGGAGAGGGAAACCTGCTATGACTTCAAAGTACAATCAACACAATGATGGGACTTCATGGAATAGGAAAACTAAGCCTGAATTTAATACAAATGGCTCCATTGCTAGCAAAGGTTCTGTACAACTCTAAAGATAAATCAATTGCTTTGTTCATTGGGGAGAAGGTAGATTAAGATCATTTCATGTTTTATAATTAGCAAAAAACTCTCACCCTGGCTACAATTTATCTTCTGTGTGAGGGAACAGGAGTGGTGTCAAAAGCAGGTTGCAGGTAGCTGTGGCTGTGTGGACAGACCCACGTTCTGCTTAAAGACACACCTAGGCAAACACTGCTCAGGGGCAGTGGATACCATCAACTGGAAAATTCTTGTCAAAACTTCTACATTGTTCCCCTCATGTTCACCCTTTACATAATGGATGGGAATGCTGGAACATTTTGTTTCTGATGAGGCTGAGCTGAGAATAAGCACTTCTCCCACATACCTTAAAATACTGGTTTTCTATTCCAAAGTGAATAGTTCCAATTAATTTAGAAAGTTAGGGGGATGCTGAAGTGGATTAAAAGGCAGGACAAGTTCCAAGCCCCGCCTTGAACAAGACAGCAACCAACCTGAGGAGAATCACAAGGAAAGCCTGGTATCTCAGCAGGAATGCAGCAGAAGATACCATCCCACGCAACTGCCATGCCTTAACCCTGCTACAGTGACAGCTCCACCACCTTCACCTTCTGGGAAGGCACTGTGGCATTTCCTTACACAAAGGCTGGCGGTATCCTTTGTCCTGTGGCACCAGCAGCAGCAGTGCTGGTGCAGCAGGTGGGCAGGGGGCAGTGGGGATGCTCTCCCATCATTCACCAACACCAGTGGCCATCCTCTCTGCCTGCACTGCACACACACCAGGGACTAGATCTCACTCAGAACCAGAGTGACTCAAGCACACCCTCAGTGAAACTGCCAAAAGGATCCAAAAGGATCTGAGGGCAGATTTCCTTTCACATCCCATGGCAAATCACGCAGGAAATCCAAAAAACCCTTTTGACCTCAAGGCACACATTTGAAAATGTTTCAAGTAGAACTATGAACTGCAGTGCAAGTTCTACTCTCAAGAAGGAACTATGCACTAGGAAGACAGAAGGTCTCCTGCCAAATTACTGGCTAGAAAGAAGGTATTTGTGGGTTAATGTGGGTGTTGGCAGATCTTCACAAGAAGAAAGCCAAGCTGTGTTTCACTTTCACAAGTTAAAGAAGTTGGAATGAATGGGGGAAAGGAGGGGCAGAAACATTAAAAAAAATCAATTGCAATGGGAGAAATTACCTCTGAAAGAAGCCAAGAGTCAGTCACTGCTAAGTGCTGTTGTAATTCTTGGTCATCCCAGAGACTCCCAGCCCCCTTGAGATGGTAAGTGCAGGATGTGAGGTGCTAGAGGTGCTAGAGGATATGAGGTGCCTCTTTATGCCTCTTATAACACATCAGCCCATTTAAAATCACCCCTTTGCCAGCAGCTGCCAACACCAGATTAAAAAAAAAAAAACCCAAAACCAACAAAGAAGCAATGCTGTTGTGCCGTTGTGCAAGATTCTGCAGGGAAGACATGCAAAAGCTTCAGCTGGAAAAAAAAAATCTGAAGATTTAAGTGAAACATCCCACACTAACCCAATTTAAAGAGCAGTTTTAGCAATCCCAACATTATTCTGCTACACACCAATGGGCGAGCGTGATCAGCCTGACGTCAGTGTCTGTCTAGCAGTGGCCATCTGTGGTCACGATGCAGGTACTCAAGTCACATCCTGTTTCCCTTTCCTCCCTCCCCATTTCTGCAGTTCCATTTAGAGATGAGTTCCCCAAAGAAAGGTTGAGGAGTGTAATCTCTCCTGTACTCACAGTCCTTTGGAGATAAATACACAAAGAGATGGCAGAAACAGACAGAAGTTCCTTTCTCAGTCAAAGAGATTGGCTAACACTGTTTAAGGGAGACAATTCTGAAGATGGTGGGAGTGACAGAGGTACATCTTTGCACAAATTTGAAAACACAGACATTCTACTTTCTGAACAAAATCCTGGCCATACCAGAATTTTGCACGGTGTTGAACCACAGAGTTTGAGAGCTAAGAGGTTATTGAAGGCATCAACATTTTGTAATTAAATTATTTGGCCTTTTTAGGACGGTATTAACTCTTCCTGTGCATCATCCAAGCAACCTGGATTTCTTCCAGAAAGAAAGAAATCTCACTAAATCTGTAACAGAGCATTAGCTTACATGACATCCTACCCCAAAGTAGTAAGTATAAATACTACTAATAAAAAATGTCCCCCACCAGTATTAAATAAAAGCCTGCACTTGTACACTGAGAACATCCCTGGGTCATGTCACCCAGATTTGAATTTGACAAGGGTTGTGTGTGAGGGTGCTTGTGCCTGCTCTGTCAAGGGAAGCTCTGGTGTTCCCAGGTTCCCGAGGGATGGATCTGCACTTGGTGTCTGTTGGGGCTCGGGGTGCCCAGGGCCACGATGAGTTCCCTGACCGGGCTGGGGACGGCGGGCGGGGCTGGCCTGTGCCGCGCTCTGGGTTCTGGGACATCGCAGGCGCCGTGTCACAATGGGGGCAGCTAGAAAAGGCCCCAGCGGGTGCCGCTGCCCCAGTAGAGCCTGGGCAAGCGGTGAGTGCACAGCAGTGAGGAGACGGGGCTGGGGGCTGGAGGAGGGCTGGGGGAGAAGCGCCGGTACCTGGGGCTGCCCCCGCATCCAGGGCCCAGCCCCGGCGGGAGCGCCTCGCTGAGGGCGCGCTGCTTGCTGGGGCAGCGGTGCGGGCCTTGCCAGCTGCCGGGGGCCCTCTCCTTCCTGCCGCCACATCCCTGCTGCTCCTGCCCCTCATTGTCCGTCTCCATTCCGGCCCCACTGAACCCCTTCTGTGTGTCCTCCTGCAGACCATGGCTTTACTGTCACTGCTCTTCGTGCTCGTGCAAAGCCTGATCCAGTACCCCCAGCCGGCTGGGGATGGGCTGGATGAGGCCACGCACCAGCGAATGAAGGAGCGTCAGGAGCTGCTGGCCCGTGAGATGGCTCAGCTGCTGCAGGAGCTGGAGCGGGGGCCCCTGGAGCAGCAGGACGAGGGCTGGGGAGCCGTGCTCTTTGGTGCCCTGCAGCAGTGGCCGTTCTGGGTTCTTGCTGGCGTCCTGCTCTTCTTGGGCCTGTGGTTTAGCTGCAGGAGAAGGAGCTGTGACACCAGCAGCAGCAGCAAGGACCAGAGCTCCTGCAAGACCTTGGGAGATGAGAAAGGAACAGAACAGAAAGAAAACAGCACTGATCCAGAGGAAGGTGGAGAAAACACTGACGTGACTGTGGAGGCAGATGACAGCAGCACTGAAAATGACAGAGGAGGCAGTCCTGTGGCTGTAGATGAAGGAGACAGTGATGATGCCATTGAAGGCAATGATGATGTGAAGGTGAAGGAAGACAGCGATGTTCACAGAGACAATGGACATGATTTAAAGAAAGATGAGGGACGGAGTGATGGGGATGTGCCAGGAGACAGTCGTGGTGACGAAAATGAAGAAGAACCTGGCCATGTTGTTGGAAATAAAGAAGACCTAGATGAAGCAAATGAAGGAGAACACAAGGATGTGCGGGTGGAGCAAGACAAGGACACTGGAAAGGAAGAAGAAGGAGATGGAAATGAAGAAAAAAACAATAGTGTGACTATAAAGGTGGGCGACAACAATGACATAAATGAAGGTGAAGACAACATAGATGGACAGGAAAAATACATGGATGTGAAGGTGCAGGAAAGCAGTGATGCCAGTGAACAGAGAAGCAGAGATGTGACTGAGCAGGAAGATAGCAGTAAATGCGGGAATGAAAGTGCCCTTAATGGTTTTGCTGGACCTGAGAAAGAAAATAAGGATGTTACAGAAGAAGATGGCAATGATAGAAACAAGGTTGAAGAACAGGGTGATGTGAACGTGGAGGGAAACAAGAACAAGGATAGAAAAGAAGACAAACAAGGTAACGTGGCTGCCAGTGAAAAAGTTGGCAGTGATGGTGGCAAGGAAGAGAGCGGCAATGGTGGACCCGAAGACAGAGAAGACACTCAGGATGCTGGGAATGAGCAAGGCATCCTTTTAGTGGATGGCATACAGTGGCCTGTGGAGGACCTGGAGAGAGGTTGCTCAGTGGTAGCTGAGCTGATGGAGAGCTTCACGCGTGTCTTTGTGGACAGCGTGAGCAATAGCTTCTACCCGGTGCCTCAAGAAGCCATCGGGGTGGGCAGTGCCTTTGAGGGCTGGAGTCCCCGTGGGTGGGATGGTGTGTACCACGTGCTGGTCCCACTGAATCCCCCGCCAGGGCACGTCTTCCACCTAGAGCTGAACAGTGCAGGGCAGATGGCAACAAGGACCTTCAGCGTCCGTGTGGAGCTTGCGTGCTTGTGCGAGAGGGAGCGGCTGGGCAAGAAGCTGTTGTGCTTCCTGCACCACTCGCAGGAGGAGCTGTGGCGGGAGCAGAAGCGCAGCCTCCTAGAGACACTCTGCACCGGCTCCTACCTGGATGTGGAGAAAACCTCCCGCTGGTTCTACCAGTTGGTGAGATGCTCGTGGCTGCACGTGCCTCAGTCATACTCATGGCACTTGGTGTTTCAGCCCTGCAGCCGGTCCTGCCAATTCCAGCTGAGCAAAGGCAAGAAGAGCCTGACGGTGGAGATGCTCTTTGGGGTGCGCCAAGGGGACTCTGACATCTTTGTGGTCAGCCATCCCACAGAGGCCCAGAAAGGCAACTCCAGCATCTTTGTGAGCAGTCAGCCCACCGAGGCAGACATAATCACAAGCACAGCGTGGCCTGAGACATATGCTGTGGCAGAGGCAAAATTCTTGCAGCACATCGCCAGGCAGATGCCGTGCCAGAGCTTGCACCTGAAATGCCTGCAGGTCTTCACCTGCATCCTGAGGGGCACAGGTTTTTCCAGCTCTACCTGGAAGACTGTGGTCATGCACGTGCTGACCACCGTACCGCTGTCCCGGTGGCACAGGAGGGAATTTGCACAGCGGCTGTGGGACGTCATGGCGTACCTGCGCCGCTGCCTGCACTTGAAACACCTGGAGCATTTTGTGCTAGGCAACGGGAGGCTTCCTGCAGAGATCAGCTTGCCGCCAGCAATGCGAAGGCTTCAGCCACTCAACCTCTTTGAGCACCTGGCCCGAGATCCTGCTGCCCACCTAGAGGCGCTGAAAGCTTATGGTCGGCTGCGATTTCGCCTCCGGACGCTGCTCTCCAGCCACTGAGAGGAGTTCCCTGCACAGAGCTGTGCTGGGGGCGTCACACCCGATGGCAGCCACGTGAACGCTGCGTAATTGTTGCATTTGTCACTGGCAATCCTGAAGCTGCTTTCCTGCTCCTGCGGAAGGAAGATGCTGCAGCACATGGATTCATTGTGCAGACACATCTCTGAGTGGCCTTGCCCTTCACCTTCCAGTTACGACGGTGCTGTTGCCAAAGTCTATGAGGCAGAAACTGGCTCCACCTGCACATCCTCACAGAAGAACAGTGAAGTTGATGGAGGTTGCTTGAAATATCTCGAAGACAGCAACCTAGTCTGTTAGGGACTTAATGTATTCATTTAATGAGCTGTAGCTTTAATTAGACTAGTTTCTTAGCATTCCTTCCAGATGCCCTTTAGTCTTGTCAGTGTATAACTATTCTGCAAAGTTACCCTTAGTGTAGAGAAATACCCTACTGTAGTTGCTTGTCTGCTTTTAAATAATACTTGAATATCTATGTTTGAGAAATTAATAAAAGAAAATAAGTTTCTCAAATTGCCTGAAATGTGTCATTCTTTGCATTTAACCCTCTGTATTTAAAGAATGTCCTTCCTATACCCCTATCTGAAATAAAAACTTTTTGCAAACAGAGATGTTGGATATATGAAGTGTGCTGTCTCTCAAGCATTTCCATAGAAACGCTTGAAGCTTGAAGTGAAAATGCCCTGAAGTGCCTGAAATTTTGCAGCAGAGTACTCCTGAATTTTTAGGAATATTTGGAAAAGTTTTCTTCACACAGTCACTTTTATACGCTCCTGGGGAACAATTCAGTCCGAAGAGTTGAAGTCAGAGAAGTCCCTAACTGCAAAACATGTGGTTCAATACATCTTTTTTGTTTTTCTCTTTTTTCTATTCCTGGTTATCTGTGTCCTTTCGGAGAGGCCCTGCTGGTCTATTAATATAACCTTTTCCACCAGGCCTATATAATATTGTCTAGCAGTGAGAGCTACTTTCCATGCACAGCTTTATCCATGGTGAGTTGCAGCTAAACAAAACATGATTTACTTCTTGCCATACATAGTAGAGATTCATGGTAGTTTGGAAGCATTTATTCTCTTTGCCTTTGTACCAACACATCAAAGAACAAACAGTGACATTGCAGGGTGACATATCAGAGTCTTCTGTGAAATCACAGAGCAGCTGTCTGACATCACAGGGTGACATCTCAGAGTTGTCTCTGTGACCTCACAGGGGCAGTGTGACATCACAGGAGGTTGTATGACATCACAGGGGCTGTGTGACATCACAGGAGGTTGTATGACATCGCAGGGGCTGTGTGACATCACAGGGGCCGTGTGAGGTCACTGGGGAGGTGACTCTGCCCCAGCCCCCCCCCCAGTTCCCCCAGAGAAGTCCAACGCTGCTCGTGCACAGCGGGGTCCCCTGTCCCCCCGGGTCCCCCCGCCCCCGGCGCCGCAGCCTCCCCCAGAGGATGTTCCACGAGATCGAGCCCAGAGCCTGACACAGGGCCATGGGGGGCGGGACAGGGGACAGGGACCCCCCGGCAGCGTCCCCGTGTCTCCCAGGGCCAGAGCCTGGCCCAGGGCTCCTTCACCCTGTTACCAACGAGGGCTTGAGAGCGCTGAAAAAATCCCCGGCAAGGGAGCAGCAAAAACCCGATTTAATATTGAGTAACAGCACCACAAAGTTCCTTGGCAAGAGTCACTCTGCTCCTGACTGGACACTTCAGGCACACCAAGGAAACAAAGCAACAACAAAACCAAACAGAATCCAGGCAATCAAACCAGAAATGAACCAAGAACTGTCCCTGTGTGAGTGTAAGACACAAGGAAATGAGGGCAAGGATAAAAGAAATACAGGCCCAAGAGCTTACAGAGCTCAAACTTAACAGGACTTAACTTCTACCTTAACCTTAACTTCCACCTTCAACTTCACAATTTAGCAAAAGAACAGCACTTTACAGTATTTAACCGAACTTATAACCTATGACTTTGCATTTTAACTGAGAAATAACATTTAACAATATTCAACCTGACTTATATTTTAAATGTAAAAACTCAGCAAAGAACAACTCTTAGCACAATTTAACTTAGCTTAGACCTTGTGATTTAACCCTACTGACAGGCCTGACTGGCTCAGCTATCCAAGGCACTCAGACCCCTCAGAGAGCAGCATTTCTGCCACATTTCCTGAGCACAGGCACTCCTGTGTGCACACAGACACAAAGAGTCAGTGCAAGGCACCTGTGAGAAATTCCCCTGAGGGCAGGGAAATGCTCCCTGCCCATGCTTTGGCATCTCCCCAGCGGGGGAAGGGTTGAGCCTGGAGGAGTGGGGGGATCGGCCCAGGCTCCCTCGTTGTTGGGGATCCCCGAGTGCAGCAAACGGGAGAGTTCCCGGCTCGGAGAGGCCCCACTCCGAGGGAGTCGCTGGCCCAGGAGAGCTCCAAGGGGCTCCTTTTGGAGCGCTGTCTGTAGGGCCCCAAGAGAGGGGCTTCAGTGCCAGCAATGTTTCATCCTGGCCGCACTTGGCATCCACAGCTTTCTTTGGCAGGGTGAGAACAGGGCTGTTGTGCCACCGAGGGAACAAAAACACTTCCCGGGACTGCTCCTAAAGCAGCCAGGAGCTGGCAGGGCAGCAGCAGTGCCTGGAGCAGACAGTGTTTGTGATGAGCTCCAAGGAGCTGAGCCCAGGGGCTGTTGGCCAAGGCCGAGGCCCAGCGAGCATTTCTCAGCTGGCAGGGCGGCCGGAGAAGGTGGAGGCGGGGGAATAATTCACGCCCTCAGTGTGCTCCCAGTCGCTCCCAGTATTTCCATGTCCGTGCCCCAAGTGCTGCTCCCAGCCCTGATCCGTGGGGATGGGAATGTCCCGCTCCCTTGCCGGGGCAGGGTCACACCTGAGCCAGGTGTGCAGGGCAGGCCCTTGCCCTGACCCCCAGCACTGTCCCAGCTGCAGGATCTGCTTCCCACCGGCCTCTTCCTCCTGCGGCCCCGAGCCCAGCTTGGTGCTGAACAAAGGGACTGGGCCGGGGCCATTCCCCGGCGGGGGCTGCACACCCCCCTGCCCCCTCCCCAAATTCCCTCTGGGGGAGCAGGAGCTGGGGCTGGAGCCCTGTGGGGAGGGACAAGGGGGTGACAATGGGATGGGGGGTGTCACACACGCTCTGGGGGGACACACATGGCCCCGGGGACCCCCCCATATCTTCTGCAGAGCCAGGACGATGAACCCCAACATGGAGCAACTGCCCTCTGGCAGTATCTTGGGGGGTGGGGTCTGGTGGCAGCTTTGGGAGTCTGGGGGAGTCACAACCACCCAAAAACGCCCTCCCAGCCCCACAGCCACTCCCAGACTCCTCCAACCACCCCACAGCTCCCAGCCAGGACCCCCCACCACCAACTACTCCCTGCAAGATAAATGACCCCAAGAACCACCAAAACCCATTTCCATCTCCCCCAGGACCCACCCAAATTCTCGGCAAGCCACACAGCCCTGTCAGGGACCCAAATCTCCCTCACAGACCCTGCCAAGCCCCCTCCCAGCACCACAAATGCCCACAGGATTGACAGAAGCCCTTCCCAATCCCCCCAGGGGCCCCTAAACTCCCACCTCCCATGGCACTGACCAGGAGAGGTTGGTGGACAGGAACATTTACAGCCAGGATCAGCTCGGGCACTTCAGCAGTGATTTGGGCACTTTGGGGGAACATCCAGGATAGGGAGACCCAGGCCAGGGACTGGGACAGACAATTAGAATTCTTGGAGAACAGGTGGGCTCAGGTGGACACCTTTTGCCGGCACACCTATGAGATTGTGGACATGTCCCCTGCCTTTGATAGCTTCAGAACACCCAAATCCTCCCAAATATTCTATTGAACCAACCCCAAATTCACCCCCAAATCCAGGTAAATGGTGCAGCTTTAGATCTCTTTGCTCAATTTCTTTATTTTCACCCCAGTTTTGGTTGTTTAGACAGGGTGAGGAAAGAAATTATTGAAATGGAAAAGACCTCCAAGATCATGCAGCACTGCTTGATGCCACCAGAAGAAATAACTGGACAGAGCGGGTGAAATTTCTTTGGGGTGTAAAGTCAACAAATCACTTTCTGCCAGTGAATTTCCAGTTTAGATCAGAGTCCTGATGGATGTTCCTGCCCCTGTGTTCATCCAGGTGCCTATGGGGATCCAGGAGGACGTGGAGACCACCTTCCAGGTGTCTTCTCAGCAGGGATCACTGGGAATGTGGGTCACCAGGACTCTGACCAAAGTGGGTCCTCCCATGGGGGATGGAGTTGGAGCAGGGCACGAAGCTCTTCCCACAGCTGAGACATTTGCAGGATTTCCCTTACCGGTGCCTCCGTTGGTGTTGGGTCAAGGTAGAGCTCCTGGAGAAGCTCTTCCCACACTGGGGACACTCGTAGGGCCTCTCCCCAGTGTGGACGCGCCGGTGGGTGACAAGGTGGGACTTTTCTTTGAAGCCCTTCCCACAGTTGGGGCAGCGGAAAGGCCTCTCCTCCGTGTGAATCCACTGGTGCCTGAGGAGACTGGAGCTGGTCTGAAACCTCTTCTGACACTCGGGACACTCGTAGGGCCTCTCCCCAGTGTGCATGCCTTGGTGTGTGACGAGGTGGGAGCTGCAGCTGAAGCCCTTCCCACACTCCCCACACTCCTAGGGCCATTCCCCGGTGTGGATCATCTGGTGCTGGATCAGGTGGGAGCTCTGCCTGAAGCTCTTCCCACACTCCAAGCACTTGTAGGGCTTCTCCCCATGGTGAACCTGCTCATGGCCCACCAGCTCCGCGCTCTGGCTGAAGCTCTGTCCACCTTCCTGGCACAGGATGCCAGGGCTTTTTGGGCTCCCGGGGTCCCTTCTCCCCTCCTTCTCTGCTTTGGGCTGCAGGGGCTCCAAGGAGTCCCCCCTGCCCCTCTCCAGGCTGTTGAGGGTCCCGCCAATGACGGCGCTCCCCCCTCTCTGGGCTCCCCACTTTGGGCTCCTGGGGGACACAGGGCTCTGCTCCTCCAGGCTGCCTCTGCCGGCAGCTGCAACCGGGACCCCGCAGTGTCCCCCCAAGGGGCCTTTTCCACTCAGCTTTGCAATTCTTCATTCTCCAAACATCCCCCCAAAAACCCAACCCAGGGACCCCCCCAGGATATCTGGGCTGAGCTCCCCATCCCCGGTCACCCATGGGATGAGGGGGTGATGGTCCCAGAGGGGCTGCGAATTCAGGGAGGGCTCCAGCTCATGGTTCCTTTTTCTTTTCCTGATCCTCCTTTGTCCCTCCTCTTCCTCTTCGTCCCATGCCTCCTCTTCCCTCCCTCCTCCTCCTTCCCCAGGAGAAGCGACACCCTTGGTGCCCCGTTCCCGTAGCCCTGGCAGCCCGCGGCAGGAGCGGGGATGGAGCCGGGACAGGTCGGGATGGGCAGCGCGGGGTTCTCGGCTGCTCCCACCCGCTGGGGGCGGGGGGAACCCGGCCCAGGCAAAAGGAGAGGCAAACTGGGAAAACTGGGGGCTGCACATCCAAACTGGGCCTTGCTGGGGACCCTGCCAGGGGACTGCCAGCCCTTGGGGCTCCTCTCGGGAGATCCGGGAGGGGGGAACGCAGAGAGGGCTGGGGGATCCCAGGAATGGCAGCACTGGGAGTCACTTTGTTACACTGGGATCGTACTGGGATCATACTAGGAGCAGCTGGGCCCATGCTGGGGCAGACTGCGGTCACACCGAGGGAGACTGGGATCATATTGGGATCATACTGGGATCACACTGGGACAGAGTAGGAGCCTGCAGCGGGCAATTGAGACCATGCTGGCGCAAATAGGATACACTGGGAATGACTGGGATCATTCTGAGTTTGACTGGGAGCAACTGTGAGCAACTGGGATCATGCTATGAGCAAGTGGGAGGAACTGGGAGTCACTGGGTGCATGCTGGGGGTGACTGGAAACAACTGGGCTTCTCCTGGGATCAACTGGGATCATGCTGGAGGTGACAGGGATCATATTGGCAGTGAGTGCAACTACACTGAGGCTGACTGGGAGTGGTTGTGAACAAATGGGATCATGCTGGAAGGAACTGGGAGTGACTGGGAGTATGCTGGAAGGAACTGGGGTACACTGGGAGAGACTGGGAGTGACTGGAACAAAAGTGAGGGTGAAAGGGAGCAACTGGAACCATGTGGGGCACAACTGGTTCATACTGGCAGTGACTGGGAGCACACTGGTCTCATCTCTAGACCATACTGGGAAGGACTGGACTAATACTGGGAGTGTCTGAGAGTGACTGGGAACACACCAGGCACATCATCCCCCATACTGGCTGTGACTGGGAGCAAATGGGAACACACTGGATGAAAGTGGGAACAACGGGAACAGTGCTGGGGGCAAATTGTATCATAATGGGGACTGACTGGCAGCAACTGGGCTCCTGCTGGGAGCAGCCCCTGGCGGCCCTGGGAGCCCCGCACCCCTTTCCCGGCCATGCCGGCCCTCCAGCCCCAGCACCCCCCATTGCCGGGGTGCCGGCACTGCCAGGGGTCCCCCCCTCTCGGGGTCCCCGCTGGGGCTTCTGGGGCTCTTCTCTCTCTGGGCTCCCGCTCAGGGCAGCCGCGGCTCTCCCGGGGCTCTCCAAAACCGGTGTCCCCCCGCCGGGGCTCTGCTGCCCTCACCGCCCACCGGGACCCCCGGAAAACACCTCCCGGGGATCCACCGATGTCCCCCCGAGGGCCAGCTGCGGCTCGGCTTTGGAGCCCTGCCAGCTCCAAACATCCCACCCAAAAAAAACCCCAAACCCAGGGAGCCCCGGGATATTTGGGCCGAGCTCCCCCTCCCCGGGCACCTGCGGGATGGGGGCGATGCTCCCGGGGTGCTGCGAGCTCAGGCAGCGCCAGGGCCACGCGATTCCTTCTCTCCTCTCCTCCGGCTGCTCCCTGCTGCCGCTGCGCCTCTTCCTCCCTCCCTCCTCCTCCTCCCCCGCTCCGGGATCCTGAACCGTGAGGGGAAAGGGGGCGAGGAAAGGGCGGAACCGTGAGGGGAAAGGAGCGGGGCCAAGGGGACGCGCTGTCCTAAAAAAGCCCGGTTTGACCCAAAATCACCCAAAAGGGCATCAAATGCAGCCTACATCCACATGGTTCGGCCTGACACCAACCAAATGGGATTAAAAGTATCCAATGGGCTCTAAAATCCAACCAAAGGGGCTTAAAACTGCCCCAAGTGTTTTATAGCCCTCAAGAAATGGCTTAAGATCACCCGTAAATCTTTCAAATGTGACTAAAATCCAGCCTGAAAGTATCTGGTCCAGCCTAAAATCATCCAAAGGTATCTAAAATCACCAAAATGTCCCTGACACCAACACAAGAAGACCTAAAATCACCCTAAAAAGGCTTGGTTCAAGCTAAAATTGCCCAAAGCAGCAAAAAACCCTACTTAAATGGGCCCAAAATACCCAAAAAAGGGACCTAAAATCACCCACACAGGATTAGGATTCACCCATATGGGCCCAGTTTTTCCTAAACTCACTCAAATGGGCCCCAGCCCCACCCACATGGGCCTAAAATCATCCAAAGGGGTCTGAAATCCCCCCTAAACCCCACCAGATTCGGCCTCAAATCAGCCACAGGGGCTGAAAATCCACCCAAAAAGGCTCGGGATCCCCGCAAGGGATCTGAAGCCCACCCTAAACCTGCCCGGTTCGGCCCAAAATCCCCCAAAGGGGCCGAGCCCGAGGCCGAGCCCGGGATCGGCTCCGGGGTCGCTCCGGGACCTCCGCGTTCGCTCCGGGCAGTTTTGGCCGCGGCCCCGGACGGGCCTGGGCGGGACCGGGAGGGACCAGGGAGGGCTCGGGAGGGGTTTGGGCATCTGGGGCTTTTTTTGGGCTTTGGGGAATTGTGTTGGGAGTTTATGGGGAATTGTTGGGGTTTTTGGGGAGAATTATTGGGTTTGGAGGCAGTTGGGGGATTTTGGGGAGTTTGGTTTTGAGGGGTTTTATTGGTGCTTTGAGGGGGAAGTTGTTTTCCTGGGGGTATTTGGGGGTTAATTGAAATTTTTTGTGTTTTCTTTAGAATTTTGGAAGGTTTTACTGGGATTTTGTGGGGATTTTGTGGGATCCTCTGGAATTATTTCTGGGTTTTATTGGGATTTTTAGGGGATTTGGAGGCAATTTATTGGAATTGTGGGGGCATTTAGTGGGATTCTTTGGGGAATTGGGTTTGTTAGGAATTTTAGTGGGGATTTGGGGGGGTTTTGTAGGTTTTTTTTGGTTGTTGTCGAGATTTCTTTGGTCTCGTGAGTATTTTGTGGGGCTTCATGTGGTTTTGGAGACATTTTTGGTGGGGATTTGTGGGGTTTAATTGGGATTTTGTGGGCTTTTATTGGGATTCGAGGGTGTTCTAATGGGAATTTGTGAAATTTAATTGAGATTTCATGGGGTTTATTGGGACTTTCAGGGGTTTAAAGGAGACTTTGGTGCCTCTCAGCCCTTCCCCACACCCTGGGACAACTCCAAAGCCCCCCAAAATTCCACTAAAACCCCCCAAAATCCCCCAAAAATCCCAATTAAAAACTCCTAAACACCAAAGAATCCCACAAAATCTCAGTGGAACCCACCAAAATTTAAAAAAAAAAAAACCTCCCAAAAATTTCAGGAAACCCCCCAAAAAATAACCACCCCAAAACCCTAAAAAATCCCTAAAACCCAAAATCCTCAAAACCCACAAAACCCCCATAACCCCACAAACCCAGTAATTCTCTCCAAAATCCAATAATTCCCCCTAATCTCCCAACAAAATCCCCCAAAGCCCATACATGCCGCCAAAATCCCCCCAAAATCCCCCCAGAGCGCCCCAGACTCACCGGGGGCAGTCCTGGATCAGGGGGCACCGGCCGGTGGAACAGGAGCCACCTCAGGGGGCCCGCGGAGCTTTTTGGGGAGGGGGCACCATGGGAAACCTCCCAAAAACGGGGGAGGGGAACCCCTGTGGTACCCCCTCCCCCGAATGCCCTCTCCCCCGGTTCAGGAATAGCCAAATTCAAGAAAATGTAAAACAGGCTTGACTTTCCAGAAATTATTTTTGGCCGGGTTTAGCTGCACCCTCCAGGCTCAGGATCACCGGTGTATTTGCAGGTTTTGCTCTGCATCATCAGCCTGCCCAGACTCTGCTCGGTGTTTCACAAATGGAGAAGACAATGGATATTGTGCCAAGCTTCCTTGCAAACAGCAACACCTGCATCAGCATGACAGAAAAGAAGGGAAAAAAAAAAAAAAAGAAAATAATCAGCGGTTAGAACAGAGCCAGTGTCCCACCATCTTCCCCTCCACTGTTATTATAGAGGCAAACCTGGGCCTAAAGCTTCCACCTCTCAGTTCCTGATGCTGTTTGACTTCAGCCTTGACTCCCCCTGATCTACCTGACTGCCGTCCAAGTGGGGCTGGGGATGCTCAGCCTGGAAAGAGGAGACACTGGGGAGGCCTCCCTGCAGCTCTGCAGGACTGGAAGGGTCCCACAGGAAAGACGGGGACAGTGTTCAGCCGGGCCCGTGGCAACAGGACAAGGGGGGATGGCTTTCAACTGCAGGAGGCTGATTGAAGTTGGATCTGCAGAGGGAGCTGCTCTTTTACACGGAGGCTGCTGAGGCACTGGCCCAGGCTGTGGATGCCCCATCCTTGGCAACAGGGCTGTGAGCAGCATGGGCTGGGGAAGATTGCTCAGCTCGGAACAAGATGCTCTTTAGATCCACTGTGATGTCACAGATGTGATGTTCCAGCAGGAACTTCCAGCGTCCAGCAAAGACCACAACACAACCACTGGCGCTTGTGTCAGCCCACCCTGTGCCAGCCCTCGTGCCAGCTCACCCTTCACCATGTTCCCTGTCACTCTTCTCGTCACCTGCGCCCTGATACTCCCATCAGTCCTGAAAGCTCTCTGTTGCCTGGATTTTGTCATCCGTCCCTGCAGGATGCTCACATTTGTCCTGAGGAAGGTACAGTGCCATTCCATGGAGGTGGACACCCCCCAGCTGCCCGGCTGGGCTGGAGTTCTGTGGGGATGGGGTGGGACAGGGACCCCACTCTGAGGTGTTGCTACCTCTGCAGGCTGTCACCGAGAGAGAGGACGAGATGGAGGTGGACATGCAGGCTGATAGAGAGGAGGACATGGAAGTGGATGGCGAAGAGAGTGGAGACCATGCGATGGAGGTGGACATGGAGATTGATACAGAGGAGGAGATGGAAGTGGATGGAGAAGAGAGTGGAGAGGAAGAGATGGAGGTGGACATGCAGATGGATACAGAGGAGGAGATGGAAGTGGATGGAGAAGAGACTGGAGAGGAAGAGATGGAGGTGGACATGGAGATTGATACAGAGGAGAAGATGGAAGTGGATGGAGAAGAGACTGGAGAGGAAGAGATGGAGGTGGACATGCAGATGGATCCAGAGGAGGAGATGGAAGTGGATGGAGAAGAGACTGGTGAAGAAGAGATGGAGGTAGATGTGGAAGAGGAGATGGACGTGGAAATGGAAGAGTACCTTGAGGACATGGACATTGATGAGAAAGATGAGGAAGAGGCCATGATCTTGGGATGAAGAGCAATACCAGCAGCAGGACAGGCATGTGGTCCCCACAGGCAGAGCGGGTCCCCTGCTGCCAGGCTGGGACTGGGCTGGGTGGTCCCTGCTCAGGGATGTGGGACCCGGTGCATTGGGTTCTGGTGGCCATCCCCAGCCTGTGCTGCGCTTGCTGGGCCAGCCTGGGGGCACATGGAAGAGCCCTCTCTGCCTGATTGGAGTGACTGTGCCTCTTGCTTTTCCTCAAGGACCGATGGAGATCCCGGACAGAGATGCCACCCTTTTGTACATACGTTGTAGAGTTTGTTGTTGTCTTTAGGCTATAGGTTTTAGGGCTTCTTTTTGTCTTCTGTAAATACGTTTCATAGACTTTTGTTAGATATGTTCTTAGGTATATACGTTCCATAGATAGTTGTTGTTACAAATATTCTTACAATGTAAATGTGTTCTGTGTTTTCTTTGCTGTTTTTCTGAAAATAAACAAGCTTTATTTTTCACACCCCAGTTCTCTTTCCATTTGCTTCAGGCACAGGTAGCATTTGCAAAGTTGTGGTTTCCGCTTGCTCCAGGTTCCCAGGGCTGGAGGTCGGTGGGGGCGCTGGCACAGCCACAAGCTTTTGTTTGGGGGCAATATTGAGAAGGGGGTGGGAGAGGGGGCACAGGGGGAGGTGGGACCCACTGAGGCTCCCCCAGGTCACCCCAGGACCCCCAGGCCCCGTCCCAGCCCCCCCAGTTCCCTCCACAGCCCCGGCTGAGGGGGGCTCAGCCCAGGAGCCGCCGTCGTTCGGGGCTCCCCCGAGGGCAGCCGCCAACGGGAGAGCTCCCGGCTCGGAGAGGCCCCAGCAGAGGAGGGGATCTTGTCCCTCCTCGAGTGCCCTGAAGGGTCTTCAGGCCCCTCTGAAGAGGAGTTTTTCTCTTTTTAGGGATGTTTGGGGGGACCTCACCCCTCCAAGGGTGTTTTTTCCTCCCCATTTTCAGGTGTTTGTGGGGCCACAGCCCCACAAGCCCCTTTTCAGGGGTGATCATGACAGCTTTAAGTGACATTTTTCTGGGGGACTCACTCCAAGCCGCTGTAGGGGATGTTTTGCCCCCCAGGGTGGATTTTTGGGGTTTAAGGGCCCCCGCTCTGGTCGGGTCCCACTCTAACTCCCCTGAAGAGGCCAACACCACTCCTGCTGATTCCGGCAGCGGAGCCCTAGGAGGGTTGTAAGAGTTGAAATTTTTAAATTTCATTTTTATTCTATTTTATTTAAATTCAAATTTATTGATTTTTAGTTTTATTCTAACTCGTTGAGAGGACAGCAAGGACATTCAAGGGCAGGAACATTTTTTCCTGGCTGGTGACTGGAATTTCAGACCCTGGCAGTGTGTGCAGAACCACACAGACTGGGATCAAACATGGGCTGGGATCACCTGGACTGAGATCCTATGGACTGGGACCATATGGAATGGGACCATAGGGATCAGGACGGTACACACTGGGATAAACTGGGTTGAGATTATATGGACTGGGACCACATCGACTGGGATTGCACAGACTGGGATCCCATGGACTGGGAAAAAGCATTGGCTACCATTGGCTACCATCCACATAGAAAGGTGGCCACCTCAAGTTGTCTTGATCCTTTTTGGGTGTCCCATCCCCCTCTTTCCCCCGCCTTCCCCATCGTTCCCCCAGTCCCCGCTCCCCTCCCCCGTGTTTGGTTTTGGGGGTTCCAGGCCCCTCCTGCTCCGTGGGGGGGTCCCGATCCCTCTTTGGTTTAATCTGGGGCCCCCAACCCCTTCTCACCGCGACCCCCGCGGCCGGGGGGGCTCTCAGCACCACCAGTGCCACCAGTCCGGCCCCAGCTGCCCCCGCACGCCCCATCCCCATCCCCAGGGTCACCTCCCCCCTCCCCAAATTCCGCTCCCGGGGAGCGCTGGGCGCTGCGGGTCCGCCTGGCGACTGAGGAGTCATCGAGAACAAGCGCTCTGATTGGCTAGAAATGGCCCCGCGCAGTCTCTGATTGGCTAGCGCATTGAGAAGCGTTTTGATCTGCCTGGCAACCGAGGAGCAGCGCTATCGCAGGCGCTGATTGCCTGAAAATCGCCGGCCCGGCAACTGAGTTGGCAGCAGCGCCGCGCGCTCTGATTGGCCAGGAGCTGTTTTGGGGTGGGGACGGGGGGAACTGGGGACCCCCAGGAGCCCCCCGGCTTTGGGGGTTTCCATCCCCCCTCGGCCCTCGGGGCGGCCCTGGGGCCACCCCAACACCCCCAAAGTGGGGAGGGTCCCCGGAGCCCTTTGGATCCCCCAAAAATGGGCTGGAAGCGGCAGGAGCCGCCCCAAAAAGGGATTGAAGGGTCCGGTCCGGGAATGGGAGAGGCTCCGGGGATGGCTCCGATCCGGATCGGGGCGGGCTGGGATTGAGGGAGGGTCCGTTCAGCGACTGGGCAGGGGTCTGGGACTGGGTCAGGGGCTGGCATTGGGGAGGGTTTGGGAATTGGGGAGGGGTCTTGGATTGAGGGGATTGCTCCATCCCGGAATTAGGGCAGGGTCGCTCCCTGGGGGAGGGGTCCATTATTGGGCCAGGGCCTCTCCCCTTCCCGAGCCCAATCCTGTTCCTGATCCTGTTCCCGATCCCAATCCCATTCCCATTTCTGTTCCCGTTCCCGATCTCATTCCCGACCCCGATCCCACTCCCATTCCCGATCCCGATCCTGTTCCCAGTCCCGGTCCCGCCGCTGTTTCCAGGAAATGGCTCTGCTCTCAACCCCAACCCCAAACCCAGCGGGTCAAACACCCCAGATCCTGGGGTCAACTCCCCCCGACCCCAAATCCTGGGGGTTCAAACACTGGGGGGGTCAAACACCCTCAAACCCAAACTCTGGGATGTCAAGCCCTACCCCCCCCCCAGCCCCGAACCCCAAATTTTAGGATCAAACCCTCCAAATCCCAGATCCTGGGGTGTCAAACACTCCCCAATTCCCAAACGATGGGGTTAAATACCCCTGATTTTGCTGATGCAAAAAAAACTTCTTTTCAGGGTTGGACGACCTGGTTGCGACAGCGGAACCCTTCTAAAAGACGGATGCTAAGAGACATAACCGGTGCTGTGGGAACAGGATTGGGAATTCTAAATAGCATTGATTCAGAAGTATTAATGAACACATTGGCTGCCACCACTAGATTTGACCAAATTCCAACAACCACTGCAGTCGTCCTTATTGGCCTTGGGAAGACATCAGTGCTTGCTATCAAACATATTACCAAGTTGGGAGGAAGCAAGCGTAAATGATCACAAATTGGTAATTGATGCACTCGGTGCCACACAAAAGAACGTTTCTTTAGCTCTCAGCTGTATCCAGGCTCAATTAGGGATGCAGTCGGTTGCTGCCTCGATTATAGGAGAAGGTGAAGAAGGAACTTTTCCTACTGAAATTGGGAAAATAGTTTGGGACAGTGCCGCTGATTTTGAAAAGGAATTCCAATCCCGGTGGAACCTAGTGAACTTTACCTATGACCCCATCACAAACATAGCCACAGCTTTGGTGTTAACCGTACGTGATGCCTCAAGGGCATTTGGTATTCCCCATCATTGCACTAGGACTGGGACACATATGGAGCCACTGGGAATGTGCTGGGGGCAACTGGGACCACGCTGGGGGCAACTGGGGACAAGGGTGAGTGACTGGGGCCCTGCTGGCAGAGACTGGGATCATACTGGACTCATACTGGGATCTTACTGGGAGTGACTGGGACTATTCTGGGGGCAAGTGGGAGAACTGGGAAAACACTGGATGGCACTGGGAACAACGGGAACAGTGCTGGGGGCAAATTGTATCATAACGGGGAGTGACTGGGAGCAACTGGGCTCCTGCTGGGAGCAGCCCCTGGCGGCCTCGGGAGCCCCGCACCCCTTTCCCGGCCATGCCGCCCCTCCAGCCCCAGCACCCCCCATTGCTGGGGTGCCGGCACTGCCAGGGGTCCCCCCCTCTCGGGTTCTCCGCTGGGGCTTCTGGGGCTCTCCTCTCTCGGGGCTCCCGCTCAGCGCAGCCGCGGCTCTTCCGGGGCTCCCCAAAACCGGTGTCCCCCCGACGGGGCTCTGCCGCCACCCACACTGGGATGCCCCGAAAACACCTCTCGGGGACCCCCCGATGTCCCCCCGAGGGCCAGCTGCGGCTCGGCTTTGGAGCCCTGCCAGCTCCAAACATCCCTCCCAAAGAACCCGAACCCAGGCACCCCCCAGGATATTTGGGCCGAGCTCCCCCTCCCCGGGCACCTGCGGGATGGGGGCGATGCTCCCGGGGTGCTGCGAGCTCAGGCAGCGCCAGGGCCACGCGATTCCTTCTCTCCTCTCCTCCGGCTGCTCCCTGCTGCCGCTGCGCCTCTTCCTCCCTCCCTCCTCCTCCTCCCCCGCTCCGGGATCCTGAACCATGAGGGGAAAGGAGAGAGGAAAGGGCATAACCGTGAGGGGAAAGGAGCGAGGAAAGGGCGGAACCGTGAGGGGAAAGGAGCGGGGCCAGGGGGACGCGCTGTCCTAAAAAAGCCCGGTTTGACCCAAAATCACCCAAAAGGGCATCAAATGCAGCCTACATCCACATGGTTCGGCCTGACACCAACCAAATGGGATTAAAAGTATCCAGAGGGCTCTAAAATCCAACCAAAGGGGCTTAAAACTGCCCCAAGTGTTTTATAGCCCTCAAGAAATGGCTTAAGATCACCCGTAAATCTTTCAAATGTGACTAAAATCCACCCTGAAAGTATCTGGTCCAGCCTAAAATCATCCAAAGGTATCTAAAATCACCAAAATGTCCCTGACACCAACACAAGAAGACCTAAAATCACCCTAAAAAGGCTTGGTTCAAGCTAAAATTGCCCAAAGCAGCAAAAAACCCTACTTAAATGGGCCCAAAATACCATAAAAAGGGACCTAAAATAACCCACACAGGATTAGGAGTCACCCATATGGGCCCAGTTTTTCCTAAACTCACCCAAATGGGCCCCAGCCCCACCCACATGGGCCTAAAATCATCCAAAGGGGTCTGAAATCCCCCCTAAACCCCACCAGATTCGGCCTCAAATCAGCCACAGGGGCTGAAAATCCACCCAAAAAGGCTCGGGATCCCCGCAAGGGATCTGAAGCCCACCCTAAACCTGCCCGGTTCGGCCCAAAATCCCCCAAAGGGGCCGAGCCCGAGGCCGAGCCTGGGATCGGCTCCGGGGTCGCTCCGGGACCTCCGCGTTCGCTCCGGGCAGTTTTGGCCGCGGCCCCGGACGGGCCTGGGCGGGACCAGGAGGGACCAAGGAGGGCTCGGGAGGGGTTTGGGCATCTGGGGCTTTTTTGGGCTTTGGGGAATTGTGTTGGGAGTTTATGGGGAATTGTTGGGGTTTTTGGGGAGAATTATTGGGTTTGGAGGCAGTTGGGGGATTTTGGGGAGTTTGGTTTTGAGGGGTTTTATTGGTGCTTTGAGGGGGAAGTTGTTTTCCTGGGGGTATTTGGTGGTTAATTGAAATTTTTTGTGTTTTCTTTAGAATTTTGGAAGGTTTTACTGGGATTTTGTGGGGATTTTGTGGGATCCTCTGGAATTATTTCTGGGTTTTATTGGGATTTTTAGGGGATTTGGAGGCAATTTATTGGAATTGTGGGGGCATTTAGTGGGATTCTTTGGGGATTTGGGTTTGTTAGGAATTTTAGTGGGGATTAGGGGGGGTTTTGTAGGTTTTTTCTAGGTTGTTGTCAAGATTTCTTTGGACTCGTGAGTATTTTGTGGGGCTTGTTGTGGTTTTGGAGACATTTTTGGGAGGATTTGTGGGGTTTAATTGGGATTTTGTGGGCTTTTATTGGGATTCGAGGGTGTTCTAATGGGAATTTGTGAAATTTAATTGCTATTTCATGGGGTTTATTGGGACTTTCAGGGGTTTAAAGGAGACTTTGGTGCCTCTCAGCCCTTCCCCACACCCTGGGACAACTCCAAAGCCCCCCAAAATTCCACTAAAACCCCCCAAAATCCCCCAAAAATCCCAATTAAAAACTCCTAAACACCAAAGAATCCCACAAAATCCCAATGGAACCCACCAAAATTAAAAAAAAAAAAAAAAAAAAAAAAAAAAAAAAAAAAAAAAGAAAAAAACCGCCCAAAAATTTCAATAAACCCCCCAAAAAATAACCAACCCAAAACCCTAAAAATCCCCAAAATCCAAAATCCTCAAATCCCACAAAACCCCCATAACCCCACAAACCCAGTAATTCTCTCCAAAATCCAATAATTCCCCCTAATCTCCCAACAAAATCCCCCAAAGCCCATACATGCCGCCAAAATCTCCCCAAAATCCCCCCAGAGCGCCCCAGACTCACCGGGGGCAGTCCTGGATCAGGGGGCACCGGCCGGTGGAACAGAAGCCGCTTCAGGGGGCCCGCGGTGCTTTTTGGGGAGGGGGCATCATGGGAAACCCCCCAAAAATGGGGGGGGGGAAACCCTGTGGCACCCCCTCCCCAGAAAGCCCTCTCCCCCAGTTCAGGAATAGCCAAATTCAAGAAAATGTAAACCAGGCTTGACTTTCCAGAAATTATTTTTGGCCGGGTTTAGCTGCACCCTCCAGGCTCAGGATCACCGGTGTATTTGCAGGTTTTGCTCTGCATCATCAGCCTGCCCAGACTCTGCTCGGTGTTTCACAAATGGAGAAGACAATG
Organism: Anomalospiza imberbis; assembly: GCF_031753505.1. Classification (NCBI taxonomy): domain Eukaryota; kingdom Metazoa; phylum Chordata; class Aves; order Passeriformes; family Viduidae; genus Anomalospiza; species Anomalospiza imberbis. Next base: position 379,664 of record NW_027100202.1, read on the forward strand.
GATAATGTGCCAAGCTTCCTTGCAAACAGCAACACCTGCATCAGCATGACAGAAAAGAAGGGAAAAAAAAAAAAAAAGAAAATAATCAGCGGTTAGAACAGAGCCAGTGTCCCACCATCTTCCCCTCCACTGTTATTATAGAGGCAAACCTGGGCCTAAAGCTTCCACCTCTCAGTTCCTGATGCTGTTTGACTTCAGCCTTGACTCCCCCTGATCTACCTGACTGCCGTCCAAGTGGGGCTGGGGATGCTCAGCCTGGAAAGAGGAGACACTGGGGAGGCCTCAGTGCAGCTCTGCAGGACTGGAAGGGTCCCACAGGAAAGACGGGGACAGTGTTCAGCCGGGCCCGTGGCAACAGGACAAGGGGGGATGGCTTTCAGCTGCAGGAGGCTGATTGAAGTTGGATATGAGGAAGCTGCTCTTTTACACGGAGGCTGCTGAGGCACTGGCCCAGGCTGTGGATGCCCCATCCTTGGCAACAGGGCTGTGAGCAGCATGGGCTGGGGAAGATTGCTCAGCTTGGAACAAGATGCTCTTTAGATCCACTGTGATGTCACAGATGTGATGTTCCAGCAGGAACTTCCAGCGTCCAGCAAAGACCACAACACAACCACTGGCCCTTGTGTCAGCCCACCCTGTGCCAGCCCTCGTGCCAGCTCACCCTTCACCATGCTCCCTGTCACTCTTCTCGTCACCTGCGCCCTGATACTCCCATCAGTCCTGAAAGCTCTCTGTTGCCTGGATTTTGTCATCCGTCCCTGCAGGATGCTCACATTTGTCCTGAGGAAGGTACAGTGCCATTCCATGGAGGTGGACCCCCCCCAGCTGCCCGGCTGGGCTGGAGTTCTGTGGGGATGGGGTGGGACAGGGACCCCACTCTGAGGTGTTGCTACCTCTGCAGGCTGTCACAGAGAGAGAGGACGAGATGGAGGTGGACATGCAGGCTGATACAGAGGAGGAGATGGAAGTGGATGGGGAAGAGAGTGGAGACGATGCAATGGAAGTGGACATGGAGATTGATACAGAGGAGGAGATGGAAGTGGATGGAGAAGTGAGTGGAGAGGAAGAGATGGAGGTGGACATGCAGATGGATACGGAGGAGGAGATGGAAGTGGATGGAGAAGAGACTGGTGAAGAAGAGATGGAGGTAGATGTGGAAGAGGAGATGGACGTGGAAATGGAAGAGTACCTTGAGGACATGGACATTGATGAGAAAGATGAGGAAGAGGCCATGATCTTGGGATGAAGACCAATACCAGCAGCAGGACAGGCATGTGGTCCCCACAGGCAGAGTGGGTCCTCTGCTGCCAGGCTGGGACTGGGCTGGGTGGTCCCTGCTCAGGGATGTGGGACCCGGTGCATTGGGTTCTGGTGGCCATCCCCAGCCTGTGCTGCGCTTGCTGGGCCAGCCTGGGGGCACATGGAAGAGCCCTCTCTGCCTGATTGGAGTGACTGTGCCTCTTGCTTTTCCTCAAGGACCGATGGAGATCCCGGACAGAGACACCACCCTTTTGTACATACGTTGTAGAGTTTGTTGTTGTCTTTAGGCTATAGGTTTCAGGGCTTCTTTTTGTCTTCTGTAAGTACGTTTAATTGACTTTTGTTGGATATGCTGTTGTGGTTTGACATGGAAGTGAATTCTTTCAGGAAGTTGGGTCAAACCAATCAGTGGTCAAGTTTGGATATTGGCACCTAAAGTGGCCACTAAAGGTGTGGATACGCCTCTGAGAACACAGGGGGTTAAAAGCAAGAACTCCCAAGTGCTCGCTCTCTTTGGTTCCGGTCAGGGTGCAGTGCAGATCTCCCCTGCCCTGCCATGGGGCTGGGTGGGGGAGGGGAAGCCATGTGGCCTGGTCGAGGTGAGCCGAGGGGGCTGAAGGACTGGAACCGAGCCAGCTCTTGTGGACAGAAGGGTGGAGAGAAGTGGAGATGTCTTTGTCATCCCCCCCAGGGGGAAGAGGCAGAAAGTGCGGACAGCACCTGTAACTTTGCCGGCGCGGAGGAGAAGGAGAGGGGGGGGCAATGCACCCAGCCTTGGCCTTGGGAATCGGCTGCTGGGCAGAGATATCAGCCATCCAGGGAGTCTGAGCTTTTAACCCTTTCCTGAGAAATGAAGGCTTTGTAAAATATTACTCCTCCTTGATTTGAAGTAGAAGAGAGACAGTCTGGGATCCGAGATGATGGAAGAAGAAATTCTTGAGTTGGAAGGAGATGATGGAGTAGCTTGTGGCTGGACTTTTCTTGTTAGCCATAGACTGAACCAAATTCTCCTGACAGAAGCTGCACTTAGGGGGGTGGTTTGGTGAGCCAAGAGACCTGTTTCAGGGATTACCAGCAGAGGAGTAGAGAGAACAGAGGAGAGTTGAAAAAGGTGGGGAGAAGCCCTCTGTCTTCAAGGAAGAAGAAGAGGAGAAGAAGACCTCTGCTGTTGGACCCTCAGCCCCAGGGGACAATGGGGGTGACTGTAGTCCCGCAATGAGAAACTGAACTGTTGTCTCTTTTGGTCCATGGCAAAGCATCCTTAAAGGAGCCCTATGAGCAGTCTGTCCATGCACGGTGGTGAGAGCACTGTGACATGGAGAGGAGAGTGTCACCATGACAGATTTTCTCTGGGCAGTTGCCATGTGTGACATGGAAACACAAGGGTGGCAATTGTGTTTCCTGGGGAGTCTGTGGCACAGGAGAGACTCCTGTCTCCCTTGAAAGATTGAGTATTTGATTATCTGAAGGGTGGCAACTTGATCAGGATCCCGGGTGGTGTCTCACTGTGGTTCCATTTGGAAATTAGGTGGGAATTAGTTGGGAGGAGGAAGAGTGTTTTGGAAGGTCTTTGTCCAGGATTGAGTGTCTGTGTTTTTATAGTAGTAGTAGTTTAATAAAGTTATTTTCTTTGTTATTAAGCTTGAGCCTGCTCTGCTCTGTTCCTGATCACATCTCACAGCAATTATTTTAAAAAGTGCATTTTCATGGGAGCGCTGGCATCGCGCCAGTGTCAAACCATGACATATGTTCTTAGGTATATACGTTCTATAGATTGCTGTTGTTACAAATATTCTTACAATGTAAATGTGTTCTGTGTTTTCATTGCTGTTTTTCTGAAAATAAACAAACTTTATTTTTCACACCCCAGTTCTCTTTCCATTTGCTTCAGGCACAAGATCCCGAGAGGATCTGGGGGTATCCGGGTGATGCCGATGATGGTGATGGGGATCCCGTGCTGGGTATAAATTTCATGATGAATTCCTGGGGGGGTTTTGTCTATCTCCAGGGTTTTTGGGGTCCCGGTGGATTTTTGGGGGGTTCCCCGGGGGGTTTTCAGGATTCTCAAAGGGGGGGATTGGGCAATCCTAGGGGGAACCCAAGGCTGGTTTGGGGTACCTTTCGGTGACAGAGATGGGGACCCCCTGCCAGGTATGAACCTTCTCAGGGGGGTCTGGGGCGTGCCGGGAGGTCTTGTGGGAATTTTGATGTCCTGGGAGGGTTTGGAGGGCGTCTGTGTGGGGTTTTTGTGGTCTTGGGGAGTTTTTGGAGGGCCCAGGGATGGTTTTGGGGTCCCGGGGAGGTCGGGGTGTCCTGGGGGGTTTGGGGGTTCCCAGGAGGGTTTGGGGCTTCCTGGGCAATGCCGGTGACAGAGCTGGGACCCCGTGCCGGGTATGAACCTTCTCACTACGCACGGGCAGCGTCAGCGTGTCCAGGGAGATCCTGGGGGGCCCGGGGGTCACCCCAAAACCCAGGGGACCCCAAATGCTCAGGGATCCCCCCAAACTCCCCTCACTGCTGGATCTGCTGCAGCACTTGGCCCCCACCCCCACCATCACAGGGGGCTGTGGAAGAAATCTGGGGGTGCATGGACAGGTCGGGGGGACCCCCAGAGTCCTGGGAAAGGGGGAACACAGGGGAACTCCCAGGAATCCCCACTGGGGGCTTAGGGGAGATCCAGGAGGAGTTTGGGCGAGCTTAATTGTGTCACTATCGTCAGCAAAGGGGACTCCAAGGGTCCCCGGTGTCTCCATTCCCAGCAAAAGGTGGTTTTGGGTTAAATCATTATTGGAGTACTGTAAGTAAGAGTTGAAATTTTTAAATTTCATTTTTATTCTATTTTATTTAAATTCAAATTTATTGATTTTTAGTTTTATTCTAACTCGTTGAGAGGACAGCAAGGACATTCAAGGGCAGGAACATTTTTTCCTGGCTGGTGACTGGAATTTCAGACCCTGGCAGTGTGTGCAGAACCACACAGACTGGGATCAAACATGGGCTGGGATCACCTGGACTGAGATCCTATGGACTGGGACCATATGGAATGGGACCATAGGGATCAGGACGGTACACACTGGGATAAACTGGGTTGAGATTATATGGACTGGGACCACATCGACTGGGATTGCACAGACTGGGATCCCATGGACTGGGAAAAAGCATTGGCTACCATTGGCTACCATCCACATAGAAAGGTGGCCACCTCAAGTTGTCTTGATCCTTTTTGGGTGTCCCATCCCCCTCTTTCCCCCGCCCTCCCCATCGTTCCCCCAATCCCCGCTCCCCTCCCCCGTGTTTGGTTTTGGGGGTTCCAGGCCCCTCCTGCTCCGTGGGGGGGTCCCGATCCCTCTTTGGTTTAATTTGGGGCCCCCAACCCCTTCTCACCGCGACCCCCGCGGCCGGGGGGGCTCTCAGCACCACCAGTGCCACCAGTCCGGCCCCAGCTGCCCCCGCACGCCCCATCCCCATCCCCAGGGTCACCTCCCCCCTCCCCAAATTCCGCTCCCGGGGAGCGCTGGGCGCTGCGGGTCCGCCTGGCGACTGAGGAGTCATCGAGAACAAGCGCTCTGATTGGCTAGAAATGGCCCCGCGCAGTCTCTGATTGGCTAGCGCATTGAGAAGCGTTTTGATCTGCCTGGCAACCGATGAGCAGCGCTATCGCAGGCGCTGATTGCCTGAAAATCGCCGGCCCGGCAACTGAGTTGTCAGCAGCGCCGCACGCTCTGATTGGCCAGGAGCTGTTTTGGGGTGGGGACGGGGGGAACTGGGGACCCCCAGGAGCCCCCCGGATAGCTCTGAAAGACCAACACTGAGATTTCTCAACAAATGCTTGTCTGTCACAGTAAAACCAACTTCCTGAGTGTAAATTATTCACGTTCAAGGGTAAAAGGATCGGAGTGGATGACCCAGAAGATTAGGACATTTTCTTGCATGGCACTTTTCTCCTTCTGCAGGACAAGCTGTTTCTGTTATTTGGAGCTCAAATTTGCCAAGAAAGTTAAACTCAGCCAAGAGATCTAAAGGCCTTTTGGGATCACTATTTTGCTGCTCTCCCTATTGCTGTTATCAAAAAGCTTCTTTTATATTTCCACATCATTAGTTCAGACCAGAAGCACAACATACAGAATTCAGGGGTTTCAGAATATCAGCCACCACAGATTCCAAACTATGACTTGCACCAAATGGGAAATGGGCACCTGAACTCAGAACCTTCTTTCAATGCCAGTCACACCACCCATGATGGAACTGTCTTTGGGTTTGTGTTTTAGGGATGTTCTTTCCTCATCTGCAGTGCTCATTGAGTAGCCTGGGAAATTCTTAATGCTCTGTAATTGATGCTATTACCCAATAATAAAAAGTAGAATTGCTCAGGGTTACACATATAGGGGAAAGTAAGAAATCATTGGAATTGAACTAAGAGAACTTTCTTCCTAACTTAAAAGACACCATTCGAGGGAACAGTACGTTACAGGTTCACCCTTTCTGTCAATTGCCTCATACATTTTTAGGTAAAACAGTGAAATCTGCTATTGCTTCTATCTTCCTCTTTAAGATGCAATCCACCAAAGTAGCCACAGAGGTGAATTAGTTTGCACCCTCACTTAGGGGTCAAAGTCATCCATTTCTGCATTTTCTAGAAACCTAGAAATTTAGAACTCTGTTCTGAACCCTGCCTATTACACATTCCCAGCTGTCAGCAGCAAGTCTCTGGGCTGCTTTTTTTCAGTCTTTCTCATTATGTATTTTGATGCATGATTCATACAATATTTGATTTACCCCTTCATTAACTTGCCTCAAGCAGAGAAGGTTGAATGCTATTAGGTCAAAAGCATTTGAAAAATTTTCTTCTTTTCGGTTGATCTATTCAGTGAATCAATATTCTTCCTACTCAACCAGTTCTACTCTCAAGGGAAGTCAGATGTTCATGGCCGTGACCTTAAATATTGGCCCTTAGCACATCACCTAAAATGATAGACAGTAATTACCGAATTGGTGGACAGAACTGTCAGCTGAGAAAAAAAACTGGGAGAGACAAAGATGATTGGAAAAAAAAAAAAAAAAACACAGTCACACTGAGATCAGGCTAACAGGATCTCACAAAAAGAGTGATATGTTGTAGCTTGCCTCTGATAACAAATACATTGGAATCTAATACTTTTATGAAAGCCTATGTATGTTTCGGGCTGGTAATTCTGATTATAAAGAACTTTGATTCAACTCCTTGTATATCAGACACATTATCCCTTCCCCCTTCAACTCTTCCAGTCAAACCCTTGGAAGCTTAAGAGCTTTAGGGTGCATCTTCATGAAACCAAAAAGATACTGCTGCTATCTGGTGTGAATTCAGACCAGACTCCAAGAAGAGAGCATCCTCTTAACTATCTTCGGCACCATGGCCTCATTTCAGATGAACAGAACTGATTTAACCTTTTAATTTTTACTAAAAACTACAGAACAACAACAACAACCCATGTGCTAGAGTGGTCACCTGAGCTCTTCAGTACCACAGGATCCACATTTGCACAGTTCAAGACTCATAGATTTAGGATTCTTAAGCCTTTAGTGATTCTGGTTACCCAGCTCATGAAGTCCTGAAAAGAACTAGGCTTGCATAGGGCAGGTGCTCTTACTCCCTCAAAGTCACATGGCTTCAAGATATTTGCTTCACTGCTTCCAGTCTTTGCTTTTAAAAAATTAATTACAGCTAAAAAAAATTTAATCACAATAGAAAAGTATTCTCCCCCAGCATTTTAGTGGCTGGTAAACATTTTGTTGGCACAAGGCATTTGCAAAAGAGACATTCTAATCCAGCCTACAAAATAAAAGCTGTGCCTCACTACTGACAAAAAGCACAATACTGCTGCAGGCATTTTAATATACAGCAATTCTTTTCTGTTCCTACCTGCCTCTGAGACCAACAAAACTAGTCAATGAAAACGTGAAGCATACTCCAGATATATTTCCTTCTTATCTCCAGCTGAGAATGCCCTGAAATGATCCTCACATAATCCATGTGATTGCCTATTGGCCTGCCACCTCAACAAACGAGGCTTTGCAGCAGGGGTTAAACCAGCAGCAGAGGGTCCAGAGAGGTCTGTTAAAAACATATATGAAAACAAAACCCCATCAGCAACTTAAGAGAAAATTTTCAGTAGGAATTACAAACATCAACTTCCCTGTTTTGATGATACCTTGAGAAAGGTATCAATTTCTCAAAACAATGCCCCCTTTTCCATGCCCTCTTCTGCACATTCAAGAGAATTTCTTAACCAAAGCAATTACTCCAAAGTCAATAGAGGTGGACAAGCTGTGCTGTTCCTGGTCCAAGAAGAGCAGGAAAGCGATCAGTTTTCAACACTCATAGGAAAAGACACATATTTGTGAGCACAATGTAAAGATGTCTGGTTTTGCCATAATTATATTTTCACAGGAGCAGGGAAAAGGAGGTAATCTTCCATATATCAGAGAAAATCGGAAGGTTCAGAAAATTCTTTGCGTTGAAATAGCACGTAGGTTATGATGAGTTTTTCACTAAACTTTTGGCTGTGACAATACAAGTGACACTGTGGGCCTCAACTGACACAGATATTACCAGCTTATCTACTTCTCCCCTACCTCCCGCAGCCAGATTTGCACAGAACACATTGTGGCAGTGAACACAAACACATGAAGCCCCCAAACTCTTACTGAACCTTACTATGGAAGGAGAATTTAGCAATGGGGAATTTAGTTTGTTCTTCAAAGTATTCCAACTGAATTGAGGTTGACATGCAGGGAAAAAGATATTGCTTTGCTTAAAACAGTTCCTCTGCCACTGCTGAAAGCTCTTCCATGGTACTTATCTCTCTGCTTTGGAGCTCAGGAGAAAGAGCAACACTGGAGACAAGAGCACCCAGCTGGCACATCAAGGATTTCCAGGCAAAGCACTTGCCATGTGCCTTCCCCAAGGTGACCTCCACCCACAATTTCCACTGACTAGCTTTTCAGAGAGTTTGCAATGCATTCAACAAGTGGGCACATCTCCTTCAGCTGAAAAATGTAGCCGTGTGATTTATATAAAATAATCAGCCCGAGTTCTCCTGACTGGACAGGTGTGTGTCCAGAGCTACAGAAACACTACTCCACAGTCTCCTCTACACATCTTATTTCATTATAATTCTGCTTATAAATCAAAACTAAAAGCAAAAAACTCCCCATGGATGTCATTACAACTCAGCATAATGATATATTTTACTTGTATAACTCCTTCTACACTGTGCTACTCTAGAACAGATGCCTTCTAATTATTCTATTTAGAAATAAAGAACCTTAATTTGAAATATTTACCAGTCCAGGATGGCATTTTTTACTCAATGCCAGTTCTAATTTACCATGTAAGTCTTAATTAGCAGATACAGTATTTTTATTTCAGGCAGCAATTGCAGGGTTGATTAAAATTAAAAAATATTTAAAGAGAAGATGGCATTGATAAGTTCATTTTTACAAGTATACATTTACATGCTTCAGATACCAATTATCAGCATAATCAGCAGTGTTATCACAGCAAGTCTGTGACTTCTAAGTCTTTGACACTTGTGGCAAGGTTCAGGACAATTTTAGGTTATCAGGTGGGGGAATTTTTCTTATTCAATATCAAATAAGTCTATCAAAGGTCAGATCAAACATGGCTTTGCTTTTAAAAAATTAGCTGAACTGCTGAGTGATAACAAGTACCAGGCCTACATTAAATATCTTAATATTTACCTTTATGTGGTAGTATTGTGAGATGATGGAAAAGTAGCAGACTTAGCCTGAAGATGTATAGCCTGCTTCTGGACTGCTGTCAACCTCAATATTGAGAGTCAGAGCAGAAAACCTCAGTAACGTGGTAGATCTTTGATGACCCCTCTCCTCCAATTATGCACACAAGTGGGTGACTTAAACTGGACTGTAATACAGAAAGATCTCCTAAGATCTAGGTAAGATGGTGATTGAATGGCCTTTTCTCTTCCTGATCAAAGAGGGAAGTCAAACTCTGTCCTTTAAGCAGTTGATTTTCCTCAGCTATCCACCACATGAATAAAAGCCTTTGAAACAGTTGGTCCAAAAGGAAGCACATCTCACCTGTCAAGAGAGATGTGGCAAGAATAGGTGTGCAGACTGCACTGGCTTTTAAGTGTTCATGAGCTCTTTGTGCAAGCATGAACACATTATCATCAGCTTCCAGATCAAACTGCTGCACAGAAAAACACTATCTGCAAGAGGGAAATCATTCCTGCAGACTTTAAGAAAGAAGCCTTCCTGACCCTTTAAATTCAGGAACAATTTTTAAAAAGGAGCACGTGAAAACTCAGGGTTAACAGAGTCACTAGTAACGGTCTGTCGCCAAGGGCTGTGTCAGCAGTTCAGGGAAGATCTGTGTGGATACAGTCTCCAAGAACTCTTGGGTCACTTGGAGCATAGAAATCATTGTTCCTTTTCCACAGTAGATGCTACTTGTTACTTAAGACAGAATTTGAGATCATTCCAGTTTTCTAAGGCTCACTGTCCAGACTGAGCTGGCAAACCCCCATTATTCCCGGTGTAACAAGACGAGCAGCTCCAGAGGGGATCTTGCACATCTGCTGGCACGGGCTTGGCAACAGGCTCCAACCTGCAGCTAGCCAAAACTGACATGACACAGTTAAATACAAACTGGTATTAAATAATAAATTAAATAATTCTACACAAAAAAATGAGCCGTCCTGAACTGCAGAGCCACTGCTGGATATGTAACCTAATAGTTACGCTTGACAGGTTTCTGGGTTGTAGAAATGCAGTTTCAGCCAGCATCGCCTACGCTGACTGAAACTCAAAACCAGATGCACAGCAGAGGAAGACAGCAGCTTAAATATCCAACTTGGCCTAGTACAGAACCTGAAGACCAATAAAACTTTTTTAGCCCATGAAAGAGCAAGATGCCAGCACAAGACAAGAAAACAAACTCGGCTGGATTCAATTATCACCTTGCCTTTCTCACGGACAAGTCAAGCCATGGACAAGCCAGCAATACAAACACTGCAGCAAGTGTAGTGCCAATGAAATGTCAACATACAGAAGCTAAGTTAAAGAAGAATTCCCAATTCCCACTGGTTTTAGCACAAAACTTCTCTTACAAGGTAAACTTTTACTTCAGCACCTAACTGCACAGGGGTATCAACTAGAAAGTTGTGTATTGGAATTTACAAAGAAGTTCCTCAAAACCCAGAACCTTTGTCTGAATATTTCATTCAGCAGCACTGAGTTCAGCAGCAGACAAGAGCAAAGTTAGCTTAACTCTAAACTATTTTAGAGTTATTTTTATTTATTTTATTATCAAGTGATAAAATTACTTTTTGTCCCACTTTGCTCCCATACCTCCTGTCTCTGCCAAGACTGAATTCCTTAAAAACTTTTTTATTAAATGTGTCTACTCTAAAATAATTTCCCCCAGGAATAATTACAAAAGAAAAAACTGCCATTTATATTTAATCAAATCTGAAAAAAACCCTTTACTGTAACCAAAGGTAATTTAGCCATCCCACCCAGAACTTAGCATGCAATGCCAGTGATAAATTTCAGGAAGTTGCCTGGGTTGGGTCCATCTTCTTTTTAACAAATAGAAGTTTGAGAAACTTTCTATTGTATTTCAAAACAGAGTTTCAACTGAAAAGCAGACTCAGCAATGTTTCCTTCACCCTCTTAAACTAATGAAGGCCCAATCTACAGGTCATTAGGAGACAAGAACTGTTCCAAAATGTCTGTGAGCTTTGAGAAAGCAGTAATTCTTTTTTTGTGCCATACTTTCAGACTAGCAAGGGGAAAAACATCTCCCCATCAGCACCAACAGTAAGGTTCATGGTCCTCAGTGAGTACTGGATTTCAAAGGGTGTTTCTTCCTCAGTCCAACTTCAGATACCTTGTGGAAAAACAACTGCATCTAATACTTGGCATAAGTATCGTGGCAAAAGAAATAACTGTCTTTAAAAATGCTGCTCTCTCCATAAGGTGGAGTAGTCAAGTGCCATAGAGAGGAGAGTCCCACACTGCAGCGGAGGATGGAAGGTGGTGGAGTTATGTAGAATTCAACATGGACACAGCCCAGCTCACAAGCCCATCCAAGTGGGGGATGGCAAAAGAAAGGGACATTAAGGCACAAGAACAAATACCACAAGATATCTTGGTGGTCTTTTAAATTGAAAATTTATTTTTTTACAAAAGGACATTGATCCATAGTTATGTTTTGGGGCTTTCCCTCTCCTTTTGTTTTCTGGGATTTTTATATCAAGCGCTACATTTTTCCTTTGGAAAGTTAGTGCTTTTCACACATACTAGAAGAACAAAACATAGTTAAAAATGGCTTTGTCAAACATCCATTCAGGGTCCCTTCATCACTGCACTTAGTTCCCTCCAGTTCCAATATTGAACAGGCCTGAGTGGCACTCCTGAAATGGGCACAAATATCTTTTTTGTACATTTCCCCACATAATCAGAGTCCAACGTGTAATGCATTCTCTGGGTTTACTGTTGTCAGTTCACTTATTTGCAGTTTTAGTGCTATTCAGCCCCTCATGCTGAGCTGCCTTTCCTTACTGTGAACTGCTCCTGGATTTGTATTGCACTGCTATTCGGTTTGCCTTTAAAGAAGAAGAAACTGTGGGAGGAGGGGAGTGTTATTCTGTTTTCAAACAGACAGGCCACTTGTATCTTTGGAAAATAAATGTGAAGACACTCAGAAGCATGACTGTTAGTTTCTTTTGAAATGGCAAAAGAGATTTTCTTTTTTAGCTTTGTTTTGCCAAAGTTCAGGAAGAGCATTCAGTGAAGTGGTGAATTCAAACAATTGTCTGGACTGTGAGCAGAATGAGAGAGTCAGGGAGGAAGGGACTGTTCCCAGTGCTGCTGGTAAGCTGGGTGCATCACTCACCCCACCCTGCATTGCTCTTGGTCTCAACTGCATAGAACTCCTCTGAGACACATTGTCTGGTCTGTGGATCTTCATCATCCAAAGGAATTGCTCCAGTTGTCTGCTCTGGCTCCCAGCAAGGAGTTCAGAGCCAACCCTTGAAGTACAGCACAAACTATCTTTCATCAATCCATAGAAATTCCATGGTTTCGATCCCTCCTATTATTTGAGATTTCACCTATTTTCCTCATTCTTCCAGACCTCTGCCCAAATATCCTCTTCCCTCTTCTGAATGCCCCCTGGACACGTCCCCTTGACAATCCCTTTGTCTCCTGCACAGACCTGGGCCAGATATCCCTTCAGCTCCAAACTGTCTTCTTTGTGAGCAGTTGTGCCAGGGGAGATTGTCAATCGAGCAGAAATTTTCTGTGCAGTGGGAACACAACCATGACTCCCTCTTCAAGGACTACAGCAGCTCACCTGCAGCCAGCTGAGCTCCCATTTTTTGCAGGAGAAGTGCAGACATGGCAGCCAGGACCCACATGTCCCTTGTCACACTCAGTAGGTGGTACTTAAAGGCCAATTTTCTAAGCAGCTGTTTTGTTGGTAACATTTTGTGAAGTGGGCTGCGCTTTCCAGGTGAAAAATCCAACCATGCACAAAACCTGCTGGAACACCACATTTCATGCTTGGGATATGGGATTTGCAAGGCAGCTGAAATGGCAACCTTTGCTCTCAGCTACTCCACTGATTGAAGCTGTTAATGCTGCACATGCGTGAACAAATCCAAAACTAAGGCCAAACCTGCCAGAGCTGAGGCAGCTTCCCCCATCAGTAGAGGAAGAATTTGTAGCAGCTTAGAATCTACAATTCAAAGGTTTAGTTGGAACAAGCAAGGTTTTGATTTGGAAGAACTGGAACTGAAGAAGATATGGGCAGATTTTCAAGCCAAACCCCCAGATCCTAGCTCTTTAGGCTGGGGCTGGTTAGCACTCATATTAACCTTGCATGGCTGCCCAGACAGAGGCACAGGTGATGCAGTGTTTGCTACTCAGTGATGTTTCCCACAGCCATCTCCCTCCCAGCAGAGCTCTCCACAGTGTGAAGTCTCTGGCTTCTGGCCCTGATGGTCCAATACAATGCTTCCTTAAACTGCGTTTCCTTCTGCCCTCCTTGCAAGGACCATCTTTATGGGTGACCATATGATGGGCCACACTAATCGGGCACTCTCCAATCCAGCTTGCAGAGCCAAAGGGAGGCTCAGTTCTAAGACTGCAAATGGATTTAATAACCACTTGCAAAACAATCCTAATCAAATAGAATCCTGCCCCTTAAATGGTTTGAAGCATTTTTCATGTGCAGCTTCAATCCAGGAAACTAATGAAAACAACACAAACAAAAGGAGATTCAGCTTCTGAACAACAATACAAATATCTGCAGACAATTCAAACAATTCTTGCTGCTTTAATTCCCTGGAGATGTAACTGCATATATTACACAAAGCAAAGGTATTCAAAACCAGTGTTTCCAAGCAATGAAATTGCTGCCATAAACATCCCTGGATCCACTTTCTGAACTACCCTAAATAGCCCATCTCTGTCTTGGTTTGCTGTCAGGTTTCCACCGATTTGGTGAGCATTTTAACACTGCCTCACCTCTCCACTTTCCTTGGGATTTTACCCTGCATCACTCAGGATTGCCGAGGCTCACCAGCCAGGTCCATGTTCCCAGCACATCTTGATCATCCTGCCCACATGAGCTCCCAGTTCACTTCCCTTCACATCCTTCATGGCTTTACTCAGGTGTACCTTCCAAGTATCATCCCCTGTCCAGCACCTCCCACAATGGGCCCTTGTGCTAAGTTCTGGACATTTTTTCAATATAGATACCAATGCTTCTAGCATTTCTAAGTGCTCATTAGCCTGGTGCCCAGATATTAAGCAGTGTACTTTCAGCTCCATTAAATATAATAAAGCCAAATCCTTTCATAAGATACTTTTTGTGATTGACTGCTCTTCAAATATTTGAAGAAAATCACTAACTGGGAATTTTATGTCAGAATAATTTGCAGGTAGAAAGATTCTTAAAATGAATTTTCTATAGATTCTTTTCAGATCCTCTTTCTTCTCTCCTTTCTGCATCTAAAAGGGATTTTGTACCAGTGGAGACTGGAGGGGGGGGAAAGAAAAATCAAACCAATACCTGCCTACTGAATCTGACAAGAGACATCCAAGCAGACTGATGAAAGCAGAATGCCCCAGTTTCTCCTTCTCAGCTGTACAACCTCCTTTACTTTTAAGCGTACTCATGGATCTCGGTGGAGATGGCCCTGACTGCCTCCATTTCTGGCAACTGGGTTGGAAAGCTCCTCCTGGCCTCACATTCATATCTGTAAATAAATTGGGAATGGGGCATGAAGCAGCTAAGTAAGCAGCAAGAGAGCTGTATTTCATTCCAGTTCTTTCTGAGTTTTTAAAACCCTTAGGAAAAAACAAAACACCAAACTTTGTAACATACTCCTAATTATTTTAATATTAATGAAAACAATGCCAGCCAGCTCTAATGACAACTAATCCCAAGCAGTTCCTATCTTGGTTTTGTTTAGAATATTGTAAATACTGCACCCACAAACCAACCAATTGCCAGGGACTGTGCTTGGTAACCACATTTCACATTAGCTTAGAGGGAGCTCTGAGAGTCAGAGACTCTAACAGCTAGAACATCAGAATACTGAAGTGTTGTTGTGCTATTTTCTATCATCTCCCACATGAGAAAACCTAATCTTCTCAGTAAAATGCTTTCCTGTTCTACCCTTTTGACCAATGTGATTTTCTAAATTAAAGTATTGACACTACATAGTCATAAGACAGTGTATTTGAACAGGAAAAAGCTGAGCAGGTACAAACTACCAGTCAGCAACTCACCCAGTAGGAGCATTATTATTAACCACATTATTCTTTCAAGGAATGAATCCCTCAGCCCTGTAAAGAATTTAAGCCAGACTTAAACAGCTTCATTCAATCAATGAGAACCCACAAATATTTACTTCTTTTCCTGACCCAACGTTTCCTCTGCGTATCCCAAAAGAATCTTAAAACTCCTTTTTCCCAGACCGGTAAACCCTTCTTTATCCAAGGAGTCCTTGCATCCCTATTCTCCGAAGTTCCAATTATTTGCAGAGTGAAGATCAGCAGAATTTAACTGGCTCACTGAGAGAATCAGTTTTTCAGCTGATGCATAGCAGCAGTTTAGCAGTGAGGATCAGCAATACAACACGCTGGCTTCAAAAAAAAAAAAAAAAAAAAAAGAGAAAAGGAAGAAAGGATAAAAAGCTTGGTCTATGAATTTAACTGGAAAAGGGAAAACAAATAAATATTAGAAACAAGCTGGGTCAAAGACGCTGATTTTGAGTGATCTCACACAAATTTAACAGAGGAGAAAAGGCAAGACTATACTGTTAGTAAACAGCTACTTTAGCTTTCAATTAACTGCCAATTCACTGCTCATCTTCTCTGCAGCTGCAGGCACAAGAGCCTGACTTTATCTGCAGTGCAATCCCTGCACCCACAGATCCCTCCACCTGTGAGTGATGTTTCTCTGCATTTGCACCCTTCCTTCAGCCAGTTTATTCCCAGCTCCAGCCCAGCAGAACCCAAGGAAGCAGGAAGGTAGCTCAGAGGAGAGAGTTTCTATCTGTACTTCACCCAGAGTAACAGGCAGAAAGTGTGAACTCCTGAGCTGACCTTGTAGCAACCCCAGCAGGAGCACTGCCTAGGAGGTGCAGATGTGGTACTACATATATTCACACAGACTCACATTCAAACAGAGCTCACCAGCTGTGCTCCCCATTCCCTGAACCCCAAAATCAACCCTTTCTTCTGGACCCTTCTTTGTCATGAGCAATTCCCCACCTGCTCTCCTAGACTTGCAATGTGTTCACCAGTCTAATTTGAAGTGGAGTGCCAAGGTGTACCTGCCTCATCTCTGGTCTGTTTGTGGGAGACCAAGAAGGCAGGGTGCACAAAAACTGGAACAGCTGAAAAACCCTAAAAAACTCTCCCCAGCTGGACAGCCTGCCAGCAGGAATGAATTACAACAAGGGGAGCTGCCACAGAGCTATCAACACAAGGGATTTGGGATCAGCTAACTGGTGTTGACAGGGTCTCCTTGGCCTTAAGCACTGAGGAAAATCCATAAACCACACTTTCCTTACATGTCCACATGCAAAAGAAACAATTCAAAAGAAGAAAGAGCTATGGACATCCTCAGGACAGCATCACACTGGAGCAGGTAAGCAAAGTGTCCAAATGATTTAGGAGCCTTGACCATAACTGCTCTTTCCACAGTGCCCAAGTGAAACACTTGAACCCCACTTCCTCCTTCAGTTCCTCCATCATTTCTAAGCAATAGGTTCACACTGTCATGCTCTGGTTTCCACACGATTTCCAAAGCAAGCCAGGCTTTTGCAAGCTGCCCTGTGGGCTGCAGGTCTCACCTGCTGCTGCACTGCCTGAAACTCCTGGCTGACCTGGACCAAAGTTTACTGACATCTGCCGTAACACAGAAAAACCTGGAAAAAAGCCAGGCAGCTGGGTGGAAAAGAGACATCTAAGAAACATCCCCTGGGAGTGACCATTCTTCAGGAAAGGCCAAGATTGCATCTTACTGAACACCTGGGAAGCCAGGAGAGCAAATTAGGAAGAGAAACAAAACAAAACAAAACAAAAAACCAACAAAAAAAACCAAAAACCAAAAACAAAAAAAAAAAACCACCTCATGAAGTCTTGGCCCAGGGGAAAGTTTCAATCAGAGCTGGCAATGAAGCACAAGACAAAGCCATTGGAAACCAAGCTCCATTACTTCTACCCCACACAGAACTACTTATTTAAAGCATCTCTTATTTGAAGATCTCAGCAATTTAATTAAGCAAATGGCCCTCAGAGGCAGGTAAGTGTCATGATGCTTATGTTACTGATGGCTTGCACTGAAGCACAGAGCAGTTAACTGAGTTCCCCCTGACCACACAGGAACCCATGAGTCCTGCCTTTCTGGTCTTTTTCTCCAACTAATAAAGGCACTCCACTTGGTTCACATTTGCAGGTCTTTACAGCAGTCCCTCAACACAAGACCCAGGCAGCCCCTTCTGCACAGGAGGCCAGAACACTGCAATGACCCGGCAAGTCCTGACTTCTCCTGAGCCTCTTCCCACTTAGCCCAATCTAAAGACTGCCACACCACTCAGCAGATCTGCTCAGCTGTACCTCTGCTCTGGTTCTGCACAAAGAACCACAGCCATGTCCAGGAGAGGCCTTACAGCTGGGGACAAGAGCAGCAGGCAATGCTGGGCAACAAGCAGCTCCCACCTGTGCCTGTGAAACCTCTGCCTGGCAGGGGGCTTCAGCCATCCTGGGCACAGGCTCTGGAAACCACCCTGCAGGGCCAGCCCTGTGCCCATGGGCAGCCAGTCTGGCCTTGGATGCAGTCCCAGAACTCAGAGCAGATGGAATTCCTCCTGTAGATTCCCAAGGCACTGGTAATAAAAGCTTGTCCATGTTTCCATCAGCTGTCCATAGTAATTAGGATTTAATTTTTGCTTTAAGTAATTCCATCATATCAGGTCTATTTATTGCCAAATTGGGGGTTAGGTTGATTTTTTTTTTTCCCCAGCTTTTAACCTTGGGATTTTTCTTCAGGGACAAAGCACTCAAAGCTGAGACTTACCCAAAGTCAGAGCACTGCTTCCCAGCTGACTAGAGGTAGGCAGATAGCCCCTCTGAGACCAAAAATTAAAATATAAGAGCATGAAAAAAATAAAACAGATCCTCGCATTCCTAACTTTATATCTCCCATTGCTATAAAAGATGTTAAATGTTCATCACAATCTGCTTCTTCCAGCAGCTGGAGAGCTGGATTTTGGTAACTAAAGACATCAGAAATGTCTTGCATGGAATAATTTCAGTTCCCGTGAGAAATCAGAACCCTAGAATGACAAACTCCAGCTATGAAATCTATCATTCATTAAAACCGTACCATTGTAACATCATTATGGCTAAATATGGTTTTAGCAAATAAAACAGCATGAGATACAAGCAGCAGAAGGATTAAATCAAAGAAAAGAAAGAGTCTGTGTGCATGGAGTAAATATTTAAGTATGACAAATTATAAAGATTAAACAGAACAAAAACATAACTGGAGAAATATATTTTGATTCTATTAGGCCACAAAAATTTGTCACTGGAAACAGAATCATCTACAGTTGGACCAGGCAAACTATGGGATGTCTGACAGCAGAAAACAGGCTCTTGTTGAGCAGTTTCCATATTTGTGGTCTGTGGGGCCACACAGCCTCTACAGCCCACAGAGAAATTAACTGCTGGGCTCCCACCCTGCACACAGAGCTGGAGCTAGAGAGATGTCCACTCACCCAAAGATAAAGTACGTCAGCTTCATTATCTGGTGCTGTGACAGTCTGCAGGAATCTTCTGATGCTAATGATGCAACTGCAGTATGCCAGTGTTTAAAAAAAGCCCAAAACACATTAAACCCATGCTCAGCTTTGTATGGGTATTTATTTTAATTAAAGCACTACTAACAATTAATTACAAAGTAATAAACCCACAGCTGGATAAGCACTAGTTAACACACCCATGCCACTTTAACTTTACTGAAGTGAAATTTGTTCAGTCTGATACAGCAGTTCAATTAAACTTAAGGAATGCTGATTTTTCTGCAGCTATTCCTCATCTAACTCAGTTTTCCAGAAGTTAAGTGGAAGACTGCTTTGTAACTTCTCAGAGACTGTAAAATTCTAACTGATAAAAGGAAGGAAGCACACAGTGTGTCACTTCCAAGCAATGTCAGTAACTGGTGGATGCAAAGGAGAATTTCTGATGATGCTGAAGGAAACACAAACCACATTGTGCAGCTGCTGTTTCGAACTCTGAGACATCTCCTGGATTATCAAATGTGTTCTAAAAGGCATCCTATTCAAGGGGAGGAAAAGGGGGAAATAGAAAACTCCCTAGACTGGAACTTACTCTGAGCATAACAGCCCTGGGTAAAATGTTTTAAGGGGTGCTTTTTGGTTTTTATTAAACCATGCAAGGTTCAAACAGTGGCAAGCTAAGTGCTCAGAGAAAATAATCATCTTCATCAGGATGCCTGAAGGCAAACTCATCTTCCAACGTGTGAAACACAGGCAAGTGCAGGAACTATTCTCTGCTTATGTTTTGCTTCTTGCAACAAGAGCCAAAATTCTCATCAGGGGCAGGGGTCTGCCTGGCTGGGGAACAGCTCTCTGAGGAGGCACACGGGTCCTGGCAGGCACGGAGCAGGAACATGAGCCCAACCAGTGATCAAGGGAAGGGATTATTCCTTCTCCTCAGCACTTGTTAGACATCACCTACAGTTTTCTGCACTCCCAGTGCAGAGAGCCTTGAATAAAGTGGAGCTTGCTCAGGGCAGCAGTGTCTGGACAGTGGGGAACACCTCTGCAGAAAGCCAACACCAGCAGGCTCTGGTCAGCCTCAAGAGGAGATGGCTTTGAGGGGCTCCAGCGTTGCCAGCCAGAGCCCATCAAGAAGAGGCAGGCTTGTCACAGTGGGCAATGAGAGAGCAGGTGCAAGCTGAAACACAAGGGCCTCAGCGTGGGTGCAAGTGAAAACATTTCCCCTGGGAAAGTCAGGCAGTGGGACAGGCTGCCCAGAGGGGTCACACAGCTTCCAGCTGAAGAAGTTTTCAAGATCCAAGAGGGAATAGCTCAAAGAGCTCTTATCCACCTGACTGGACCTCAAACTATCCCTGCTTTGAGTAGGAGATTGTACTAGAGATGCCCTGAGGTCTCTCCCATTCAGGGTGTTCACATTCAAATGTGTGAGCACAAACACAAAACCCCAGGGGTTTCTCTCAGGACTGGACATGCAGACTGGTGGTTTAACTCATGGACTTCTGGGATGCAGTTTTATTTGCCTGAACATGTGGCATGCATGCATTTGATTCCACACAGCAGGAGGGGAAGCTATTCCATTGATGCTTTTTCCCACAGCAGTGTAGCTGGTACTATGGCAAGTACCCCATGTGTACTGGAGGGCAGGAGTAAGCATTGGAGTAATAAATAACCAAAGTCACATTTTCTCCTTCTAACTTAACTGCTCATAAGTTAACACAGTTCTTCACTTGAGTCTTTTCTCTGCCACAACCAAGCAGCCTGAGGCAAGTCCATCAAGGTCACACTGATGACCTAACACAGGAGGATGGAAAACTGTACTGTATTCCTAGCCTCTTGCTCCTCCTCCACTGCAAGTGTCTGATTTCCATTTCTCAGACTTTCACTGAATGTTGCGAGAGGAAATAAATAAATAAACAAAACACAAAAAGCCATCAGAAGCTTTGTGCAATTCATGTTGATTGTGAAGAACTGACCTCCCTCCAAGAGCTCAGCTGCTCCACAGCTGGGAGCCTGTGCTCCTCCCTGCCTATTTCATTTTGATAGACCAAGACTCCCTGGAGTGTTACTAACAGATTCATCCACTATGTGGGTTATTCCAACAGCCACCAATAAATCTTATCATCTCTCCTCAACAGGTCTTGGATAGCATGAGTGATTGATGCACTAAAACTTGGTAGAAACATGGAGATAAAGACCTGCCATTCCTTTCTGTCCTTGTCTTTACAGCACCAGCAGTTTAGAAGTGACAACCCATTGCTTCCCTTTTAGCACAGCTGTTCTAAAACTGCCTAACCAACAACACAGGCTATGCAGTAATTATCTTTCCTTCCAGGGGGAAATAATGACTTCCCAGAGCTCATCTCCCACCACAGCTCCTCTTCTTAAAGGAAGTACATGGATAGTGGTCTTAAAATTGGGGATGGTAGATGTCTAGCAGCAGCATCGATAGCAGTGGTACCCAGCTTCTGGTTCCTGGAGACTGGTATGCAGAAGAAGGGTGTACATGAAGCTGTCATGCCTTCCTTGGGAGGAAAGAAAAGACTCACCCAATCAGAGTATGCTATGCTCTGCATTTTTACCTACTGATCAGCAGGGCACGCAGAAACCTGACTCAGAGACTCCGACAGAAACCTACTCATCCCATGGACAGCTGCTGCCTCAAAGAACTGGCACTGCAAATAGACACCAGTGGAACAAATTGAAAAAGGCTGCCTGTCAGGATTAGCAAACTAGGAACCCAACCAGGTGCCCCAATTCCATCCTCGGTTTCCATTCAAGATGGATCAGTTCCCCAGCGTACAGGCATCTGAAATCCACCACCACTTCATCTGCTAGAATATAAATATCTACCCGGTAGATAAAAACCCTGAAGGGTGTAATTCAGATTTTTTTCAATCCAAATGCTCCTGTAGATTTTCTTCAACAGTTTCTTAGACCCTGTCCAACCCAGGGCACGGGCAGGACAGAACATCCCTTTCTACTCTCTGAACACTGCAACCCACAGCTCATGCTCAGGAAAAGCTGCAAGTGTACACATACACACAATCCTTCAATGTCCTTTCTCAGCTGACCTTCTTTGGTACATGACAAAAGACACCCATATATTAAAGGGAATTCAAAGCACAAGAGAACACATAGTGAGCTGTAAACTCTAGTTTAAGAGACAGGTTATCTTTCTGATAACTCCTTTGTTATTAGTAAAAAGAGTTGGTCAGAAAACCTATGGCTTTCTTTGGCAAGAAAACACATCAGAAAAAAATAATCTTCTCTGAAAACAGTCTGTGATATTTCTGGATTGAACTTTGATTTGATTTCTAGACTGAGGTTTGCTTTGACATTGTTTGTAAAAATAATGTTTCTTTACATTTCATTTCCAAACAGCATTTAAAGCACAGGTGGAGAGCAGAAGAAAAGGGAATAGGGATGACTACTTTCACATTTTCTGTCTCATGTATTTACAGTAGAAAAACTACTAGGGGCCAAAATTAAAAATGAATGACAGAGTTGGGATGATGCTGGATTTTGATTAGAACCAGGAATTAAACACTATTTCCTTCATTTAATTTGGCTAAAACATACAATGCTGTCAAAGCAAACACGTTTTTGCAGTAGATGTTATCTTCACTTCCAAAGAACATTAGCATTTGAAATATTTTGTACTGAAGAATAAAATAATTCCATCTTCTTTAAAACCCTAGAAATAATTAAAACAACAAATCATCAGTTCTGCGTGGTTTAAAGGAAAGCAGATGTTCACTATGCCACATTAGTTTATCACACTGGAAAGTGAAACATGAAGCAAATAGGAATTTATTGCACAAGTATTATCACCACAAATTTGTGTCCTCTTTTACCTTGGTAGTAAGTTAATCTCCTCAACTTGGAATATTTAAGGAGCACACAGGAGGGCATGGAAGTAGATTCACTTCAGAATGGCAGGTGATGGTGTTGCATCATGGTGAAATTAATCTCTAATCTTCCTACCATTTTAGGGCCACAAAACCAGGAGGTATTTGTTGTAAGCTAGAGCAACCACCAGAAAAATGCCCCAGGACAGGGAGGGAACATCAGCTCCTTCCTCCACCACAGCTGACATCAGTGACTGTTGCTGAGAAGCCAGCACAAGGCAGTGCTACCCAGCCTATCCCTCAGCATCATCTGTAATAAAACAAAACCAGGCAACACAGAAACTCCACAACCACTTATCTCAAAAACACCACACACAACATTCTCATCCTGAAGTGTTTATTTCTATTTAAATGTCCTTCAGTTTTGCTCAGCTCCTGCCACAAACTCTGGAGCAGCAGGGAGAAAGCACTTAACCTGTCAACGCCGATGTGCTGTGCCACACTCACACCTACGAGAGCCACGGGGTGCTCAGCTTGCTGCCAACCTCAGCAGAAACTAACAGGGCATCTGAGCTGGGTTTAAGGAACTGGTGGCCTAGGGGGCATTTCAGCAAGCTCCACTGGGTTTGCTTTGGCATCTGAAATAAGAGTTTGCCAGGTGCATCCTCTCCCAGAGTAGTAATCGTCCATAGCATTAGCAGAGTTAAACACTTCACTATTCCAGCCCAGCACAGATTTTAGTCTATTAGCTGAAAATGAGATGCCTCCATCCATGCTGTAAGAGCACACACACTCCCCTGCCTACATATATATATAAAGCCCTTTCATTTTATGATCAGTACAATAGCTCCGTGATAGAGAAGGCTATAATATTTTATTTTGTTAAACTTGTTCACCTGGGAATCTATACAAATCACTGTAATTTTGCCTCACTAATGTTCGTTATCAATCTTCTCAATAAAATGAGAGCAAAATATTGCAGAAGTCTCTCTCACTGAATTTACTATTTTTATTTTCTTTTTTTATATTATTTCTTTTTCACCCTTCTCTCCCCCTCTTGCCTGGGCTTCTGTCCAAAGTCACAATGAGTTGAGAATGGGATGTTCAGAAAGTATTTTCTAATTCTTTAATCACCTAACTTTGGCATACTCTAGTCATTTGGGCTGGAGCTTTTTGAGATAAGCAGATCCCATGTATTTACAGAATCAGGTCAGCAAGGCAATTAATCATCTCTGCATTTACACTCTCAGCAAAACAATACAAAAACAAAAGAGAGGATAGAGAAGATGGGAGGAGGAACACCGTAACCCAGCTCTGATGGGCAAATAATTGTCTTGGCTTTGCTTCTGCAGCCACAGCAGGAAGGTGCACAGCTCCCATTTATTAATCATTTTTGCAGAACCAGCCTCCAGGAACACACAACAGAACATGGGAGGCTCAGTGTCCACTGGCATCTCAGCAGCAGGCTGCAGCAATTTCCTGTGCTTAGCTCTTCTTGCACTAATAGGGGCCTAATATCCTAAAACAAGGAGTTGGATCCCTCAGCTTGTAAATACTATGTAGTGCCTAAGGCTTGATAACTACAGTTTTGTGCTTGTGTTGAACTCTGTGGGAGCAGGACCAGTACAGTCGAGCATTTGCTGTTTTATCCACAGCCTGGCTGTGTTCCCACCACCTGCTGCCCCACACATGCCTCTCTGCTTTCCCCTAGACAGGAAACGATCAGTGGCTTTAAAATTCTCCATAATAGTGCCCTTCTAACTATCCTGTTGATCTGTAAGCTCAGAGAAGCACATACCAACAGCTTCCACAATAGCATGAGCAGGCTGCCCAAACTGGCTTGTAAATGGTCTTCAAATTAAATCCCAACAATAGAAATACCATTCTCCCCCTTTCCACTCCAGCACCCTTGGGAAAGAGATCTTGCTACATCGAAGAGTAAACTGGGTCACAGAAGGGGTAAGGGCATGGAAATTTGAGAATCAAGGAGAATTTTCCTGCTTGCCCACTCAGATGAGCAACACCCTAGAGGCAGAATAAACTCACCAGCACAAAGCTCATGGTGAGACACATATCTATCTAAGTAGTTCTAAACAGGGTGTGAGCAAGCCACAGGGTGATTATCCCCCTCAATTTGTGGGTACTTTAGCATGCTCAATGCTTCTGGAGTATATAGCCTAGAACAGACATTGAAAGGGAAGGATCACAGGATATGAAGTTTGGGAGTCAGTTCTCATGATGCCTATCACACAACAGGTTTCCTCAGCCAAACACTTTCAGGTAAGAACTTCCCTCAGACATTATTCATTTCCTGTACCTACAACACACATTCCTTGACAAGAACCCAAAAATTATCCTTGAAAAACCTCCCAGAGGCCAAATACTCATGAGTTAACTTCTGATTTCAGGGCTCCTTGCTGTGACATCCAGTGGCCTGGATATCCACACGTATCACACACATAGATGTGCAAACTCATGGATTTGAGGACTGGGGGAAAACTCAGAAACCATTTTCCACCACTCCAGGCAGCCATTCAGAAAGTTCAGTGAACACCACCAGACTCCTTCCCTGCATTCCTCTCTTCCAGCCTCACAGACCATGAAAACTGGCTCTCACCAGTGCCTTCACTGCCCTGGTACAGCCAATAATAAGTTCAGTCAGCTAAGAATTACTTACATTGAACCAGGATCAATAAAGCTATAGTGTGGCAAAGGCAGTTCAGGCAGGTTTTGCAGGGGCATAACTAGGAGTGATGGGCTGAAATGAAGCAGAAGGAAAATGCTGGCTGAATAGCAAGAGAAACTTGCTTTGCTAATGGGTCAATCAATTAGACCAAGCACACAGCTCTCAAGGGAAGCATGCAGGGAAAGCTGTCACTAGGATCACTTAAAACTGGAGTGAAGGAGCTCCAGAGGTTGCCACTGCATAAGCAATTCTGCACTGTGCATTTCACCAGCACTGCAATTCCATGTAGCCAATGGCATCAAGGCTGAAACTGCCCAGCTTACACCACCTCCCGAGGCAGGAACAACCTTTGCACAGCTCTCTTTACCCTTCTCTTGTGTTTAATCCTCCCATACTCCCAGAATGGCATTCATTGTCATTGAATTTTGGGGTCTTAATTATCTGAAATCTAGCTATCTTATCAGCTAGCACTGATAGAGCGAGCTAGTAAAACAGGAAGTTTTGATTGAAAGTACTGAGGTCTCTCCAACAGCTATCCAGAGAGTCAGAAATAATAATTGTCCAATCCTTTGAAAGCTAAACTTTTACTGAGTTACCTGCTAGACCACAGCTTCTTAAAAACATCAAAATGATTAGCTGCAATCATGTGAATGTAACAAAAAAGACCTTTGCTTGTTTACCAAGCAGAACAGAGGATACAAAACAATAGGACTTTTGTTTCTACTGTGCAAATACCACGGAGTGAAAATTAAAAGAGTGTGCTCTGAGAACAGCAAATGGATAAACAAGATCTTAATAAAATTGCACTGAGTATTGAGGAAACATTTTTCAATGGACACATCAGACACTTGAAGTCCTCTCCAACAAATATGGCAGGGCAAACAATTTAGAACCAGCAGTATGGCAGCTCTTGGTCTATCAGTGCAGGGCTACATGTTTCCCACAGCAGCACACATCAGACCTTTTTGACTTAAAGAGACCATTACCTGCTCTGTTCTTGTCGTGTCATTCCTTATCAGCAGTCGGATTTGAGCCTTGGCCTGCCAGCATGGTGCTCCCATCAAGACATCAGTTGTTACTGAAGGAGGAGCCAGGGACAACCAAAGCTACAGGAACAGCACAAAACTTCAACAGGCAAGAGCACCAGAGAAACAGAGAGAGGTCCATAAGGCAGCACAGGAAGTGAAAGTTAGGAGCTCAACAGGGTCTAGATGGACAAGTGACCTGAAACATGGGACAGAGGACACTGCTCTGGTCAGGAGTCACAGCCATCAAATCGTGTTTGTCCTGACACTACTCCAGATCATGAATACTCTCCAGCTTGGAGATGTGCCTTGAAGTCAGTCTTCTGCTAATAACAGTGCTTCCTCTGCTTTTTCTTCAAGTGATATGAATCTTCCTCATCCTATCAAGATCAAGAAGGTCAAATATCCCATTCTTCACCCAACCTTCTCAGACATGCTAGCCCAGATTGACTCTAGGCTCTAGCCAGGCCTATCTTGCCACAGCCAAGGTACCATTTTGACATCTGAATCTTTGCTTGCCCTCTTTTAAATGGCTCACTGCATTTCTTTAAGGCACATTTTGAAACAAGGCACAATCTCCCAAGCACAGACTCCAGGCTGCTGTAAGTTAAAAGACAAGCAGCTTGTCTAGGCACATTCTCACTGCAGATTCAGACCTGTGAAGAAACCAGTATCTCTATTTCTCCCATAGACGGTGCTAAGAATTTCTCTCTCAGATATTCATAAATAAAAAGGTGAGTTTATTTTGTGGCAATGCTACAGTGAGAGCTGTGAAATGGGGCAGAGAAAACAAACTGCAGAGTCCCAGAAGGATCCCTAGGGATTCCCATAATAAAGATGAGAAATGAGAATCCTGGCTCACCCCAGCAGTGCTTTCTCATCTCTTTCCTGTAAGTGTTAAGTTCCTGAAACCTTTCCCGAGTCTTTGCAGCACCCTTTTCCTCGTGTGAGCAAGGATGAAAAGTGTGAAACTGGTAAAGGCTTTTGAGGAAAAGTGAACTGGCTTATCAAGGCAAAACAGTGGGAACAGCAGCTTCCATCTCCTCTCACTCCTCTGGAATGAATACAACACCAGAGTTCTAGCAACAACAGTTGCTTAGCATTTTGGTTATCAATCAACAGCATGTTTTCACAAAGGATGGCTGGGGTTAAAACCATTTTCCAAATTTCCTTGTTTGTTTTTCCCCCAAATGCATAAACAAAGATCTGCTTAAATATGCCTCAAAGTGTTAGAAATCTACATCAGGGCTTGAGAACTGGGTAATTAAGAAAGAAATTAACTTCTGTAATTCACACAAAAAAAATAAAAAGCAAGAAAACAGAATTTGCAAGTAGAATAAAAATACTGAGAATAATTAAAATTATTATTATATAAAATCATTTGGAATAATTGCAATGTCAACAATTTCAGTTGTTTCAAGAGCTCTTAGGAAAATTATTACCTTGGCTGCATACAACCATCTTATTTTTGTTTTTAGCACACCAGAGCTTTTGCATTTGTCCTACAACTTCTCATCCTAGGCTAGACCATTACCCTACATTCTCTGCACAGTTGGTCACAATCCACATTCCCAAGTGCCTGTCCTAAAACCATAACATTCCTGCTGTATTTTCTCACTTCTGGCTTTGTCAGCCAAAAAGGCTACTCAGATATCCCGGATCCCAAGCAGTGCTGCTTTGAAGCAGACAAGAGGAATGAAAGACAGGGTCAAGTCATTTTTAAGCACTGTGTAGTTTACTTGGCTGCACTGGTTTATGCCTTAGGACTAGAAAGTAATGGGAGACTCAGGCAGTCAGACACGGATATGGTTTTAACAGCAGAGGTGCCATGGTCTGAAATTTAATGTTTTCTTCCAGGAAAGTGAGAGCCGGAATCAGGCAGAAAACATCCCTGTGGAACACAAAGCAAATGAAAACTGCGTCCAGCCAAGCACGTTCCCTGCAGAGGAAGCAGCACTCACGGACAGCGCCCAAGCAATCTGGCCAGAGAGCCTCTGTGCAGAAAACAGACAGCAAGGGAGCAAGAGATGAGACTAAAGTCACCCTCTGCCTGGCATCTCAGAAGGGGCAGTCTGGAGATTCACAGAGAGCAGATCTTCACTGCCCCACATGAATGTGCTGAGCACAAACATACTGAGGGGTGAAAAGGAAGACCAGCAGACCCAGACGGGGTGTGTGCCTTGGTACATGTGGTACCCCTCGTAACACAGGAATTTGTATTTGCACAGCTCAATCAGTGAGCCCCAGGAGATCTTCCCCATCTAACTTTGCATCTTAAGAGGGTATTTTAGTGCACCACAACCTCTGCAGAACCCAAGAACTGATGGATTCCACGAGGAGCAAGGAAAGCATTTTCACGCTCACGCTACGATTCAAGGAACTGAGTTGACATGAGGCACAGGGATTCTCTGCTAAGCACAGGAACTCTGCAGGAGAGGAGGGAGTTGAGATTTCCTGAGCCTCAGCTTAGAACCACAAGCACATGAACTATCCTGCCTCACTTCTGCCTACAGTACAGCTTCCCCAATAAAAAATACATACATCCCTGAGTACGAAATCAGATGCAAATCCCTTGCTCTACAGAACTCTGAAATTAGCATGAGGGAAGAGAAGAATACTCTCGAGCTGCAAGTGAATAGAAATCAAGCTAATGTACAGCATCTGTTGCTGATTCTCTCATGCTTGAGTTTAAGCTCTGAAATATTAACCACAGTCAGTATGGAAGGCTCTCTTTTGACAGTGTGTCTTATGGTTCATTTACCAAGAGAATATGGGTGCAATTTTAGCCAGTGTTAATCTGCTCTTATCAGTGAAAGGAAACTAATCACACTTTACCAGCTCTTTGGCACTCTGAGAGGAAACTAACAGAGACAGAACAATTTAAATAACCAGGCTTCTTTGGTGAACCTGGGATTCTGTAGCTCTTCATTCATCTAGGTCGAAAGAAATTTTCTCACTTCACCCAGACAAGCACAATTCCTACGAGGCCAAGTACAGTGCTGACCCTGATCTGTCTCAAAT
Organism: Anomalospiza imberbis; assembly: GCF_031753505.1. Lineage (NCBI taxonomy): Eukaryota > Metazoa > Chordata > Aves > Passeriformes > Viduidae > Anomalospiza > Anomalospiza imberbis. The sequence continues at coordinate 408,855 of NW_027100202.1, forward strand.
TGGGTGCCTACAAGACTTGTAATTTTTTTTCCTTTGGGGAAGGTCAGTTCCCCGAAGCCAGTCAAATCTGTGATATCTGGGAAGAATAAAGGCAGCAGTAACAACCTACTGTACACTCAGTATCATCCACACACAGTGCCCAGAGTCACAGTCACAGCTTTATAAATCCTTTCACACACACTGAGTTCACTCAAACTTCTCTCTAAGCTCTTAAATTGCTCCTCCAGCCCTGCTTAAGAAAGGGACAAAATTCCAACTGTTGTATGCCCCCAAGCCAGAAAAGGTTTCCTGGGGAAAGAGGAGAAAGACAGGAGAGCCATGAGGAGGCAAAGTTCTCACACAAGTTCCCGCCCCTTCACAGCAGCGTTCTAGCTCACACTGGCTTCAGAGACCAAGCAGATCCCTCTAGATCCTGTCTGTCCTCTGTAGCTTCTTTCTGCATTCAGAAAGTATTTTTCAGTTCTGCTGCTAAACTTTAATCACTCACTCTCTAGGTTTAAGTTCTCTATAGATTGTTTCTATTGACAGCAAATCCTAGAATTATTATTTTTATTAGTATTATTATTATTTCCCAGTAGTGCACACATGACAATAGCTCTCTAGATGCAGCAGATAGATATGAGGAAATGAAGGGAACCATAACTGCCTCATGTCTTTCATTTAAGACACACCGACTTTTAGTCCTTTTGTTCAGAAAAAAATTCAACAAGAATTTAGGAGATGTGTGTCGGGGCTGAAATAATTTAGGTGCATAGCAGGAGAGGGAAACCTGCTATGACTTCAAAGTACAATCAACACAATGATGGGACTTCATGGAATAGGAAAACTAAGCCTGAATTTAATACAAATGGCTCCATTGCTAGCAAAGGTTCTGTACAACTCTAAAGATAAATCAATTGCTTTGTTCATTGGGGAGAAGGTAGATTAAGATCATTTCATGTTTTATAATTAGCAAAAAACTCTCACCCTGGCTACAATTTATCTTCTGTGTGAGGGAACAGGAGTGGTGTCAAAAGCAGGTTGCAGGTAGCTGTGGCTGTGTGGACAGACCCACGTTCTGCTTAAAGACACACCTAGGCAAACACTGCTCAGGGGCAGTGGATACCATCAACTGGAAAATTCTTGTCAAAACTTCTACATTGTTCCCCTCATGTTCACCCTTTACATAATGGATGGGAATGCTGGAACATTTTGTTTCTGATGAGGCTGAGCTGAGAATAAGCACTTCTCCCACATACCTTAAAATACTGGTTTTCTATTCCAAAGTGAATAGTTCCAATTAATTTAGAAAGTTAGGGGGATGCTGAAGTGGATTAAAAGGCAGGACAAGTTCCAAGCCCCGCCTTGAACAAGACAGCAACCAACCTGAGGAGAATCACAAGGAAAGCCTGGTATCTCAGCAGGAATGCAGCAGAAGATACCATCCCACGCAACTGCCATGCCTTAACCCTGCTACAGTGACAGCTCCACCACCTTCACCTTCTGGGAAGGCACTGTGGCATTTCCTTACACAAAGGCTGGCGGTATCCTTTGTCCTGTGGCACCAGCAGCAGCAGTGCTGGTGCAGCAGGTGGGCAGGGGGCAGTGGGGATGCTCTCCCATCATTCACCAACACCAGTGGCCATCCTCTCTGCCTGCACTGCACACACACCAGGGACTAGATCTCACTCAGAACCAGAGTGACTCAAGCACACCCTCAGTGAAACTGCCAAAAGGATCCAAAAGGATCTGAGGGCAGATTTCCTTTCACATCCCATGGCAAATCACGCAGGAAATCCAAAAAACCCTTTTGACCTCAAGGCACACATTTGAAAATGTTTCAAGTAGAACTATGAACTGCAGTGCAAGTTCTACTCTCAAGAAGGAACTATGCACTAGGAAGACAGAAGGTCTCCTGCCAAATTACTGGCTAGAAAGAAGGTATTTGTGGGTTAATGTGGGTGTTGGCAGATCTTCACAAGAAGAAAGCCAAGCTGTGTTTCACTTTCACAAGTTAAAGAAGTTGGAATGAATGGGGGAAAGGAGGGGCAGAAACATTAAAAAAAATCAATTGCAATGGGAGAAATTACCTCTGAAAGAAGCCAAGAGTCAGTCACTGCTAAGTGCTGTTGTAATTCTTGGTCATCCCAGAGACTCCCAGCCCCCTTGAGATGGTAAGTGCAGGATATGAGGTGCTAGAGGTGCTAGAGGATATGAGGTGCCTCTTTATGCCTCTTATAACACATCAGCCCATTTAAAATCACCCCTTTGCCAGCAGCTGCCAACACCAGATTAAAAAAAAAAAACCCAAAACCAACAAAGAAGCAATGCTGTTGTGCTGTTGTGCAAGATTCTGCAGGGAAGACATGCAAAAGCTTCAGCTGGAAAAAAAAAAATCTGAAGATTTAAGTGAAACATCCCACACTAACCCAATTTAAAGAGCAGTTTTAGCCATCCCAACATTATTCTGCTACACACCAATGGGCGAGCGTGATCAGCCTGACGTCAGTGTCTGTCTAGCAGTGGCCATCTGTGGTCACGATGCAGGTACTCAAGTCACATCCTGTTTCCCTTTCCTCCCTCCCCATTTCTGCAGTTCCATTTAGAGATGAGTTCCCCAAAGAAAGGTTGAGGAGTGTAATCTCTCCTGTACTCACAGTCCTTTGGAGATAAATACACAAAGAGATGGCAGAAACAGACAGAAGTTCCTTTCTCAGTCAAAGAGATTGGCTAACACTGTTTAAGGGAGACAATTCTGAAGATGGTGGGAGTGACAGAGGTACATCTTTGCACAAATTTGAAAACACAGACATTCTACTTTCTGAACAAAATCCTGGCCATACCAGAATTTTGCACGGTGTTGAACCACAGAGTTTGAGAGCTAAGAGGTTATTGAAGGCATCAACATTTTGTAATTAAATTATTTGGCCTTTTTAGGACGGTATTAACTCTTCCTGTGCATCATCCAAGCAACCTGGATTTCTTCCAGAAAGAAAGAAATCTCACTAAATCTGTAACAGAGCATTAGCTTACATGACATCCTACCCCAAAGTAGTAAGTATAAATACTACTAATAAAAAATGTCCCCCACCAGTATTAAATAAAAGCCTGCACTTGTACACTGAGAACATCCCTGGGTCATGTCACCCAGATTTGAATTTGACAAGGGTTGTGTGTGAGGGTGCTTGTGCCTGCTCTGTCAAGGGAAGCTCTGGTGTTCCCAGGTTCCCGAGGGATGGATCTGCACTTGGTGTCTGTTGGGGCTCGGGGTGCCCAGGGCCACGATGAGTTCCCTGACCGGGCTGGGGACGGCGGGCGGGGCTGGCCTGTGCCGCGCTCTGGGTTCTGGGACATCGCAGGCGCCGTGTCACAATGGGGGCAGCTAGAAAAGGCCCCAGCGGGTGCCGCTGCCCCAGTAGAGCCTGGGCAAGCGGTGAGTGCACAGCAGTGAGGAGACGGGGCTGGGGGCTGGAGGAGGGCTGGGGGAGAAGCGCCGGTACCTGGGGCTGCCCCCGCATCCAGGGCCCAGCCCCGGCGGGAGCGCCTCGCTGAGGGCGCGCTGCTTGCTGGGGCAGCGGTGCGGGCCTTGCCAGCTGCCGGGGGCCCTCTCCTTCCTGCCGCCACATCCCTGCTGCTCCTGCCCCTCATTGTCCGTCTCCATTCCGGCCCCACTGAACCCCTTCTGTGTGTCCTCCTGCAGACCATGGCTTTACTGTCACTGCTCTTCATGCTCGTGCAAAGCCTGATCCAGTACCCCCAGCCGGCTGGGGATGGGCTGGATGAGGCCACGCACCAGCGAATGAAGGAGCGTCAGGAGCTGCTGGCCCGTGAGATGGCTCAGCTGCTGCAGGAGCTGGAGCGGGGGCCCCTGGAGCAGCAGGACGAGGGCTGGGGAGCCGTGCTCTTTGGTGCCCTGCAGCAGTGGCCGTTCTGGGTTCTTGCTGGCGTCCTGCTCTTCTTGGGCCTGTGGTTTAGCTGCAGGAGAAGGAGCTGTGACACCAGCAGCAGCAGCAAGGACCAGAGCTCCTGCAAGACCTTGGGAGATGAGAAAGGAACAGAACAGAAAGAAAACAGCACTGATCCAGAGGAAGGTGGAGAAAACACTGACGTGACTGTGGAGGCAGATGACAGCAGCACTGAAAATGACAGAGGAGGCAGTCCTGTGGCTGTAGATGAAGGAGACAGTGATGATGCCATTGAAGGCAATGATGATGTGAAGGTGAAGGAAGACAGCGATGTTCACAGAGACAATGGACATGATTTAAAGAAAGATGAGGGACGGAGTGATGGGGATGTGCCAGGAGACAGTCGTGGTGACGAAAATGAAGAAGAACCTGGCCATGTTGTTGGAAATAAAGAAGACCTAGATGAAGCAAATGAAGGAGAACACAAGGATGTGCGGGTGGAGCAAGACAAGGACACTGGAAAGGAAGAAGAAGGAGATGGAAATGAAGAAAAAAACAATAGTGTGACTATAAAGGTGGGCGACAACAATGACATAAATGAAGGTGAAGACAACATAGATGGACAGGAAAAATACATGGATGTGAAGGTGCAGGAAAGCAGTGATGCCAGTGAACAGAGAAGCAGAGATGTGACTGAGCAGGAAGATAGCAGTAAATGCGGGAATGAAAGTGCCCTTAATGGTTTTGCTGGACCTGAGAAAGAAAATAAGGATGTTACAGAAGAAGATGGCAATGATAGAAACAAGGTTGAAGAACAGGGTGATGTGAACGTGGAGGGAAACAAGAACAAGGATAGAAAAGAAGACAAACAAGGTAACGTGGCTGCCAGTGAAAAAGTTGGCAGTGATGGTGGCAAGGAAGAGAGCGGCAATGGTGGACCCGAAGACAGAGAAGACACTCAGGATGCTGGGAATGAGCAAGGCATCCTTTTAGTGGATGGCATACAGTGGCCTGTGGAGGACCTGGAGAGAGGTTGCTCAGTGGTAGCTGAGCTGATGGAGAGCTTCACGCGTGTCTTTGTGGACAGCGTGAGCAATAGCTTCTACCCGGTGCCTCAAGAAGCCATCGGGGTGGGCAGTGCCTTTGAGGGCTGGAGTCCCCGTGGGTGGGATGGTGTGTACCACGTGCTGGTCCCACTGAATCCCCCGCCAGGGCACGTCTTCCACCTAGAGCTGAACAGTGCAGGGCAGATGGCAACAAGGACCTTCAGCGTCCGTGTGGAGCTTGCGTGCTTGTGCGAGAGGGAGCGGCTGGGCAAGAAGCTGTTGTGCTTCCTGCACCACTCGCAGGAGGAGCTGTGGCGGGAGCAGAAGCGCAGCCTCCTAGAGACACTCTGCACCGGCTCCTACCTGGATGTGGAGAAAACCTCCCGCTGGTTCTACCAGTTGGTGAGATGCTCGTGGCTGCACGTGCCTCAGTCATACTCATGGCACTTGGTGTTTCAGCCCTGCAGCCGGTCCTGCCAATTCCAGCTGAGCAAAGGCAAGAAGAGCCTGACGGTGGAGATGCTCTTTGGGGTGCGCCAAGGGGACTCTGACATCTTTGTGGTCAGCCATCCCACAGAGGCCCAGAAAGGCAACTCCAGCATCTTTGTGAGCAGTCAGCCCACCGAGGCAGACATAATCACAAGCACAGCGTGGCCTGAGACATATGCTGTGGCAGAGGCAAAATTCTTGCAGCACATCGCCAGGCAGATGCCGTGCCAGAGCTTGCACCTGAAATGCCTGCAGGTCTTCACCTGCATCCTGAGGGGCACAGGTTTTTCCAGCTCTACCTGGAAGACTGTGGTCATGCACGTGCTGACCACCGTACCGCTGTCCCGGTGGCACAGGAGGGAATTTGCACAGCGGCTGTGGGACGTCATGGCGTACCTGCGCTGCTGCCTGCACTTGAAACACCTGGACCACTTTGTGCTAGGCAACGGGAGGCTTCCTGCAGAGATCAGCTTGCCGCCAGCAATGCGAAGGCTTCAGCCACTCAACCTTTGAGCACCTGGCCCGAGATCCTGCTGCCCACCTAGAGGCACTGAAAGCTTATGGTCGGCTGCGATTTCGCCTCCGGACGCTGCTCTCCAGCCACTGAGAGGAGTTCCCTGCACAGAGCTGTGCTGGGGGGGTCACACCCGATGGCAGCCACGTGAACGCTGCGTAATTGTTGCATTTGTCACTGGCAATCCTGAAGCTGCTTTCCTGCTCCTGCGGAAGGAAGATGCTGCAGCACATGGATTCATTGTGCAGACACATCTCTGAGTGGCCTTGCCCTTCACCTTCCAGTTACGACGGTGCTGTTGCCAAAGTCTATGAGGCAGAAACTGGCTCCACCTGCACATCCTCACAGAAGAACAGTGAAGTTGATGGAGGTTGCTTGAAATATCTCGAAGACAGCAACCTAGTCTGTTAGGGACTTAATGTATTCATTTAATGAGCTGTAGCTTTAATTAGACTAGTTTCTTAGCATTCCTTCCAGATGCCCTTTAGTCTTGTCAGTGTATAACTATTCTGCAAAGTTACCCTTAGTGTAGAGAAATACCCTACTGTAGTTGCTTGTCTGCTTTTAAATAATACTTGAATATCTATGTTTGAGAAATTAATAAAAGAAAATAAGTTTCTCAAATTGCCTGAAATGTGTCATTCTTTGCATTTAACCCTCTGTATTTAAAGAATGTCCTTCCTATACCCCTATCTGAAATAAAAACTTTTTGCAAACAGAGATGTTGGATATATGAAGTGTGCTGTCTCTCAAGCATTTCCATAGAAACGCTTGAAGCTTGAAGTGAAAATGCCCTGAAGTGCCTGAAATTTTGCAGCAGAGTACTCCTGAATTTTTAGGAATATTTGGAAAAGTTTTCTTCACACAGTCACTTTTATACGCTCCTGGGGAACAATTCAGTCCGAAGAGTTGAAGTCAGAGAAGTCCCTAACTGCAAAACATGTGGTTCAATACATCTTTTTTGTTTTTCTCTTTTTTCTATTCCTGGTTATCTGTGTCCTTTCGGAGAGGCCCTGCTGGTCTATTAATATAACCTTTTCCACCAGGCCTATATAATATTGTCTAGCAGTGAGAGCTACTTTCCATGCACAGCTTTATCCATGGTGAGTTGCAGCTAAACAAAACATGATTTACTTCTTGCCATACATAGTAGAGATTCATGGTAGTTTGGAAGCATTTATTCTCTTTGCCTTTGTACCAACACATCAAAGAACAAACAGTGACATTGCAGGGTGACATATCAGAGTCTTCTGTGAAATCACAGAGCAGCTGTCTGACATCACAGGGTGACATCTCAGAGTTGTCTCTGTGACCTCACAGGGGCAGTGTGACATCACAGGAGGTTGTATGACATCACAGGGGCTGTGTGACATCACAGGAGGTTGTATGACATCGCAGGGGCTGTGTGACATCACAGGGGCCGTGTGAGGTCACTGGGGAGGTGACTCTGCCCCAGCCCCCCCCCCAGTTCCCCCAGAGAAGTCCAACGCTGCTCGTGCACAGCGGGGTCCCCTGTCCCCCCGGGTCCCCCCGCCCCCGGCGCCGCAGCCTCCCCCAGAGGATGTTCCACGAGATCGAGCCCAGAGCCTGACACAGGGCCATGGGGGGCGGGACAGGGGACAGGGACCCCCCGGCAGCGTCCCCGTGTCTCCCAGGGCCAGAGCCTGGCCCAGGGCTCCTTCACCCTGTTACCAACGAGGGCTTGAGAGCGCTGAAAAAATCCCCGGCAAGGGAGCAGCAAAAACCCGATTTAATATTGAGTAACAGCACCACAAAGTTCCTTGGCAAGAGTCACTCTGCTCCTGACTGGACACTTCAGGCACACCAAGGAAACAAAGCAACAACAAAACCAAACAGAATCCAGGCAATCAAACCAGAAATGAACCAAGAACTGTCCCTGTGTGAGTGTAAGACACAAGGAAATGAGGGCAAGGATAAAAGAAATACAGGCCCAAGAGCTTACAGAGCTCAAACTTAACAGGACTTAACTTCTACCTTAACCTTAACTTCCACCTTCAACTTCACAATTTAGCAAAAGAACAGCACTTTACAGTATTTAACCGAACTTATAACCTATGACTTTGCATTTTAACTGAGAAATAACATTTAACAATATTCAACCTGACTTATATTTTAAATGTAAAAACTCAGCAAAGAACAACTCTTAGCACAATTTAACTTAGCTTAGACCTTGTGATTTAACCCTACTGACAGGCCTGACTGGCTCAGCTATCCAAGGCACTCAGACCCCTCAGAGAGCAGCATTTCTGCCACATTTCCTGAGCACAGGCACTCCTGTGTGCACACAGACACAAAGAGTCAGTGCAAGGCACCTGTGAGAAATTCCCCTGAGGGCAGGGAAATGCTCCCTGCCCATGCTTTGGCATCTCCCCAGCGGGGGAAGGGTTGAGCCTGGAGGAGTGGGGGGATCGGCCCAGGCTCCCTCGTTGTTGGGGATCCCCGAGTGCAGCAAACGGGAGAGTTCCCGGCTCGGAGAGGCCCCACTCCGAGGGAGTCGCTGGCCCAGGAGAGCTCCAAGGGGCTCCTTTTGGAGCGCTGTCTGTAGGGCCCCAAGAGAGGGGCTTCAGTGCCAGCAATGTTTCATCCTGGCCGCACTTGGCATCCACAGCTTTCTTTGGCAGGGTGAGAACAGGGCTGTTGTGCCACCGAGGGAACAAAAACACTTCCCGGGACTGCTCCTAAAGCAGCCAGGAGCTGGCAGGGCAGCAGCAGTGCCTGGAGCAGACAGTGTTTGTGATGAGCTCCAAGGAGCTGAGCCCAGGGGCTGTTGGCCAAGGCCGAGGCCCAGCGAGCATTTCTCAGCTGGCAGGGCGGCCGGAGAAGGTGGAGGCGGGGGAATAATTCACGCCCTCAGTGTGCTCCCAGTCGCTCCCAGTATTTCCATGTCCGTGCCCCAAGTGCTGCTCCCAGCCCTGATCCGTGGGGATGGGAATGTCCCGCTCCCTTGCCGGGGCAGGGTCACACCTGAGCCAGGTGTGCAGGGCAGGCCCTTGCCCTGACCCCCAGCACTGTCCCAGCTGCAGGATCTGCTTCCCACCAGCCTCTTCCTCCTGCGGCCCCGAGCCCAGCTTGGTGCTGAACAAAGGGACTGGGCCGGGGCCATCCCCCGGCGGGGGCTGCACACCCCCCTGCCCCCTCCCCAAATTCCCTCTGGGGGAGCAGGAGCTGGGGCTGGAGCCCTGTGGGGAGGGACAAGGGGATGACAATGGGATGGGGGGTGTCACACACGCTCTGGGGGGACACACACGGCCCCGGGGACCCCCCCATATCTTCTGCAGAGCCAGGACGATGAACCCCAACATGGAGCCACTGACCTCTGGCAGTATCTTGGGGGGTGGGGTCTGGTGGCAGCTTTGGGAGTCTGGGGGAGTCACAACCACCCAAAAACGCCCTCCCAGCCCCACAGCCACTCCCAGACTCCTCCAACCACCCCACAGCTCCCAGCCAGGACCCCCCACCACCAACTACTCCCTGCAAGATAAATGACCCCAAGAACCACCAAAACCCATTTCCATCTCCCCCAGGACCCACCCAAATTCTCGGCAAGCCACACAGCCCTGTCAGGGACCCAAATCTCCCTCACAGACCCTGCCAAGCCCCCTCCCAGCACCACAAATGCCCACAGGATTGACAGAAGCCCTTCCCAATCCCCCCAGGGGCCCCTAAACTCCCACCTCCCATGGCACTGACCAGGAGAGGTTGGTGGACAGGAACATTTACAGCCAGGATCAGCTCGGGCACTTCAGCAGTGATTTGGGCACTTTGGGGGAACATCCAGGATAGGGAGACCCAGGCCAGGGACTGGGACAGACAATTAGAATTCTTGGAGAACAGGTGGGCTCAGGTGGACACCTTTTGCCGGCACACCTATGAGATTGTGGACATGTCCCCTGCCTTTGATAGCTTCAGAACACCCAAATCCTCCCAAATATTCTATTGAACCAACCCCAAATTCACCCCCAAATCCAGGTAAATGGTGCAGCTTTAGATCTCTTTGCTCAATTTCTTTATTTTCACCCCAGTTTTGGTTGTTTAGACAGGGTGAGGAAAGAAATTATTGAAATGGAAAAGACCTCCAAGATCATGCAGCACTGCTTGATGCCACCAGAAGAAATAACTGGACAGAGCGGGTGAAATTTCTTTGGGGTGTAAAGTTAACAAATCACTTTCTGCCAGTGAATTTCCAGTTTAGATCAGAGTCCTGATGGATGTTCCTGCCCCTGTGTTCATCCAGGTGCCTATGGGGATCCAGGAGGACGTGGAGACCACCTTCCAGGTGTCTTCTCAGCAGGGATCACTGGGAATGTGGGTCACCAGGACTCTGACCAAAGTGGGTCCTCCCATGGGGGATGGAGTTGGAGCAGGGCACGAAGCTCTTCCCACAGCTGAGACATTTGCAGGATTTCCCTTACCGGTGCCTCCATTGGTGTTGGGTCAAGGTAGAGCTCCTGGAGAAGCTCTTCCCACACTGGGGACACTCGTAGGGCCTCTCCCCAGTGTGGACGCGCCGGTGGGTGACAAGGTGGGACTTTTCTTTGAAGCCCTTCCCACAGTTGGGGCAGCGGAAAGGCCTCTCCTCCGTGTGAATCCACTGGTGCCTGAGGAGACTGGAGCTGGTCTGAAACCTCTTCTGACACTCGGGACACTCGTAGGGCCTCTCCCCAGTGTGCATGCCTTGGTGTGTGACGAGGTGGGAGCTGCAGCTGAAGCCCTTCCCACACTCCCCACACTCCTAGGGCCATTCCCCGGTGTGGATCATCTGGTGCTGGATCAGGTGGGAGCTCTGCCTGAAGCTCTTCCCACACTCCAAGCACTTGTAGGGCTTCTCCCCATGGTGAACCTGCTCATGGCCCACCAGCTCCGCGCTCTGGCTGAAGCTCTGTCCACCTTCCTGGCACAGGATGCCAGGGCTTTTTGGGCTCCCGGGGTCCCTTCTCCCCTCCTTCTCTGCTTTGGGCTGCAGGGGCTCCAAGGAGTCCCCCCTGCCCCTCTCCAGGCTGTTGAGGGTCCCGCCAATGACGGCGCTCCCCCCTCTCTGGGCTCCCCACTTTGGGCTCCTGGGGGACACAGGGCTCTGCTCCTCCAGGCTGCCTCTGCCGGCAGCTGCCACCGGGACCCCGCAGTGTCCCCCCAAGGGGCCTTTTCCACTCAGCTTTGCAATTCTTCATTCTCCAAACATCCCCCCAAAAACCCAACCCAGGGACCCCCCCAGGATATCTGGGCTGAGCTCCCCATCCCCGGTCACCCATGGGATGAGGGGGTGATGGTCCCAGAGGGCCTGCGAATTCAGGGAGGGCTCCAGCTCATGGTTCCTTTTTCTTTTCCTGATCCTCCTTTGTCCCTCCTCTTCCTCTTCGTCCCATGCCTCCTCTTCCCTCCCTCCTCCTCCTTCCCCAGGAGAAGCGACACCCTTGGTGCCCCATTCCCGTAGCCCTGGCAGCCCGCGGCAGGAGCGGGGATGGAGCCGGGACAGGTCGGGATGGGCAGCGCGGGGTTCTCGGCTGCTCCCACCCGCTGGGGGCGGGGGGAACCCGGCCCAGGCAAAAGGAGAGGCAAACTGGGAAAACTGGGGGCTGCACATCCAAACTGGGCCTTGCTGGGGACCCTGCCAGGGGACTGCCAGCCCTTGGGGCTCCTCTCGGGAGATCCGGGAGGGGGGAACGCAGAGAGGGCTGGGGGATCCCAGGAATGGCAGCACTGGGAGTCACTTTGTTACACTGGGATCGTACTGGGATCATACTGGGAGCAGCTGGGCCCATGCTGGGGCAGACTGCGGTCACACCGAGGGAGACTGGGATCATATTGGGATCATACTGGGATCACACTGGGACAGAGTAGGAGCCTGCAGCGGGCAATTGAGACCATGCTGGCGCAAATAGGATACACTGGGAGTGACTGGGTTCATTCTGAGTTTGACTGGGAGCAACTGGGAGCAACTGGGATCATGCTATGAGCAAGTGGGAGGAACTGGGAGTCACTGGGTGCATGCTGGGGGTGACTGGAAACAACTGGGCTTCTACTGGGATCAACTGGGATCATGCTGGAGGTGACAGGGATCATATTGGCAGTGAGTGCAACTACACTGAGGCTGACTGGGAGTGGTTGTGAACAAATGGGATCATGCTGGAAGGAACTGGGAGTGACTGGGAGTATGCTGGAAGGAACTGGGGTACACTGGGAGAGACTGGGAGTGACTGGAACAAAAGTGAGGGTGAAAGGGAGCAACTGGAACCATGTGGGGCACAACTGGTTCATACTGGCAGTGACTGGGAGCACACTGGTCTCATCTCTAGACCATACTGGGAAGGACTGGACTAATACTGGGAGTGTCTGAGAGTGACTGGGAACACACCAGGCACATCATCCCCCATACTGGCTGTGACTGGGAGCAAATGGGAACACACTGGATGAAAGTGGGAGCAACAGGGAACAGTGCTGGGGGCAAATTGTATCATAATGGGGACTGACTGGCAGCAACTGGGCTCCTGCTGGGAGCAGCCCCTGGCGGCCCCGGGAGCCCCGCACCCCTTTCCCGGCCATGCCGCCCCTCCAGCCCCAGCACCCCCCATTGCCGGGGTGCCGGCACTGCCAGGGGTCCCCCCCTCTCGGGGTCCCCGCTGGGGCTTCTGGGGCTCTTCTCTCTCTGGGCTCCCGCTCAGGGCAGCCGCGGCTCTCCCGGGGCTCTCCAAAACCGGTGTCCCCCCGCCGGGGCTCTGCTGCCCTCACCGCCCACCGGGACCCCCGGAAAACACCTCCCGGGGATCCACCGATGTCCCCCCGAGGGCCAGCTGCGGCTCGGCTTTGGAGCCCTGCCAGCTCCAAACATCCCACCCAAAAAAAACCCCAAACCCAGGGAGCCCCGGGATATTTGGGCCGAGGTCCCCCTCCCCGGGCACCTGCGGGATGGGGGCGATGCTCCCGGGGTGCTGCGAGCTCAGGCAGCGCCAGGGCCACGCGATTCCTTCTCTCCTCTCCTCCGGCTGCTCCCTGCTGCCGCTGCGCCTCTTCCTCCCTCCCTCCTCCTCCTCCCCCGCTCCGGGATCCTGAACCGTGAGGGGAAAGGGGGCGAGGAAAGGGCGGAACCGTGAGGGGAAAGGAGCGGGGCCAAGGGGACGCGCTGTCCTAAAAAAGCCCGGTTTGACCCAAAATCACCCAAAAGGGCATCAAATGCAGCCTACATCCACATGGTTCGGCCTGACACCAACCAAATGGGATTAAAAGTATCCAATGGGCTCTAAAATCCAACCAAAGGGGCCTAAAACTGCCCCAAGTGTTTTATAGCCCTCAAGAAATGGCTTAAGATCACCCGTAAATCTTTCAAATGTGACTAAAATCCAGCCTGAAAGTATCTGGTCCAGCCTAAAATCATCCAAAGGTATCTAAAATCACCAAAATGTCCCTGACACCAACACAAGAAGACCTAAAATCACCCTAAAAAGGCTTGGTTCAAGCTAAAATTGCCCAAAGAAGCAAAAAACCGTACTTAAATGGGCCCAAAATACCATAAAAAGGGACCTAAAATCACGCACACAGGATTAGGATTCACCCATATGGGCCCAGTTTTTCCTAAACTCACTCAAATGGGCCCCAGCCCCACCCACATGGGCCTAAAATCATCCAAAGGGGTCTGAAATCCCCCCTAAACCCCACCAGATTCGGCCTCAAATCAGCCACAGGGGCTGAAAATCCACCCAAAAAGGCTCGGGATCCCCGCAAGGGATCTGAAGCCCACCCTAAACCTGCCCGGTTCGGCCCAAAATCCCCCAAAGGGGCCGAGCCCGAGGCCGAGCCCGGGATCGGCTCCGGGGTGGCTCCGGGACCTCCGCGTCCGCTCCGGGCAGTTTTGGCCGCGGCCCCGGACGGGCCTGGGCGGGACCGGGAGGGACCAGGGAGGGCTCGGGAGGGGTTTGGGCATCTGGGGCTTTTTTGGGCTTTGGGGAATCGTGTTGGGAGTTTATGGGGAATTGTTGGGGTTTTTGGGGAGAATTATTGGGTTTGGAGGCAGTTGGGGGATTTTGGGGAGTTTGGATTTTGAGGGGTTTTATTGGTGCTTTGAGGGGGAAGTTGTTTTCCTGGGGGTATTTGGGGGTTAATTGAAATTTTTTGTGTTTTCTTTAGAATTTTGGAAGGTTTTACTGGGATTTTGTGGGGATTTTGTGGGATCCTCTGGAATTATTTCTGGGTTTTATTGGGATTTTTAGGGGATTTGGAGGCAATTTATTGGAATTGTGGGGGCATTTAGTGGGATTCTTTGGGGAATTGGGTTTGTTAGGAATTTTAGTGGGGATTTGGGGGGGTTTTGTAGGTTTTTTTTGGTTGTTGTCGAGATTTCTTTGGTCTCGTGAGTATTTTGTGGGGCTTCATGTGGTTTTGGAGACATTTTTGGTGGGGATTTGTGGGGTTTAATTGGGATTTTGTGGGCTTTTATTGGGATTCGAGGGTGTTCTAATGGGAATTTGTGAAATTTAATTGCAATTTCATGGGGTTTATTGGGACTTTCAGGGGTTTAAAGCAGATTTTGGTGCCTCTCAGCTCTTCCCCACACCCTGGGACAACTCCAAAGCCCCCCAAAATTCCACTAAAACCCCCCAAAATCCCCCAAAAATCCCAATTAAAAACTCCTAAACACCAAAGAATCCCACAAAATCCCAATGGAACCCACCAAAATTAAAAAAAAAAAAAAAAACAAAAACAAACAAAAAAAACCGCCCAAAAATTTCAATAAACCCCCCAAAAAATAACCACCCCAAAACCCTAAAAAATCCCTAAAATCCAAAATCCTCAAAACCCACAAAACCCCCATAACCCCACAAACCCAGTAATTCTCTCCAAAATCCAATAATTCCCCCTAATCTCCCAACAAAATCCCCCAAAGCCCATACATGCCGCCAAAATCTCCCCAAAATCCCCCCAGAGCGCCCCAGACTCACCGGGGGCAGTCCTGGATCAGGGGGCACCGGCCGGTGGAACAGAAGCCGCTTCAGGGGGCCCGCGGTGCTTTTTGGGGAGGGGGCACCATGGGAAACCTCCCAAAAATGGGGGGGGGGGGAACCCTGTGGCACCCCCTCCCCAGAAAGCCCTCTCCCCCGGTTCAGGAATAGCCAAATTCAAGAAAATGTAAACTAGGCTTGACTTTCCAGAAATTATTTTTGGCCGGGTTTAGCTGCACCCTCCAGGCTCAGGATCACCGGTGTATTTGCAGGTTTTGCTCTGCATCATCAGCCTGCCCAGACTCTGCTCGGTGTTTCACAAATGGAGAAGACAATGGACATTGTGCCAAGCTTCCTTGCAAACAGCAACACCTGCATCAGCATGACAGAAAAGAAGGGAAAAAAAAAAAAAAAGAAAATAATCAGCGGTTAGAACAGAGCCAGTGTCCCACCATCTTCCCCTCCACTGTTATTACAGAGGCAAACCTGGGCCTAAAGCTTCCACCTCTCAGTTCCTGATGCTGTTTGACTTCAGCCTTGACTCCCCCTGATCTACCTGACTGCCGTCCAAGTGGGGCTGGGGATGCTCAGCCTGGAAACAGGAGACACTGGGGAGGCCTCACTGCAGCTCTGCAGGACTGGAAGGGTCCCACAGGAAAGACGGGGACAGTGTTCAGCCGGGCCCGTGGCAACAGGACAAGGGGGGATGGCTTTCAACTGCAGGAGGCTGATTGAAGTTGGATCTGAGGGAGCTGCTCTTTTACACGGAGGCTGCTGAGGCACTGGCCCAGGCTGTGGATGCCCCATCCTTGGCAACAGGGCTGTGAGCAGCATGGGCTGGGGAAGATTGCTCAGCTCGGAACAAGATGCTCTTTAGATCCACTGTGATGTCACAGATGTGATGTTCCAGCAGGAACTTCCAGCGTCCAGCAAAGAGCACAACACAACCACTGGCCCTTGTGTCAGCCCACCCTGTGCCAGCCCTCGTGCCAGCTCACCCTTCACCATGTTCCCTGTCACTCTTCTCGTCACCTGCGCCCTGATACTCCCATCAGTCCTGAAAGCTCTCTGTTGCCTGGATTTTGTCATCCGTCCCTGCAGGATGCTCACATTTGTCCTGAGGAAGGTACAGTGCCATTCCATGGAGGTGGACACCCCCCAGCTGCCCGGCTGGGCTGGAGTTCTGTGGGGATGGGGTGGGACAGGGACCCCACTCTGAGGTGTTGCTACCTCTGCAGGCTGTCACCGAGAGAGAGGACGAGATGGAGGTGGACATGCAGGCTGATAGAGAGGAGGACATGGAAGTGGATGGTGAAGAGAGTGGAGACAATGCGATGGAGGTGGACATGCAGATGGATACAGAGGAGGAGATGGAAGTGGATGGAGAAGAGACTGGAGAGGAAGAGATGGAGGTGGACATGGAGATTGATACAGAGGAGAAGATGGAAGTGGATGGAGAAGAGACTGGAGAGGAAGAGATGGAGGTGGACATGCAGATGGATCCAGAGGAGGAGATGGAAGTGGATGGAGAAGAGACTGGTGAAGAAGAGATGGAGGTAGATGTGGAAGAGGAGATGGACGTGGAAATGGAAGAGTACCTTGAGGACATGGACATTGATGAGAAAGATGAGGAAGAGGCCATGATCTTGGGATGAAGAGCAATACCAGCAGCAGGACAGGCATGTGGTCCCCACAGGCAGAGCGGGTCCCCTGCTGCCAGGCTGGGACTGGGCTGGGTGGTCCCTGCTCAGGGATGTGGGACCCGGTGCATTGGGTTCTGGTGGCCATCCCCAGCCTGTGCTGCGCTTGCTGGGCCAGCCTGGGGGCACATGGAAGAGCCCTCTCTGCCTGATTGGAGTGACCGTGCCTCTTGCTTTTCCTCAAGGACCGATGGAGATCCCGGATAGAGATGCCACCCTTTTGTACATACGTTGTAGAGTTTGTTGTTGTCTTTAGGCTATAGGTTTTAGGGCTTCTTTTTGTCTTCTGTAAATACGTTTCATAGACTTTTGTTAGATATGTTCTTAGGTATATACGTTCCATAGATAGTTGTTGTTACAAATATTCTTACAATGTAAATGTGTTCTGTGTTTTCTTTGCTGTTTTTCTGAAAATAAACAAGCTTTATTTTTCACACCCCAGTTCTCTTTCCATTTGCTTCAGGCACAGGTAGCATTTGCAAAGTTGTGGTTTCCGCTTGCTCCAGGTTCCCAGGGCTGGAGGTCGGTGGGGGCGCTGGCACAGCCACAAGCTTTTGTTTGGGGGCAATATTGAGAAGGGGGTGGGAGAGGGGGCACAGGGGGAGGTGGGACCCACTGAGGCTCCCCCAGGTCACCCCAGGACCCCCAGGCCCCGTCCCAGCCCCCCCAGTTCCCTCCACAGCCCCAGCTGAGGGGGGCTCAGCCCAGGAGCCGCCGTCGTTCGGGGCTCCCCCGAGGGCAGCCGCCAACGGGAGAGCTCCCGGCTCAGAGAGGCCCCAGCAGAGGAGGGGATCTTGTCCCTCCTCGAGGGCCCTGAAGGGTCTTCAGGCCCCTCTGAAGAGGAGTTTTTCTCTTTTTAGGGATGTTTGGGGGGACCTCACCCCTCCAAGGGTGTTTTTTCCTCCCCATTTTCAGGTGTTTGTGGGGCCACAGCCCCACAAGCCCCTTTTCAGGGGTGATCATGACAGCTTTAAGTGACATTTTTCTGGGGGACTCACTCCAAGCCGCTGTAGGGGATGTTTTGCCCCCCAGGGTGGATTTTTGGGGTTTAAGGGCCCCCGCTCTGGTCGGGTCCCACTCTAACTCCCCTGAAGAGGCCAACACCACTCCTGCTGATTCCGGCAGCGGAGCCCTAGGAGGGTTGTAAGAGTTGAAATTTTTAAATTTCATTTTTATTCTATTTTATTTAAATTCAAATTTATTGATTTTTAGTTTTATTCTAACTCGTTGAGAGGACAGCAAGGACATTCAAGGGCAGGAACATTTTTTCCTGGCTGGTGACTGGAATTTCAGACCCTGGCAGTGTGTGCAGAACCACACAGACTGGGATCAAACATGGGCTGAGATCACCTGGACTGAGATCCTATGGACTGGGACCATATGGAATGGGACCATAGGGATCAGGACGGTACACACTGGGATAAACTGGGTTGAGATTATATGGACTGGGACCACATGGACTGGGATTGCACAGACTGGGATCCCATGGACTGGGAAAAAGCATTGGCTACCATTGGCTACCATCCACATATAAAGGTGGCCACCTCAAGTTGTCTTGATCCTTTTTGGGTGTCCCATCCCCCTCTTTCCCCCGCCTTCCCCATCGTTCCCCCAGTCCCTGCTCCCCTCCCCCGTGTTTGGTTTTGGGGGTTCCAGGCCCCTCCTGCTCCGTGGGGGGGTCCCGATCCCTCTTTGGTTTAATTTGGGGCCCCCAACCCCTTCTCACCGCGACCCCCGCGGCCGGGGGGGCTCTCAGCACCACCAGTGCCACCAGTCCGGCCCCAGCTGCCCCCGCACGCCCCATCCCCATCCCCAGGGTCACCTCCCCCCTCCCCAAATTCCGCTCCCGGGGAGCGCTGGGCGCTGCGGGTCCGCCTGGCGACTGAGGAGTCATCGAGAACAAGCGCTCTGATTGGCTAGAAATGGCCCCGCGCAGTCTCTGATTGGCTAGCGCATTGAGAAGCGTTTTGATCTGCCTGGCAACCGAGGAGCAGTGCTATCGCAGGCGCTGATTGCCTGAAAATCGCCGGCCCGGCAACTGAGTTGTCAGCAGCGCCGCGCGCTCTGATTGGCCAGGAACTGTTTTGGGGTGGGGACGGGGGGAACTGGGGACCCCCAGGAACCCCCCAGCTTTGGGGGTTTCCATCCCCCCTCGGCCCTCGGGGCGGCCCTGGGGCCACCCCAACACCCCCAAAGTGGGGAGGGTCCCCGGAGCCGTTTGGATCCCCCAAAAATGGGCTGGAAGCGGCAGGAGCCGCCCCAAAAAGGGATTGAAGGCTCCGGTCCGGGAATGGGGGAGGCTCCGGGGATGGCTCCCATCCGGATCGGGGCGGGCTGGGATTGAGGGAGGGTCCGTTCAGCGACTGGGCAGGGGTCTGGGACTGGGTCAGGGGCTGGCATTGGGGAGGGTTTGGGAATTGGGGAGGGGTCTGGGATTGAGGGGATTGGTCCATCTCGGGATTGGGGCAGGGTCGCTCCCTGGGGGAGGGGTCCATTATTGGGCCAGGGCCTCTCCCCTTCCCGAGCCCAATCCCGTTCCTGATCCTGTTCCCGATCCCAATCCCATTCCCATTTCTGTTCCCGTTCCCGATCTCATTCCCGACCCCGATCCCACTCCCATTCCCGATCCCGATCCTGTTCCCAGTCCCGGTCCCGCCGCTGTTTCCAGGAAATGGCTCTGCTCTCAACCCCGACCCCAAACCCAGCGGGTCAAACACCCCAGATCCTGGGGTCAACTCCCCCCGACCCCAAATCCTGGGGGTTCAAACACTGGGGGGGTCAAACACCCTCAAACCCAAACTCTGGGATGTCAAGCCCTACCCCCCCCCCAGCCCCGAACCCCAAATTTTAGGATCAAACCCTCCAAATCCCAGATCCTGGGGTGTCAAACACTCCCCAGTTCCCAAACGATGGGGTTAAATACCCCTGATTTTGCTGATGGAAAAAAAACTTCTTTTCAGGGTTGGACGACCTGGTTGCGACAGCGGAACCCTTCTAAAAGACGGATGCTAAGAGACATAACCGGTGCTGTGGGAACAGGATTGGGAATTCTAAATAGCATTGATTCAGAAGTATTAATGAACACATTGGCTGCCACCACTAGATTTGACCAAATTCCAACAACCACTGCAGTCGTCCTTATTGGCCTTGGGAAGACATCAGTGCTTGCTATCAAACATATTACCAAGTTGGGAGGAAGCAAGCGTAAATGATCACAAATTGGTAATTGATGCACTCGGTGCCACACAAAAGAACGTTTCTTTAGCTCTCAGCTGTATCCAGGCTCAATTAGGGATGCAGTCGGTTGCTGCCTCGATTATAAGAGAAGGTGAAGAAGGCACTTTTCCTACTGAGATTCGGAAAATAGTTTGGGACAGTGCCGCTGATTTTGAAAAGGAATTCCAATCCCGGTGGAACCTAGTGAACTTTACCTATGACCCCATCACAAACATAGCCACAGCTTTGGTGTTAACCGTACGTGATGCCTCAAGTGCGTTTGGTATTCCCCATCATTGCACTAGGACTGGGACACATATGGAGCCACTGGGAATGTGCTGGGGGCAACTGGGACCACGCTGGGGGCAACTGGGGACAAGGGTGAGTGACTGGGGCCCTGCTGGGAGAGACTGGGATCATACTGGACTCATACTGGGATCTTACTGGGAGTGACTGGGACTATTCTGGGGGCAAGTGGGAGAACTGGGAAAACACTGGATGGCACTGGGAACAACGGGAACAGTGCTGGGGGCAAATTGTATCATAACGGGGAATGACTGGCAGCAACTGGGCTCCTGCTGGGAGCAGCCCCTGGCGGCCCCGGGAGCCCCGCACCCCTTTCCCGGCCATGCCGCCCCTCCAGCCCCAGCACCCCCCATTGCCGGGGTGCCGGCACTGCCAGGGGTCCCCCCCTCTCGGGTTCCCCGCTGGGGCTTCTGGGGCTCTCCTCTCTCGGGGCTCCCGCTCAGGGCAGCCGCGGCTCTCCCGGGGCTCCCCAAAACCGGTGTCCCCCCGACGGGGCTCTGCCGCCACCCACACTGGGATCCCCCGAAAACACCTCTCGGGGACCCCCCGATGTCCCCCCGAGGGCCAGCTGCGGCTCGGCTTTGGAGCCCTGCCAGCTCCAAACATCCCTCCCAAAGAACCCGAACCCAGGCACCCCCCAGGATATTTGGGCCGAGCTCCCCCTCCCTGGGCACCTGCGGGATGGGGGCGATGCTCCCGGGGTGCTGCGAGCTCAGGCAGCGCCAGGGCCACGCGATTCCTTCTCTCCTCTCCTCCGGCTGCTCCCTGCTGCCGCTGCGCCTCTTCCTCCCTCCCTCCTCCTCCTCCCCCGCTCCGGGATCCTGAACCATGAGGGGAAAGGAGCGAGGAAAGGGCATAACCGTGAGGGGAAAGGAGCGGGGCCAGGGGGACGCGCTGTCCTAAAAAAGCCCGGTTTGACCCAAAATCACCCAAAAGGGCATCAAATGCAGCCTACATCCACATGGTTCGGCCTGACACCAACCAAATGGGATTAAAAGTATCCAGAGGGCTCTAAAATCCAACCAAAGGGGCCTAAAACTGCCCCAAGTGTTTTATAGCCCTCAAGAAATGGCTTAAGATCACCCGTAAATCTTTCAAATGTGACTAAAATCCAGCCTGAAAGTATCTGGTCCAGCCTAAAATCATCCAAAGGTATCTAAAATCACCAAAATGTCCCTGACACCAACACAAGAAGACCTAAAATCACCCTAAAAAGGCTTGGTTCAACCTAAAATTGCCCAAAGCAGCAAAAAACCCTACTTAAATGCACCCAAAATACACAAAAAAGGGACCTAAAATCACGCACACAGGATTAGGATTCACCCATATGGGCCCAGTTTTTCCTAAACTCACTCAAATGGGCCCCAGCCCCACCCACATGGGCCTAAAATCATCCAAAGGGGTCTGAAATCCCCCCTAAACCCCACCAGATTCGGCCTCAAATCAGCCACAGGGGCTGAAAATCCACCCAAAAAGGCTCGGGATCCCCGCAAGGGATCTGAAGCCCACCCTAAACCTGCCCGGTTCGGCCCAAAATCCCCCAAAGGGGCCGAGCCCGACGCCGAGCCCAGGATTGGCTCCGGGGTCGCTCCGGGACCTCCGCGTTCGCTCCGGGCAGTTTTGGCCGCGGCCCCGGACGGGCCTGGGCGGGACCGGGAGGGACCAGGGAGGGCTCGGGAGGGGTTTGGGCATCTGGGGCTTTTTTGGGCTTTGGGGAATTGTGTTGGGAGTTTATGGGGAATTGTTGGGGTTTTTGGGGAGAATTATTGGGTTTGGAGGCAGTTGGGGGATTTTGGGGAGTTTGGTTTTGAGGGGTTTTATTGGTGCTTTGAGGGGGAAGTTTTTTTCCTGGGGGTATTTGGTGGTTAATTGAAATTTTTTGTGTTTTCTTTAGAATTTTGGAAGGTTTTACTGGGATTTTGTGGGGATTTTGTGGGATCCTCTGGAATTATTTCTGGGTTTTATTGGGATTTTTAGGGGATTTGGAGGCAATTTATTGGAATTGTGGGGGCATTTAGTGGGATTCTTTGGGGATTTGGGTTTGTTAGGAATTTTAGTGGGGATTAGGGGGGGTTTTGTAGGTTTTTTCTAGGTTGTTGTCAAGATTTCTTTGGACTCGTGAGTATTTTGTGGGGCTTGTTGTGGTTTTGGAGACATTTTTGGGAGGATTTGTGGGGTTTAATTGGGATTTTGTGGGCTTTTATTGGGATTCGAGGGTGTTCTAATGGGAATTTGTGAAATTTAATTGAGATTTCATGGGGTTTATTGGGACTTTCAGGGGTTTAAAGGAGACTTTGGTGCCTCTCAGCCCTTCCCCACACCCTGGGACAACTCCAAAGCCCCCCAAAATTCCACTAAAACCCCCCAAAATCCCCCAAAAATCCCAATTAAAAACTCCTAAACACCAAAGAATCCCACAAAATCTCAGTGGAACCCACCAAAATTAAAAAAAAAAAAACCTTCCAAAAATTTCAGTAAACCCCCCAAAAAATAACCACCCCAAAACCCTAAAAAATCCCTAAAACCCAAAATCCTCAAAACCCACAAAACCCCCATAACCCCACAAACCCAGTAATTCTCTCCAAAATCCAATAATTCCCCCTAATCTCCCAACAAAATCCCCCAAAGCCCATACATGCCGCCAAAATCCCCCCAAAATCCCCCCAGAGCGCCCCAGACTCACCGGGGGCAGTCCTGGATCAGGGGGCACCGGCCGGTGGAACAGGAGCCACCTCAGGGGGCCCGCGGAGCTTTTTGGGGAGGGGGCACCATGGGAAACCTCCCAAAAACGGGGGAGGGGAACCCCTGTGGTACCCCCTCCCCCGAATGCCCTCTCCCCCGGTTCAGGAATAGCCAAATTCAAGAAAATGTAAACCAGGCTTGAATTTCCAGAAATTATTTTTGGCCGGGTTTAGCTGCACCCTCCAGGCTCAGGATCACCGGTGTATTTGCAGGTTTTGCTCTGCATCATCAGCCTGCCCAGACTCTGCTCGGTGTTTCACAAATGGAGAAGACAATGGACATTGTGCCAAGCTTCCTTGCAAACAGCAACACCTGCATCAGCATGACAGAAAAGAAGGGAAAAAAAAAAAAAAAAGAAAATAATCAGCGGTTAGAACAGAGCCAGTGTCCCACCATCTTCCCCTCCACTGTTATTACAGAGGCAAACCTGGGCCTAAAGCTTCCACCTCTCAGTTCCTGATGCTGTTTGAGTTCAGCCTTGACTCCCCCTGATCTACCTGACTGCCATCCAAGTGGGGCTGGGGATGCTCAGCCTGGAAACAGGAGACACTGGGGAGGCCTCACTGCAGCTCTGCAGGACTGGAAGGGTCCCACAGGAAAGACGGGGACAGTGTTCAGCCGGGCCCGTGGCAACAGGACAAGGGGGGATGGCTTTCAACTGCAGGAGGCTGATTGAAGTTGGATCTGCAGAGGGAGCTGCTCTTTTACACGGAGGCTGCTGAGGCACTGGCCCAGGCTGTGGATGCCCCATCCTTGGCAACAGGGCTGTGAGCAGCATGGGCTGGGGAAGATTGCTCAGCTCGGAACAAGATGCTCTTTAGATCCACTGTGATGTCACAGATGTGATGTTCCAGCAGGAACTTCCAGCGTCCAGCAAAGAGCACAACACAACCACTGGCCCTTGTGTCAGCCTACCCTGTGCCAGCCCTCGTGCCAGCTCACCCTTCACCATGTTCCCTGTCACTCTTCTCGTCACCTGCGCCCTGATACTCCCATCAGTCCTGAAAGCTCTCTGTTGCCTGGATTTTGTCATCCGTCCCTGCAGGATGCTCACATTTGTCCTGAGGAAGGTACAGTGCCATTCCATGGAGGTGGACACCCCCCAGCTGCCCGGCTGGGCTGGAGTTCTGTGGGGATGGGGTGGGACAGGGACCCCACTCTGAGGTGTTGCTACCTCTGCAGGCTGTCACCGAGAGAGAGGACGAGATGGAGGTGGACATGCAGGCTGATAGAGAGGAGGACATGGAAGTGGATGGCGAAGAGAGTGGAGACAATGCGATGGAGGTGGACATGGAGATTGATACAGAGGAGGAGATGGAAGTGGATGGAGAAGAGAGTGGAGAGGAAGAGATGGAGGTGGACATGCAGATGGATACAGAGGAGGAGATGGAAGTGGATGGAGAAGAGACTGGAGAGGAAGAGATGGAGGTGGACATGGAGATTGATACAGAGGAGAAGATGGAAGTGGATGGAGAAGAGACTGGAGAGGAAGAGATGGAGGTGGACATGCAGATGGATCCAGAGGAGGAGATGGAAGTGGATGGAGAAGAGACTGGTGAAGAAGAGATGGAGGTAGATGTGGAAGAGGAGATGGACGTGGAAATGGAAGAGTACCTTGAGGACATGGACATTGATGAGAAAGATGAGGAAGAGGCCATGATCTTGGGATGAAGAGCAATACCAGCAGCAGGACAGGCATGTGGTCCCCACAGGCAGAGCGGGTCCCCTGCTGCCAGGCTGGGACTGGGCTGGGTGGTCCCTGCTCAGGGATGTGGGACCCGGTGCATTGGGTTCTGGTGGCCATCCCCAGCCTGTGCTGCGCTTGCTGGGCCAGCCTGGGGGCACATGGAAGAGCCCTCTCTGCCTGATTGGAGTGACTGTGCCTCTTGCTTTTCCTCAAGGACCGATGGAGATCCCGGACAGAGATGCCACCCTTTTGTACATACGTTGTAGAGTTTGTTGTTGTCTTTAGGCTATAGGTTTTAGGGCTTCTTTTTGTCTTCTGTAAATACGTTTCATAGACTTTTGTTAGATATGTTCTTAGGTATATACGTTCCATAGATAGTTGTTGTTACAAATATTCTTACAATGTAAATGTGTTCTGTGTTTTCTTTGCTGTTTTTCTGAAAATAAACAAGCTTTATTTTTCACACCCCAGTTCTCTTTCCATTTGCTTCAGGCACAGGTAGCATTTGCAAAGTTGTGGTTTCCGCTTGCTCCAGGTTCCCAGGGCTGGAGGTCGGTGGGGGCGCTGGCACAGCCACAAGCTTTTGTTTGGGGGCAATATTGAGAAGGGGGTGGGAGAGGGGGCACAGGGGGAGGTGGGACCCACTGAGGCTCCCCCAGGTCACCCCAGGACCCCCAGGCCCCGTCCCAGCCCCCCCAGTTCCCTCCACAGCCCCGGCTGAGGGGGGCTCAGCCCAGGAGCCGCCGTCGTTCGGGGCTCCCCCGAGGGCAGCCGCCAACGGGAGAGCTCCCGGCTCGGAGAGGCCCCAGCAGAGGAGGGGATCTTGTCCCTCCTCGAGTGCCCTGAAGGGTCTTCAGGCCCCTCTGAAGAGGAGTTTTTCTCTTTTTAGGGATGTTTGGGGGGACCTCACCCCTCCAAGGGTGTTTTTTCCTCCCCATTTTCAGGTGTTTGTGGGGCCACAGCCCCACAAGCCCCTTTTTAGGGGTGATCATGACAGCTTTAAGTGACATTTTTCTGGGGGACTCACTCCAAGCCGCTGTAGGGGATGTTTTGCCCCCCAGGGTGGATTTTTGGGGTTTAAGGGCCCCCGCTCTGGTCGGGTCCCACTCTAACTCCCCTGAAGAGGCCAACACCACTCCTGCTGATTCCGGCAGCGGAGCCCTAGGAGGGTTGTAAGAGTTGAAATTTTTAAATTTCATTTTTATTCTATTTTATTTAAATTCAAATTTATTGATTTTTAGTTTTATTCTAACTCGTTGAGAGGACAGCAAGGACATTCAAGGGCAGGAACATTTTTTCCTGGCTGGTGACTGGAATTTCAGACCCTGGCAGTGTGTGCAGAACCACACAGACTGGGATCAAACATGGGCTGGGATCACCTGGACTGAGATCCTATGGACTGGGACCATATGGAATGGGACCATAGGGATCAGGACGGTACACACTGGGATAAACTGGGTTGAGATTATATGGACTGGGACCACATCGACTGGGATTGCACAGACTGGGATCCCATGGACTGGGAAAAAGCATTGGCTACCATTGGCTACCATCCACATATAAAGGTGGCCACCTCAAGTTGTCTTGATCCTTTTTGGGTGTCCCATCCCCCTCTTTCCCCCGCCCTCCCCATCGTTCCCCCAATCCCCGCTCCCCTCCCCCGTGTTTGGTTTTGGGGGTTCCAGGCCCCTCCTGCTCCGTGGGGGGGTCCCGATCCCTCTTTGGTTTAATCTGGGGCCCCCAACCCCTTCTCACCGCGACCCCCGCGGCCGGGGGGGCTCTCAGCACCACCAGTGCCACCAGTCCGGCCCCAGCTGCCCCCGCACGCCCCATCCCCATCCCCAGGGTCACCTCCCCCCTCCCCAAATTCCGCTCCCGGGGAGCGCTGGGCGCTGCGGGTCCGCCTGGCGACTGAGGAGTCATCGAGAACAAGCGCTCTGATTGGCTAGAAATGGCCCCGCGCAGTCTCTGATTGGCTAGCGCATTGAGAAGCGTTTTGATCTGCCTGGCAACCGATGAGCAGCGCTATCGCAGGCGCTGATTGCCTGAAAATCGCCGGCCCGGCAACTGAGTTGTCAGCAGCGCCGCACGCTCTGATTGGCCAGGAGCTGTTTTGGGGTGGGGACGGGGGGAACTGGGGACCCCCAGGAGCCCCCCGGATAGCTCTGAAAGACCAACACTGAGATTTCTCAACAAATGCTTGTCTGTCACAGTAAAACCAACTTCCTGAGTGTAAATTATTCACGTTCAAGGGTAAAAGGATCGGAGTGGATGACCCAGAAGATTAGGACATTTTCTTGCATGGCACTTTTCTCCTTCTGCAGGACAAGCTGTTTCTGTTATTTGGAGCTCAAATTTGCCAAGAAAGTTAAACTCAGCCAAGAGATCTAAAGGCCTTTTGGGATCACTATTTTGCTGCTCTCCCTATTGCTGTTATCAAAAAGCTTCTTCTATATTTCCACATCATTAGTTCAGACCAGAAGCACAACATACAGAATTCAGGGGTTTCAGAATATCAGCCACCACAGATTCCAAACTATGACTTGCACCAAATGGGAAATGGGCACCTGAACTCAGAACCTTCTTTCAATGCCAGTCACACCACCCATGATGGAACTGTCTTTGGGTTTGTGTTTTAGGGATGTTCTTTCCTCATCTGCAGTGCTCATTGAGTAGCCTGGGAAATTCTTAATGCTCTGTAATTGATGCTGTTACCCAATAGTAAAAAGTAGAATTGCTCAGGGTTACACATGTAGGGGAAAGTAAGAAATCATTGGAATTGAACTAAGAGAACTTTCTTCCTAACTTAAAAGACACCATTTGAGGGAACAGTAAGTTACAGGTTCACCCTTTCTGTGAATTGCCTCATACATTTTTAGGTAAAACAGTGAAATCTGCTATTGCTTCTATCTTCCTCTTTAAGATGCAATCCACCAAAGTAGCCACAGAGGTGAATTAGTTTGCACCCTCACTTAGGGGTCAAAGTCATCCATTTCTGCATTTTCTAGAAACCTAGAAATTTAGAACTCTGTTCTGAACCCTGCCTATTACACATTCCCAGCTGTCAGCAGCAAGTCTCTGGGCTGCTTTTTTTCAGTCTTTCTCATTATGTATTTTGATGCATGATTCATACAATATTTGATTTACCCCTTCATTAACTTGCCTCAAGCAGAGAAGGTTGAATGCTATTAGGTCAAAAGCATTTGAAAAATTTTCTTCTTTTCGGTTGATCTATTCAGTGAATCAATATTCTTCCTACTCAACCAGTTCTACTCTCAAGGGAAGTCAGATGTTCATGGCCGTGACCTTAAATATTGGCCCTTAGCACATCACCTAAAATGATAGACAGTAATTACCGAATTGGTGGACAGAACTGTCAGCTGAGAAAAAAAACTGGGAGAGACAAAGATGATTGGAAAAAAAAAAAAAAAAAACACAGTCACACTGAGATCAGGCTAACAGGATCTCACAAAAAGAGTGATATGTTGTAGCTTGCCTCTGATAACAAATACATTGGAATCTAATACTTTTATGAAAGCCTATGTATGTTTCGGGCTGGTAATTCTGATTATAAAGAACTTTGATTCAACTCCTTGTATATCAGACACATTATCCCTTCCCCCTTCAACTCTTCCAGTCAAACCCTTGGAAGCTTAAGAGCTTTAGGGTGCATCTTCATGAAACCAAAAAGATACTGCTGCTATCTGGTGTGAATTCAGACCAGACTCCAAGAAGAGAGCATCCTCTTAACTATCTTCGGCACCATGGCCTCATTTCAGATGAACAGAACTGATTTAACCTTTTAATTTTTACTAAAAACTACAGAACAACAACAACAACCCATGTGCTAGAGTGGTCACCTGAGCTCTTCAGTACCACAGGATCCACATTTGCACAGTTCAAGACTCATAGATTTAGGATTCTTAAGCCTTTAGTGATTCTGGTTACCCAGCTCATGAAGTCCTGAAAAGAACTAGGCTTGCATAGGGCAGGTGCTCTTACTCCCTCAAAGTCACATGGCTTCAAGATATTTGCTTCACTGCTTCCAGTCTTTGCTTTTAAAAAATTAATTACAGCTAAAAAAAATTTAATCACAATAGAAAAGTATTCTCCCCCAGCATTTTAGTGGCTGGTAAACATTTTGTTGGCACAAGGCATTTGCAAAAGAGACATTCTAATCCAGCCTACAAAATAAAAGCTGTGCCTCACTACTGACAAAAAGCACAATACTGCTGCAGGCATTTTAATATACAGCAATTCTTTTCTGTTCCTACCTGCCTCTGAGACCAACAAAACTAGTCAATGAAAACGTGAAGCATACTCCAGATATATTTCCTTCTTATCTCCAGCTGAGAATGCCCTGAAATGATCCTCACATAATCCATGTGATTGCCTATTGGCCTGCCACCTCAACAAACGAGGCTTTGCAGCAGGGGTTAAACCAGCAGCAGAGGGTCCAGAGAGGTCTGTTAAAAACATATATGAAAACAAAACCCCATCAGCAACTTAAGAGAAAATTTTCAGTAGGAATTACAAACATCAACTTCCCTGTTTTGATGATACCTTGAGAAAGGTATCAATTTCTCAAAACAATGCCCCCTTTTCCATGCCCTCTTCTGCACATTCAAGAGAATTTCTTAACCAAAGCAATTACTCCAAAGTCAATAGAGGTGGACAAGCTGTGCTGTTCCTGGTCCAAGAAGAGCAGGAAAGCGATCAGTTTTCAACACTCATAGGAAAAGACACATATTTGTGAGCACAATGTAAAGATGTCTGGTTTTGCCATAATTATATTTTCACAGGAGCAGGGAAAAGGAGGTAATCTTCCATATATCAGAGAAAATCGGAAGGTTCAGAAAATTCTTTGCGTTGAAATAGCACGTAGGTTATGATGAGTTTTTCACTAAACTTTTGGCTGTGACAATACAAGTGACACTGTGGGCCTAAACTGACACAGATATTACCAGCTTATCTACTTCTCCCCTACCTCCCGCAGCCAGATTTGCACAGAACACATTGTGGCAGTGAACACAAACACATGAAGCCCCCAAACTCTTACTGAACCTTACTATGGAAGGAGAATTTAGCAATGGGGAATTTAGTTTGTTCTTCAAAGTATTCCAACTGAATTGAGGTTGACATGCAGGGAAAAAGATATTGCTTTGCTTAAAACAGTTCCTCTGCCACTGCTGAAAGCTCTTCCATGGTACTTATCTCTCTGCTTTGGAGCTCAGGAGAAAGAGCAACACTGGAGACAAGAGCACCCAGCTGGCACATCAAGGATTTCCAGGCAAAGCACTTGCCATGTGCCTTCCCCAAGGTGACCTCCACCCACAATTTCCACTGACTAGCTTTTCAGAGAGTTTGCAATGCATTCAACAAGTGGGCACATCTCCTTCAGCTGAAAAATGTAGCCGTGTGATTTATATAAAATAATCAGCCCGAGTTCTCCTGACTGGACAGGTGTGTGTCCAGAGCTACAGAAACACTACTCCACAGTCTCCTCTACACATCTTATTTCATTATAATTCTGCTTATAAATCAAAACTAAAAGCAAAAAACTCCCCATGGATGTCATTACAACTCAGCATAATGATATATTTTACTTGTATAACTCCTTCTACACTGTGCTACTCTAGAACAGATGCCTTCTAATTATTCTATTTAGAAATAAAGAACCTTAATTTGAAATATTTACCAGTCCAGGATGGCATTTTTTACTCAATGCCAGTTCTAATTTACCATGTAAGTCTTAATTAGCAGATACAGTATTTTTATTTCAGGCAGCAATTGCAGGGTTGATTAAAATTAAAAAATATTTAAAGAGAAGATGGCATTGATAAGTTCATTTTTACAAGTATACATTTACATGCTTCAGATACCAATTATCAGCATAATCAGCAGTGTTATCACAGCAAGTCTGTGACTTCTAAGTCTTTGACACTTGTGGCAAGGTTCAGGACAATTTTAGGTTATCAGGTGGGGGAATTTTTCTTATTCAATATCAAATAAGTCTATCAAAGGTCAGATCAAACATGGCTTTGCTTTTAAAAAATTAGCTGAACTGCTGAGTGATAACAAGTACCAGGCCTACATTAAATATCTTAATATTTACCTTTATGTGGTAGTATTGTGAGATGATGGAAAAGTAGCAGACTTAGCCTGAAGATGTATAGCCTGCTTCTGGACTGCTGTCAACCTCAATATTGAGAGTCAGAGCAGAAAACCTCAGTAACGTGGTAGATCTTTGATGACCCCTCTCCTCCAATTATGCACACAAGTGGGTGACTTAAACTGGACTGTAATACAGAAAGATCTCCTAAGATCTAGGTAAGATGGTGATTGAATGGCCTTTTCTCTTCCTGATCAAAGAGGGAAGTCAAACTCTGTCCTTTAAGCAGTTGATTTTCCTCAGCTATCCACCACATGAATAAAAGCCTTTGAAACAGTTGGTCCAAAAGGAAGCACATCTCACCTGTCAAGAGAGATGTGGCAAGAATAGGTGTGCAGACTGCACTGGCTTTTAAGTGTTCATGAGCTCTTTGTGCAAGCATGAACACATTATCATCAGCTTCCAGATCAAACTGCTGCACAGAAAAACACTATCTGCAAGAGGGAAATCATTCCTGCAGACTTTAAGAAAGAAGCCTTCCTGACCCTTTAAATTCAGGAACAATTTTTAAAAAGGAGCACGTGAAAACTCAGGGTTAACAGAGTCACTAGTAACGGTCTGTCGCCAAGGGCTGTGTCAGCAGTTCAGGGAAGATCTGTGTGGATACAGTCTCCAAGAACTCTTGGGTCACTTGGAGCATAGAAATCATTGTTCCTTTTCCACAGTAGATGCTACTTGTTACTTAAGACAGAATTTGAGATCATTCCAGTTTTCTAAGGCTCACTGTCCAGACTGAGCTGGCAAACCCCCATTATTCCCGGTGTAACAAGACGAGCAGCTCCAGAGGGGATCTTGCACATCTGCTGGCACGGGCTTGGCAACAGGCTCCAACCTGCAGCTAGCCAAAACTGACATGACACAGTTAAATACAAACTGGTATTAAATAATAAATTAAATAATTCTACACAAAAAAATGAGCCGTCTTGAACTGCAGAGCCACTGCTGGATATGTAACCTAATAGTTACGCTTGACAGGTTTCTGGGTTGTAGAAATGCAGTTTCAGCCAGCATCGCCTACGCTGACTGAAACTCAAAACCAGATGCACAGCAGAGGAAGACAGCAGCTTAAATATCCAACTTGGCCTAGTACAGAACCTGAAGACCAATAAAACTTTTTTAGCCCATGACAGAGCAAGATGCCAGCACAAGACAAGAAAACAAACTCGGCTGGATTCAATTATCACCTTGCCTTTCTCACGGACAAGTCAAGCCATGGACAAGCCAGCAATACAAACACTGCAGCAAGTGTAGTGCCAATGAAATGTCAACATACAGAAGCTAAGTTAAAGAAGAATTCCCAATTCCCACTGGTTTTAGCACAAAACTTCTCTTACAAGGTAAACTTTTACTTCAGCACCTAACTGCACAGGGGTACCAACTAGAAAGTTGTGTATTGGAATTTACAAAGAAGTTCCTCAAAACCCAGAACCTTTGTCTGAATATTTCATTCAGCAGCACTGAGTTCAGCAGCAGACAAGAGCAAAGTTAGCTTAACTCTAAACTATTTTAGAGTTATTTTTATTTATTTTATTATCAAGTGATAAAATTACTTTTTGTCCCACTTTGCTCCCATACCTCCTGTCTCTGCCAAGACTGAATTCCTTAAAAACTTTTTTATTAAATGTGTCTACTCTAAAATAATTTCCCCCAGGAATAATTACAAAAGAAAAAACTGCCATTTATATTTAATCAAATCTGAAAAAAACCCTTTACTGTAACCAAAGGTAATTTAGCCATCCCACCCAGAACTTAGCATGCAATGCCAGTGATAAATTTCAGGAAGTTGCCTGGGTTGGGTCCATCTTCTTTTTAACAAATAGAAGTTTGAGGAACTTGCTATTGTATTTCAAAACAGAGTTTCAACTGAAAAGCAGACTCAGCAATGTTTCCTTCACCCTCTTAAACTAATGAAGGCCCAATCTACAGGTCATTAGGAGACAAGAACTGTTCCAAAATGTCTGTGAGCTTTGAGAAAGCAGTAATTCTTTTTTTGTGCCATACTTTCAGACTAGCAAGGGGAAAAACATCTCCCCATCAGCACCAACAGTAAGGTTCATGGTCCTCAGTGAGTACTGGATTTCAAAGGGTGTTTCTTCCTCAGTCCAACTTCAGATACCTTGTGGAAAAACAACTGCATCTAATACTTGGCATAAGTATCGTGGCAAAAGAAATAACTGTCTTTAAAAATGCTGCTCTCTCCATAAGGTGGAGTAGTCAAGTGCCATAGAGAGGAGAGTCCCACACTGCAGCGGAGGATGGAAGGTGGTGGAGTTATGTAGAATTCAACATGGACACAGCCCAGCTCACAAGCCCATCCAAGTGGGGGATGGCAAAAGAAAGGGACATTAAGGCACAAGAACAAATACCACAAGATATCTTGGTGGTCTTTTAAATTGAAAATTTATTTTTTTACAAAAGGACATTGATCCATAGTTATGTTTTGGGGCTTTCCCTCTCCTTTTGTTTTCTGGGATTTTTATATCAAGCGCTACATTTTTCCTTTGGAAAGTTAGTGCTTTTCACACATACTAGAAGAACAAAACATAGTTAAAAATGGCTTTGTCAAACATCCATTCAGGGTCCCTTCATCACTGCACTTAGTTCCCTCCAGTTGCAATATTGAACAGGCCTGAGTGGCACTCCTGAAATGGGCACAAATATCTTTTTTGTACATTTCCCCACATAATCAGAGTCCAACGTGTAATGCATTCTCTGGGTTTACTGTTGTCAGTTCACTTATTTGCAGTTTTAGTGCTATTCAGCCCCTCATGCTGAGCTGCCTTTCCTTACTGTGAACTGCTCCTGGATTTGTATTGCACTGCTATTCGGTTTGCCTTTAAAGAAGAAGAAACTGTGGGAGGAGGGGAGTGTTATTCTGTTTTCAAACAGACAGGCCACTTGTATCTTTGGAAAATAAATGTGAAGACACTCAGAAGCATGACTGTTAGTTTCTTTTGAAATGGCAAAAGAGATTTTCTTTTTTAGCTTTGTTTTGCCAAAGTTCAGGAAGAGCATTCAGTGAAGTGGTGAATTCAAACAATTGTCTGGACTGTGAGCAGAATGAGAGAGTCAGGGAGCTGGGTACATCACTCACCCCACCCTGCATTGCTCTTGGTCTCAACTGCATAGAACTCCTCTGAGACACATTGTCTGGTCTGTGGATCTTCATCATCCAAAGGAATTGCTCCAGTTGTCTGCTCTGGCTCCCAGCAAGGAGTTCAGAGCCAACCCTTGAAGTACAGCACAAACTATCTTTCATCAATCCATAGAAATTCCATGGTTTCGATCCCTCCTATTATTTGAGATTTCACCTATTTTCCTCATTCTTCCAGACCTCTGCCCAAATATCCTCTTCCCTCTTCTGAATGCCTCCTGGACACGTCCCCTTGGCAATCCCTTTGTCTCCTGCACAGACCTGGGCCAGATATCCCTTCAGCTCCAAACTGTCTTCTTTGTGAGCAGTTGTGCCAGGGGAGATTGTCAATCGAGCAGAAATTTTCTGTGCAGTGGGAACACAACCATGACTCCCTCTTCAAGGACTACAGCAGCTCACCTGCAGCCAGCTGAGCTCCCATTTTTTGCAGGAGAAGTGCAGACATGGCAGCCAGGACCCACATGTCCCTTGTCACACTCAGTAGGTGGTACTTAAAGGCCAATTTTCTAAGCAGCTGTTTTGTTGGTAACATTTTGTGAAGTGGGCTGCGCTTTCCAGGTGAAAAATCCAACCATGCACAAAACCTGCTGGAACACCACATTTCATGCTTGGGATATGGGATTTGCAAGGCAGCTGAAATGGCAACCTTTGCTCTCAGCTACTCCACTGATTGAAGCTGTTAATGCTGCACATGCGTGAACAAATCCAAAACTAAGGCCAAACCTGCCAGAGCTGAGGCAGCTTCCCCCATCAGTAGAGGAAGAATTTGTAGCAGCTTAGAATCTACAATTCAAAGGTTTAGTTGGAACAAGCAAGGTTTTGATTTGGAAGAACTGGAACTGAAGAAGATATGGGCAGATTTTCAAGCCAAACCCCCAGATCCTAGCTCTTTAGGCTGGGGCTGGTTAGCACTCATATTAACCTTGCATGGCTGCCCAGACAGAGGCACAGGTGATGCAGTGTTTGCTACTCAGTAATGTTTCCCACAGCCATCTCCCTCCCAGCAGAGCTCTCCACAGTGTGAAGTCTCTGGCTTCTGGCCCTGATGGTCCAATACAATGCTTCCTTAAACTGCGTTTCCTTCTGCCCTCCTTGCAAGGACCATCTTTATGGGTGACCATATGATGGGCCACACTAATCGGGCACTCTCCAATCCAGCTTGCAGAGCCAAAGGGAGGCTCAGTTCTAAGACTGCAAATGGATTTAATAACCACTTGCAAAACAATCCTAATCAAATAGAATCCTGCCCCTTAAATGGTTTGAAGCATTTTTCATGTGCAGCTTCAATCCAGGAAACTAATGAAAACAACACAAACAAAAGGAGATTCAGCTTCTGAACAACAATACAAATATCTGCAGACAATTCAAACAATTCTTGCTGCTTTAATTCCCTGGAGATGTAACTGCATATATTACACAAAGCAAAGGTATTCAAAACCAGTGTTTCCAAGCAATGAAATTGCTGCCATAAACATCCCTGGATCCACTTTCTGAACTACCCTAAATAGCCCATCTCTGTCTTGGTTTGCTGTCAGGTTTCCACCGATTTGGTGAGCATTTTAACACTGCCTCACCTCTCCACTTTCCTTGGGATTTTACCCTGCATCACTCAGGATTGCCGAGGCTCACCAGCCAGGTCCATGTTCCCAGCACATCTTGATCATCCTGCCCACATGAGCTCCCAGTTCACTTCCCTTCACATCCTTCATGGCTTTACTCAGGTGTACCTTCCAAGTATCATCCCCTGTCCAGCACCTCCCACAATGGGCCCTTGTGCTAAGTTCTGGACATTTTTTCAATATAGATACCAATGCTTCTAGCATTTCTAAGTGCTCATTAGCCTGGTGCCCAGATATTAAGCAGTGTACTTTCAGCTCCATTAAATATAATAAAGCCAAATCCTTTCATAAGATACTTTTTGTGATTGACTGCTCTTCAAATATTTGAAGAAAATCACTAACTGGGAATTTTATGTCAGAATAATTTGCAGGTAGAAAGATTCTTAAAATGAATTTTCTATAGATTCTTTTCAGATCCTCTTTCTTCTCTCCTTTCTGCATCTAAAAGGGATTTTGTACCAGTGGAGACTGGAGGGGGGGGAAAGAAAAATCAAACCAATACCTGCCTACTGAATCTGACAAGAGACATCCAAGCAGACTGATGAAAGCAGAATGCCCCAATTTCTCCTTCTCAGCTGTACAACCTCCTTTACTTTTAAGCGTACTCATGGATCTCGGTGGAGATGGCCCTGACTGCCTCCATTTCTGGCAACTGGGTTGGAAAGCTCCTCCTGGCCTCACATTCATATCTGTAAATAAATTGGGAATGGGGCATGAAGCAGCTAAGTAAGCAGCAAGAGAGCTGTATTTCATTCCAGTTCTTTCTGAGTTTTTAAAACCCTTAGGAAAAAACAAAACACCAAACTTTGTAACATACTCCTAATTATTTTAATATTAATGAAAACAATGCCAGCCAGCTCTAATGACAACTAATCCCAAGCAGTTCCTATCTTGGTTTTGTTTAGAATATTGTAAATACTGCACCCACAAACCAACCAATTGCCAGGGACTGTGCTTGGTAACCACATTTCACATTAGCTTAGAGGGAGCTCTGAGAGTCAGAGACTCTAACAGCTAGAACATCAGAATACTGAAGTGTTGTTGTGCTATTTTCTATCATCTCCCACATGAGAAAACCTAATCTTCTCAGTAAAATGCTTTCCTGTTCTACCCTTTTGACCAATGTGATTTTCTAAATTAAAGTATTGACACTACATAGTCATAAGACAGTGTATTTGAACAGGAAAAAGCTGAGCAGGTACAAACTACCAGTCAGCAACTCACCCAGTAGGAGCATTATTATTAACCACATTATTCTTTCAAGGAATGAATCCCTCAGCCCTGTAAAGAATTTAAGCCAGACTTAAACAGCTTCATTCAATCAATGAGAACCCACAAATATTTACTTCTTTTCCTGACCCAACGTTTCCTCTACGTATCCCAAAAGAATCTTAAAACTCCTTTTTCCCAGACCGGTAAACCCTTCTTTATCCAAGGAGTCCTTGCATCCCTATTCTCCGAAGTTCCAATTATTTGCAGAGTGAAGATCAGCAGAATTTAACTGGCTCACTGAGAGAATCAGTTTTTCAGCTGATGCATAGCAGCAGTTTAGCAGTGAGGATCAGCAATACAACACGCTGGCTTCAAAAAAAAAAAAAAAAAAAAAAAAAGAGAAAAGGAAGAAAGGATAAAAAGCTTGGTCTATGAATTTAACTGGAAAAGGGAAAACAAATAAATATTAGAAACAAGCTGGGTCAAAGACGCTGATTTTGAGTGATCTCACACAAATTTAACAGAGGAGAAAAGGCAAGACTATACTGTTAGTAAACAGCTACTTTAGCTTTCAATTAACTGCCAATTCACTGCTCATCTTCTCTGCAGCTGCAGGCACAAGAGCCTGACTTTATCTGCAGTGCAATCCCTGCACCCACAGATCCCTCCACCTGTGAGTGATGTTTCTCTGCATTTGCACCCTTCCTTCAGCCAGTTTATTCCCAGCTCCAGCCCAGCAGAACCCAAGGAAGCAGGAAGGTAGCTCAGAGGAGAGAGTTTCTATCTGTACTCCACCCAGAGTAACAGGCAGAAAGTGTGAACTCCTGAGCTGACCTTGTAGCAACCCCAGCAGGAGCACTGCCTAGGAGGTGCAGATGTGGTACTACATATATTCACACAGACTCACATTCAAACAGAGCTCACCAGCTGTGCTCCCCATTCCCTGAACCCCAAAATCAACCCTTTCTTCTGGACCCTTCTTTGTCATGAGCAATTCCCCACCTGCTCTCCTAGACTTGCAATGTGTTCACCAGTCTAATTTGAAGTGGAGTGCCAAGGTGTACCTGCCTCATCTCTGGTCTGTTTGTGGGAGACCAAGAAGGCAGGGTGCACAAAAACTGGAACAGCTGAAAAACCCTAAAAAACTCTCCCCAGCTGGACAGCCTGCCAGCAGGAATGAATTACAGCAAGGGGAGCTGCCATAGAGCTATCAACACAAGGGATTTGGGATCAGCTAACTGGTGTTGACAGGGTCTCCTTGGCCTTAAGCACTGAGGAAAATCCATAAACCACACTTTCCTTACATGTCCACATGCAAAAGAAACAATTCAAAAGAAGAAAGAGCTATGGACATCCTCAGGACAGCATCACACTGGAGCAGGTAAGCAAAGTGTCCAAATGATTTAGGAGCCTTGACCATAACTGCTCTTTCCACAGTGCCCAAGTGAAACACTTGAACCCCACTTCCTCCTTCAGTTCCTCCATCATTTCTAAGCAATAGGTTCACACTGTCATGCTCTGGTTTCCACACGATTTCCAAAGCAAGCCAGGCTTTTGCAAGCTGCCCTGTGGGCTGCAGGTCTCACCTGCTGCTGCACTGCCTGAAACTCCTGGCTGACCTGGACCAAAGTTTACTGACATCTGCCGTAACACAGAAAAACCTGGAAAAAAGCCAGGCAGCTGGGTGGAAAAGAGACATCTAAGAAACATCCCCTGGGAGTGACCATTCTTCAGGAAAGGCCAAGATTGCATCTTACTGAACACCTGGGAAGCCAGGAGAGCAAATTAGGAAGAGAAACAAAACAAAACAAAACAAAACAAAAAACCAACAAAAAAAACCAAAAACAAAAAAAAAACCACCTCATGAAGTCTTGGCCCAGGGGAAAGTTTCAATCAGAGCTGGCAATGAAGCACAAGACAAAGCCATTGGAAACCAAGCTCCATTACTTCTACCCCACACAGAACTACTTATTTAAAGCATCTCTTATTTGAAGATCTCAGCAATTTAATTAAGCCAATGGCCCTCAGAGGCAGGTAAGTGTCATGATGCTTATGTTACTGATGGCTTGCACTGAAGCACAGAGCAGTTAACTGAGTTCCCCCTGACCACACAGGAACCCATGAGTCCTGCCTTTCTGGTCTTTTTCTCCAACTAATAAAGGCACTCCACTTGGTTCACATTTGCAGGTCTTTACAGCAGTCCCTCAACACAAGACCCAGGCAGCCCCTTCTGCACAGGAGGCCAGAACACTGCAATGATCCGGCAAGTCCTGACTTCTCCTGAGCCTCTTCCCACTTAGCCCAATCTAAAGACTGCCACACCACTCAGCAGATCTGCTCAGCTGTACCTCTGCTCTGGTTCTGCACAAAGAACCACAGCCATGGCCAGGAGAGGCCTTACAGCTGGGGGCAAGAGCAGCAGGCAATGCTGGGCAACAAGCAGCTCCCACCTGTGCCTGTGAAACCTCTGCCTGCCAGGGGGCTTCAGCCATCCTGGGCACAGGCTCTGGAAACCACCCTGCAGGGCCAGCCCTGTGCCCATGGGCAGCCACTCTGGCCTTGGATGCAGTCCCAGAACTCAGAGCAGATGGAGTTCCTCCTGTAGATGCCCAGGACACTGGTAATAAAAGCTTGTCCATGTTTCCATCAGCTGTACATAGTAATTAGGATTTAATTTTTGCTTTAAGTAATTCCATCATATCAGGTCTATTTATTGCCAAATTGGGGGTTAGGTTGATTTTTTTTTTTCCCCAGCTTTTAACCTTGGGATTTTTCTTCAGGGACAAAGCACTCAAAGCTGAGACTTACCCAAAGTCAGAGCACTGCTTCCCAGCTGACTAGAGGTAGGCAGATAGCCCCTCTGAGACCAAAAATTAAAATATAAGAGCATGAAAAAAATAAAACAGATCCTCGCATTCCTAACTTTATATCTCCCATTGCTATAAAAGATGTTAAATGTTCATCACAATCTGCTTCTTCCAGCAGCTGGAGAGCTGGATTTTGGTAACTAAAGACATCAGAAATGTCTTGCATGGAATAATTTCAGTTCCCGTGAGAAATCAGAACCCTAGAATGACAAACTCCAGCTATGAAATCTATCATTCATTAAAACCGTACCATTGTAACATCATTATGGCTAAATATGGTTTTAGCAAATAAAACAGCATGAGATACAAGCAGCAGAAGGATTAAATCAAAGAAAAGAAAGAGTCTGTGTGCATGGAGTAAATATTTAAGTATGACAAATTATAAAGATTAAACAGAACAAAAACATAACTGGAGAAATATATTTTGATTCTATTAGGCCACAAAAATTTGTCACTGGAAACAGAATCATCTACAGTTGGACCAGGCAAACTATGGGATGTCTGACAGCAGAAAACAGGCTCTTGTTGAGCAGTTTCCATATTTGTGGTCTGTGGGGCCACACAGCCTCTACAGCCCACAGAGAAATTAACTGCTGGGCTCCCACCCTGCACACAGAGCTGGAGCTAGAGAGATGTCCACTCACCCAAAGATAAAGTACGTCAGCTTCATTATCTGGTCCTGTGACAGTCTGCAGGACTCTTCTGATGCTAATGATGCAACTGCAGTATGCCAGTGTTTAAAAAAAGCCCAAAACACATTAAACCCATGCTCAGCTTTGTATGGGTATTTATTTTAATTAAAGCACTACTAACAATTAATTACAAAGTAATAAACCCACAGCTGGATAAGCACTAGTTAACACACCCATGCCACTTTAACTTTACTGAAGTGAAATTTGTTCAGTCTGATACAGCAGTTCAATTAAACTTAAGGAATGCTGATTTTTCTGCAGCTATTCCTCATCTAACTCAGTTTTCCAGAAGTTAAGTGGAAGACTGCTTTGTAACTTCTCAGAGACTGTAAAATTCTAACTGATAAAAGGAAGGAAGCACACAGTGTGTCACTTCCAAGCAATGTCAGTAACTGGTGGATGCAAAGGAGAATTTCTGATGATGCTGAAGGAAACACAAACCACATTGTGCAGCTGCTGTTTCGAACTCTGAGACATCTCCTGGATTATCAAATGTGTTCTAAAAGGCATCCTATTCAAGGGGAGGAAAAGGGGGAAATAGAAAACTCCCTAGACTGGAACTTACTCTGAGCATAACAGCCCTGGGTAAAATGTTTTAAGGGGTGCTTTTTGGTTTTTATTAAACCATGCAAGGTTCAAACAGTGGCAAGCTAAGTGCTCAGAGAAAATAATCATCTTCATCAGGATGCCTGAAGGCAAACTCATCTTCCAACGTGTGAAACACAGGCAAGTGCAGGAACTATTCTCTGCTTATGTTTTGCTTCTTGCAACAAGAGCCAAAATTCTCATCAGGGGCAGGGGTCTGCCTGGCTGGGGAACAGCTCTCTGAGGAGGCACACGGGTCCTGGCAGGCACGGAGCAGGAACATGAGCCCAACCAGTGATCAAGGGAAGGGATTATTCCTTCTCCTCAGCACTTGTTAGACATCACCTACAGTTTTCTGCACTCCCAGTGCAGAGAGCCTTGAATAAAGTGGAGCTTGCTCAGGGCAGCAGTGTCTGGACAGTGGGGAACACCTCTGCAGAAAGCCAACACCAGCAGGCTCTGGTCAGCCTCAAGAGGAGATGGCTTTGAGGGGCTCCAGCGTTGCCAGCCAGAGCCCATCAAGAAGAGGCAGGCTTGTCACAGTGGGCAATGAGAGAGCAGGTGCAAGCTGAAACACAAGGGCCTCAGCGTGGGTGCAAGTGAAAACATTTCCCCTGGGAAAGTCAGGCAGTGGGACAGGCTGCCCAGAGGGGTCACACAGCTTCCAGCTGAAGAAGTTTTCAAGATCCAAGAGGGAATAGCTCAAAGAGCTCTTATCCACCTGACTGGACCTCAAACTATCCCTGCTTTGAGTAGGAGATTGTACTAGAGATGCCCTGAGGTCTCTCCCATTCAGGGTGTTCACATTCAAATGTGTGAGCACAAACACAAAACCCCAGGGGTTTCTCTCAGGACTGGACATGCAGACTGGTGGTTTAACTCATGGACTTCTGGGATGCAGTTTTATTTGCCTGAACATGTGGCATGCATGCATTTGATTCCACACAGCAGGAGGGGAAGCTATTCCATTGATGCTTTTTCCCACAGCAGTGTAGCTGGTACTATGGCAAGTACCCCATGTGTACTGGAGGGCAGGAGTAAGCATTGGAGTAATAAATAACCAAAGTCACATTTTCTCCTTCTAACTTAACTGCTCATAAGTTAACACAGTTCTTCACTTGAGTCTTTTCTCTGCCACAACCAAGCAGCCTGAGGCAAGTCCATCAAGGTCACACTGATGACCTAACACAGGAGGATGGAAAACTGTACTGTATTCCTAGCCTCTTGCTCCTCCTCCACTGCAAGTGTCTGATTTCCATTTCTCAGACTTTCACTGAATGTTGCGAGAGGAAATAAATAAATAAACAAAACACAAAAAGCCATCAGAAGCTTTGTGCAATTCATGTTGATTGTGAAGAACTGACCTCCCTCCAAGAGCTCAGCTGCTCCACAGCTGGGAGCCTGTGCTCCTCCCTGCCTATTTCATTTTGATAGACCAAGACTCCCTGGAGTGTTACTAACAGATTCATCCACTATGTGGGTTATTCCAACAGCCACCAATAAATCTTATCATCTCTCCTCAACAGGTCTTGGATAGCATGAGTGATTGATGCACTAAAACTTGGTAGAAACATGGAGATAAAGACCTGCCATTCCTTTCTGTCCTTGTCTTTACAGCACCAGCAGTTTAGAAGTGACAACCCATTGCTTCCCTTTTAGCACAGCTGTTCTAAAACTGCCTAACCAACAACACAGGCTATGCAGTAATTATCTTTCCTTCCAGGGGGAAATAATGACTTCCCAGAGCTCATCTCCCACCACAGCTCCTCTTCTTAAAGGAAGTACATGGATAGTGGTCTTAAAATTGGGGATGGTAGATGTCTAGCAGCAGCATCGATAGCAGTGGTACCCAGCTTCTGGTTCCTGGAGACTGGTATGCAGAAGAAGGGTGTACATGAAGCTGTCATGCCTTCCTTGGGAGGAAAGAAAAGACTCACCCAATCAGAGTATGCTATGCTCTGCATTTTTACCTACTGATCAGCAGGGCACGCAGAAACCTGACTCAGAGACTCCGACAGAAACCTACTCATCCCATGGACAGCTGCTGCCTCAAAGAACTGGCACTGCAAATAGACACCAGTGGAACAAATTGAAAAAGGCTGCCTGTCAGGATTAGCAAACTAGGAACCCAACCAGGTGCCCCAATTCCATCCTCGGTT
Source organism: Anomalospiza imberbis (assembly GCF_031753505.1). Taxonomy (NCBI): domain Eukaryota; kingdom Metazoa; phylum Chordata; class Aves; order Passeriformes; family Viduidae; genus Anomalospiza; species Anomalospiza imberbis. The sequence continues at coordinate 451,850 of NW_027100202.1, forward strand.
TCCATTCAAGATGGATCAGTTCCCCAGCGTACAGGCATCTGAAATCCACCACCACTTCATCTGCTAGAATACAAAATATCTACCCGGTAGATAAAAGACCTGAAGGGTGTAATTCAGATTGTTTTCAATCCAAATGCTCCTGTAGATTTTCTTCAACAGCTTCTTAGACCCTGTCCAACCCAGGGCACGGGCAGGACAGAACATCCCTTTCTACTCTCTGAACACTGCAACCCACAGCTCATGCTCAGGAAAAGCTGCAAGTGTACACATACACACAATCCTTCAATGTCCTTTCTCAGCTGACCTTCTTTGGTACATGACAAAAGACACCCGTATATTAAAGGGAATTCAAAGCACAAGAGAGCACATAGTGAGCTGTAAACTCTAGTTTAAGAGACAGGTTATCTTTCTGATAACTCCTTTGTTATTAGTAAAAAGAGTTGGTCAGAAAACCTATGGCTTCCTTTGGCAAGAAAACACATCAGAAAAAAATAATCTTCTCTGAAAACAGTCTGTGATATTTCTGGATTGAACTTTGATTTGATTTCTAGACTGAGGTTTGCTTTGACATTGTTTGTAAAAATAATGTTTCTTTACATTTCATTTCCAAACAGCATTTAAAGCACAGGTGGAGAGCAGAAGAAAAGGGAATAGGGATGACTACTTTCACATTTTCTGTCTCATGTATTTACAGTAGAAAAACTACTAGGGGCCAAAATTAAAAATGAATGACAGAGTTGGGATGATGCTGGATTTTGATTAGAACCAGGAATTAAACACTATTTCCTTCATTTAATTTGGCTAAAACATACAATGCTGTCAAAGCAAACACGTTTTTGCAGTAGATGTTATCTTCACTTCCAAAGAACATTAGCATTTGAAATATTTTGTACTGAAGAATAAAATAATTCCATCTTCTTTAAAACCCTAGAAATAATTAAAACAACAATTGATCAGTTCTGCATGGTTTAAAGGAAAGCAGATGTTCACTATGCCACATTAGTTTATCACACTGGAAAGTGAAACATGAAGCAAATAGGAATTTATTGTACAAGTATTATCACCACAAATTTGTGTCCTCTTTTACCTTGGTAGTAAGTTAATCTCCTCAACTTGGAATATTTAAGGAGCACACAGGAGGGCATGGAAGTAGATTCACTTCAGAATGGCAGGTGATGGTGTTGCATCATGGTGAAATTAATCTCTAATCTTCCTACCATTTTAGGGCCACAAAACCAGGAGGTATTTGTTGTAAGCTAGAGCAACCACCAGAAAAATGCCCCAGGACAGGGAGGGAACATCAGCTCCTTCCTCCACCACAGCTGACATCAGTGACTGTTGCTGAGAAGCCAGCACAAGGCAGTGCTACCCAGCCTATCCCTCAGCATCATCTGTAATAAAACAAAACCAGGCAACACAGAAACTCCACAACCACTTATCTCAAAAACACCACACACAACATTCTCATCCTGAAGTGTTTATTTCTATTTGAATGTCCTTCAGTTTTGCTCAGCTCCTGCCACAAACTCTGGAGCAGCAGGGAGAAAGCACTTAACCTGTCAACCCTGATGTGCTGTGCCACACTCACACCTACGAGAGCCACGGGGTGCTCAGCTTGCTGCCAACCTCAGCAGAAACTAACAGGGCATCTGAGCTGGGTTGAAGGAACTGGTGGCCTAGGGGGCATTTCAGCAAGCTCCACTTGGTTTGCTTTGGCATCTGAAATAAGAGTTTGCCAGGTGCATCCTCTCCCAGAGTAGTAATCGTCCATAGCATTAGCAGAGTTAAACACTTCACTATTCCAGCCCAGCACAGATTTTAGTCTATTAGCTGAAAATGAGATGCCTCCATCCATGCTGTAAGAGCACACACACTCCCCTGCCTACATATATATATAAAGCCCTTTCATTTTATGATCAGTACAATAGCTCCGTGATAGAGAAGGCTATAATATTTTATTATGTTAAACTTGTTCACCTGGGAATCTATACAAATCACTGTAATTTTGCCTCACTAATGTTCATTATCAATCTTCTCAATAAAATGAGAGCAAAATATTGCAGAAGTCTCTCTCACTGAATTTACTATTTTTATTTTCTTTTTTTAAATTATTTCTTTTTCACCCTTCTCTCCCGCTCTTGCCTGGGCTTCTGTCCAAAGTCACAATGAGTTGAGAATGGGATGTTCAGAAAGTATTTTATAATTCTTTAATCACCTAACTTTGGCATACTCTAGTCATTTGGGCTGGAGCTTTTTGAGATAAGCAGATCCCATGTAGCTACAGAATCAGGTCAGCAAGGCAATTAATCATCTCTGCATTTACACTCTCAGCAAAACAATACAAAAACAAAAGAGAGGATAGAGAAGATGGGAGGAGGAACACCGTAACCCAGCTCTGATGGGCAAATAATTGTCTTGGCTTTGCTTCTGCAGCCACAGCAGGAAGGTGCACAGCTCCCATTTATTAATCATTTTTGCAGAACCAGCCTCCAGGAACACACAACAGAACGTGGGAGGCTCAGTGTCCACTGGCATCTCAGCAGCAGGCTGCAGCAATTTCCTGTGCTTAGCTCTTCTTGCACTAATAGGGGCCTAGTATCCTAAAACAAGGAGCTGGATCCCTCAGCTTGTAAATACTATGTAGTGCCTAAGGCTTGATAACTACAATGTTGTGCTTGTGTTGAACTCTGTGGGAGCAGGACCAGTACAGTCGAGCATTTGCTGTTTTATCCACAGCCTGGCTGTGTTCCCACCACCTGCTGCCCCACACATGCCTCTCTGCTTTCCCCTAGACAGGAAACGATCAGTGGCTTTAAAATTCTCCATAATAGTGCCCTTCTAACTATCCTGTTGATCTGTAAGCTCAGAGAAGCACATACCAACAGCTTCCACAATAGCATGAGCAGGCTGCCCAAACTGGCTTATAAATGGTCTTCAAATTGAATCCCAACAATAGAAATACCATTCTCCCCCTTTCCACTCCAGCACCCTTGGGAAAGAGATCTTGCTACATCCAAGAGTAAACTGGGGCACAGAAGGGGTAAGGGCATGGAAATTTGAGAATCAAGGAGAATTTTCCTGCTTGCCCACTCAGATGAGCAACACTCTAGAGGCAGAATAAACTCACCAGCACAAAGCTCATGGTGAGACACGTATCTATCTATCTAGGTAGTTCTAAACAGGGTGTGAGCAAGCCACAGGGTGATTATCCCCCTCAATTTGTGGGTATTTTAGCATGCTCAATGCTTCTGGAGTATATAGCCTAGAACAGACATTGAAAGGGAAGGATCATAGGATATGAAGTTTGGGAGTCAGTTCTCACGATGCCTATCTCACAACAGGTTTCCTCAGCCAAACACTTTCAGGTAAGAACTTCCCTCAGACAGTATCCATTTCCTGTACCTACAACACACATTCCTTGACAAGAACCCAAAAATTATCCTTGAAAAACCTCCCAGAGGCCAAATACTCATGAGTTAACTCCTGATTTCAGGGCTCCTTGCTGTGACATCCAGTGGCCTGGATATCCACACGTATCACACACATAGATGTGCAAACTCATAGATTTGAGGACTGGGGGAAAACTCAGAAACCATTTTCCACCACTCCAGGCAGCCATTCAGAAAGTTCAGTGAACACCACCAGACTCCTTCCCTGCATTCCTCTCTTCCAGCCTCACAGACCAAGAAAACCAGCTCTCACCAGTGCCTTCACTGCCCTGGTACAGCCAATAATAAGTTCAATCAGTTAAGAATTACTTACATTGAACCAGGATCAATAAAGCTATAGTGTGGCAAAGGCAGTTCAGGCAGGTTTTGCAGGGGCATAACTAGGAGTGATGGGCTGAAATGAAGCAGAAGGAAAATGCTGGCTGAATAGCAAGAGAAACTTGCTTTGCTAATGGGTCAATCAATTAGACCAAGCACACAGCTCTCAAGGGAAGCATGCAGGGAAACCTGTCACTAGGATCACTTAAAACTGGAGTGAAGGAGCTCCAGAGGTTGCCACTGCATAAGAAATCCTGCAGTATGCATTTCACCAGCACTGCAATTCCGTGTAGCCAATGGCATCAAGGCTGAAACTGCCCAGCTTACACCACCTCCCGAGGCAGGAACAACCCTTGCACAGCTCTCTTTACCCTTCTCTTGTGTTTAATCCTCCCATACTCCCAGAATGGCATTCATTGTCACTGAATTTTGGGGTCTTAATTATCTGAAATCTAGCTATCTTATCAGCTAGCACTGATAGAGCGAGCTAGTAAAACAGGAAGTTTTGATTGAAAGTACTGAGGTCTCTCCAACAGCTATCCAGAGAGTCAGAAATAATAATTATCCAATTCTTTGAAAGCTAAACTTTTACTGAGTTACCTGCTAGACCACAGCTTCTTAAAAACATCAAAATGATTAGCTGCAATCATGTGAATGTAACAAAAAAGACCTTTGCTTGTTTACCAAGCAGAACAGAGGATACAAAACAATAGGACTTTTGTTTCTACTGTGCAAATACCACAGAGTGAAAATTAAAAGACTGTGCTCTGAGAACAGCAAATGGATAAACAAGATCTTAATAAAATTGCACTGAGTATTGAGGAAACATTTTTCAATGGACACATCAGACACTTGAAGTCCTCTCCAACAAATATGGTAGGGCAAACAATTTAGAACCAGCAGTATGGCAGCTCTTGGTCTATCAGTGCAGGGCTACATGTTTCCCACAGCAGCACACATCAGACCTTTTTGACTTAAAAAGACCATGACCTGCTCTGTTCTTGTCGTGTCATTCCTTATCAACAGTCGGATTTGAGCCTTGGCCTGCCAGCATGGTGCTCCCATCAAGACATCAGTCGTTACTGAAGGAGGAGCCAGGGACAACCAAAGCTACAGGACCAGCACAAAACTTCAACAGGCAAGAGCACCAGAGAAACAGAGAGAGGTCCATAATGCAGCACAGGAAGTGAAAGTTAGGAGCTCAACAGGGTCTAGATGGACAAGTGACCTGAAACATGGGACAGAGGACACTGCTCTGGTCAGGAGTCACAGCCATCAAATCGTGTTTGTCCTGACACTACTCCAGATCATGAATACTCTCCAGCTTGGAGATGTGCCTTGAAGTCAGTCTTCTGCTAATAACAGTGCTTCCTCTGCTTTTTCTTCAAGTGATATGAGTCTTCCTCATCCTATCAAGATCAAGAAGGTCAAATATCCCATTCTTCACCCAACCTTCTCAGACATGCTAGCCCAGATTGACTCTAGGCTCTAGACAGGCCTATCTTGCCACAGCCAAGGTACCATTTTGACATCTGAATCTTTGCTTGCCCTCTTTTAAATGGCTCACTCCATTTCTTTAAGGTACATTTTGAAACAAGGCACAATCTCCCAAGCACAGACTCCAGGCTGCTGTAAGTTAAAAGACAAGCAGCTTGTCTAGGCACATTCTCACTGCAGATTCAGACCTGTGAAGAAACCAGTATCTCTGTTTCTCCCATAGACGGTGCTAAGAATTTCTCTCTCAGATATTCATAAATAAAAAGGTGAGTTTATTTTGTGGCAATGCTACAGTGAGAGCTGTGAAATGGGGCAGAGAAAACAAACTGCAGAGTCCCAGAAGGATCCCTAGGGATTCCCATAATAAAGATGTGAAATGAGAATCCTGGCTCACCCCAGCAGTGCTTTCTCATCTCTTTCCTGTAAGTGTTAAGTTCCTGAAACCTTTCCCGAGTCTTTGCAGCACCCTTTTCCTCGTGTGAGCAAGGATGAAAAGTGTGAAACTGGTAAAGGCTTTTGAGGAAAAGTGAACTGGCTTATCAAGGCAAAACAGTGGGAACAGCAGCTTCCATCTCCTCTCACTCCTCTGGAATGAATACAACACCAGAGTTCTAGCAACAACAGTTGCTTAGCATTTTGGTTATCAATCAACAGCATGTTTTCACAAAGGATGGCTGGGGTTAAAACCATTTTCCAAATTTCCTTGTTTGTTTTTCCCCCAAATGCATAAACAAAGATCTGCTTAAATATGCCTCAAAGTGTTAGAAATCTACATCAGGGCTTGAGAACTGGGTAATTAAGAAAGAAATTAACTTCTGTAATTCACACAAAAAAAATAAAAAGCAAGAAAACAGAATTTGCAAGTAGAATAAAAATACTGAGAATAATTAAAATTATTATTATATAAAATCATTTGGAATAATTGCAATGTCAACAATTTCAGTTGTTTCAAGAGCTCTTAGGAAAATTATTACCTTGGCTGCATACAACCATCTTATTTTTGTTTTTAGCACACCAGAGCTTTTGCATTTGTCCTACAACTTCTCATCCTAGGCTAGACCATTACCCTACATTCTCTGCACAGTTGGTCACAATCCACATTCCCAAGTGCCTGTCCTAAAACCATAACATTCCTGCTGTATTTTCTCACTTCTGGCTTTGTCAGCCAAAAAGGCTACTCAGATATCCCGGATCCCAAGCAGTGCTGCTTTGAAGCAGACAAGAGGAATGAAAGACAGGGTCAAGTCATTTTTAAGCACTGTGTAGTTTACTTGGCTGCACTGGTTTATGCCTTAGGACTAGAAAGTAATGGGAGACTCAGGCAGTCAGACACGGATATGGTTTTAACAGCAGAGGTGCCATGGTCTGAAATTTAATGTTTTCTTCCAGGAAAGTGAGAGCCGGAATCAGGCAGAAAACATCCCTGTGGAACACAAAGCAAATGAAAACTGCGTCCAGCCAAGCACGTTCCCTGCAGAGGAAGCAGCACTCACGGACAGCGCCCAAGCAATCTGGCCAGAGAGCCTCTGTGCAGAAAACAGACAGCAAGGGAGCAAGAGATGAGACTAAAGTCACCCTCTGCCTGGCATCTCAGAAGGAGCAGTCTGGAGATTCACAGAGAGCAGATCTTCACTGCCCCACATGAATGTGCTGAGCACAAACATACTGAGGGGTAAAAAGGAAGACCAGCAGACCCAGACGGGGTGTGTGCCTTGGTACATGCGGTACCCCTCGTAACACAGTAATTTGTATTTGCACAGCTCAACCTGTGAGGCCCAGGAGATCTTCCCCATCTAACTTTGGATCTTAAGAGGGTATTTTAGTGCACCACAACCTCTGCAGAACCCAAGAACTGATGGATTCCACGAGGAGCAAGGAAAGGATTTTCACGCTCACGCTACGATTCAAGGAACTGAGTTGACATGAGGCACAGAGATTCTCTGCTAAGCACAGGAACTCTGCAGGAGAGGAGGGAGCTGAGATTTCCTGAGCCTCAGCTTAGAACCACAAGCACATGAACTATCCTGCCTCACTTCTGCCTACAGTACAGCTTCCCCAATAAAAAATACATACATCCCTGAGTACAAAATCAGATGCAAATCCCTTGCTCTACAGAACTCTGAAATTAGCATGAGGGAAGAGAAGAATACTCTTGAGCTGCAAGTGAATAGAAATCAAGCTAATGTACAGCATCTATGGCTGATTCTCTCATGCTTGAGTTTAAGCTCTGAAATATTAACCACAGTCAGTATGGAAGGCTCTCTTTTGACAGTGTGTCTTATGGTTCATTTACCAAGAGAAAATGGGTGCAATTTTAGCCAGTGTTAATCTGCTCTTATCAGTGAAAGGAAACTAATCACACTTTACCAGCTCTTTGGCACTCTGAGAGGAAACTAACAGAGACAGAAAAATTTAAATAACCAGGCTTCTTTGCTGAACCTGGGATTCTGTAGCTCTTCACTCATCTAGGTCGAAAGAAATTGTCTCACTTCACCCAGACAAGCAAAATTCCTACGAGGCCAAGTACAGTGCCGACCCTGATCTGTCTCAAATTGGGTGCCTACAAGACTTATAATTTTTTTTCCTTTGGGGAAGGTCAGTTCTCTGAAGCCAGTCAAATCTGTGATATCTGGGAAGAATAAAGGCAGCAGTAACAACCTACTGTACACTCAGTATCATCCACACACAGTGCCCAGAGTCACAGTCACAGCTTTATAAATCCTTTTACACACACTGAGTTCACCCAAACTTCTCTCTAAGCTCTTAAATTGCTCCTCCAGCCCTGCTTAAGGAAGGGACAAAATTCCAACTGTTGCATGTCCCCAAGCCAGAAATGGTTTCCTGGGGAAAGAGGAGAAAGACAGGAGAACCATGAGGAGGCAAAGTTCTCACATAAGTTCCCACCCCTTCACAGCAGCGTTCTAGCTCATACTGGCTTCAGAGACCAAGCAGATCCCTCTAGATCCTGTCTGTCTTCTTTAGCTTCTTTCTGCATTCAGAAAGTATTTTTCAGTTCTGCTGCTAAACTTTAATCACTTACTCTATAGGTTTAAGTTCTCTATAGATTGTTTCTATTGACAGCAAATCCTAGGAGAATTATTATTTTTTATTAGTATTATTATTTCCCAGTAGTGCACACATGACAATAGCTCTCTAGATGCAGCAGATAGATATGAGGAAATGAAGGGAACCATAACTGCCTCATGTCTTTCCTTTAAGACACACCGAGTTTTAGTCCTTTTGCTCAGAAACAATTCTAACAAGAATTTAGGAGCTGTGTGTTGGGGCTGAAATAAATTAGGTGAATAGCAGGAGAGGGAAGCCTGCTATGACTTCAAAGTACAATCAACACAATGATGGGACTTCATGGAATAAGAAAACTAAGCCTGAATTTAATACAAATGGCTCCATTGCTAGCAAAGGTTCTGTACAACTCTAATGATAATTCAATTGCATTGTTCATTGGGGAGAAGATAGATTAAGATCATTTCATGTTTTATAATTAGCAAAAATATCTCACCCTGGCTACAATTTACCTTCTGTGTGAGGGAACAGGAGGGAACCTGTGTCAAAAGCAGGTTGCAGGTAGCTGTGGCTGTGTGGACAGACCCACGTTCTGCTTAAAGACACACCTGGGCAAGCACTGCTCAGGGGCAGTGGATACCATCAACTGGAAAATTCTTGTCAAAACTTCTACATTGTTCCCCTCATGTTTACCCTTTACATAATGGATGGGAATGCTGGAACATTTTGTTTCTGATGAGGCTGAGCTGAGAATAAGCACTTCTCCCACATACCTTAAAATACTGGTTTTCTATTCCAAAGTGAACACTTCCAATTAATTTAGAAAGTTAGGGGGATGCTGAAGTGGATTAAAAGGCAGGACAAGTTCCAAGCCCCGCCTTGAACAAGACAGCAACCAACCTGAGGAGAGTCACAAGGAAAGCCTGGTATCTCAGCAGGAATGCAGCAGAAGATACCATCCCACGCAACTGCCATGCCTTAACCCTGCTACAGTGACAGCTCCACCACCTTCACCTTCTGGGAAGGCACTGTGGCATTTCCTTACACAAAGGCTGGCGGTATCCTTTGTCCTGTGGCACCAGCAGCAGCAGTGCTGGTGCAGCAGGTGGGCAGGGGGCAGTGGGGATGCTCTCCCATCATTCACCAACACCAGTGGCCATCCTCTCTGCCTGCACTGCACACACCAGGGACTAGATCTCACTCAGAACCAGAGTGACTCAAGCACACCCTCAGTGAAACTGCCAAAAGGATCCAAAAGGATCTGAGGGCAGATTTCCTTTCACATCCCACGGCAAATCACGCAGGAAACCCAAAAAACCCTTTTGACCTCAAGGCACACATTTGAAAATGTTTCAAGTAGAACTATGAACTGCAGTGCAAGTTCTACTCTCCAGAAGGAACTATGCACTATGAAGACAGAAGGTCTCCTGCCAAATTGCTGGCTAGAAAGAAGGTATTTGTGGGTTAATGTGGGTGTTGGCAGATCTTCACAAGAAGCAAGTCAAGCTGTGTTTCATTTTCACAAGTTAAAGAAGTTGGAATGAATGGGGGAAAGGAGGGGCAGAAACATTAAAAAAAATCAATTGGAATGGGAGAAATTACCTCTGAAAGAAGCGAGGAGTCAGTCACTGCTAAGTGCTGTTGTAATTCTTGGTCATCCTAGAGACTCCCAGCCCCCTTGAGATGGTAAGTGCAGGATATGAGGTGCTAGAGGTTGCCTCTTTATGCCTCTTATAACACATCAGCCCATTTAAAATCACCCCTTTGCCAGCAGCTGCCAACACCAGCTTAAAAAAAAAAAAAAAAAAAAAAAAAAAAAAAAAAAAAAAAAAGGAAAACCCAACAAAGAAGCAATGCCATTGTGCAAGATGCTGCAGGGCAGACATGCAAAAGCTTCAGCTGGAAAAAAAAATCTGAAGATTTAAGTGAAACATCTCACACTAACCCAATTTAAAGAGGTAGCAAACATTAGCCCACTTATAGTAACTGTCCACTTGAGAGCTCTTCATCCTGAAGTAGAAAATACACTTTAAAAGTGTAAGCTAAGGTAAGGTAAACACAAGTATTTCAGGTAACCTTCTGCAAACCAAGAGGAGATATGACATTGCTCCTCTTAGCTCAACAGTGACAGCCCACTGCACCTCTGAGCCTCAAATCCAAGCCAGGCTGGAAACATTCTGCTGTGATTGCATCGCCAGCCACAGGAGAGCTCGATCCAAGTCTCCATGCTCAAAAGGAAAAAAATGCACCAATCCTTCCCCAATCTGCACAGGATGATGCCTCATCCATATTAACTTTTATCACAAAGATACAGGAGGGCCTAAAAGCTTTTGTTTTTTCTTTACATCATCCTTTTGAAAACAAAAGCTGTGTCTACAGACTTTTGTTGTCCCCAAGTATTTCACTTCTTTCTGAGCCCAGAGACAGCACCTCTCCTGCTGTAAGAGCTTGTACCTCTTCAAGTAGCAAGGCAATTCTCTGCCAAATTCAAGAAGGTAAACAAAATACATTCCTTCTGGCAAAATGTCTCCACGCCAATTTGTGTAATTGCCCATGTCTCTGAAGAGGGCCTCGTGTGCATATAGCTCTGACTCTGAGCATTGAAACACGATTAAACCAGATGCATCAGACACAACTGACTGGCTGGCTCATGTCAAACCTCCACAGGTAGTGGCTAAGAAAGGTGACTCTCATTCAGACATGCTGAGAAAAAATAGTACAGTGTATGCAGGGAAAGTCAGTGTGGAAAATTAAAGGTAAATTCTTTTATCGATACTTCACCCTCCAGCAGCATCTCTGCCCATTGAGTATGAAATTTCAGCTAACAGTGTTAATATCTGCCAATGTGTTTCCTCATCATCTCCACCAAGCTCTTTTACCATGACATAATCAGGCTGTTTTACTTCTATCCTGGCTCTTATCCTCTGTCTGCATCTCTTGTTACCAGCCAGTGCTTCTACATCAGGCAAGTCCAAAATCCCCAATAAAACAAAACCAACATTTTTTCTCAAAAAGATCATGTTTCTCTCTTTGCATGAAATCAATCCAGCTATTTGCATCTAAAAGAGTGAAATGTTCTTTTTCTTCTAGAGTGACTTTTTAGCCAGTCCTGGATCTTAAACCACTATTAAAACCTATTATTTGGATTGTACTGCCCCAATGCACAAACCTCACCTTCTCCCACATTTCCCCCTGCCTGCTCTTTCATTTCTCTAGGCCATGTCCCAAAAACTTAGCTTTCTAACAGAATCATATTATTCTTCTCCAACAGCAACTTCCATTTGCTGCCCCATCCCTATATTTTCCAATCAACATCTCAGCACACAGTTTTCCAGCCTTATCCTCCTCCAGTTTTACTAGGTCTTCTCTCATTCTCCACTTCACATTGCCCCACAAAGAGAAAAGCTTCCTACCTGGTTAGAACACATTTCTACCCCAGTACTGGTTCTTCAGTGGTAGAAAACATTTCAGACCACAGCAGATTTTCTTTCAATTGAGATAGCTCAACATCAGCTTCTCAAAGCTTACCAACAACCAAGGCTCAGCTTCTCTGCTGCAAGAAACTCAGCAGACTACTTAAAGCTTCACAAACTTCTACAAAAGACCCTCAGCTCTCTACACATCCCTCATATCCCTTCCTGGTCATTAATCACTCCTTCCACCTGAGAGGGCAGGAAATTGCAGACAGATGGGTCCCTTTCAAGGGCCTCTTGACACCCTGAGAGCTTCCCTCATCTTCCTTCAAATTGCCTTCTTCTGCTTCTCCCCATACCCTAAAATCAGTGCTCATCTCCTGTGTTTGTGCCCATCTGTATCTTCTTCAACCTTTTTTTTTTCTTCCTTTCAAAGGTAAATTGTCTAAATCACAAAAAACCTTTACTTGGCTGAATGGAGTGATCGCATAATCAATGGATCTGTAAACCCCGTGTTTCTGCTGCTCCTTATCGCCTGTTCACACCTTTAAAACAGCAGCAAACATCCACCCTACCTCCTCCCTGAGCGGGGCCACTGCAATCCCGTTATCTGACTCCTACATAAAGCACTCCAGAGCATTCCTTGAGACACCTTCTGCCTCCCAGGTCATGGCTGAAACAGTTCTTTAAACCAGGAATCAAACATTTCTCTTTAAAGCATTTCAGTGCTTGATAGAGAAACATCGTACATCGATTGCAATTAACAGGGAGGAGACATCTCCTTGCTCCACACGAAAACGTTGTCAGCCATTAACACCTTCAGGAGGCTCTGCTTGAGTGGAAATAGTGCACCTTGGGATCTCGGCTATCAATCTGCTCAGCAGGGGAAGGGGTCAGAGTGGTGAAAAAACAGCTATTTGGGCTTTCAAAACAGTTTCTCTTGCAATTCATTCTCCCCTTGAGTTTCTGTTCTAGTTAACAAATGGTGAAGCTGCAACACTTCTGAATTTCCACAGAGCTATCCTCAAGTAAAAGCTAAGACCGTTTCAGGAACCAAAAAGCAGTACCTGATATTCGAGTTCCCTTCACCGTACCTTTACAGCAGCCAATAAAGATCATCATATGGCAAAATATTGCCAAGATTAATTTTAAAACCACTTTCCTAGCTACATTCTCCATCTAAATGTGTCAGAAGCCAGCATTTCTGTTCTGAGGAATTCAGACAGGCTTGGTTTCAGTCCCAAGAGGGAAAGACAAGATCCTTACATTTCCCATGAGTATCAGTGAATATTTTTCACCTGATAGTCAATAACACTAAAGCATTTCCTCTCTATAATGTCAGAACATTAAACATTAATTTCAAACATATAGAGAGATGTTGCTTTGGACACTTCAATGATTATCAGTGATAAAATCCCCATAATTGGTTCTGAAAGGAAAACATTTGCGCCTTTGAGACTACCCTGTGCCCTGCCTCCCTGCAGCACCTTCAGTGCCCCAAGAACCTCAGCAAAAATCCTATGGTGATGCCCTCCATGCAACTGAGGAGACTCAGCAAAGAGGAGAGACATGGAACCCAAATCTCTCCAGGACAGAAAAATACCACTTTGAACAGACAGGGCCCAGGAATACACAGGGCCCATTACCAGAAGTGAGGGTCAAAGAGGACAGAGGAACAAGGAACTTTTACACTTCTTGTTCTACATTTGGTATAGAATATGTGTCCACCATGTTGTCATTATCTTGGTGCCAAAGCAAGTCAGTTGGCAAGGTTTCTCATCACAGCCTTTGACACTGTCAGAATGCAGACAATTTTGGTTGATATTTTAGTGTAGAAAATGTCACTGAAAATGACATATCTCCAAGAAACTTTCTGATTTTGACTAACTGTATTTTCTAACAGAAAATTCTTCTGACAACTTTCTTTCCCCCTGACAACTTTCTTTCCCCAAGTGGCTCTAATATTAGTATTTCATGACCTATGTGTCTCAGTAGTGTTTTCAGTTTACTGACGTCATCTGTCCTGTGTAAACTCAACACAGAGGGTGAATATTTATGTGTCATCCATCTTCTTCTGTCCTTATTGCACTACTGCATTCATTCCCCATCCTTCATTATACCATGTATTGCTACAATGAAATATTTTCATCTCCTAGCAGCTGCTACTGCATCATGTATTTCTGGATCATCTAAGTAGCTTGTTAGAAGGAAAATTTACTAATGAGTTAAAATTTAATTTGTCTTGTGTCATCCCAGTTCAGACATCAACCACACAATACCATCTATTTAAGCAGAAGCCCAAAATTACAGACATCCCTTCTCTTCTTTGAACTCTCTCCAGCAACAATCTCCACATATGTCCTTAATTTAACAAAATGATCTCTATATGAAGGATTAAGTGCAGGTTTCCTGAGTGACATTTTGTAATGAGATGCTGATTCTTTTGTACAATATTCTCTGCTCCTCATAAAATTTCTCAAAGGATTTCTTTCCCCTACTTGCTCATAAAGTTTTGTTTCACACCAAAATTCACCTTGCCAAATGCAGGATTTCTCAGAAATTACTCTTTCTGTCTGGCCTTTCAATACCTCAGTGTCAAAAAGGAATAGAGATGGATTCTTCTTCTGCTTGCCTCAAAGCAGTTCTTGGCTTAGATGAATACTGATTTATGTGAGTGGAAAAGGCACAGACTCCACATTTCTCCTCAACTACTTCATCCTGAGAGAGTGCCAGGTGCAATGGAGATAGGAGATATGGGAAGGATAGAGAAAGGCAGGCAATGAAATTTTCTGAACTTCCCCCCTTCTTCCATCTAAATCTCCACCTGTTTCCTCAAGCCCCTGCTCCCCCCTCACCCCACATCAGGGGCACCTCAGCATGGCTGCCCTGAGCATGTGCCCAGCATGGCAGCACAGGGGAGTCCAGAGGCAGCTCCAACAGCCAGTGTGCACTCACAAGAGAACACTCCTCCACTGAGGGACACGATGGGAGGTTAAATTAAGTTCTTACACACCCTCTGAAAGGAAGAAATTACATTTTAGGACACATCCTAAAATATCCTGCTCCTTCTGAAAGTACTTTTCTTTCATGTTCCCCAAGGAGAGAAAGTACAGTACTGAGTAAAAGTGTTATTGTGTTACCAGCACTGAGAATTAGGGATTAAGGGGTCTTACATTAACTGTTGTTTGATTTAAGATATAGCCAAAAAAAATTCCAAGTGGCTCAAAAATCATTTTACTGCATCAACTTTTATATACATTGAAAATTCCAAAATACTTACTTTATCACCCAGTGCTGCCATTTGAATTGGAATCAAGGTCCATTTTCATTTAACACAGAAATGTCAATTAGAGCTGAGGGAGTCATTGATTTTTTGGTTTGCTGGCAAGGTAGAAAAAAAATACTTGAGGAAAAAAAGCACCTTGTGTCAGTCTTAATTTTTTTTCCTCATTGGAAATGCAAACCTGAATGCAGCTTTGCATCTGGATGAACAGGATCCAGTACACACAGCTTTTAAGATAACAGCAGTTACCTAAACAGTTTGAGATGCTGTGCAATTCCCATAAAAACAGTTTGAGATGCTGTGCAATTCCCATACCTGGACATCAGGCAGGACACGTTTCCCACAGGAGGCCCTTACTCTGTGAAGCAGCAGCCAGAAGTAATGCCATCTCAGGTGTCCAGCACACTGAATCAAGGTTTTTGTATCACGGGATCATTTTAAAATGTAGAATATAAGAATCGGAAATCCATTCCAAAAATGTTGCCTGATTCAAAACAAAAAATGTTGCATTTAAACTTTCATGATTTGGGCTTGTTGAGGGCTATTTCTCAGGAGCCTTGGAATCAAAGGAAAATCAATATGAACCTACAAAATGCTCTGGCCAAGCTACAATAGCATTTTCCAGAGAAAGAAGTCTTTAATGGGGCAGTTTCATTCCCCTCGCTGGAGCTCTGCACAATGCGAGCGTTGTATTCACTCGGCTGTGGTATGAAAGGCCCAGAGGATGTGAGATTGTCCAAGGCCAATGCTGGCTTGCAGCCCTTCATACATAAAGCTGTGTCACAACTCAATAGGTCTCTAACCCCTCCAGAATGAATTAAGGACTTCTGATCTCCTTGCTTCTCCCTCTGGACTGACTTCACTGTGGTCGCCACATTAGGGAAATACAGACATTTTATCTGAAGTCAGGAGGAAAGGGAGAAACCCATTTTCTTTTACAAAGTACCGTATTAGGAAGATGGAAAGCTATAACCTGTCACCCTGATTTTTTAAGATTTTCTAAAGCCTTCTGAGTTTTCATCCTTGTAGAGAACTTTCTCACTCAACTTTCTGTAAACAACCTATTGTTTTACATTCTTTCATAGAGGCGGAGAAATTTGCTGTACTGGTAGTTTGTCCAGTGTCGTTGGAGAGTTGGCATGTTCTCCCTCCAATCCACTGGCACCTTTTGAGAACTATAAATGATTGGAGCCAGAGGAAATAAATTCGTCTCTTCATGGTGACCAAAGATGTGGTGCGTCATTTTTTTTCCCGGTGTCCTCTGGTGACATCTGGGAGCCGCCGGAGCGTACTACAGCTTAGATCGGGTCAGAGTGTGCTCACCCCCCCTCCTCTTTGGCGTTTTGCCTGCTGTGTTAGTGATGGAAACCTCTATGGGTTTCGGGATGGAATCTCTGATGTTGGATCTCTGGAGGGATGTCCTGGAGAGGAAACGTGATTCCGTCTCCTGGAGTGATTTTGAAAGGCTGTTCTTGTGGGCGAGGCAGCAGGGGTTCTTTTCCAACCCTAGGGAGGCGCTATCCCGAAAGATGTGGTCTCAAGTGGGGGTCAGTCTCATGAACGCTCTGTTTGATGATTGCTCTGTGGACGTCGGGCCATTGCTGGTGCAGTGGAAAATATTAGATGCGGCTTGGCCGGGGTCTGAATTTGGTAGCTCTCGGAGCTCTTTGGGGGGACCGTCCGTCTCGGACGTGGACGACGGGGAATTTGAGTTCATGCAGGATGCAGGCGCTTTCCCTTCTCCCCGAGGCAGTGAGCCGCTGGAGCTGGCACGGCCGCCTCGCCCCGCCCCGCGCCGCAGATGTAGTGAGCCGGGGGAAAAATCGCCCTCTCTTTGTGCCTTCCCGGCGCTCGGGGGCGAAGAGGGGCCCGTGGGTCAGCCCCCGCCTCTGACTGCGTCTGATTCGGTGACAACACTTTGTCCAAACTGCGGTGTTTCCACGACATAGCCCTGGGGGCGGCGGGAGCGGGCTCGCCCGCTCCGACCGCGGGCTCGTCCTGCGGGGCAGCGGCGTCTCCCGTTCCCGAGCCTGCGCAGCCTGCTGGGCGTGCGGCGGCAGTGGGAGCCGCCGGAGCCGGGGCGCTGGCCGCTGTTCCGTCGGGCCCCGGCCCAGCAGGCGGGCAGCCCGCCCCGCTCCGCCCGGCGGGGGCGGTGCCCGCTGCGCGGCTCCGCGGCACGGCTCCGCCGCTCCTCGGGCCGTGCCGGGCTCCCTCGTGTCGGCCCGCGGTGCCGCGGCTCCGCACACCGCGTCTCTCTCTGCGCCCCATCCCTGCCCCGCGCCGGGGGCGGGGGGCGCCGCGCCGGGTCTGCGTTCCGCGCCGGCGCCTGTGTCCGCCGCGGTGCCCTCTGCCAGCGCTGCGGCGGGCGGCACCGCCGAGCTGCCGGCTGCTTCGGCCCCGCTCCCCCGCCTGCCGCGGGGGCTGAGGCTGCGGCGGGGCGCGGGGCTGTTTACCTTGAGCGCGGCTGCTGACGCGGCCGGCGGGAGGCCGGTGGGTTCCCGTGGCCGCGGACCCTCCCCGTCGGCTTTGTGGACCCTCCCCGCCTGCCAGGTGACCGTGCGTCCGAGGGACCGCGGGCGGTTTTGGCAGGAGGTCCTGGATAAGGCTGAGGAGATACGCGACTCTGCCTCCTCGCAGCGCCTGCAGGATCGCGGAGGAGGCTCCTCTGGCTCTGCTGATGCTGCGGGGAGCGTGGTGTCAAGTGATGCTGCGCTGCCCCGCAGTCTGGCGGCTGCTGCTGTCCCTGTGGAGCCCACGGGACGGGACACGGCAGGTGATGCGACCTTGCCAGGGGGTCCCCAGGCTTTCCCTGTGCTTAGGGGTGTTACTCACAGCACCCATCAGCCTTTATCGTTTAAGATGGTGAAAGAAATCCATGACACCGTTGCCCTGCGTGGTGTCAGGTCTGCTGAAGTTATGCGGACGATCCGAATGCTCCTTGCTGAGATGCTGACACCTTCCGACATCCGTTCTTTGGCACGTGCTCTTTTTGACTCTGTGCAGTTTGAGGTTTTTGAGGCCAAGTGGGCTCGTTTGGCAGCCAGCGCAGTGCAAAGGAATGCTGTGCTCGGGCCGCAGGATCCCCTAGTGAGGATGACCTCATGCAACAAGCTCTGTGATGTCACAGCCCAATCTGTGACCTCACACAACCCATGCTGTGCTGTCACACAGCCCCTCTCTGACATCACAGCTGCTCTGTGCCTCCATGACACAGCCACAGAGGTGCTGCTGTCACAGATTGGGCTATGGCATCACAGAGTTTGTTGTGTGAGGTCATCAAGCAGCTAAGGCATGATAGAGGGGACAGTGTGACATCACAGAGCAGGCTGTGACATCATGGCATGGCTGTATGGCATCATAGAGCGGGCAGTGAGGTCAAAGTGTGTGCTGTGACATCACAGAGTGGCAGTATGACATCACAGGGAGGGTTTTGTGACATCAGAGAGTGGACTGTGACATCATAGAGTCAGGTATGAGGCCATAGAGCAGATTCTGCTGTCATGGAGGGTGGCTCTGTGACATCAGAGTGTGGGTTGTGACATCACCGGGTGGCTGTGTAACTTCATAGAGCAGGCTGTGACATCAAAGAACAAACAGTGAGATTGCAGGGTGACATGTCAGAGTCTTCTGTGACATCACAGAGCAGCTGTCTGACATCACAGGGTGACATCTCAGAGTTGTCTCTGTGACATCACAGGGGCTGTGTGACATCACAGGAGGTTGTATGACATCGCAGGGGCTGTGTGACATCACAGGGGCTGTGTGAGGTCACTGGGGAGGTGACTCTGCCCCAGCCCCCCCTCCCAGTTCCCCCAGAGAAGTCCAACGCTGCTCGTGCACAGCGGGGTCCCCTGTCCCCCCAGGTCCCCCCGCCCCTGGTGCCGCAGCCTCCCCCAGAGGATGTTCCACGAGATCGAGCCCAGAGCCTGACACAGGGCCATGGGGGGCGGGACAGGGGACAGGGACCCCCGGCAGCGTGCTCGTATTCCCCAGGGCCAGAGCCTGGCCCAGGGCTCCTTCACCCTGTTGCCAACGAGGGCTTGAGAGCGCTGAAAAAATCCCCAGCAAGGGAGCAGCAAAAACCAGATTTAATATTGAGCAACAGCACCACAAAGTTCCTTGGCAAGAGTCACTCTGCTCCTGACTGGACACTTCAGGCACACCAAGGAAACAAAGCAACAACAAAACCAAACAGAATCCAGGCAATCAAACCAGAAATGAACCAAGAACTGTCCCTGTGTGAGTGTGAGACACAAGGAAATGAGGGCAAGGATAAAAGGAATGCAGGCCCAAGAGCTTACAGAGCTCAAACTTAACAGAACTTGACTTATACCTTAACCTTAACATCCACCTTCAACTTCACAATTTAGCAAAAGAACAGCACTTTACAGTATTTAACCTAACTTATAACCTATGACTTTGCAATTTAACTGAGAAATAACATTTAACAATATTCAACTTGGCTTATATTTTAAACCTAAGAACTTAGCAAAGAACAACTCTTAGCACAAATTAACTTAGCTTAGACCTTGTGATTTAACCCTACTGACAGGCCTGACTGGCTCAGCTATCCAAGACACTCAGATCCCTCAGAGAGCAGCATTTCTGCCACATTTCCCGAGCACAGGCACTCCTGTGTGCACACAGACACAAAGAGTCAGTGCAAGGCACCTGTGAGAAATTCCCCTGAGGGCAGGGAAATGCTCCCTGCCGATGCTTTGGCATCTCCCCAGCAGGGGAAGGGTTGAGCCTGGAGGAGTGGGGGGATCGGCCCAGGCTCCCTCGTTGTTGGGGATCCCCGAGTGCAGCAAACGGGAGAGTTCCCGGCTCGGAGAGGCCCCACTCCGAGGGAGTCGCTGGCCCAGGAGAGCTCCAAGGGGCTCCTTTTGGAGCGCTGTCTGTAGGGCCCCAAGAGAGGGGCTTCAGTGCCAGCAATGTTTCATCCTGGCCGCACTTGGCATCCACAGCTTTCTTTGGCAGGGTGAGAACAGGGCTGTTGTGCCACCGAGGGAACAAAAACACTTCCCGGGGCTGCTCCTAAAGCAGCCAGGAGCTGGTTGGGCAGCAGCAGTGCCTGGTGCAGACAGTGTTTGTGATGAGCTCCAAGGAGCTGAGCCCAGGGGCTGTTGGCCAAGGCCGAGGCCCAGCGAGCATTTCTCAGCTGGCAGGGCGGCCGGAGAAGGTGGAGGCGGGGGAATAATTCACGCCCTCAGTGTGCTCCCAGTCGCTCCCAGTATTTCCATGTCCGTGCCCCAAGTGCTGCTCCCAGCCCTGATCCGTGGGGATGGGAATGTCCCGCTCCCTTGCCGGGGCAGGGTCACACCTGAGCCAGGTGTGCAGGGCAGGCCCTTGCCCTGACCCCCAGCACTGTCCCAGCTGCAGGATCTGCTTCCCACTGGCCTCTTCCTCCTGCGGCCCCGAGCCCAGCTTGGTGCTGAACAAAGGGGCTGGGCCGGGGCCATCCCCCGGCGGGGGCTGCACACCCCCCTGCCCCCTCCCCAAATTCCCTCTGGGGGAGCAGGAGCTGGGGCTGGAGCCCTGTGGGGAGGGACAAGGGGGTGACAATGGGATGGGGGGTGTCACACACGCTCTGGGGGGACACACACGGCCCCGGGGACCCCCCCATATCTTCTGCAGAGCCAGGACGATGAACCCCAACATGGAGCCACTGAGCTCTGGCAGTATCTTGAGGGTGGGGTCTGGTGGCAGCTTTGGGAGTCTGGGGGAGTCACAACCACCCAAAAACGCCCTCCCAGCCCCACAGCCACTCCCAGACTCCTCCAACCACCCCACAGCTCCCAGCCAGGACCCCCCCCCCCCCCCCCAACTCCTCCCTGCAAGATAAATGACCCCAAGAACCACTAAAACCCGTTTCCATCTCCCCCAGGACCCACCCAAATTCTCTGCAAGCCACACAGCCCTGTCAGGGACCCAAATCTCATAGACCCTGCCAAGCCCCCTCCCAGCACCACAAATGCCCACAGGATTGACAGAAGCCCTTCCCAGTCCCCCCAGGAGCCCCTAAACTCCCACCTCCCATGGCACTGACCAGGAGAGGTTGGTGGACAGGAACATTTACAGCCAGGATCAGCTCGGGTGCTTCAGCAGTGATTTGGGCACTTTGGGGGAACATCCCGGATAGGGAGACCCAGGCCAGGGACTGGAACAGACAATTAGAATTCTTGGAGAACAGGCGGGTTCAGGTGGACACCTTTTGCCGGCTCACCTATGAGATTGTGGACATGTCCCCTGGCTTTGATAGCTTCAGAACACCCAAATCCTCCCAAATATTCTATTGAACCAACCCCAAATTCACCCCCAAATCCTGGTAAATGGTGCAGCTTTAGATCTCTTTGCTCAATTTCTTTATTTTCACCCCAGTTTTGGTTGTTTAGACAGGGTGAGGAAAGAAATTATTGAAATGGAAAAGACCTCCAAGATCATGCAGCACTGCTTGATGCCACCAGAAGAAATAACTGGACAGAGTGGGTGAAATTTTTTGGGGTGTGAAGTCAAGAGATCACTTCCTCCCAATGAATTTCCAGTTTAGATCAGAGTCCTGATGGGTGTTCCTGCCTCTGTATTCACCCAGGTGCCTATGGGGATCCAGGAGGATGTGGAGACCACCTTCCAGGTGTCTTCTCAGCAGGGATCACTGGGAATGTGGGTCACCAGGGCTCTGACCAAAGTGGGTCCTCCCATGGGGGATGGAGTTGGAGCAGGGCACGAAGCTCTTCCCACAGCTGAGGCATTTGCAGGGTTTCCCTTACCGGTGCCTCCGTTGGTGTTGGGTCAAGGTAGAGCTCCTGGAGAAGCTCTTCTCCAACTGGGGACACTCGTAGGGCCTCTCCCCAGTGTGGATGCGCTGGTGGGTGACGAGGTGGGACTTTTGTTTGAAGCCCTTCCCACACTTAGGGCAGCGGAAAGGCCTCTCCTCCGTGTGAATCCGCTGGTGCCTGAGGAGGCTGCAGCTGGTCTGAAACCTCTTCTGACACTGGGGACACTCGTAGGGCCTCTCCCCAGTGTGCATGCCTTTGTGGGTGACGAGGTGGGAGCTGCAGCTGAAGCCCTTCCCACACTCCCCACACTCGTAGGGCCATTCCCCGGTGTGGATCATCTGGTGCTGGATCAGGTGGGAGCTCTGCCTGAAGCTCTTACCACACTCCAAGCACTTGTAGGGCTTCTCCCCATGGTGAACCTGCTCATGGCCCACCAGCTCCGAGCTCTGGCTGAAGCTCTGTCCGCCTTCCTGGCACAGGATGCCAGGGCTTTTTGGGCTCCCAGGGTCCCTTCTCTCCTCCTTCTCTGCTTTGGGCTGCAGGGGCTCCAAGGAGTCCCCCCTGCCCCTCTCCAGGCTGTTGAGGGTCCCGCCAATGACGGCACTCCCCCCTCTCTGGGCTCCCCACTTTGGGCTCCTGGGGGACACAGGGCTGTGCTCCTCTAGGCTGCCTCTGCTGTCAGCCGCAACTTGGACCCCCCATTTTCCCCCAAGGGGCCTTTTCCACTCAGCTTTGCAGTTCTTCATTCTCCAAACATCCCCCCAAAAAACCCAACCCAGGGACCCCCCCAGGATATCTGGGCCAAGCTCCCCATCCCTGGTCACCCATGGGATGGGGGCTGATGGTCCCAGCGGGGCTGTGAATTCAGGAAGGGCTCGACCTCGTGGTTCCTTTTTCTTTTCCTGATCCTCCTTTGTCCCTCCTCTTCCTCTTCGTCCCACTCCTCCTCTTCCATCCCTCCTCCTCCTCCCTAAGCCCACCTCCTTCTCCTACTTCCATCCCTTCTGGCTCTCCTCCTCCATCCCTCTTCTTCCCTCCCTCCTCCTTCTCCCCCAGGAGCAGTGACACCCTTGGTGCCCTGTTCCCCCAGCCCTGACAGCCCGCGGCAGGAGCGGGGATGGAGCCGGGACAGGTCGGGATGGGCAGCACGGGGCTCACGGCTGCTCCCACCCGCTGGGGATGGGGGGAACCCGGCCTGGGCAAAAGGAGAGGCAAACTGGGAAAACTGGGGGCTGCACATCCAAACTGGGCCTTGCTGGGGACCCTGCCAGGGGACTGCCAGCCCTTGGGGCTCCTCTCGGGAGATCCGGGAAGGGGGAAAGCAGAGAGGGCAGGGGGATCCCAGGAATGGCAGCACTGGGAGTGACTTTTTTATACTGGAATCGTACTGGGATCATACTAGGAGCAGCTGGGCCCATGCTGGGGCAGACTGCGGTCACACTGAGGGAGACTGGGATCATATTGGGATCATACTGGGATCACACTGGGACAGAGTAGGAGCCTGCAGCGGGCAATTGAGACCATGCTGGCGCAAATAGGATACACTGGGAGTGACTGGGATCATTCTGAGTTTGACTGGGAGCAACTGGGAGCAACTGGGATCATGCTATGAGCAAGTGGGAGGAACTGGGAGTCACTGGGTGCATGCTGGGGGTGACTGGAAACAACTGGGCTTCTCCTGGGATCAACTGGGATCATGCTGGAGGTGACAGGGATCATATTGGCAGTGAGTGCAACTACACTGAGGCTGACTGGGAGTGGTTGTGAACAAATGGGATCATGCTGGAAGGAACTGGGAGTGACTGGGAGTATGCTGGAAGGAACTGGGGTACACTGGGAGAGACTGGGAGTGACTGGAACAAAAGTGAGGGTGAAAGGGAGCAACTGGAACCATGTGAGGCACAACTGGTTCATACTGGGAGTGACTGGGAGCACACTGGGCTCATCTCTGGACCATACTGGGAAGGACTGGACTAATACTGGGAGTGTCTGAGACTGACTGGGAACACACCAGGCACATCATCCCCCATACTGGGTGTGACTGGGAGCAACTGGGAACACACTGGATGAAAGTGGGAGCAACAGGGACTGTGCTGGGGCAAATTGTATCATAATGGGGAGTGACTGGCAGCAACTGGGCTCCTGCTGGGAGCAGCCCCTGGCAGCCCCGGGAGCCCCGCACCCCTTTCCCGGCCATGCCGCCCCTCCAGCCCCAGCACCCCCCATTGCCGGGGTGCCGGCACTGCCAGGGGTCCCCCCCTCTCGGGTTCCCCGCTGGGGCTTCTGGGGCTCTCCTCTCTCTGGGCTCCCGCTCAGGGCAGCCACGGCTCTTCCGGGGCTCCCCAAAACCGGTGTCCCCCCGCCGGGGCTCTGCTGCCCTCACCGCCCTCCAGGACCCCCCAAAAACACCTCCCGGGGACCCCCCGATGTCCCCCCAAGGACCAGCTGCGGCTCAGCTTTGGAGCCCTGCCAGCTCCAAACATCCCCCCAAAAAAACCCAAACCCAGGGAGCCCCGGGATATTTGGGCCGAGCTCCCCCTCCCTGGGCACCTGCGGGATGGGGGCGATGCTCTCGGGGTGCTGCGAGCTCAGGCAGCGCCAGGGCCACGCGATTCCTTCTCTCCTCTCCTCCGGCTGCTCCCTGCTGCCGCTGCGCCTCTTCCTCCCTCCCTCCTCCTCCTCCCCCGTTCCCGAAGCCCCCGCAGCCGCGGGAGGGGCGGGGATGGAGCCGGGACAGGTCGGAACGCAGAGAGGGCTGGGGGCGATGCCAGGAGTGGCAGTGCCTGGGCTGTCCTGGGATCATACTGGGAGCGGCTCCTGGGTGACCGAGTTCTACTGGGATCATACTGGGATCGTACTGGGAGTGAGGAGGAGCAGCGCGATGGCTCCAGCGCTGGGGCTGGGGGCACTCCTGGGGCGCCGGGGGGGGGCAGCGAGAGGTGAGGGGGACCCCCGGCACTGGGACTCCTTGGTCGCCCATTCCGGAGCACCGAGGGGCCCCTGAACCCCCATTCCCGGGCACCACCATCCCCCCGCACCTCCATTCCCGGCCGGGATTCCACCCCGCACCCCCTTATCCGGCACCGGCAACCCCCGCCCCCCTTTCCCGGCCATGCCGCCTCTCCCAACCCCCAGAGCCCCCTTTTCTTTCACCCAGAGACCCCCTGGACCCCTATTCCTGCCTTTCCCAGCGCCCAGACCCTCCTTTCCTCAACACCGAGGACACCTGGGACCCCCATTCCCAGCCAGCCCGGGTTTTCCCACCTTTTGCAGGGAATGGGGACACCGGGGACCCTTGGAGTCCCCTTTCCTGATGATAGTGACACAATTAAGCTCGCCCAAACTCCTCCTGGATCTCCCCTTAGCCCCCAGTGGGGATTCCTGGGAGTTCCCCTGTGTTCCCCCTTTCCCAGGACTTTGGGGGTCCCCCCGACCTGTCCGTGCACCCCCAGATTTCTTCCACAGCCCCCTGTGATGGTGGGGGTGGGGGCCGAGTGCTGGCGTCCCCCTGCCTGCAGCAGATCCAGCGGGGAGAGGAGTTTGGGGGGGGTCCCTGAGCATTTGGGGTCCCCTGGGTTTTGGGGTGACCCCCGGGCCCCCCAGGATCTCCCTGGACACGGGGACGCTGCCCGTGCGCAGTAAGAAGGTTCATACCCGGCATGGGGTCCCAGCTCTGTCACCAGCATTGCCCAGGAACCCCCAAACCCTCCCGGGAACCCCCACATCCCCTGGGACACCCAGACCTCCCCGGGACCCCAGAATCATCCCTGGGCCCTCCAAAAACTCCCCAAGACCACAAAAACCCCACACAGACACCCCCCAAACTATCCCAGGACATCAAAATTCCCACAAGACCTCCCAGCACCCCCAGATGCCCCTGAGAAGGTTCTTACATGGCAGAGGGTCCCCATCTCAGTCACCGGCAGGTACCCCAAACAAGCCTTGTCTTCCCCCTAGGATTGCCCAATCCCCCCCTTTGGGAATCCTGAAAACCCCCCGGGGAACCCCCAAAAATCCACTGCGACCCCAAAAACCCTGGATATAGACAAAACCCCCCCAGGAATTCATCATGAAATTTATACCCAGCAAGGGATCCCCATCACCATCATCGGCATCACCCGGGTACCCCCAGATCCTCTCGGGATCCTGTGCCTGATGCAAATGGAAAGAGAACTGGGGTGTGAAAAATAAAGTTTGTTTATTTTCAGAAAAACAGCAATGAAAACACAGAACACATTTACATTGTAAGAATATTTGTAACAACAACAATCTATAGAACGTATATACCTAAGAACATATGTCATGGTTTGACGCTGGCGCGATGCCAGCGCTCCCATGAAAATGCACTTTTTAAAATAATTGCTGTGAGATGTGATCAGGAACAGAGCAGAGCAGGCTCAAGCTTAATAACAAAGAAAATAACTTTATTAAACTACTACTACTATAAAAACACAGATACTCAATCCTGGACAAAGACCTTCCAAAACACTCTTCCTCCTCCCAACTAATTCCCACCTAATTTCCAAATGGAACCACAGTGAGACACCACCCGGGATCCTGATCAAGTTGCCACCCTTCAGATAATCAAATACTCAATCTTTCAAGGGAGACAGGAGTCTCTCCTGTGCCACAGACTCCCCAGGAAACACAATTGCCACCCTTGTGTTTCCATGTCACACATGGCAACTGCCCAGAGAAAATCTGCCATGGTGACACTCTCCTTTCCATGTCACAGTGCTCTCACCACCGTGCATGGACAGACTGCTCATAGGGCTCCTTTAAGGATGCTTTGCAATGGACCAAAAGAGACAACAGTTCAGTTTCTCATCGCGGGACTACAGTCCCCCCCATTTTCCCCTGGGGCTGAGGGTCCAAGAACAGAGGTCTTCTTCTCCTCTTCTTCTTCCTTGAAGACAGAGTGCTTCTCCCCACCTTTTTCAACTCTCCTCTGTTCTCTCTACTCCTCTGCTGGTAATCCCTGAAACAGGTCTCTTGGCTCACCAAACCACCCCCCTAAGTGCAGCTTCTGTCAGGAGAATTTGGTTCAGTCTATGGCTAACAAGAAAAGTCCAGCCACAAGCCACTCCATCATCTCCTTCCAACTCAAGAATTTCTTCTTCCATCATCTCGGATCCCAGACTGTCTCTCTTCTACTTCAAATCAAGGAGGAGTAATATTTTACAAAGCCTTCATTTCTCAGGAAAGGGTTAAAAGCTCAGACTCCCTGGACGGCTGATATCTCTGCCCAGCAGCCGATTCCCAAGGCCAAGGCTGGGTGCATTGCCCCCCCCCTCCTTCTCCTCCGCGCCAACAAAGTTACAGGTGCTGTCCGCACTTTCTGCCTCTTCCCACTGGGGGGGATGACAAAGACATCTCCACTTCTCTCCACCCTTCTGTCCACAAGAGCTGGCTCGGTTCCAGTCCTTCAGCCCCCTCGGCTCACCTCGACCAGGCCACGTGGCTTCCCCTCCCCCACCCAGCCCCATGGCTGGGCAGGGGAGATCTGCACTGCACCCTGACCGGAACCAAAGAGAGCGAGCTCTTGGGAGTTCCTGCTTTTAACCCCCTGTGTTCTCAGAGGTGTATCCACACCTTTAGTGGCCACTTAAGGTGCCAATATCCAAACTTGACTACTGATTGGTTTGACCCAACTTCCTGAAAGAATTCACTTCCATGTCAAACCACAAGAACATATCCAACAAAAGTCAATGAAACGTATTTACAGAAGACAAAAAGAAGCCCTGAAACCTATGGCCTAAAGACAACAACAAACTCTACAACGTATGTACAAAATGGTGGTGTCTCTGTCCGGGATCTCCATCGGTCCTTGAGGAAAAGCAAGAGGCACAGTCACTCCAATCAGGCAGAGAGGGCTCTTCCATGTGCCCCCAGGCTGGCCCAGCAAGTGCAGCACAGGCTGGGGATGGCCACCAGAACCCAATGCACCGGGTCCCACATCCCTGAGCAGGGACCACCCAGCCCAGTCCCAGCCTGGCAGCAGGGGACCCGCTCTGCCTGTGGGGACCACATGCCTGTCCTGCTGCTGGTATTGGTCTTCATCCCAAGATCATGGCCTCTTCCTCATCTTTCTCATCAATGTCCATGTCCTCAAGGTACTCTTCCATTTCCACGTCCATCTCCTCTTCCACATCTACCTCCATCTCTTCTTCACCAGTCTCCTCTCCATCCACTTCCATCTCCTCCTCCGTATCCATCTGCATGTCCACCTCCATCTCTTCCTCTCCACTCACTTCTCCATCCACTTCCATCTCCTCCTCTGTATCAATCTCCATGTCCACCTCCATCGCATTGTCTCCACTCTCTTCGCCATCCACTTCCATGTCCTCCTCTCTATCAGCCTGCATGTCCACCTCCATCTCGTCCTCTCTCTCGGTGACAGCCTGCAGAGGTAGCAACACCTCAGAGTGGGGTCCCTGTCCCACCCCATCCCCACAGAACTCCAGCCCAGCCGGGCAGCTGGGGGGTGTCCACCTCCATGGAATGGCACCGTACCTTCCTCAGGACAAATGTGAGCATCCTGCAGGGACGGATGACAAAATCCAGGCAACAGAGAGCTTTCAGGACTGATGGGAGTATCAGGGCGCAGGTGACGAGAAGAGTGAAAGGGAACATGGTGAAGGGTGAGCTGGCACGAGGGCTGGCACAGGGTGGGCTGACACAAGGGCCAGTGGTTGTGTTGTGCTCTTTGCTGGACGCTGGAAGTTCCTGCTGGAACATCACATCTGTGACATCACAGTGGATCTAAAGAGCATCTTGTTCCGAGCTGAGCAATCTTCCCCAGCCCATGCTGCTCACAGCCCTGTTGCCAAGGATGGGGCATCCACAGCCTGGGCCAGTGCCTCAGCAGCCTCCGTGTAAAAGAGCAGCTCCCTCAGATCCAACTTCAATCAGCCTCCTGCAGTTGAAAGCCATCCCCCCTTGTCCTGTTGCCACGGGCCCAGCTGAACACTGTCCCCGTCTTTCCTGTGGGACCCTTCCAGTCCTGCAGAGCTGCACTGAGGCCTCCCCAGTGTCTCCTGTTTCCAGGCTGAGCATCCCCAGCCCCACTTGGACGGCAGTCAGGTAGATCAGGGGGAGTCAAGGCTGAAGTCAAACAGCATCAGGAACTGAGAGGTGGAAGCTTTAGGCCCAGGTTTGCCTCTGTAATAACAGTGGAGGGGAAGATGGTGGGACACTGGCTCTGTTCTAACCGGTGAATATTTTCTTTTTTTTTTTTTTTTTCTTTTCTGTCATGCTGATGCAGGTGTTGCTGTTTGTAAAGAAGCTTGGCACATTATCCATTGTCTTCTCCATTTGTGAAACACCGAGCAGAGTCTGGGCAGGCTGATGATGCAGAGCAAAACCTGCAAATACACCGGTGATCCTGAGCCTGGAGGATGCAGCTAAACCCGGCCAAAAATAATTTCTGGAAAGTCAAGCCTGGTTTACATTTTCTTGAGTTTGGCTATTCCTGAACCGGGGGAGGGGGCTTTCTGGGGAGGGGGTACCACAGGGGTTCCCCTCCCCCGTTTTTGGGGGGTCTCCCATGGTGCCCCCTCCCCAAAAAGCTCTGCGGGCCCCCTGAAGCAGCTTCTGTTCCACCGGCCGGTGCCCCCTGATCCAGGACTGCCCCCGGTGAGTCTGGGGCGCTCTGGGGGGATTTTGGGGGGATTTTGGCGGCATTTATGGGCTTTGGGGGATTTTGTTGGGAGATTAGGGGGAATTATTGGATTTTGGAGAGAATTACTGGGTTTGTGGGGTTATGGGGGTTTTGTGGGATTTGATGATTTTGGATTTTGGGGATTTTTTAGCGTTTTGGAGTGGTTATTTCTTGGGGGGTTTATTGAAATTTTTGGGAGGTTTTTTTTTTTTTTAATTTTGTTGGGTTCCACTGGGATTTTGTGGGATTCTTTGGTGTTTAGGAGTTTTCAATTGGGATTTTTGGGGGATTTTGGGGGGTTTTAGTGGAATTTTGGGGGGCTTTGGAGTTGTCCCAGGGTGTGGGGAAGGGCTGAGAGGCACCAAAGTCTCCTTTAAACCCCTGAAAGTCCCAATAAACCCCATGAAATAGCAATTAAATTTCACAAATTCCCATTAGAATACCCTCGAATCCCAAAAAAAGCTCACAAAATCCCAATTAAACCCCACAAATCCCCCCAAAAATGTCTCCAAAACCACAACAAGCCCCACAAAATCCTCACGAGACCCAAAGAAATCTTGGCAACACCCAAAACAACCCACAAGCCCCCCCTAATCCCCACTAAAATAACTAAAAAACCCAAATCCCCAAAGAATCCCACTAAATGCCCCAACAATTCCAATAAAATGCCTCCAAATCCCCTAAAAATCCCAATAAAACCCAGAAATAATTCCAGAGGATCCCACAAAATCCCCACAAAATCCCAGTAAAACCTTCCAAAATTCTAAAGAAAACACAAAAAAAAATCAACCCCCAAATACCCCCAGGAAAACAACTTCCCCCTCAAAGCACCAATAAAACCCCTCAAAACCAAACTCCCCAAAATCCCCCAACTGCCTCCAAACCCAATAATTCTCCCCAAAAACCCCAACAATTCCCCATAAACTCCCAACACAATTCCCCAAAGCCCAAAAAAGCCCCAAATGCCCAAACCCCTCCCGAGCCCTCCCTGGTCCCTCCCGGTCCCGCCCAGGCCCGTCCGGGGCCGCGGCCAAAACTGCCCGGAGCGAACGCGGAGGTCCCGGAGCGACCCCGGAGCCGATCCCGGGCTCGGCCTCGGGCTCGGCCCCTTTGGGGGATTTTGGGCCAAACCGGGCAGGTTTAGGGTGGGCTTCAGATCCCTTGCGGGGATCCCGAGCCTTTTTGGGTGGATTTTCAGCCCCTGTGGCTGATTTGAGGCCGAATCTGGTGGGGTTTAGGGGGGATTTCAGACCCCTTTGGATGATTTTAGGCCCATGTGGGTGGGGCTGGGGCCCATTTGGGTGAGTTTAGGAAAAACTGGGCCCATATGGGTGAATCCTAATCCTGTGTGGGTGATTTTAGGTCCCTTTTTTGTGTATTTTGGGTGCATTTAAGTAGGGTTTTTTGCTGCTTTGGGCAATTTTAGGTTGAACCAAGCCTTTTTAGGGTGATTTTAGGTCTTCTTGTGTTGGTGTCAGGGACATTTTGGTGATTTTAGATACCTTTGGATGATTTTAGGCTGGACCAGATACTTTCAGGGTGGATTTTAGTCACATTTGAAAGATTTACGGGTGATCTTAAGCCATTTCTTGAGGGCTATAAAACACTTGGGGCAGTTTTAAGCCCCTTGGGTTGGATTTTAGAGCCCTCTGGATACTTTTAATCCCATTTGGTTGGTGTCAGGCCGAACCATGTGGATGTAGGCTGCATTTGATGCCCTTTTGGGTGATTTTGGGTCAAACCGGGCTTTTTTAGGACAGTGCGTCCCCTTGGCCCCGGCCCTTTCCCCTCACGGTTCCGCCCTTTCCTCGCTCCTTTCCCCTCACGGTTCCGCCCTTTCCTCGCGCCTTTCCCCTCACGGTTCAAGATCCCCGAGCGGGGGAGGAGGAGGAGGGAGGGAGGAAGAGGCGCAGCGGCAGCAGGGAGCAGCCGGAGGAGAGGAGAGAAGGAATCGCGTGGCCCTGGCGCTGCTTGAGCTCGCAGCACCCCGGGAGCATCGCCCCCATCCCGCAGGTGCCCGGGGAGGGGGAGCTCGGCCCAAATATCCCGGGGCTCCCTGGGTATGGGAATTTTTTGGGGGGATGTTTGGAGCTGGCAGGGTTCCAAAGGCGAACCGCAGCTGGTCCTCTGGGGGACATCGGGGGGTCCCCGGGAGGTGTTTTTGGGGGGTCCTGGAGGGCGGTGAGGGCAGCAGAGCCCCGGCGGGGGGACACCGGTTTTGGGGAGCCCCGGAAGAGCCGTGGCTGCCCTGAGCGGGAGCCCAGAGAGAGGAGAGCCCCAGAAGCCCCAGCGGGGACCCTGAGAGGGGGGGACCCCTGGCAGTGCCGGCACCCCAGCAATGGGGGGTGCTGGGGCTGGAGGGGTGGCATGGCCGGGAAAGGGGTGCGGGGCTCCCGGGGCCGCCAGGGGCTGCTCCCAGCAGGAGCCCAGTTGTTCCCAGTCACTCCCCATTATGATACAATTTGCCCCCAGCACTGTTCCCGTTGTTCCCAGTGCCATCCAGTGTGTTCCCAGTTCTCCCACTTGCCCCCAGAATAGTCCCAGTCACTCCCAGTAAGATCCCAGTATGAGTCCAGTATGATCCCAGTCTCTCCCAGCAGGGCCCCAGTCACTCACCCTTGTCCCCAGTTGCCCCCAGCGTGGTCCCAGTTGCCCCCAGCACATTCCCAGTGGCTCCATATGTGTCCCAGTCCTAGTGCAATGATGGGGAATACCAAATGCACTTGAGGCATCACGTACGGTTAACACCAAAGCTGTGGCTATGTTTGTGATGGGGTCATAGGTAAAGTTCACTAGGTTCCACCGGGATTGGAATTCCTTTTCAAAATCAGCGGCACTGTCCCAAACTATTTTCCAAATCTCAGTAGGAAAAGTGCCTTCTTCACCTTCTCTTATAATCGAGGCAGCAACCGACTGCATCCCTAATTGAGCCTGGATACAGCTGAGAGCTAAAGAATGGTTCTTTTGTGTGGCACCGAGTGCATCAATTACCAATTTGTGATCATTTACGCTTGCTTCCTCCCAACTTGGTAATATGTTTGATAGCAAGCACTGATGTCTTCCCAAGGCCAATAAGGACGACTGCAGTGGTTGTTGGAATTTGGTCAAATCTCTAGTGGTGGCAGCCAATGTATTCATTAATACTTCTGAATCAATGCTATTTAGAATTCCCAATCCTGTTCCCACAGCACCGGTTATGTCTCTTAGCATCCGTCTTTTAGAAGGGTTCTGCTGTCGCAACCAGGTCGTCCAGTCCTGAAAAGAAGTTTACAAAAAAGGTGAACAAGCTGGCTGAATTTCTGAGACATTTTTTTGCATCAGCAATTTGACTTGTTTGAGAGACCATGCTGGATTAAAGAATATTTGTTGTTGACCTGTTTTCCTGATTATGTATGGTCCACTTTCAAAACTTTTCAGGCCAAGCGTAACCGGTGGTTGGGTGGTAGGTGTCACAACATTAACATCAAGTTCTCCCCAGGATTTAAATCAATACTTTAAACTTAAAAAAAAAAAAAAAAAGCCGTTCAGTATTTTTAGACCAAAGCCAAAATTCTTCTAGAGTTTGTGTTAATGTGAAATTGTGCCAGTCCTGTACGCTTGGGTGCGTACAAACCTTTTTGTGCTTCAAAAGATCCTTTTACTTTTTTTCTGCATGCTACCACAATTATTTCAGACCACTCAGCTGGTTTCTGGCCATGGGGTTGTGGCAGGATGCAGAAAAGTATCACCAGTTTTATCATGGTTTAGGTGGTCTTCATGTCCCTCAGAGTTCTTCCGTAAAAGTAAACACAACAGAATCCTGCCCCCGAGAGGCAGAAAAGTTAGAATGATGGAATTATCCAGCATGTATTGATGCGATGCTCTTTCCCTAGAGCACCAGAGGCTTCCCATGCATATTTATTCAGAGGGGGTGTTAGCACAAGTGGTACTAGCCCTAGAGTAAGGGAGGTCCAGCAGAACAGGTTGGCCAGGGTAATGTGCTGGATTGTTGGGATCATTTGGTGCACAGCAGAGGAGTCAGAGTAGATACAGACAAGAGAGGTATTCTGTGCCACACGCTGGGAAACACTCCAAACTGCTATCAGCTCCCCGGCCTGAGCACTGCTTTCTCCCCCAGTAATAACTAGTTCACCAGAGGAAATGTGGGGGGCTGCTGCCCTGTATCTCCACACCTTCCCCTCTCGTTTGGCAGAGGCATCAGTGAACCAAGAAATTTGCTGATTGTTCAGGGGAGAAAGGAGGGGCTACTTTGATTCCAGAGGCAGGTTTGTCATTGCTGCTATCCAAGCTCTCAGTTGCATCATCAGGAGCACACAGCAGCCTGGAGGGTGAGGAATGCTGGATCTGTACCACTGTGTGCTCATCCTTCACCTTAATGTGGAGCTGCCCCCAAAGTGGCCATGTATCACTTTTACAGTTCTCCTGTTGGCTATATCTTGGAGCAGCTGTTATATGTGTCTTTTCATGGTGATCCTGTGAGAAGCAGCCATTTGCCTGTTGTGATATCCTCACAACTAATACTAACTCCTCATTCTCTTTGGTTTTATTAGGTTTTTTTATCTATTTGTTTGATTGGTTTGCGTGGGTTTGTTTGTTTGGGTTTTTGTCTGTTTTGGTTTGAGCTTTATGTTTGCTTTTTTATGAATGACTGGTGAAGTTGGCATAGCCAAACTCAAGAAAATGTAAACCAGGCTTGACTTTCCAGAAATTATTTTTGGCCGGGTTTAGCTGCATCCTCCAGGCTCAGGATCACCGGTGTATTTGCAGGTTTTGCTCTGCATCATCAGCCTGCCCAGACTCTGCTCGGTGTTTCACAAATGGAGAAGACAATGGATAATGTGCCAAGCTTCCTTGCAAACAGCAACACCTGCATCAGCATGACAGAAAAGAAGGAAAAAAAAAAAAAAAGGAAATATTCACCGGT
The DNA here is from genome assembly GCF_031753505.1 of Anomalospiza imberbis. Lineage (NCBI taxonomy): Eukaryota > Metazoa > Chordata > Aves > Passeriformes > Viduidae > Anomalospiza > Anomalospiza imberbis. The sequence continues at coordinate 486,197 of NW_027100202.1, forward strand.
TAGAACAGAGCCAGTGTCCCACCATCTTCCCCTCCACTGTTATTACAGAGGCAAACCTGGGCCTAAAGCTTCCACCTCTCAGTTCCTGATGCTATTTGACTTAAGCCTTGACTCCCCCTGATCTACCTGACTGCCGTCCAAGTGGGGCTGGGGATGCTCAGCCTGGAAAGAGGAGACACTGGGGAGGCCTCACTGCAGCTCTGCGGGACTGGAAGGGTCCCACAGGAAAGATGGGGACAGTGTTCAGCTGGGCCCGTGGCAACAGGACAAGGGGGGATGGCTTTCAACTGCAGGAGGCTGACTGAAGTTGGATCTGAGGAAGCTGCTCTTTTACACGGAGGCTGCTGAGGCACTGGCCCAGGCTGTGGATGCCCCATCCTTGGCAACAGGGCTGTGAGCAGCATGGGCTGGGGAAGATTGCTCAGCTCGGAACAAGATGCTCTTTAGATCCACTGTGATGTCACAGATGTGATGTTCCAGATGGAACCTCCAGCGTCCAGCAAAGAGCACAACACAACCACTGGCCCTTGTGTCAGCCCACCCTGTGCCAGCCCTCGTGCCAGCTCACCCTTCACCATGTTCCCTGTCACCCTTCTGGTCACCTGCTCCCTGATGCTCCCATCAGTCCTGAAAGCTCTCTGTTGCCTGGATTTTGTCATCCGTCCCTGCAGGATGCTCACATTTGTCCTGAGGAAGGTACGGTGCCATTCCATGGAGGTGGACACCCCCCAGCTGCCCGGCTGGGCTGGAGTTCTGTGGGGATGGGGTGGGACAGGGACCCCACTCTGAGGTGTTGCTACCTCTGCAGGCTGTCACCGAGAGAGAGGACGAGATGGAGGTGGACATGCAGGCTGATAGAGAGGAGGACATGGAAGTGGATGGGGAATAGAGTGGAGACGAAGAGATGGAAGTGGACATGGAGATTGATACCGAGGAGGAGATGGAAGTGGATGGGGAAGAGAGTGGAGACGAAGAGATGGAGGTGGACATGGAGATTGATACTGAGGAGGACATGGAAGTGGATGGAGAAGAGAGTGGAGAGGAAGAGATGGAGGTGGACATGGAGATTGATACTGAGGAGGAGATGGAAGTGGATGGAGAAGAGAGTGGAGAGGAAGAGATGGAGGTGGACATGCAGATGGATACAGAGGAGGAGATGGAAGTGGATGGAGAAGAGAGTGGTGAAGAAGAGATGGAGGTAGATGTGGAAGAGGAGATGGACGTGGAAATGGAAGAGTACCTTGAGGACATGGACATTGATGAGAAAGATGAGGAAGAGGCCATGATCTTGGGATGAAGACCAATACCAGCAGCAGGACAGGCATGTGGTCCCCACAGGCAGAGCGGGTCCCCTGCTGCCAGGCTGGGACTGGGCTGGGTGGTCCCTGCTCAGGGATGTGGGACCCGGTGCATTGGGTTCTGGTGGCCATCCCCAGCCTGTGCTGCGCTTGCTGGGCCAGCCTGGGGGCACATGGAAGAGCCCTCTCTGCCTGATTGGAGTGACTGTGCCTCTTGCTTTTCCTCAAGGATGATGGAGATCCCGGACAGAGATGCCACCCTTTTGTACATACGTTGTGGAGTTTGTTGTTGTCTTTAGGCTATAGGTTTTGGGGCTTCTTTTTGGCTTCTGTAAATACGTTTCATAGACTTTTGTTAGATATGTTCTTGGGTATATACGTTCCATAGATAGTTGTTGTTACAAATATTGTTACAATGTAAATGTGTTCTGTGTTTTCTTTGCTGTTTTTCTGAAAATAAACAAGCTTTATTTTTCACACCCCAGTTCTCTTTCCATTTGCTTCAGGCACAGGTTGCATTTGCAAAGTTGTGGTTTCCGCTTGCTCCAGGTTCCCAGGGCTGGAGGTCGGTGGGGGCGCTGGTACAGCCACAACCATGTGCTGCTACCCAAACCAGGGTAAGCTGGACCACATGGTGTCGCTTAACGAGGTTTCTATAGCAGCACACAAAAATTAGGTTCCTCAAGAACTGTTATTCCCTTTTCCTCTCGATGCCCTCGGGCTGCAGGTTGGGCACCAAAATCTGTCTTGGTTTGAAAAGACAGGTGTCTGCTAAGGAAGGCAGGAGCCTTCCTGGAAATGGAAAATGTAAACCCCCTCCCTCCAAATTATTATAATTTTGAAAGTAAAAGGCTCTCAGGCAAAGATATGGGAATAGGAATAACAGTTCTTTACTAGAAAAACTTAAAAGATAACTGCAATAATACAAACAAACAAAAAAACCAAACTGCTGACAGAGTCAGAACACGACCTGACACCCTGTGGGTCAGGGTGTTGGTAGCAGCACCCCAAACCCAGCTGGGGAAGCGGAGGTTTGGGGGGAACAATTGGAAGGGGGTGGGAGAGGGGGCACAGGGGGAGGTGGGACCCACTGAGGCTCCCCCAGGTCACCCCAGGACCCCCAGGCCCCGTCCCAGGCCCCCCAGTTCCCTCCGCAGCCCCGGCTGAGGGGGGCTCAGCCCAGGAGCCGCCGTCGTTCGGGGCTCCCCCGAGGGCAGCCAACGGGAGAGCTCGCGGCTCAGAGAGGCCCCAGCAGAGGAGGGGATCTTGTCCCTCCTCGAGGGCCCTGAAGGGTCTTCAGGCCCCTCTGAAGAGGAGTTTTTCTCTTTTTAAGGATTTTTGGGGGGACCTCACCATTTCAAGGGTGTTTTTTTCCTCCCCATTTTCAGGTGTTTGTGGGGCCACAGCCCCACAAGCCCCTTTTCAGGGGTGATCATGATGGCTTTAAGTGACATTTTTCTGGGGGACTCACTCCAAGCCGCTGTAGGGGATGTTTTGCCCCCCAGGGTGGATTTTTGGGGTTTAAGGGCCCCCGCTCTGGTCGGGTCCCACTCTAACTCCCCTGAAGAGGCGAACACCACTCCTGCTGATTCCGGCAGCGGAGCCCGGGGAGGGTTGGGAGTCCTGGGAGGATTTAGGGGTACCTGGGAGGGTTTGGGGGTCCCAGGAGGGTTTGGGAGTCCCGAGAGGATCTGGGGGTACCCGGGTGATGCCGATGATGGTGATGGGGACCCCGTGCTGAGTATAAACTTCCCTGAAGAATTCCTGGGGGGGTTTTGTCTATATCCAGGGTTTTTCGGGTACTGGTGGATTTTGGGGGGATTCCCAGGGGGGTTTTAGGGATTCCCAAAGGGGGGGATTGGGCAATCCCAGTGGGAACCCAAGGCTGGTTTGGGGTACCTGCTGGTGACAGAGATGGGGAACCCCTGCCAGGACCGAACCTTCTCAGGGGCGTCTGGGGCGTGCTGGGAGGTCTTGTGGGAATTTTGATGTCCTGGGAGGGTTTTGGGGGGTGTCTGTGTGGGGTTTTTGCGGTCTTGGGGAGTTTTTGGACGGCCCAGGGATGGTTTTGGGGTCCCGGGGAGGTCGAGGTGTCCCAGGGGGTTTGGGGGTCCCAGGAGGGTTTGGGGGTTCCTGGGCGATGCCGGTGACTGAGCTGGGACCCCGTGCCGGGTATGAACCTTCTCACTACACACGGGCAGCGTCAGCGTGTTCAGGGAGATCCTGGGGGGCCCGGGGGTCACCCCAAAACCCAGGGGACCCCAAGTGCTCAGGGACCCCCCCAAACTCCCCTCACCGTTGGATCTGCTGCAGGCAGGGGGGCACCAGCACTCGGCCCCCACCCCCACCATCACAGGGGGCTGTGGAAGAAATCTGGGGGTGCACGGACAGGTCAGGGGGACCCCCAAAGTCCTGGGAAAGGGTAAACACAGGGGAACTCCCAGGAATCCCCACTGGGGGCTTAGGGGAGATCCAGGAGGAGTTTGGGCGAGCTTAATTGTGTCACTATCATCAGCAAAGAGGACTGCAAGGGTCCCCAGTGTCCCCATTGCCAGCAAAAGGTGGGAAAACCCAGGCTGGCTGGGAATAGGGGTCTCAGATGTCCTCGGTGTTGAGGAAAGGAGGGGCTGGGCGCTAGGAAAGGCAGGAATAGGGGTCCAGGGGGTCTCTGGGTGAAGGAAAAGGGGGCTCTGGGGCCTGGAGGGCCGGCATGGCCAGGAAAGGGGTGCAGGGCTCCCGGGGCCGCCAGGGGCTGCTCCCAGCAGGAGCCCAGTTGCTGCCAGTCACTCCCCATTATGATACAATTTGCCCCCAGCGCTGTCCCCGTTGTTCCCAGTGCCATCCAGTGTTTTCCCAGTTCTCCCAGTTGCCCCTAAATTAGTCCCAGTCACTCCCAGTACGATCCCTGTATGAGTCCTGTATGATCCCAGTCTCTCCCAGCAGGGCCCCAGTCACTCACCCTTGTCCCCAGTTGCCCCCAGCGTGGTCCCAGTTACCCCCAGCACATTTCCAGTGGCTCCCAGTGTGTCCCAGTCCTAGTGCTTGTTCTGGTGCTTTCCATGAACTGACTGAACTCTTGATTTATGAACCAATGCACTAGATGTGGAATCCTCTACACTGAACTCAGAAACAAATGCCCTCTGTCAGAGCATTTTCATCTTCTAGATCACTTTCAAGATGCCCATGGGGATGTTGCAATGATTATCACACAGCTCTCCATTTCTGGCTGCAGGCTCTGCAGATTCTTTCTCTGCATTCAGTCCGGCTTGCATTCCCTGACAATTCCTGGTACCCCCTCATGGTTTCTTAGGGTAAAACAGTAACAATGAAAACCTTACCAATGGCACAACTGCCCAGCCCACAAGGAAAAGAAAGAACAAGCTGTCAAATCCTTCAAACATTTGCCCTGCTATGCTGCAAGAGTTGAGCTGCACACACGTTGTGGAAAGCCAAGAGAAACTGCAGCTGGTGGCACATCTTGTGACAGAAGCTGCACCTTGTTCTCCAGGAAAGGTTCTTGGAAAGAGCAAACAGGAGTGTGGAGAAGATTCTGGGAAAACTGAAACAGCTTTTAAGAAATGAAATGAAAATGGCAAGAAACAACTGAAGATGTTTTTCTCTGTTTTTTTTATGCTCCTCTTTTCCATCTTGAACTACTGCTCCATCCCCTTAATCCAAATAGATCTCATCTCTAAGATTCATTACTTGGCGAATTTTAGACCCTGTAAAATACCATGAGCTACACACAGTTTCACAGTTTGCCTTCCCCATTTTCGTTTTGTTTTTTTTTGGGGTTTTTTTGGGTTTTTTTGGGTTTGTTTTTTTTTTTTTTTTCTTTAGGGTTTTTTTGGTTTTTTTTTTGTTTTTTTAATCATTGCTGGAGAGGTAAGTGCAGTGCCTGGGTAAGGTACAAATTCTGCATTCAGGGAATGTGCTCCGATAGGGTTTGATCCTCAGCGGGGACAAGGCACAGCAGCGCTCAAGGTGATACCTATGCCCCTGTGCAGGAGTCCAGACTCTGGGTCTGGGCTGAACAGGGCAAAGTTCCCGTGTTTGGACAGGCTCAGGGGCTGCCCCTGGGGAGCGGGGGGCTGGGCGCGGGGGCGAGCGGGCAACGGAAAAACGGACACGGGGACAAACGGCCCCGGAGCTTCAGTTGCAGCGGCAGCAGCAGTGGCAGCAGCAGCGGCAGCAGCAGCGGCAGCGAAAGCAGATAGTCTATCGACCCCCTCGCACTCCTCTCCCTCTCCCGCAGTCCCGCACCCTCTCCTGCTCTCCCTTTCACGGTGTCCCCTCCTCTCCCAGTCTCCCTCTCCCCTGCTGGCCTGGGCCATGTCCCCAGCCCGTCACCGGCCCCGTCCCCGCCCCAGTTCCCGTCCCCGTCCCCGGCCGTCCCGCCGGGGTCTCGCCTCCGCCTGGCTCTGGGCGTGCTGGCGGTGGCGCTGCTGGGCGGGCATCAGTGCCTGGGGCTGGGGCGGCACCGCAGCCCTCTGGCTCCGCCTGGCCCGAGCCCGGCCCCGGCCCCGACGTGGGCTCCAGTCCCGGCCCCGGCCCCGGCTCCTCCCGGGCCCCGCGGAGGACACACGCGGCGCGGCCGCTCCCGCCGCCCCCGCTGCGGCTTCCCCGGCCCGAGCTCCGCCGCTCGGCACCGCGGGCCGCCGGCCCTGAGCCGCCGCTGTCCCGTTCCAGGGACAGAACGCCTCGGGGGGGCCGGCCCGGGGCGCTCGGGGGGTGCTCAGGGGCCGCTCCTGGCCCCGGGCCGAGCGCTGACAGCCCCGTCCCGCCCGCAGGGAAGGCGCAGGAGGAGGCCCTGCAGGAGCGGTACCGGCTGGGTTCGCTGCTGGGCAGAGGCGGCTTCGGCAGCGTCTTCGCGGCCATGCAGCTCTCGGACAGCGCCCCGGTGAGCGGCGGGGCCGGCGGCGGGCACAGGAGGAGGGGGCGGAGGAGGAGGAGGAGGAGGAGGTGGAGGAGGAAGGGAAGGAGGGGGAGGAGGAGGGGTAGGAGGGGAAGAAGGAGGAGGAGGAGGTGGAGGAGGAGGGAAGGAGGGGGAGGAGGGGGCTGGGCAGGGCAGGTGGCGAGCTCAGCCCGCTGCTGCTCTTGGCTTGCAGGTGGCCATCAAAAGGGTGCCAAGGAACCGCGTCCGGCACTGGGGCGAGCTGGTGAGTGAGCGGGGCCAGCGGCAGAAGCTGGGCGGGGATGAGCCGAGGCCCGGCAGGCTGGAAGCCACCAGGACACCTCGAGGGAGAGCAGGCGTGGGGCCAGCGCAAGGCGCAGAGCATCCCGGGCCGGGTGAGGGGTTCCCGACCCCCGGCACGGCATCAGCCCCACTGACGGCATCGCGCTCCTCCCGCAGCCCGACGGCACCAGCGCACCCCTGGAGGTCGTGCTGCTGGCCAAGGTGTCCACTGGCTTCCCCGGTGTCGTCCAGCTGCTGGAGTGGAAGGAGCTCCCCAGTGATGTCTTGATGGTGCTGGAACGCCCGGAGAGGTGCCAGGACCTGCACCATTTCATTCAGGAACGGGGGTTCCTGTCTGAGGAGTTGGCGCGGGATCTGTTCCGCCAGGTGCTGGAGGCCGTGCGGCACTGCACCAGCTGCGGGGTCCTGCACAGAGACATCAAACCAGAGAACATCCTGGTTGACCTGGCCACCGGGCAGGCCAAACTGATTGACTTTGGCTGCGGCACCTACCTGCAAGACACAGCCTACACTCGTTTTGCAGGTGAGCCCACGCAGGGGTGTGCTCTCAGTCCCGTCATCTCAGGGCCCAACACCTCACAGCCCAAGCTGGGTGTGGCAGCGGGGATTCTCCCTTTTGCTGCCCTTCATGGCACTGAGATTTCAGCTGAGTTGCTTTTGAGCAGGGCTGGGTGGGGAGACAGCTTCCAGCCCTGCTGGCAGCCTTTGCCCACCACTCTGCCCAGGACTGGGGCTGGGGCTGGGGCAGCCAGCCTGACAAAACACCCGTGGGTGGGGGTAGCAGAGAGGGGGGCCGGAACCTGTGTCCCAGCCGGTTTGGTGTGCAGGTGACAAAGGGCTTGGACTGCTCCACTCACCTGGTTTGGTTTGGATTCATAATGTTTTTGGGGCAGTGCAGGCAGGGAGGATGAGGGCATGGTTTTCCCAAGCAATGAGTGGGTTTTTTCCCGTCATGGTCGGGCCTTGACAGGACTTCTGCTGCCCTCTTCCAGCACCAGTGGCTTCTTTTCCATCCCCGAATCTGTACACAAGTCCCAGGTGCTGGTGAGAGGGCAGCGGTCACCCCGTGTGCCACTGGGGCAGCCCCCACACACCCAGGGATGCTGGGGCCAGGCTCAGGGAGCAGCAGCGTCCCCCTGATGAACCCCATCTGTATTCCATAGGAACACGGTCATACAGCCCACCAGAATGGACCCAATTTGGCTGGTACTACGGCAAGCCAGCTACCATCTGGTCCCTGGGCATCCTGCTGCACCAGATGGTCTGCGGGGAGCACCCTTTCAGGAGGAGCCAGAACATCAGCTGGGACCATCAACTCTCGCTGCCACAACGGCTCTCTCAAGGTGGATCCTCATCTCTGGCCACGGGGGCAATACCAGTGCTGGGAGACAGCAGCAGCTCGTGAGCATCCCGCTCTGGCAGCTGCTGAGGAGGTGGCACATGTCCTGCTCTCCTGCTCTCCTCCAAAACAGGGAATTGATGGGGACGTTTAGGCCCAGCTCTGAGCACATCCAGCATGGCCTGGGCACGGGAATAGTGGGGCAAAGCCAACAGGAGCCTTCTCCAACTGACCGGCGGTTTCTGGTTTCTCTGCCCAGAGTGCCAAGATCTGATCAGGCGGTGTTTATCCATGCTGGACTGGGACAGGCCCTCTTTAGAAGAGCTGTTCTGTGATCCCTGGCTGCAGGATATTGATCTGCCCTAGAAGAAGGGAGAGAGCCACAGGCACGCTTTGATGCAAGGCCCTGGTAAGTTACAGCTCCACACATGCCTTGGCAATGAGAAGCAAAGGAACCCAGACATTTTGTCCTGCCTGTGTCACTGCCCAGGGGTCATCAGATGGGAACACGCAGCCCTTGTGCTGGAGCTCAGCTGCTCTGCCTAGCACTGGTGGCCACCATCCGAGCTGGTTTTGCTTGTCCTGGTTCCCTGACAGCTGGGGCCCTGGGCAGAACCCTGACAGCCTGGGCTCACCCCAGGGAAGGAGAAGGAGCCCCTGGAGAAGCTGTACCAGGTGGGGCTGCTGCTGCTGGGGACACGGAGGATGACATCAAGGATGACAACCTCTTCCTCCACCTGGTCACCGGCAGCTGAGGATGATGGACTTTGATTCTGGCACCTTCTCCAAAGCCAGGCTGCACAGGGAATGTGCAGATGAGTCCACACGCAGGGGGATGCTCCCAGATTTGGGCATTGCACAGCCTGGCCAGGAACCAAAGGTTCCCCCCTTTGCTGGGGCGGATGCAGCTGATCCTTCAGTCCGCTGCCAGGCTGCTTTTGGCAGGGCTGGGGGGATGGGCTGGGGTGCTGATGAAATGGGAGTGGGCTCCTGGCCCTGCCAACAGCCCCAGCACCCACCGTGCCCCGGGCTGGGGCTGGGGCAGCCAGCCCGACACAAACAAACCCCCATGGTGGGAGCAGAGGTGGGACTCCAGAACCTGTGCAGGGGCTGCTTTGCTTTGCAGGCAAGGAAGGGCTTGGGCTGCTCCACTGCCCCTGTTTGCTTGGGATCACCGTTATTTTGGGGGGCAGTGCAGGGGGGAAGGGAGAAAAGCCTGGGCTTCCCTCACCTGTGGGTGGGTTTTTCCCTGGCATGCAGGGGTTGGGCCTTCCTCAAGCCTCTGACAGAGATAAGATTTTGGACCTTTTTTCTTGTTCCCCTTTTTGTCTGTAATCTATTTTCAATCATTTGTTGTGTGTTTTTCTAGAGGAAGCTTTCCAGGTGGGGTCCAGTCTGGATGGGGAAGTGCTTGGGAGCAGCTGTGGCGTGGATGGGCCGTGCCCTTGGAGAAGGATGAGGACATCGTTTGGGACCAGCTTTTCTTCCAGCGTGATGTGGGTCTTGTCTGCTTGGCATGGTGGGATCAGAGCTTTGGGGAGATGGCAGCGAGCACAGGAGCATCCTGCTCTGGGCAGCTGCTGAGGGCTGGATGTGCCGTGGCCGGCTGCAGGCTGGGCACATGTCCTGCCCTCCTGCTCTGCTTCCACAGGCAGCAGGGATGGGCAGCTCTGGGCACAGCTCTGGGCACGGCCAGCACGGCCTGGGCACCGCGGGCGGCTGGGACAAGGGGACAGGAGCCTTCAGCTGACGGGCGCTTTCTGGTTTCTCTCCTTGCAGCCGGGCTCTGCGGGTGCTGAGGCTGCTCTGGGCTCTGCCAGGGCTCTGCTGGAGCTCAGCACCGGGCCGCAATCAGCCAAAGAAGAAATGGGGTGACCTGCAGCACAGACCTGCTGGAGCATTTCAGCAACACAGCTCAAGTGTGCAGAGTGTACACCTCCAAGGACAAACATGACACCACCCAAAAATTAAACTTGTTCAATAACTTCTGAAATGAAATCAATCTGGGATGACCCCAAATGACATTTTGCAGCTTGCTCAAGCTGTAGCTCAGCCCTTCTCTGAACTGTTCTCTCCCCCACCTGCCTTTTACTTCCCAGCTGCTCCCTCTTGTCCCCCAGGGAGTTCCCAGCCCATGGCAGTCTCCATCACACTGTCGCCTTCCTTGGTGCCCCTCACCATGAGGAAGGCCGAGCCCCAGGCTTAGGGACTCATCCTGTCACTGGCTGAGGAGCAGCAATGTCTCAGAGCTCCAGTGGGATTTTAGTGTCATTCAGAGCTGCTCTCCAGCCCTCAGCTCTCCTCACTGCTGAGTTCCCACTCCCTTTTCCTCATCCTTGCAGGAGAATGAGCTCAGTGAATCCCCTTGAGCCTCCCCACTCTTCCCAGCCCACGCACCCACCTAAGTTAGGCTGAAGCTGCAGCTTCTCTGTCTCCTGTGGCACACCAGTCCAGTCCCCTGTGCGGGGAGCCCCAGCCCCAGAGCACAGCACTCAGCAGTGCACTCCGGGCTGGAGCAGCTCCCTGCCAGCCCCAGCCCAGGGACCCCTCCAGCCCCGGGGCTTGGGGCACCGTCAGCACCCGCTGCTCCAGCCACCGCTTCTGCTGGCCCTGACAGCAACACCCAAAGTGGGGCTGATCCCGAGGGAGCAGCAGCAGGGCCTGGATCTGATCCCTGGATCTTCGGCTCGGCTTTGGAGCCCTGCCAGCTCCAAACATCCCCCCAAAAAAATCCCAAACTCAGGCACCCCCCAGGATATTTGGGCCGAGCTCCCCCTCCCCGGGCACCTGCGGGATGGGGGCGATGCTCCCGGGGTGCTGCGAGCTCAGGCAGCGCCAGGGCCACGCGATTCCTTCCCTCCTCTCCTCCGGCTGCTCCCTGCTGCCGCTGCGCCTCTTCCTCCCGCCCTCCTCCACCTCCCCCGCTCCCAGATCCTGAACCGTGAGGGGAAAGGAGCGAGGAAAGGGCAGAACCGTGAGGGGAAAGGAGCGAGGAAAGGGCGGAACCGTGAGGGGAAAGGAACGAGGAAAGGGCGGAACCGTGAGGGGAAAGGAGCGAGGAAAGGGCGGAATCGTGAAGGGAAAGGGCCGGGGCCAAGGGGACGCACTGTCCTAAAAAAGCCCGGTTTGACCCAAAATCACCCAAAAGGGCATCAAATGCAGCCTACATCCACATGGTTCGGCCTGACATCAACCAAATGGGATTAAAAGTATCCAAAGGGCTCTAAAATCCAACCCAAGGGGCTTAAAACTGCCCTAGGTGTTTTATAACCCTCAAGAAATGGCTTAACATCACCCATAAATCTTTCAAATGTGACTAAAATCCACCCTGAAAGTATCTGGTCCAGCCTAAAATCATCCAAAGGTATCTAAAATCACCAAAATGTCCCTGACACCAACACAAGAAGACCTAAAATCACCCTAAAAAGGCTTGGTTCAAACTAAAATTGCCCAAAGAAGCAAAAAACCCTACTTAAATGGGCCCAAAATACACAAAAAAGGGACCTAAAATCACCCACACAGGATTAGGATTCACCCATATGGGCCCCGTTTTTCCTAAACTCACCCAAATGGGCCACAGCCCCACCCCCATGGGCCTAAAATCATCCAAAGGGGTCTGAAATCCCCCCTAAACCCCACCAGATTCGGCCTCAAATCAGCCACAGGGGCTGAAAATCCACCCGAAAAGGCTCGGGATCCCTGCAAGGGATCTGAAGCCCACCCTAAACCTGCCCGGTTCGGCCCAAAATCCCCCAAAGGGGCCGAGCCCGAGGCCGAGCCCGGGATCGGCTCCGGGGTGGCTCCGGGACCTCCGCGTTCGCTCCGGGTAGTTTTGGCCGTGGCCCCGGACGGGCCTGGGCGGGACCGGGAGGGACCAGGGAGGGCTCGGGAGGGGTTTGGGCATCTGGGGCTTTTTTGGGCTTTTGGGAATCGTGTTGGGAGTTTACGGGGAATTGTTGGGGTTTTTGGGGAGAGTTATTGGGTTTGGAGGCAGTTGGGGGATTTTGGGGAGTTTGGATTTTGAGGGGCTTTATTGGTGCTTTGAGTGGGAAGTTGTTTTCCTGGGGGTATTTGGGGGTTAATTGAAATTTTTTGTGTTTTCTTTTGAAGTTTGGAAGGTTTTACTGGGATTTTGTGGGGATTTTGTGGGATCCTCTGGAATTATTTCTGGGGTTTATTGGGATTTTTAGGGGATTTGGAGGCATTTTATTGGAATTGTGGGGGCATTTAGTGGGATTCTTTGGGGATTTGGGTTTTTTAGGAATTTTAGTGGGGATTTGGGGGGGGCTTGTGGGTTGTTTTGGGTGTTGCCAAGATTTCTTTGGGTCTCGTGAGGATTTTGTGGGGCTTCTTGTGGTTTTGGAGACATTTTGGGGGGGGGATTTGTGGGGTTTAATTGGGATTTTGTGAGCTTTTATTGGGATTCGAGGGGGTTCTAATGGGAATTTGTGAAATTTAATTGCGATTTCATGGGGTTTATTGGGACTTTCAGGGGTTTAAAGCAGATTTTGGTGCCTCTCGGCCCTTCCCCACACCCTGGGACAACTCCAAAGCCCCCCAGAATTCCTCTAAAACCCCCCCAAAATCCCCCAAAAATCCCAATTAAAAACTCCTAAACACCAAAGAATCCCACAAAATCCCAGTGGAACACACCAAAATTAAAAAAAAAAAAAAAAAAAAACAACTCCCAAAAATTTCAATAAACCCCCCAAAAAATAACCACCCCAAAACCCTAAAAAAATCCCCAAAATCCAAAATCATCAAATCCCACAAAATCCCCATAACCCCACAAACCCAGTAATTCTCTCCAAAATCCAATAATTCCCCCTAATCTCCCAACAAAATCCCCCAAAGCCCATAAATGCCACCAAAATCCCCCCAAAATCCCCCCTGAGCCCCCCAGACTCACCGGGGGCCGTCCTGGATCAGGGGGCACCAGCCGGTGGAACAGGAGCCACTTCAGGGGGCCCGCGGAGCTTTTTGGGGAGGGGGCACCATGGGAGACCCCCCAAAAACGGGGGAGGGGAACCCCTGTGGTACCCCCTCCCCAGAAAGCCCCCTCCCCCGGTTCAGGAATAGCCAAATTCAAGAAAATGTAAACCAGGCTTGACTTTCCAGAAATTATTTTTGGCCGGGTTTAGCTGCACCCTCCAGGCTCAGGATCACCGGTGTATTTGCAGGTTTTGCTCTGCATCATCAGCCTGCCCAGACTCTGCTCGGTGTTTCACAAATGGAGAAGACAATGGACATTGTGCCAAGCTTCCTTGCAAACAGCAACACCTGCATCAGCATGACAGAAAAGAAGGAAAAAAAAAAAAAAAAGAAAATATTCACCGGTTAGAACAGAGCCAGTGTCCCACCATCTTCCCCTCCACTGTTATTATAGAGGCAAACCTGGGCCTAAAGCTTCCACCTCTCAGTTCCTGATGCTGTTTGACTTCAGCCTTGACTCCCCCTGATCTACCTGACTGCTGTCCAAGTGGGGCTGGGGATGCTCAGCCTGGAAAGAGGAGACACTGGGGAGGCCTCCCTGCAGCTCTGCAGGACTGGAAGGGTCCCACAGGAAAGACGGGGACAGTGTTCAGCCGGGCCCGTGGCAACAGGACAAGGGGGGATGGCTTTCAGCTGCAGGAGGCTGACTGAAGTTGGATCTGAGGGAGCTGCTCTTTTACACGGAGGCTGCTGAGGCACTGGCCCAGGCTGTGGATGCCCCATCCTTGGCAACAGGGCTGTGAGCAGCATGGGCTGGGGAAGATTGCTCAGCTGGGAACAAGATGCTCTTTAGATCCACTGTGATGTCACAGATGTGATGTTCCAGATGGAACCTCCAGCGTCCAGCAAAGAGCACAACACAACCACTGGCCCTTGTGTCAGCCCACCCTGTGCCAGCCCTCGTGCCAGCTCACCCTTCACCATGTTCCCTGTCACTCTTCTCGTCACCTGTGCCCTGATACTCCCATCAGTCCTGAAAGCTCTCTGTTGCCTGGATTTTGTCATCCGTCCCTGCAGGATGCTCACATTTGTCCTGAGGAAGGTACGGTGCCATTCCATGGAGGTGGACACCCCCCAGCTGCCCGGCTGGGCTGGAGTTCTGTGGGGATGGGGTGGGACAGGGACCCCACTCTGAGGTGTTGCTATCTCTGCAGGCTGTCACAGACAGAGAGGACGAGGTGGAGGTGGACATGCAGGCTGATAGAGAGGAGGACATGGAAGTGGATGGGGAAGAGAGTGGAGACGAAGAGATGGAGGTGGACATGGAGATTGATACCGAGGAGGAGATGGAAGTGGATGGGGAAGAGAGTGGAGACGAAGAGATGGAGGTGGACATGGAGATTGATACCGAGGAGGAGATGGAAGTGGATGGGGAAGAGAGTGGAGACGAAGAGATGGAGGTGGACATGGAGATTGATACTGAGGAGGAGATGGAAGTGGATGGAGAAGAGAGTGGAGAGGAAGAGATGGAGGTGGACATGCAGATGGATACAGAGGAGGAGATGGAAGTGGATGGAGAAGAGAGTGGTGAAGAAGAGATGGAGGTAGATGTGGAAGAGGAGATGGACATGGAAATGGAAGAGTACCTTGAGGACATGGACATTGATGAGAAAGATGAGGAAGAGGCCATGATCTTGGGATGAAGACCAATACCAGCAGCAGGACAGGCATGTGGTCCCCACAGGCAGAGCGGGTCCCCTGCTGCCAGGCTGGGACTGGGCTGGGTGGTCCCTGCTCAGGGATGTGGGACCCGGTGCATCGGGTTCTGGTGGCCATCCCCAGCCTGTGCTGCGCTTGCTGGGCCAGCCTGGGGGCACATGGAAGAGCCCTCTCTGCCTGATTGGAGTGACTGTGCCTCTTGCTTTTCCTCAAGGATGATGGAGATCCCGGACAGAGATGCCACCCTTTTGTACATACGTTGTGGAGTTTGTTGTTGTCTTTAGGCTATAGGTTTTAGGGCTTCTTTTTGGCTTCTGTAAATACGTTTCATAGACTTTTGTTAGATATGTTCTTGGGTATATACGTTCCATAGATAGTTGTTGTTACAAATATTCTTACAATGTAAATGTGTTCTGTGTTTTCTTTGCTGTTTTTCTGAAAATAAACAAGCTTTATTTTTCACACCCCAGTTCTCTTTCCATTTGCTAAAGGCACAGGTAGCATTTGCAAAGTTGTGGTTTCCGCTTGCTCCAGGTTCCCAGGGCTGGAGGTCGGTGGGGGCGCTGGTACAGCCACAACCTTTTGTTTGGGGGCAATATTGGGAAGGGGGTGGGAGAGGGGGCACAGGGGGAGGTGGGACCCACTGAGGCTCCCCCAGGTCACCCCAGGAGCCCCAGGCCCCGTCCCAGGCCCCCCAGTTCCCTCCGCAGCCCCGGCTGAGGGGGGCTCAGCCCAGGAGCCGCCGTCGTTCGGGGCTCCCCCGAGGGCAGCCGCCAACGGGAGAGCTCGCGGCTCAGAGAGGCCCCAGCAGAGGAGGGGATCTTGTCCCTCCTCGAGGGCCCTGAAGGGTCTTCAGGCCCCTCTGAAGAGGAGTTTTTCTCTTTTTAAGGATTTTTGGGGGGACCTCACCATTTCAAGGGTGTTTTTTCCTCCCCATTTTCAGGTGTTTGTGGGGCCACAGCCCCACAAGCCCCTTTTCAGGGGTGATCATGATGGCTTTAAGTGACATTTTTCTGGGGGACTCACTCCAAGCCGCTGTAGGGGATGTTTTGCCCCCCAGGGTGGATTTTTGGGGTTTAAGGGCCCCCGCTCTGGTCGGGTCCCACTCTAACTCCCCTGAAGAGGCGAACACCACTCCTGCTGATTCCGGCAGCGGAGCCCGGGGAGGGTTGGGAGTCCTGGGAGGATTTAGGGGTACCTGGGAGGGTTTGGGGGTCCCAGGAGGGTTTGGGAGTCCCGAGAGGATCTGGGGGTACCCGGGTGATGCCAATGATGGTGATGGGGACCCCGTGCTGAGTATAAACTTCCCTGAAGAATTCCTGGGGGGGTTTTGTCTATCTCCAGGGTTTTTCGGGTCCTGGTGGATTTTGGGGGGATTCCCAGGGGGGTTTTAGGGATTCCCAAAGGGGGGGATTGGGCAATCCCAGGGCAAACCCAAGGCTGGTTTGGGGTACCTGCTGGTGACAGAGATGGGGAACCCCTGCCAGGACCGAACCTTCTCAGGGGGGTCTGGGGCGTGCTGGGAGGTCTTGTGGGAATTTTGATGTCCTGGGAGGGTTTGGGGGGTGTCTCTGTGGGGTTTTTGCGGTCTTGGGGAGTTTTTGGACGGCCCAGGGATGGTTTTGGGGTCCCGGGGAGGTCGAGGTGTCCCGGGGGGTTTGGGGGTCCCAGGAGGGTTTGGGGGTTCCTGGGCGATGCCGGTGACTGAGCTGGGACCCCGTGCCGGGTATGAACCTTCTCACTGCGCACGGGCAGCGTCAGCGTGTTCAGGGAGATCCTGGGGGGCCCGGGGGTCACCCCAAAACCCAGGGGACCCCAAGTGCTCAGGGACCCCCCCAAACTCCCCTCACCGTTGGATCTGCTGCAGGCAGGGGGGCACCAGCACTCGGCCCCCACCCCCACCATCACAGGGGGCTGTGGAAGAAATCTGGGGGTGCACGGACAGGTCAGGGGGACCCCCAAAGTCCTGGGAAAGGGTAAACACAGGGGAACTCCCAGGAATCCCCACTGGGGGCTTAGGGGAGATCCAGGAGGAGTTTGGGCGAGCTTAATTGTGTCACTATCATCAGCAAAGAGGACTGCAAGGGTCCCCGGTGTCCCCATTCCCAGCAAAAGGTGGGAAAACCCAGGCTGGCTGGGAATAGGGGTCTCGGATGTCCTCGGTGTTGAGGAAAGGAGGGGCTGGGCGCTAGGAAAGGCAGGAATAGGGGTCCAGGGGGTCTCTGGGTGAAGGAAAAGGGGGCTCTGGGGGCTGGAGGGCCGGCATGGCCAGGAAAGGGGTGCAGGGCTCCCGGGGCCGCCAGGGGCTGCTCCCAGCAGGAGCCCAGTTGCTGCCAGTCACTCCCCATTATGATACAATTTGCCCCCAGCGCTGTCCCCGTTGTTCCCAGTGCCATCCAGTGTTTTCCCAGTTCTCCCAGTTGCCCCTAAATTAGTCCCAGTCACTCCCAGTACGATCCCTGTATGAGTCCTGTATGATCCCAGTCTCTCCCAGCAGGGCCCCAGTCACTCACCCTTGTCCCCAGTTGCCCCCAGCGTGGTCCCAGTTACCCCCAGCACATTTCCAGTGGCTCCCAGTGTGTCCCAGTCCTAGTGCTTGTTCTGGTGCTTTCCATGAACTGACTGAACTCTTGATTTATGAACCAATGCACTAGATGTGGAATCCTCTACACTGAACTCAGAAACAAATGCCCTCTGTCAGAGCATTTTCATCTTCTAGATCACTTTCAAGATGCCCATGGGGATGTTGCAATGATTATCACACAGCTCTCCATTTCTGGATGCAGGCTCTGCAGATTCTTTCTCTGCATTCAGTCCGGCTTGCATTCCCTGACAATTCCTGGTACCCCCTCATGGTTTCTTAGGGTAAAACAGTAACAATGAAAACCTTACCAATGGCACAACTGCCCAGCCCACAAGGAAAAGAAAGAACAAGCTGTCAAATCCTTCAAACATTTGCCCTGCTATGCTGCAAGAGTTGAGCTGCACACACGTTGTGGAAAGCCAAGAGAAACTGCAGCTGGTGGCACATCTTGTGACAGAAGCTGCACCTTGTTCTCCAGGAAAGGTTCTTGGAAAGAGCAAACAGGAGTGTGGAGAAGATTCTGGGAAAACTGAAACAGCTTTTAAGAAATGAAATGAAAATGGCAAGAAACAACTGAAGATGTTTTTCTCTGTTTTTTTTATGCTCCTCTTTTCCATCTTGAACTACTGCTCCATCCCCTTAATCCAAATAGATCTCATCTCTAAGATTCATTACTTGGCGAATTTTAGACCCTGTAAAATACCATGAGCTACACACAGTTTCACAGTTTGCCTTCCCCATTTTCGTTTTGTTTTTTTTGGGGTTTTTTTGGGTTTTTTTTTTTTTTTTTTGGTTTTTTTGGTTGGTTTTTTTTTTTGTTTTCTTTTGGGTTTTTTTTTGGGTTTTTTTTGTTTTTTTAATCATTGCTGGAGAGGTAAGTGCAGTGCCTGGGTAAGGTACAAATTCTGCATTCAGGGAATGTGCTCCGATAGGGTTTGATCCTCAGCGGGGACAAGGCACAGCAACGCTCAAGGGGATTCCTGTTCCCCTGTGTAGGAGTCCAGACTCTGGGTCTGGGCTGAACAGGGCAAAGTTCCCGTGTTTGGACAGGCTCAGGGGCTGCCCCTGGGGAGCGGGGGGCTGGGCGCGGGGGCGAGCGGGCAACGGAAAAACGGACACGGGGACAAACGGCCCCGGAGCTTCAGTTGCAGCGGCAGCAGCAGCAGCAGCGGCAGCAGCGGCAGCAGCGGCAGCAGCGAAAGCAGATAGTCTATCGACCCCCTCGCACTCCTCTCCCTCTCCCGCAGTCCCGCACCCTCTCCTGCTCTCCCTTTCACGGTGTCCCCTCCTCTCCCAGTCTCCCTCTCCCCTGCTGGCCTGGGCCATGTCCCCAGCCCGTCACCGGCCCCGTCCCCGCCCCGGTTCCCGTCCCCGTCCCCGGCCGTCCCGCCGGGGTCTCGCCTCCGCCCGGCTCTGGCCGTGCTGGCGGTGGCGCTGCTGGGCAGGCATCAGTGCCTGGAGCTCGGGCGGCACCGCCGCCCTCTGGCTCCGCCTGGCCCGAGCCCGGCCCCGGCCCCGACGTGGGCTCCAGTCCCGGCCCCGGCCCCGGCTCCTCCCGGGCCCCGCGGAGGACACACGCGGCGCGGCCGCTCCCGCCGCCCCCGCTGCGGCTTCCCCGGCCCGAGCTCCGCCGCTCGGCAGCGGGGCCGCCGGCCCCGAGCCGCCGCTGTCCCGTTCCAGGGACAGAACGCCTGGGGAGGGCCGGCCCGGGGCGCTCGGGGGGAGCTCGGGGGCCGCTCCTGGCCCCGGGCCGAGCGCTGACAGCCCCGTCCCGCCCGCAGGGAAGGCGCAGGAGGAGGCCCTGCAGGAGCGGTACCGGCTGGGTTCGCTGCTGGGCAGCGGCGGCTTCGGCAGCGTCTTCGCGGCCACGCGGCTCTCGGACGGCGCCCCGGTGAGCGGCGGGGCCGGCGGCGGGCACAGGAGCAGGGGGCGGAGGAGGAGGAGGATTAGCAGGAGGAGGAGGAGGAGGTGGAGGGGGCGGAGGAGGAGGAGGATGGGGCCCGGCGGGGCGGGCGGCGCGCTCAACCCACTGCTCTCCCTTGCTCGCAGGTGGCCATCAAAAGGGTGCCACGGAACCGCGTCCGGCACTGGGGCGAGCTGGTGAGTGAGCGGGGCCAGCGGCAGAAGCCGGGCCGTGCCGGGTGGCGAGGAGCCGGGGCCCGGCAGGGTGGGAGACGCCGGGAGCCCTGCAGGGAGAGCGGGCATGGGCTGAGCGGGGCATGCAGAGCATCCCGGGCTGGCTGAGGGGTTCCCCAGCCCTGGCACGGCCTCAGCCCCACTGACGGTATCGCGTTCCTCCCGCAGCCCGACGGCACCAGCGCACCCCTGGAGGTCGTGCTGCTGGACAAGGTGTCCTCTGGCTGCACTGGTGTCATTCAGCTCCTGGAGTGGCTTGAGCTCCCTGACAGCGTCGTGCTGGTGCTGGAGCGTCCGGAGCGGTGCCAGGAGCTGTCGGGTTTCCTGGCGGAGCGGAGGTTCCTGCCAGAGGAGGAGGCCCGGGGGCTGTTCCGCCAGGTGCTGGAGGCCGTGCGGCACTGCACCAGCTGCGGGGTCCTGCACAGGGACATCAAGCCTGAGAACATCCTGCTCGACCTGGCCACCGGGCAGCTGAAACTGATTGACTTTGGCTGTGGCGCCTTCCTCCAAGACACAGCCTACACCCAGTTTGCAGGTGAGCTCTGCCGGGGGATGCTCCTGGGCATCTCATGGCCCAGCCGGGGTGCAGCCCCAGGGCTCCCCCTATTGCAGCCAGGATGGGATTAATGCTGGAGCCAAGCTGATTTGGGTGGGGGTGTGAGGGGGGCCAGCTCCAGCCCTGCCGACAGCCTTCAGCACCCACTGTGGCCTGGGCTAAGGCTGGAGCTGGGGCAGCCAGCCTGACAAAAACCCCAGTGGGGGTAGCAGAGAGGGGGGTCTGACCCTGTGCCCTGGATGGTTTGGTGTGCAGGCGAGAAGGGCTTGGACTGCTCTGCTCCCATTGTTTGCATTGACTGGTTAACATTTTTGGGGGGCCGTGCAGGCGGGGAGTAGAGCGGGCTTTCTCCACCACTGGATGAGTTTTGCTTTTGTGTGTCATGGTTGGGCCTTCCCAGGATTTCTGCTGCCCTCTTCCAACACCAGTGGCTTCTTTTCCAGCCCCAAGTCTGTACACAAGTCCCAGGTGCTGGTGAGAGGGCAGCAGTCACCCTGTGTGCCACTGGGGCAGCCCCCACAGGCCATGGGGTGCTGGGGCCAGGCTCTGGGAGCAGCAGCGTCCCCCTGATGAACTCTGTCTGTGTTCCACAGGAACCCTGTCCTACAGCCCACCAGAGTGGATCCACCACCAACGCTACCACGGCGAGGCAGCGACAATCTGGTCCCTGGGCCTCCTGCTGTACCACCTGGTCATGGGGAAGCACCCGTTCAGGAGGGGCCAGGAGATCATCTGGGGGCGGATCTTGTTCCCACGACGGCTCTCTCAAGGTGGGTCCTCATCTCTGGCCATGGGGGCAATACCAGTGCTGGGAGACAGCAGCAGCTCATGAGCATCCTGCTCTGGCAGCTGCTGAGGAGGTGGCACATGTCCTGCTCTCCTGCTCTCCTCCAAACACAGAATCCATGGGGAAGTTTAGGCCCAGCTCTGGGCACACCCAGCATGGCCTGGGCATGGGAACAGGGGGGCAACTTCTCCAACTGACTGGTGATTTCTGGTTTGTTTCCCCAGAGTGCCAGGATCTCATTAAGAGGTGTTTGTCCATGCAGCCCTTGGACAGGCCATCCTTAGAAGAGCTTTTCCGTGATCCATGGGTGCAGGGTGGTCTTCTGCCCTAGAAGATGGGAGAGATCCACGTGCACAGTTGGATCCAGGGGCCTGGCAGGTAACAGCTCCACACTTGTCCTGGCAATCAGTGGCAAAGCCAACCAGACTGGTTTTGTCCTGCCTGTGTCACTGCCCAGGGGTCATCAGATGGGAACACGCAGCCCTTGTGCTGGAGCTGAGCTGCTCTGCCCAGCACTGGTGGCCACCATCTGAGCTGGTTTTGCTTGTCCTGGTTCCCTGACAGCTGGGGCCCTGGGCAGAACCTTGACAGCCTGGGCTCACCTCAGGGAAGGAGGAGGCGGCCCTGGAGAAGCTGTACCAGGTGGGGCTGCTGCTGCTGGGGACAGTGAGGACGACATCAAAAATGACAACCTCTTCCTCCACCTGGTCACCGGCAGCTGAAGATGATGGACTTTGATTCTGGCGCCTTCTCCAAAGCCAGGCTCCACAGGGAATTTGCAGGTGAGTCCACACGCAGGGGGATGCTCCCAGATTTGGGCATTGCACAGCCTGGCCGGGAACCAAAGGTTCCCCCTTTGCTGGGGAGGATGCAGCTGATCCTTCAGTCGGCTGCCAGGCTGCTTTTGGCAGGGCTGGGGGGATGGGCTGGGGTGCTGATGAAATGGGAGTGGGCTCCTGGCCCTGCCAACAGCCCCAGCACCCACCGTGCCCCGGGCTGGGGCTGGGGCAGCCAGCCCGACACAAAGACACCCCCATGGTGGGAGCAGAGGTGGGACTCCAGAACCTGTGCAGGGCCTGCTTTGCTTTGCAGGCAAGGAAGGGCTTGGGCTGCTCCACTGTCCCTGTTTGCTTTGGGATCACCGTTATTTTGGAGGGCAGTGCAGGGGGAAGGGAGAAAACCTGGGCTTCCCTCACCTGTGGGTGGGTTTTTCCCGGGCATGCAGGGGTTGGGCCTTCCTTAATCCCCTGACAGAGATAAGATTTTTGACCTTTTTTCTTGTTCCCCTTTTTGTCTGTAAGCTATTTTCAATAATTTGTTGTGTGTTTTTCTAGAGGAAGCTTTCCAGGTGGGGTCCAGTTTGGATGGGGAAATGCTTGGGAGCAGCTGTGGCGTGGATGGGCCGTGCCCTTGGAGAAGGCTGAGGACATCGTTTGGGACCAGCTTTTCTTCCAGCGGGGTATGGCGTGAGGTGGGTCCGGTCTGCTTGGCATGGTGGGATCAGAGCTTTGGGGAGATGGCAGCAAGCACAGGAGCATCCTGCTCTGGGCAGCTGCTGAGGTCTGGATGTGCCGTGGCCGGCTGCAGGCTGGGCACATGTCCTGCCCTCCTGCTCTGCTCCCACAGGCAGCAGGGATGGGCAGCTCTGGGCACAGCTCTGGGCACGGCCAGCATGGCCTGGGCACTGCGGGCGGCTGGGACAAGGGGACAGGAGCCTTCAGCTGACGGGCGCTTTCTGGTTTCTCTCCTTGCAGCCGGGCTCTGCAGGTGCTGAGGCTGCTCTGGGCTCTGCCAGGGCTCTGCTGGAGCTCAGCACCGGGCCGCAATCAGCCAAAGAAGAAATGGGGTGACCTGCAGCACAGACCTGCTTGAGCATTTCAGCAACACAGCTCAAGTGTGCAGAGTGTACACCTCCAAGGGCAAACATGACACCACCCAAAAATTAAACTTGTTCAATAGCTTCTGAAATGAAATCAATCTGGGATGACCCCAAATGACATTTTGCAGCTTGCTCAAGCTGTAGCTCAGCCCTTCTCTGAACTGTTCTCTCCCCCACCTGCCTTTTACTTCCCAACTGCTCCCTCTTGTCCCCCAGTGAGTTCCCAGCCCATGGCAGTCTCCATCACACTGTTGCCTTCCTTGGTGCCCCTCACCATGAGGAAGGCCGAGCCCCAGGCTTGGGGACTCATCCTGTCACTGGCTGAGGAGCAGCAATGTCTCAGAGGTCCAGTGGGATTTTAGTGTCATTCAGAGCTGCTTTCCAGCCCTCAGCTCTCCTCACTGCTGAGCTCCCACTCCCTTTTCCTCATCCTTGCAGCAGGATGAGCTCTGTGAATCCCCTTGAGCCTCCCCACTCTTCCCAGCCCACGCATCCACCTCAGTTATGCTGAAGCTGCAGCTTCTCTGTCTCCTGTGGCACACCAGTCCAGTCCCCTGTGCGGGGAGCCCCAGCCCCAGAGCACAGCACTCAGCAGTGCACTCCGGGCTGGAGCAGCTGCCCTGCAGCCATGGCTTGGCTCTTTGTGGCAAGGGAATGCTCCCTGTTTGCAGCTGTCCCTGCAGGATGGCCCCAGGGCAGAGCCCAGCCGGGCTCCCACTGCAGCCCCTGAAGCATGGGGCAGACAGTGGTCCCAGAGCTGGGGTTCACGGGGAGCACCCGGAGCTGTGGCTTTCAGTCAGCGTTGGCAAATGTTGTGTTCTCATCTCCTGCAGCCTGTGGGGAAAGCAGCCTGTGCTGCCAGGCCTGTGTGTGCCAGGGGCTCTTGGATGTCTCTGTACCCATGGACAGAAGGCTCTGTGTGTGCCAGGGGCTCTTGGATGTCTCTGTACCCATGGACAGAAGGCTCTGTGTGTGCCAGGGGCTCTTGGATGTCTCTGTACCCGTGGACAGAAGGCTCTGTGTGTGCCAGGGGCTCTAGGATGTCTCTACCCATGGACAGAAGGCCCTGTCTGTGCCAGGGTTTCCATAATGTCTCTGTACCCATGGGTATGGAATAGCATGGACACTGAAAGTGTCAGTCCCGTTGCTTGCACGCTCCTTCCTTTGTGCACAAGACACATCCAGGCACACCCCCATGTACAGATAGATTAAAAGGACAGGGAGGGACAGAGATTTCCCACAGTACTCCAACTTTGGCATAACTCACCTTTTAGCTGGTGGCCAGGGGATTTTTTTTCCCAGCTCTGTGTGAGAAGGTGTCCAGGAGCTGAAGCAGCAGCATTTAGAAGCAGTTTCAGGATTTCTAGGCAGGAAGTGGAGCTGACAACCATCCACGTAACTTGCCGTATTCATCAGGATGTGCTGCTGGTTCTTTGGGAATATGGCCCAATGGAGAGACGAGACTTGGAAAAATCCCAGCTCTCTGTGGGTTTGTGCAAAGGGGGAGCAGCAGAAACACTTTGTGTCTGCTTTGGGGACACAAGGTCCAAGGAGCTGCGGTGGCAGAGGGTGACCTGGGCTGGTGGCAGGTGAAGTCCTGGTTCATAGCATCCCAGAGTGGCACAGGACAAAGCTCCAAGCACTCCCAACCCCACTGATGAAGTCTTTGTGATGCTGCACATCCTATAGGAAAAGCTGCTGTCACACAATGCACTGGGATTTCTAAGTTTCATTTTAATTACTTTAGGTCCAAGTTTCAAACTGCAATGTTTTTGTTCTCAAGACACAGTTGTGCACAATCCATCTCTCATCCTCCTATTGCTTCAACACCAATTTAAAAAAATAAATCTTAATATTGGAAACAAAACCCAATGTCTTTAAAAAAAGAATGCTGGGGTCAGTCAGTAAGATGGATCCAGGCCATCAGAACAGGCACAAAGTAAATGAGTTCTCCTTTTAAAAAGATCAGTTACCTCTTAAATCCAAAGTTACAGAAGATTTCATTACACATTTGTTTCTTTTTGTTTTCTCTTTCATATTTTTCTCATTTTTAAAATTTTTTTCATTTTCTTTTTAAGTAGATAACACATCATGTAAAATAGGTAAGATTTTTCAGCAAAAATCAGATTTTTCAGCAAAAATAAGATTTACAGCAAAATAAGATACATTTCTGATAAACAATGAAAATATTTACTCCTCTGTTTACTTTTCTCTGGATACCCTGCGGTAAAAAATCTAGCAGATATGAGAAGAGGTGTCAAGTGTTTGCTTTGGACTAAGCTGGAGTTCAGCACTGCTGACATCCTGATCCAGCCAAGAGTTGCAGAATTCTTTTGCACATCCCGAATGTGTTTGCAGGCACAGCACCTGCAGTGCTGACACACCAGTGCACGTGAATAACTCTGTTACTCCCTCACAGAAGTTGGGCTCTGCCCCAGAGCGAGGTGCTCCAGCCCTTTGCTCCTGGTTCCCGTGGGGAGCAGCTCCCTTCCCTCTGGCTGAGCTGCTCAGGCAGAGCCCGGCAGCTCCTGGCCCTGCAGGGCTGAGGCTTTTCCTCGTTGCTGGGCACAGACTGATGGAGCAGCACCGCTGAACACGGGCACACACAGGGACCAGCAGCAGCTGCCTTTGGCCACCTGAGGCTCCAAGGCCCAAACTCAGAGCAGACAGGGCTGGAAGAGACTCACAGGCTCCCTGCTGGCTGTGCTGCCCCACTTGTGCCCACCTGGGAGCCCCCAGGGCCAGCAGGGACTTGAGATGGCAGCCCTGGGCTCCTGGAGATTGTGCAAGGAGCGGAGCTGGGGACTCCCTGTCCATGGGGAGCTTCCAGATGGAAAAGGCTGCTGTGCCCAGGCAGCTCCAAGGGCACAGAAAGGAGGGTCTCCACCACGGGATCTGTGCCAGTCCCACAGTCCTGGGCAGCAGCCACCGAGCCCTCGGGGAGCAGAGGGCACAGCAAGAGGGACAAAAGCAGGCAAGGTCAGAGACTGGAGAGAGCCAGACCCGGCAGCAGGAACAGCTGCTCCATTGCACTCTTGGAGAAAGCTCTTGGCTGCTTCAAAGCACTGAAAGGCGTGCAGGGCCGAGAGGAGGCCACACCAAACACTGCTCCTGTTTCCACAGCCTCCCCTCTCCGTGTCCCAGAAGGAATTGGATGGACTGTGCTCTTCTCTCCGAGTGTCTCGTTCAGCACGAGCAGCTGAGCGCCAGGAGCTGAAGGAGCTGAAGCCTCAGGCCTCAAGAGCTGGGCCTGAGGAGACACTGTGAGCAAATGAATGCTGCTAACATGGACCTGGCTGAATGCAGCAGATGGAATCATGGAATCACAGAATCCTTTCTGTTGGAAAAGACCTCTGAGCTCATCCAGTCCAGCCGGTCACCCAGCAGTGTCGAGCCCAGCACTAAACCACGTCCCTGAAGTGCCAAGGCCTGGACAACAGCCCTGAGTGAGGCCCTGAGCCAAAGGTGGCCTCTGGATGAACCTTCCAACCAAAGGTTATCTTTGCATCTGCTCACTTGTCACTGTAGAGCAGGACGGGAACGAAAATGACTCCAAATCAAAGGCAAAGAGAAGGAACTCCGATCTATTTCAAATGCACCGCTCCATTTATAGAGAACATTGTGTGGACTGATTTCATTGGTCTTAGAGTAAAAACATCTCACACCACTGGTGTGCAGTGAATGACACACGGTGGCAGAACCCATCTATAAACAATGTGAACAACAAGATAGATTAGAGAATTATTTACATTCTTTCCCAACTGTCTCCCAGGCTCTCGCCTGGTTAGAAAACCTTCTCTTTTTCTCTCTGACTGAACTGAGAATATCCACACTCTGCTTTCTGGGATTTCTGGCCCTGGCTCCTGTCCCAGAGTTTGGCAATTCCCCTTGCACAGCGTGCTGAGCTCTCCATGACCAGCTCGAGGGGTTTCTCAGCTGTGGCGTCCTGTGGCATGGCACAAGAATCTGCTCCAATTAGCTCGGGAGCGCAGCTCCAGACACATGGGTTTGGTTGAGTAAATGCTATTTGTTTGGTGGGTAATGATGTTTTTCTAAGCTTATGCTTTATTCATAGCATGAGTGACATTTCTGCAAGAGGTAGTGATGTGTCTCTGGGTCTTAGTTCTGTTCTGCTTTTGGAAAATACACTTCAAACAGCTATAGCATTACACATTAGATAACCGGCGTATGAGTAAAATTACAGTAATAACTAGGGGCTTATGAATTAAATGAAATAAATATAGACACTAGGTTTTAAAAACAACAGGCCTTTACTATGATGAAAGGAATAATTTCGATTCAAGGGTGGAATAGATCTTGGGTTTGAATTTAATTATATGTTACAGTTTTGCAATTATCATTGTTGGATTACTCATGGGATTAAAATGCACATCTTTTAAAATGAAAGGTAGAAATGCAGCTTTTTAAACATTTCATTTCAAGATCATTAGGTACATTATTACCTCAGCTACAAGACAATTTCATTTTTGCTCTGATGCTCTTTGATTTCTAACAGATAGGAAACAGCCTTCAGTAGTCTCTCTTCATAGTGTTTCTTTTTCTGTATTCCCATGTCTTGGACTAAATTGCTTCTATTGAAGATCTGCAGTGGCCCAAATGACCATATTTGAGCTCTGAATTTGTTGTATCTCTCTTCCTGTTTTTTCTTTTGGCCTGTTTTCAGATTAATAATGTGAGACTAGATAAGCTTCACAAAAAAAAAGAGAGTCTATTTCATCATGTTAACCCAATAATACTATCAGGCAGCATCAAACAAAAAAGCTGTGTGTTTCTCCAGAGCCCTGAGATGAATACCTTTTTTGAAACATGGAGATTTATATTCCTGTGGGAATGTAAGTGATATCAAGGGCAGCAGATTTTGAGTGCAGCTGTAGTTACCATTAACAGAGGTAAGTATTTGAAGGAATTTTGATATTTCAGCCATGGTTTATTATCAAGGGTCTCTTGTGTGAAATATGCCAGCCAGAACATAGATGACCATTGATTGCTACATTTGGCTTTGTTAAAAAAAAAAAAAAAAAAAAAAAAAAAGGAAGAAATCTTCTTAAATGCATTATGTTTTTAATATTTAAGAAGTTAGTTCATGGAAACCTGGAAACTCATACTCAGGTGCTGTGAATCACAAGAGTTTCTTGTGGAACAAAGCACAGCCATCTATACTGTGTGTGTATCTGAGTGTGCATGGGTTACTTTTTTGTGAATCGTGAATCTTTTCTATCTTTAGATTGCTATTAATAGAAGAACTTTAAAATTCCTTTCACATTGATAGCCAGAATTTTGGATCAAATACATAGAAAGAAATACAGAAGTGTGGGCATTTCTGAGGTTCTAGAGTTCCCCATATGACCAAGCAGTAGAGTTTATAATCTCTGTATTTTAACTTTCCTTGTCCGGTAATATGGACTAGAAAAATAAGATTTGTATATAGAGTCTAAAAGCATAGAAGATTAATAGTTTGAAGTACTGCCTTCAGCTTTCACAAAATTCATGGAGAAGTGAAGACTAACAACATTAAGAGGTGTTCAATAGCTCTGTGTGATTGACCAAAGCAGTTTCATTAGATTTTCTTTTCCCTCTTTTTTTTTTTTTTTTTTTTTTTAATAATTTAAGCTGTGCTTTTGCCAAATACCAGTCTCAGAACTTTGCACCCTACATTCTGACAAGAGGCAGCAGTATAAAAGAGGTGGGAAGAGAGGCTTTAGCAATATATTTTCTCCTTTTGCCATTCTCCCAAGGCAAAACCTGGAGTCTTTCTGAAGCCATTGGCCAGCATTTACTCTTAATCTCCAGCCGGTATCTACATATTAATTTTTTAAAAATTGTATTCAATGGATGCTGTAAATAAGTCTGCTGTCCAGCAATTATTCATGTAAGATGCAATGCAACCAAATTGTATTGTGATTTTCCTATTGCAAAATCTTGTCCTTTTTAAAAAATTTACTAATATTTTATTTTTCTGAAGGCAGAGTGGATGCAGACAATGTACCTGCCAAAGTCAGAGAGATTGCAGACAGGGTTTCCAGCTTTTAAGTTTCCAGGGCTTTGTGTATTCAGATTCAGGCATTCTAACTTTGAACCTGCAGCCATTTAATCTTGCAAAGACAAAGGTTGTATTGGCATGGAAGCAAATACAGAAATGCACTCTGTAAGGCCATGAAAGAATGTCACTGCATTACAGCAGCCTAACAAGGTATCATACATCAGCTGAAGCATTGTAATTGTCTGTCTGTGCACTTGAGCTTGCCCAGAGCGAGGTAAACATCCATATGCTCCAGGGATTACTCATTAAATGAAGCATTATGGTTTAGTACTGAGAAATCTCTGCTGTCCTTCCATTATTTTCTACTTAAATGATCATTTTCTTCTGCATAACAGTAAGTTTTAATTCCGCGATTTGCTGTGTGTGTGTGTTGGATGTTTTTCAGTTGCTCATGCAGACTGTAGACAAACACATACATGTGTGCAGACACAACATTTTCCCTGCTATAATTTGGTATTTCTGGCACTTTGCAATAGTAGGGTCAAAGCCAAACTGTAGCTACCTCTGGAAAATCTTACAAGTAGCTGTAATTGAAAAAGGCAGTATAACTTTTCTGTTTTAAAACCTAGTGGAGACTTTTTTTTGGAAAATGGAAAGTATTTCATCATTGCTTCAATGTGAGTTTTTGATGAAGTCATGGAACTTTTGAATGTGTGTATTTTTTGAAACAATTCTGAAACTCATTAGGCAGTAACAGAAATGCCTTTACATTATCGTGATCCAATGCTAACTCAAAATTTGACTTTTGATAGATGTAGTAAAAAGAATGAAATTATTCTGAATTCTAAGTAAGTAAATACAACTAGTTTGATCCTCCAGGAAAATTACAGTTTATAATACTGAATTGAAAAGTTTATTGTGGTTGTAAAACAAAAGGAACTTTTTGATAGGGCTTACTGTTGTAGTTCTGTGAGATGTAATCCTTTTGGATATTTCCTATCCCTCATGATTCACTCTGTTGCTAATGAAGTTGTATTCTGACAGGCCTTTAAATTAATGCCTATGCCTGTATGAAGCACAAGTATGGAGTACATAAAGTACAATTGTTTTAAGTATTTATATTTGTCTACTGATGCACTAGAATCTAACAAACTCAAAGGAGGAATCCCTTTCACGAGCTGTAAATTTCAAAAGTTCTGACCTATTGACTTCATGAGAGTAAAAATTCTCCAGTGGGAGTAAGATGTTCATCATGCCTTAACATAAAGTCCAGGAGTCAGGGAAATGCCTGGCTGGAATAAACAAGCAGCTCATCCAGTCTGCCATTCTGGCACCAAGGGCGGGTAAGACCAGATGTTTCAACGGAAGGCATAAATCTTCACAATTTTACTGTTCTGTATTGCAAGATGATGTTTCTTACATCAGTCACACCTTGAAACCTGAAGATTAAGAGAGCTTATAACTCTTACTTCCTCATAGTCAGTTTATAACATAAATCTTAAAGCACATTTCTTAAATTATTCAGTAATTTTGAAAGCAGATTTTAAAGATACATTATCAACTGGTGCAAAAGTAAAACGCTTCACCTCTATGCTGCCTTTATTAGAGTAAAAGTTGTGAATATGAGAAATCCTGGTCATTTCAGTAAACTAAAAGTGAATTTTACTGCAGCGTGAGAGAGGCAAAGGGCCTTGTCAAGGAGAGATGTGACAGATCTCCCCAGCTGCTGGGTGCTGGGATGCCTTTTCCATCCTACCTGCCTGCAGGTACTCACCAGTTCATGTGTGGGAACCCTTCTGCTACCAATCCTGAGCCACTGATGGCTGTGAAACTGAAGGGTTTGTCTTTCACTGATCTCAGCTCTGATTTTGCCCCATGTTTGCCAGCCTTGGCAAATGCTTACTCTGTTGAATTGAACTTAGCTTGTTGAAAGCTGATCCTGGATTCTCACCAAAGATTTAGTTGTGAAATATCTCATCTTGTGCAGTGACCATAGCAAGATATTTCTCTTTGGCAGCAAACACTCATTAGAACTGATGACTACTATCACCTTCTTAACTTTCTCTTGACCAATTTTCACTTAATTTCCCACTCACTCCGTGAGACAATTATACAAAATAAATAATGAGGTAGCATGTGTAATGCAGCTAATGTTGAAACAGTTGGATGAGCATCAAACTAAATCCGAATTTTCCTTTTTTTATTGCCCAATGGGAGTTACTTTCTGGCTAATGTTATGAAGGTGGTGGTGTATGAGGGGAAATTAATACATTATCACATTGCACTATTGGTATTGGAAGTGGTTCTTCACACATTGGGTAGCAGACATATAAACTTGTTTGCCAGATGGTGTTGCAGATGCAAGAATTTTACAAGGGCTCAGAGGGATGCTGGACAAGTACTTGAAAGTGATATCTACTTGGGGGTTGCAAAATAGACAGGCCACAATAGGCTCAGGAAATCTCCTGAGCTGAAAATAGATGGAGAGGAGGGGGGGCACTAAGGGTAGGGAAATATTGTATATAAATGTTCTATATTTTTTCTTCTTGCTGTTGAAAAGAGACCACTAGACTGGATGAGCCTTCAGTTTTGCCATTACAAACATTTTTGTATTCTTATTTAAGTAACAAGTTGTTGTGTGAGAGGATTTTTCTGGAACAGGAAATTAATGTTGAAGGTGGAGAAAACCCAGAACTGCTTAAATGTAGAAAATTAGTAATATGTTTTGTGATCCATATTGCTAAGGAAAGAAAAATGAGAGACTACTTTAATGCTGAAAGAATATCAAATGTGAATACTTTCTCAGTTACTGACTGCCTAAGTTTGCAGTCTTGCCTTTTTAGCTTTTATATTTCACCTTATATTACCGTCAGGAATAGATCGTCATTGTTTTGTGGTGACTTCTACTGGTAGTTCACCAGGTACATATAGAAGGCATTTTCTGGTCTAGCTGTCTGTCTCCTACATCCTACATGCTTCTTTCTGTGGTAGAACTTAAGTTCCGTAACTTGCACTACAGTACGCATATACTATTGATAAAGGAAAAAACGGCTGTAGCACTATGTCTGCTAAAGATATTCTTCTTTTTCAGAAAGCAGATCCTTATGTGGAACAATTAAAGGATACATGGTCAAGTTATAGTTCATGGGTCAGTTTAGTGACTCATGATACTGAAATTTTTTATGCACTTACTTTAATCTTGTTTTTTTCATTTGTCTCATCCTTCATTGGGGTTGGCCTTGCATGCTGAATTCTTTTCTTTTTATTGCTTTATGGTTTTTAATGTCTGCACAAACTCCTCTGAAAAACAAGAGTGTGGTTGAGGTGCCTCTAAAGAAACAGAGATGCCAGGGCTTGAGTGGGCTTTTTGAATTCACTCACTCTGCATGTCCTGACTACCAGAGCTGGGTTATAACTTGTAAAAGTCATTAGAAACAGCTGACTTTCTTATCATCCATAAAATTTAAATTTGCATCTGGCAGACTTTTTGTTGCCAAAAAAGTTTAGGAAAAAAGTTACGGTTATCATTATTACTATTGCCCTTCTTAATTTTATTAGGATTAATGATGATGGTGAAAATTATAACTGTCCTTACTCCCAGAATTGCTCTACTTGATATTAAGAAGACCAAAACTCTGCTGCAGTGGTTTCTTTTGCATGTTTTAATGTTTTAATGGGTAATATCAGCTACAGACTTTTATCAGCTGTCTGAAGTTACTGCTTGCTGATCATTAGCATGACTACAACCCATGAGTTTATAGATATCCTGAAACCATTCAAGAATAAGTTCTGCGAGAAGGTATTTTTCCAGAAAATCTATCTGTAAGGAAAACTGCTTTTTGCATCCTGCCAGTGTATTAGTGGTGTGAGACAATAGCAATTCAACAGTCATTTTCTTGGTACAAGTTATTAGTCTTCTTTGTTCTTTTGAGGAGATATTTTCAGTGGTTTGGGTTTGGGTGTTTTTTTTTTTTTTTTGTTTGTTTGTTTTTTTTTTTTTTTTTTTTTGGCATTAATGGCACTTCTGTCACCATCTGGCTTAGTCAATTACAGATCTCCAGAATAACAAAACTCACAGTTTGCATGTATGTCTCTGTTTTTCTTGGGGTCCGGAGAAATGTGACTATTCTGCATTTCCTAGAAAGGGAGTTGTGAGACCTCAGCCCTCATTGCACATTACACAGAAAGAATCTGTAATGAGCTCTTTCTGTGCCTCAGGAGGAGCACAAAGCAGCTGGAGCGGGACTAAGAGTCCAGACAGCTGAGCTCAGTGGGGATGGAGGATGGTCAGCACTAGAGAGAAAATGTTCGATAGCTTGTCAATTCATGACCCTGAGGTCCGAGAGGCTTCCATTCCCTCGGACAAATGCTGATCCCCATTAATATGAATGGTTGAACTTCATTTGACATCAGTCAGTCCAGGGTCTGAGTGCAAGTACATTATTCCCCGTGCCATTAATGCAAGTCACATACCCCAGCTAGGCAGATAAGGGAAATAGAATTTTCAGTAGTCATTGTTGTTTTGCTTTGCAGTACTGTGTGGAGGTGGTCAACTCCTCATGCTTGATTATCTTCAAGATATTTGTTGCACTTTATAAAGTTCATCGGCAAACTTGTGCTTGCTTCTTAAAAGTAGTCTGCTGTGTCATGTAGCCCATTTGACTGGGTAGAAAGAAGCATGTCATGTTTAAGATAGTGACACTGATAATTAGCTGTTACTATCTAATTCCACTTCTTTTTTTCACTTCAATTCCTCCTAGAATATCTAGTGAGTACATTTAGCATCAGTTTCCCCAGCAGAAATAGTAGGCACACATTTTCTTTACAATGACTCCATGATGTATGTACTAGTTACTGTTATATTTTAAGTTGAATGTACGAAAGGTATTATATAAGTTTTGAAAACTACCTTAATAGTGTTTTATTCTTCTCTAGGCACAGGAATTTTGATTTTGTATTGTCATTTAAATAGACAATAACTAAAAATGAAGGCTTTAGTTTCTTAATTGGTTGTCACATATTTTAGGGGTGGTTACCATTTAGTTTGGTAAAGGATGCGAAGACTCAGATTCCTTTTGAACAGCCAATATCTAGTTTTTCTGATGATTTATTCATAGCAGTTAGGTTTTTGCAATTCCTTGTGAGGAAATTGCCCTTCATAGGATCTGTCTATGTAAGGTTGTTGTATAATGCATGCTCATTTGCTTAGTTGTATTTGTAAGCTCCAGCTGTGCCCATCACTTGCTAAATCTGTCATTAAAGGATTTTGTTTTTAATTCTGCCTGGCTTTGTTTTCAGATGTCTCTGAATTCCTTCCTGTGTTGAGTCACAGCTGTGAAAAGAGAAATCTCCCTCTTTAATTCGAGGGGTCAGTGGTTTAAAAGCACTAAAGTCTGGTGGGGAACAGCTTAAGGAAGGTAGTTAATCATAGTGACCCCAAGACTTCATAAACTTACACAAGGCTCATCTGACAGGCAGAGTCCTGGATATCTTCAAGCCCTGGTTTCTTTGAGGAGTAGCTGTTTTGCCAGGGAGTGGAATCCTCGATGGAACAAGCACCAGTGATGGGTCTTTGCCACCTGCTCAGCTGTGGCTATAGAAACACAGCTTAATCTTCTCCACCACATTTCTTTTTCTAGCTAAGCCAGCATGCAGCCCAATTCCTTTCTAGTAGTTTTTTTTTTCCCTGCAATGTTGAGAAAGATTTAATGTGGTAACTACAATGGCTTCCACTTCTTGGTGTCACTGGGACATAATAGACTGGCAGGAAAGAGCTGCTGATCTGGATAGAAAAGAGAGGTCAGGAGGGAACACACAGATGGTCTTGTGTGCTGGGCGAGCAGAAGTCATTGGCGTGGTTTGGGTGTCAATAATTCATCCAGTGGCATTTTTCACCCAGCTTCTTCAGACTCCAGTGGGGAAATCTTGGAATAAATCCCCCTCTTGTCTCCGTGCAGGCAAAAGCCTTATTTCACATACCATGTTAATAACTTTGACACTCAGCTGTGGGCTTAGTTTTCACGGGATGGGCAAACCAGGACCATGTGGGTGAACTGTACGTGGAAGCTGTGAGATACTGAATTAAGTGATACAGCTAATGCAGTGCCTGTACCTATGCTGTGTGTACTCCACTTGTCCTATGCACACATTGCTATTCTTGGTACAGGGGTTGATTATATGGATCAGTTCTTGAATTGCTTCAGCTTTTGGACAGTGTTATAAAAGACAAGTGATCCTGTTTTCAGTCAGATTTTAATAGTGAAGTAGTTAATTCGTAAGCAGCTCAGGTAGACATTGCCCTTATCAGAAGAGTCCTTGGGAAGATAAGGTCACTAGAGAGTAGAAAAAGTCATTTGATGGCTGTCAGACATCCAAGTTTAAGTGGAAGGGTGTTGGATGTTGAGCAAGACCTTCAGTGTGTGATTCAGTTCAGTTATTAATTTGTCCATTAACTGCAAAAGGAAATAGTAGAAAAATTAGGATTGAAGGAGACATGAGGAAGTCATATGATTTTATTTGTATTTCGAAGGATGGCTAACTTCAGCTTTGGATTAGATTGCTTAGAGCTATGTCCAGTCAAGCTTCAAATGTCTGCAAAGATGGAGAATCCACAATTTCTCTGAGCTCCTGTTCCAGTGTTGACAATCCTTTCATTCCCTGAGGAATGAAACCTCAGAAGTCCCTCAAGATTGAGATTGCCTCATCATCTTAGGGGACAAATGACTTAGGGGAAAAGGAAATGAGAAGTGTTTTACATCCTGCCTTTTTAATGTTGGACTTCTGGTTATGGAAACTAACTGGTTAACCATCTAAATTTTTCCTTTTTTTCAGTGAAATACTGATTCATCCTTGCACACTGTGTCCTCACAAGACACAGGAAAGTTATTGTGATTTTAAACTAAAGTGGAAGTATTTCTGTGTTGAATGGAGGAGGTGATGCATGAATTCTTGGTTTCTTTTTCAGTAGGGCTGTTTCAGATTCCAGGAACTGTCATGATAGCACCCCTCATAAAGCAGCTTAAAAATAGCAAAACAACTGTTGCACCAAATATAAAGTGATTCCCGCTGTGTCACAAACAGAAAGGTTTTTGAAGCTCTGAATAGATAGCAGCATGTTGTAACCCTTGAAAATGGTAAAATTGATGATCAGAGGACACAGGGCTGTTAAAGCTTTGATGACCTACTGTCTGAACCCATACTGGCAGTGTGTTTTTCCTTACACAGCTCTGTGAAGTTCTTTATAGAAAATGAAACTGTGATTGCTTGTAATTTTCTGCAGTTTGCACAAGCACTTAAATCACAAATAAAACACTGTAAAAAGTGGTATGTGAGTCATGGATCTCCCTGCAGGAGTTCCAAGTCTGTTGTCCCTGTGGAGAAGGTTGGCTGTGTGACTAGGGGGATGTGGGTACTGGTCCTGACGGCTAGTGTGATGTTATCCAAGGGATGTCATCTCCGATGGCAGCATTAAAAGAAATCCAGCTACCTCTAACAAGGATAGAGGGTAGAGAATGGAGACATTAAAGCTTTTAAAGTGCTCAGATGCTGTGATGATGAGTACCTGAGGGAAACCCATCAAGAGGAGCAGGTCCCCATTGGGTCAATGACTTGTGTAAGCTCACAAGTGGGATTTTTTATAGAGACTCTGCTGATTCTCTGTCACATATACTCCAAATTTAAATGAAATCAAGTGTTTAAAAAAAACAGGAAGAAAGCAAATGTGTTCAGTCTAACAATAAAATAACTGGGTTATTGGGCCAACAGATGATCACTGCTGTGCAGTGTACACGTTCATATGTGTATCAGTTTACATTTTAGCTGCACAAAATGTTGATCCAAAATTAGGTGGACAATGCATTAAAAAAACCCGTCTCCAGTAGACTTCAAGAATATAGTAATGATTTTTTAAATCAATTTGTTGAAAGTGGAAATTAAAATCCTTCCGGCATGTCTTTCCCTATAGTGTAGTTTATATATGAAATCCTGCAGACTGTGCTGCACAGAGTTCACTGACAGTGCATCAAATAATGAGGCCATACGTTGATGAAAGGAATTTTAGTAAAATATGCCATTGGACATACAGCAAACAGATATGATCAAAGCCCAGCTGCCGTATGAAGTACACATTTTTTTAACCATTACTAAACTGCATTAGCCTGAATTATTTTGAAAGTTATGATTTGACTTCTACACAGCTGACAATAAACTAAATAGTACTGGCAGTTAAGGAAACATGCTTTCAGGATTTGTAAAATAGAAAAAATAAAAAAAAATATTTTATTATATTAAGATGCCAACTACAACGTGCAGTTGCCTCTACTCAACATTTGTAACATTCTGTTTTTATCGGAGAGTCTCAGAGACTTTAGATTTTTATTTTTTAATCATTGCTGGAGAGGTAAGTGCAGTGCTTGGGTCAGGTACAAATTCTGCACTCAGGGAATGTGCCCCGATAGGGTTTGATCCTCAGCGGGGACAATGCATGGCAGCGACCGAGGGGATTCCTGTTCCCCTGTGTAGGAGTCCAGACTCAGGGTCTGGGCTGACCAGGGCAAAGTTCCCGTGTTTGGACAGGCTCAGGGGCTGCCCCCGGGGAGCGGGGGGCTGGGCGCGGGAGCGAGCGGGCAACGGAAAAACGGACACGGGGACAAACGGCCCCGGAGCTTCAGTTGCAGCGGCAGCAGCAGCAGCAGCAGCGGCAGCAGCGGCAGCAGCAGCGGCAGCGGCAGCACATACTCTATTGAGTCCCTCTCGCATCTCCTCTCCCTCTCCTGCTGTCCCGCACCCTCTCCCGCTCTCCCTTTCCCGTTGTCCCCTCCTCTCCCAGTCTCCCTCTCCCCCTGCCGGGCCATGTCCCCAGCCCGCCCCCGGCCCCCGGCGGGGCTGCCCCGTCCTCATCCCCGCCCCCGTCCCCGGCCGTCCCGCCGGGGTCTCGCCTCCGCCCGGCTCTGGTCGTGCTGGCGGTGGCGCTGCTGGGCGGGCATCAGTGCCTGGAGCTCGGGCGGCACCGCCGCCCTCTGGCTCCGCCTGGCCCGAGCCCGGCCCCGGCCCCGACGTGGGCTCCAGTCCCGGCCCCGGCCCCGGCTCCTCCCGGGCCCCGCGGAGGACACACGCGGCGCGGCCGCTCCCGCCGCCCCCGCTGCGGCTTCCCCGGCCCGAGCTCCGCCGCTCGGCAGCGGGGCCGCCGGCCCCGAGCCGCCGCTGTCCCGTTCCAGGGACAGAACGCCTGGGGAGGGCCGGCCCGGGGCGCTCGGGGGGAGCTCGGGGGCCGCTCCTGGCCCCGGGCCGAGCGCTGACAGCCCCGTCCCGCCCGCAGGGAAGGCGCAGGAGGAGGCCCTGCAGGAGCGGTACCGGCTGGGTTCGCTGCTGGGCAGCGGCGGCTTCGGCAGCGTCTTCGCGGCCACGCGGCTCTCGGACGGCGCCCCGGTGAGCGGCGGGGCCGGCGGCGGGCACAGGAGCAGGGGGCGGAGGAGGAGGAGGATTAGCAGGAGGAGGAGGAGGAGGTGGAGGGGGCGGAGGAGGAGGAGGATGGGGCCCGGCGGGGCGGGCGGCGCGCTCAACCCACTGCTCTCCCTTGCTCGCAGGTGGCCATCAAAAGGGTGCCACGGAACCGCGTCCGGCACTGGGGCGAGCTGGTGAGTGAGCGGGGCCAGCGGCAGAAGCCGGGCCGTGCCGGGTGGCGAGGAGCCGGGGCCCGGCAGGGTGGGAGACGCCGGGAGCCCTGCAGGGAGAGCGGGCATGGGCTGAGCGGGGCATGCAGAGCATCCCGGGCTGGCTGAGGGGTTCCCCAGCCCTGGCACGGCCTCAGCCCCACTGACGGCATCGCGTTCCTCCCGCAGCCCGACGGCACCAGCGCACCCCTGGAGGTCGTGCTGCTGGACAAGGTGTCCTCTGGCTGCACTGGTGTCATTCAGCTCCTGGAGTGGCTTGAGCTCCCTGACAGCGTCGTGCTGGTGCTGGAGCGTCCGGAGCGGTGCCAGGAGCTGTCGGGTTTCCTGGCGGAGCGGAGGTTCCTGCCAGAGGAGGAGGCCCGGGGGCTGTTCCGCCAGGTGCTGGAGGCCGTGCGGCACTGCACCAGCTGCGGGGTCCTGCACAGGGACATCAAGCCTGAGAACATCCTGCTCGACCTGGCCACCGGGCAGCTGAAACTGATTGACTTTGGCTGTGGCGCCTTCCTCCAAGACACAGCCTACACCCAGTTTGCAGGTGAGCTCTGCCGGGGGATGCTCCTGGGCATCTCATGGCCCAGCCGGGGTGCAGCCCCAGGGCTCCCCCTATTGCAGCCAGGATGGGATTAATGCTGGAGCCAAGCTGATTTGGGTGGGGGTGTGAGGGGGGCCAGCTCCAGCCCTGCCGACAGCCTTCAGCACCCACTGTGGCCTGGGCTAAGGCTGGAGCTGGGGCAGCCAGCCTGACAAAAACCCCAGTGGGGGTAGCAGAGAGGGGGGTCTGACCCTGTGCCCTGGATGGTTTGGTGTGCAGGCGAGAAGGGCTTGGACTGCTCTGCTCCCATTGTTTGCATTGACTGGTTAACATTTTTGGGGGGCCGTGCAGGCGGGGAGTAGAGCGGGCTTTCTCCACCACTGGATGAGTTTTGCTTTTGTGTGTCATGGTTGGGCCTTCCCAGGATTTCTGCTGCCCTCTTCCAACACCAGTGGCTTCTTTTCCAGCCCCAAGTCTGTACACAAGTCCCAGGTGCTGGTGAGAGGGCAGCAGTCACCCTGTGTGCCACTGGGGCAGCCCCCACAGGCCATGGGGTGCTGGGGCCAGGCTCTGGGAGCAGCAGCGTCCCCCTGATGAACTCTGTCTGTGTTCCACAGGAACCCTGTCCTACAGCCCACCAGAGTGGATCCACCACCAA
Source organism: Anomalospiza imberbis (assembly GCF_031753505.1). Lineage (NCBI taxonomy): Eukaryota > Metazoa > Chordata > Aves > Passeriformes > Viduidae > Anomalospiza > Anomalospiza imberbis. The sequence goes on from NW_027100202.1 coordinate 525,486, forward strand.
CGCTACCACGGCGAGGCAGCGACAATCTGGTCCCTGGGCCTCCTGCTGTACCACCTGGTCATGGGGAAGCACCCGTTCAGGAGGGGCCAGGAGATCATCTGGGGGCGGATCTTGTTCCCACGACGGCTCTCTCAAGGTGGGTCCTCATCTCTGGCCATGGGGGCAATACCAGTGCTGGGAGACAGCAGCAGCTCATGAGCATCCTGCTCTGGCAGCTGCTGAGGAGGTGGCACATGTCCTGCTCTCCTGCTCTCCTCCAAACACAGAATCCATGGGGAAGTTTAGGCCCAGCTCTGGGCACACCCAGCATGGCCTGGGCATGGGAACAGGGGGGCAACTTCTCCAACTGACTGGTGATTTCTGGTTTGTTTCCCCAGAGTGCCAGGATCTCATTAAGAGGTGTTTGTCCATGCAGCCCTTGGACAGGCCATCCTTAGAAGAGCTTTTCCGTGATCCATGGGTGCAGGGTGGTCTTCTGCCCTAGAAGATGGGAGAGATCCACGTGCACAGTTGGATCCAGGGGCCTGGCAGGTAACAGCTCCACACTTGTCCTGGCAATCAGTGGCAAAGCCAACCAGACTGGTTTTGTCCTGCCTGTGTCACTGCCCAGGGGTCATCAGATGGGAACACGCAGCCCTTGTGCTGGAGCTGAGCTGCTCTGCCCAGCACTGGTGGCCACCATCTGAGCTGGTTTTGCTTGTCCTGGTTCCCTGACAGCTGGGGCCCTGGGCAGAACCTTGACAGCCTGGGCTCACCTCAGGGAAGGAGGAGGCGGCCCTGGAGAAGCTGTACCAGGTGGGGCTGCTGCTGCTGGGGACAGTGAGGACGACATCAAAAATGACAACCTCTTCCTCCACCTGGTCACCGGCAGCTGAAGATGATGGACTTTGATTCTGGCGCCTTCTCCAAAGCCAGGCTCCACAGGGAATTTGCAGGTGAGTCCACACGCAGGGGGATGCTCCCAGATTTGGGCATTGCACAGCCTGGCCGGGAACCAAAGGTTCCCCCTTTGCTGGGGAGGATGCAGCTGATCCTTCAGTCGGCTGCCAGGCTGCTTTTGGCAGGGCTGGGGGGATGGGCTGGGGTGCTGATGAAATGGGAGTGGGCTCCTGGCCCTGCCAACAGCCCCAGCACCCACCGTGCCCCGGGCTGGGGCTGGGGCAGCCAGCCCGACACAAAGACACCCCCATGGTGGGAGCAGAGGTGGGACTCCAGAACCTGTGCAGGGCCTGCTTTGCTTTGCAGGCAAGGAAGGGCTTGGGCTGCTCCACTGTCCCTGTTTGCTTTGGGATCACCGTTATTTTGGAGGGCAGTGCAGGGGGAAGGGAGAAAACCTGGGCTTCCCTCACCTGTGGGTGGGTTTTTCCCGGGCATGCAGGGGTTGGGCCTTCCTTAATCCCCTGACAGAGATAAGATTTTTGACCTTTTTTCTTGTTCCCCTTTTTGTCTGTAAGCTATTTTCAATAATTTGTTGTGTGTTTTTCTAGAGGAAGCTTTCCAGGTGGGGTCCAGTTTGGATGGGGAAATGCTTGGGAGCAGCTGTGGCGTGGATGGGCCGTGCCCTTGGAGAAGGCTGAGGACATCGTTTGGGACCAGCTTTTCTTCCAGCGGGGTATGGCGTGAGGTGGGTCCGGTCTGCTTGGCATGGTGGGATCAGAGCTTTGGGGAGATGGCAGCAAGCACAGGAGCATCCTGCTCTGGGCAGCTGCTGAGGTCTGGATGTGCCGTGGCCGGCTGCAGGCTGGGCACATGTCCTGCCCTCCTGCTCTGCTCCCAAAGGCAGCAGGGATGGGCAGCTCTGGGCACAGCTCTGGGCACGGCCAGCATGGCCTGGGCACTGCGGGCGGCTGGGACAAGGGGACAGGAGCCTTCAGCTGACGGGCGCTTTCTGGTTTCTCTCCTTGCAGCCGGGCTCTGCGGGTGCTGAGGCTGCTCTGGGCTCTGCCAGGGCTCTGCTGGAGCTCAGCACCGGGCCGCAATCAGCCAAAGAAGAAATGGGGTGACCTGCAGCACAGACCTGCTGGAGCATTTCAGCAACACAGCTCAAGTGTGCAGAGTGTACACCTCCAAGGACAAACATGACACCACCCAAAAATTAAACTTGTTCAATAACTTCTGAAATGAAATCAATCTGGGATGACCCCAAATGACATTTTGCAGCTTGCTCAAGCTGTAGCTCAGCCCTTCTCTGAACTGTTCTCTCCCCCACCTGCCTTTTACTTCCCAGCTGCTCCCTCTTGTCCCCCAGGGAGTTCCCAGCCCATGGCAGTCTCCATCACACTGTCGCCTTCCTTGGTGCCCCTCACCATGAGGAAGGCCGAGCCCCAGGCTTAGGGACTCATCCTGTCACTGGCTGAGGAGCAGCAATGTCTCAGAGCTCCAGTGGGATTTTAGTGTCATTCAGAGCTGCTCTCCAGCCCTCAGCTCTCCTCACTGCTGAGTTCCCACTCCCTTTTCCTCATCCTTGCAGGAGAATGAGCTCAGTGAATCCCCTTGAGCCTCCCCACTCTTCCCAGCCCACGCACCCACCTCAGTTATGCTGAAGCTGCAGCTTCTCTGTCTCCTGTGGCACACCAGTCCAGTCCCCTGTGCGGGGAGCCCCAGCCCCAGAGCACAGCACTCAGCAGTGCACTCCGGGCTGGAGCAGCTCCCTGCCAGCCCCAGCCCAGGGACCCCTCCAGCCCCGGGGCTTGGGGCACCGTCAGCACCCGCTGCTCCAGCCACCGCTTCTGCTGGCCCTGACAGCAACACCCAAAGTGGGGCTGATCCCGAGGGAGCAGCAGCAGGGCCTGGATCTGATCCCTGGATCTTCGGCTCGGCTTTGGAGCCCTGCCAGCTCCAAACATCCCCCCAAAAAAATCCCAAACTCAGGCACCCCCCAGGATATTTGGGCCGAGCTCCCCCTCCCCGGGCACCTGCGGGATGGGGGCGATGCTCCCGGGGTGCTGCGAGCTCAGGCAGCGCCAGGGCCACGCGATTCCTTCCCTCCTCTCCTCCGGCTGCTCCCTGCTGCCGCTGCGCTTCTTCCTCCCGCCCTCCTCCACCTCCCCCGCTCCCAGATCCTGAACCGTGAGGGGAAAGGAGCGAGGAAAGGGCAGAACCGTGAGGGGAAAGGAGCGAGGAAAGGGCGGAACCGTGAGGGGAAAGGAACGAGGAAAGGGCGGAACCGTGAGGGGAAAGGAGCGAGGAAAGGGCGGAATCGTGAAGGGAAAGGGCCGGGGCCAAGGGGATGCACTGTCCTAAAAAAGCCCGGTTTGACCCAAAATCACCCAAAAGGGCATCAAATGCAGCCTACATCCACATGGTTCGGCCTGACATCAACCAAATGGGATTAAAAGTATCCAAAGGGCTCTAAAATCCAACCAAAGGGGCTTAAAACTGCCCTAGGTGTTTTATAACCCTCAAGAAATGGCTTAACATCACCCATAAATCTTTCAAATGTGACTAAAATCCACCCTGAAAGTATCTGGTCCAGCCTAAAATCATCCAAAGGTATCTAAAATCACCAAAATGTCCCTGACACCAACACAAGAAGACCTAAAATCACCCTAAAAAGGCTTGGTTCAAACTAAAATTGCCCAAAGAAGCAAAAAACCCTACTTAAATGGGCCCAAAATACACAAAAAAGGGACCTAAAATCACCCACACAGGATTAGGATTCACCCATATGGGCCCCGTTTTTCCTAAACTCACCCAAATGGGCCACAGCCCCACCCCCATGGGCCTAAAATCATCCAAAGGGGTCTGAAATCCCCCCTAAACCCCACCAGATTCGGCCTCAAATCAGCCACAGGGGCTGAAAATCCACCCGAAAAGGCTCGGGATCCCTGCAAGGGATCTGAAGCCCACCCTAAACCTGCCCGCTTCGGCCCAAAATCCCCCAAAGGGGCCGAGCCCGAGGCCGAGCCCGGGATCGGCTCCGGGGTGGCTCCGGGACCTCCGCGTTCGCTCCGGGTAGTTTTGGCCGTGGCCCCGGACGGGCCTGGGCGGGACCGGGAGGGACCAGGGAGGGCTCGGGAGGGGTTTGGGCATCTGGGGCTTTTTTGGGCTTTTGGGAATCGTGTTGGGAGTTTACGGGGAATTGTTGGGGTTTTTGGGGAGAGTTATTGGGTTTGGAGGCAGTTGGGGGATTTTGGGGAGTTTGGATTTTGAGGGGCTTTATTGGTGCTTTGAGTGGGAAGTTGTTTTCCTGGGGGTATTTGGGGGTTAATTGAAATTTTTTGTGTTTTCTTTTGAAGTTCGGAAGGTTTTACTGGGATTTTGTGGGGATTTTGTGGGATCCTCTGGAATTATTTCTGGGGTTTATTGGGATTTTTAGGGGATTTGGAGGCATTTTATTGGAATTGTGGGGGCATTTAGTGGGATTCTTTGGGGATTTGGGTTTTTTAGGAATTTTAGTGGGGATTTGGGGGGGGCTTGTGGGTTGTTTTGGGTGTTGCCAAGATTTCTTTGGGTCTCGTGAGGATTTTGTGGGGCTTCTTGTGGTTTTGGAGACATTTTGGGGGGGGGATTTGTGGGGTTTAATTGGGATTTTGTGAGCTTTTATTGGGATTCGAGGGGGTTCTAATGGGAATTTGTGAAATTTAATTGCGATTTCATGGGGTTTATTGGGACTTTCAGGGGTTTAAAGCAGATTTTGGTGCCTCTCGGCCCTTCCCCACACCCTGGGACAACTCCAAAGCCCCCCAGAATTCCTCTAAAACCCCCCCAAAATCCCCCAAAAATCCCAATTAAAAACTCCTAAACACCAAAGAATCCCACAAAATCCCAGTGGAACACACCAAAATTAAAAAAAAAAAAAAAAAAACCAACTCCCAAAAATTTCAATAAACCCCCCAAAAAATAACCACCCCAAAACCCTAAAAAAATCCCCAAAATCCAAAATCATCAAATCCCACAAAATCCCCATAACCCCACAAACCCAGTAATTCTCTCCAAAATCCAATAATTCCCCCTAATCTCCCAACAAAATCCCCCAAAGCCCATAAATGCCACCAAAATCCCCCCAAAATCCCCCCTGAGCCCCCCAGACTCACCGGGGGCCGTCCTGGATCAGGGGGCACCAGCCGGTGGAACAGGAGCCACTTCAGGGGGCCCGCGGAGCTTTTTGGGGAGGGGGCACCATGGGAGACCCCCCAAAAACGGGGGAGGGGAACCCCTGTGGTACCCCCTCCCCAGAAAGCCCCCTCCCCCGGTTCAGGAATAGCCAAATTCAAGAAAATGTAAACCAGGCTTGACTTTCCAGAAATTATTTTTGGCCGGGTTTAGCTGCATCCTCCAGGCTCAGGATCACCGGTGTATTTGCAGGTTTTGCTCTGCATCATCAGCCTGCCCAGACTCTGCTCGGTGTTTCACAAATGGAGAAGACAATGGACATTGTGCCAAGCTTCCTTGCAAACAGCAACACCTGCATCAGCATGACAGAAAAGAAGGGAAAAAAAAAAAAAAGAAAATAATCAGCGGTTAGAACAGAGCCAGTGTCCCACCATCTTCCCCTCCACTGTTATTATAGAGGCAAACCTGGGCCTAAAGCTTCCACCTCTCAGTTCCTGATGCTATTTGACTTCAGCCTTGACTCCCCCTGATCTACCTGACTGCTGTCCAAGTGGGGCTGGGGATGCTCAGCCTGGAAAGAGGAGACACTGGGGAGGCCTCAGTGCAGCTCTGCAGGACTGGAAGGGTCCCACAGGAAAGACGGGGACAGTGTTCAGCCGGGCCCGTGGCAACAGGACAAGGGGGGATGGCTTTCAACTGCAGGAGGCTGACTGAAGTTGGATCTGAGGGAGCTGCTCTTTTACACGGAGGCTGCTGAGGCACTGGCCCAGGCTGTGGATGCCCCATCCTTGGCAACAGGGCTGTGAGCAGCATGGGCTGGGGAAGATTGCTCAGCTCGGAACAAGATGCTCTTTAGATCCACTGTGATGTCACAGATGTGATGTTCCAGATGGAACCTCCAGCGTCCAGCAAAGAGCACAACACAACCACTGGCCCTTGTGTCAGCCCACCCTGTGCCAGCCCTCGTGCCAGCTCACCCTTCACCATGTTCCCTGTCACTCTTCTCGTCACCTGTGCCCTGATACTCCCATCAGTCCTGAAAGCTCTCTGTTGCCTGGATTTTGTCATCCGTCCCTGCAGGATGCTCACATTTGTCCTGAGGAAGGTACGGTGCCATTCCATGGAGGTGGACACCCCCCAGCTGCCCGGCTGGGCTGGAGTTCTGTGGGGATGGGGTGGGACAGGGACCCCACTCTGAGGTGTTGCTATCTCTGCAGGCTGTCACAGACAGAGAGGACGAGATGGAGGTGGACATGCAGGCTGATAGAGAGGAGGACATGGAAGTGGATGGAGAAGAGAGTGGAGACAATGCGATGGAGGTGGACATGGAGATTGATACCGAGGAGGAGATGGAAGTGGATGGGGAAGAGAGTGGAGACGAAGAGATGGAGGTGGACATGGAGATTGATACCGAGGAGGAGATGGAAGTGGATGGGGAAGAGAGTGGAGACGAAGAGATGGAGGTGGACATGGAGATTGATACTGAGGAGGAGATGGAAGTGGATGGAGAAGAGAGTGGAGAGGAAGAGATGGAGGTGGACATGCAGATGGATACAGAGGAGGAGATGGAAGTGGATGGAGAAGAGAGTGGTGAAGAAGAGATGGAGGTAGATGTGGAAGAGGAGATGGACATGGAAATGGAAGAGTACCTTGAGGACATGGACATTGATGAGAAAGATGAGGAAGAGGCCATGATCTTGGGATGAAGACCAATACCAGCAGCAGGACAGGCATGTGGTCCCCACAGGCAGAGCGGGTCCCCTGCTGCCAGGCTGGGACTGGGCTGGGTGGTCCCTGCTCAGGGATGTGGGACCCGGTGCATTGGGTTCTGGTGGCCATCCCCAGCCTGTGCTGCGCTTGCTGGGCCAGCCTGGGGGCACATGGAAGAGCCCTCTCTGCCTGATTGGAGTGACTGTGCCTCTTGCTTTTCCTCAAGGATGATGGAGATCCCGGACAGAGATGCCACCCTTTTGTACATACGTTGTGGAGTTTGTTGTTGTCTTTAGGCTATAGGTTTTAGGGCTTCTTTTTGGCTTCTGTAAATACGTTTCATAGACTTTTGTTAGATATGTTCTTGGGTATATACGTTCCATAGATAGTTGTTGTTACAAATATTCTTACAATGTAAATGTGTTCTGTGTTTTCTTTGCTGTTTTTCTGAAAATAAACAAGCTTTATTTTTCACACCCCAGTTCTCTTTCCATTTGCTAAAGGCACAGGTAGCATTTGCAAAGTTGTGGTTTCCGCTTGCTCCAGGTTCCCAGGGCTGGAGGTCGGTGGGGGCGCTGGTACAGCCACAACCTTTTGTTTGGGGGCAATATTGGGAAGGGGGTGGGAGAGGGGGCAAAGGGGGAGGTGGGACCCACTGAGGCTCCCCCAGGTCACCCCAGGACCCCCAGGCCCCGTCCCAGGCCCCCCAGTTCCCTCCGCAGCCCCGGCTGAGGGGGGCTCAGCCCAGGAACCGCCGTCGTTCGGGGCTCCCCCGAGGGCAGCCGCCAACGGGAGAGCTCGCGGCTCAGAGAGGCCCCAGCAGAGGAGGGGATCTTGTCCCTCCTCGAGGGCCCTGAAGGGTCTTCAGGCCCCTCTGAAGAGGAGTTTTTCTCTTTTTAAGGATTTTTGGGGGGACCTCACCATTTCAAGGGTGTTTTTTCCTCCCCATTTTCAGGTGTTTGTGGGGCCACAGCCCCACAAGCCCCTTTTCAGGGGTGATCATGATGGCTTTAAGTGACATTTTTCTGGGGGACTCACTCCAAGCCGCTGTAGGGGATGTTTTGCCCCCCAGGGTGGATTTTTGGGGTTTAAGGGCCCCCGCTCTGGTCGGGTCCCACTCTAACTCCCCTGAAGAGGCGAACACCACTCCTGCTGATTCCGGCAGCGGAGCCCGGGGAGGGTTGGGAGTCCTGGGAGGATTTAGGGGTACCTGGGAGGGTTTGGGGGTCCCAGGAGGGTTTGGGAGTCCCGAGAGGATCTGGGGGTACCCGGGTGATGCCAATGATGGTTATGGGGACCCCGTGCTGAGTATAAACTTCCCTGAAGAATTCCTGGGGGGGTTTTGTCTATCTCCAGGGTTTTTCGGGTCCTGGTGGATTTTGGGGGGATTCCCAGGGGGGTTTTAGGGATTCCCAAAGGGGGGGATTGGGCAATCCCAGGGCAAACCCAAGGCTGGTTTGGGGTACCTGCTGGTGACAGAGATGGGGAACCCCTGCCAGGACCGAACCTTCTCAGGGGGGTCTGGGGCGTGCTGGGAGGTCTTGTGGGAATTTTGATGTCCTGGGAGGGTTTGGGGGGTGTCTCTGTGGGGTTTTTGCGGTCTTGGGGAGTTTTTGGACGGCCCAGGGATGGTTTTGGGGTCCCGGGGAGGTCGAGGTGTCCCGGGGGGTTTGGGGGTCCCAGGAGGGTTTGGGGGTTCCTGGGCGATGCCGGTGACTGAGCTGGGACCCCGTGCCGGGTATGAACCTTCTCACTGCGCACGGGCAGCGTCAGCGTGTTCAGGGAGATCCTGGGGGGCCCGGGGGTCACCCCAAAACCCAGGGGACCCCAAGTGCTCAGGGACCCCCCCAAACTCCCCTCACCGTTGGATCTGCTGCAGGCAGGGGGGCACCAGCACTCGGCCCCCACCCCCACCATCACAGGGGGCTGTGGAAGAAATCTGGGGGTGCACGGACAGGTCAGGGGGACCCCCAAAGTCCTGGGAAAGGGTAAACACAGGGGAACTCCCAGGAATCCCCACTGGGGGCTTAGGGGAGATCCAGGAGGAGTTTGGGCGAGCTTAATTGTGTCACTATCATCAGCAAAGAGGACTGCAAGGGTCCCCGGTGTCCCCATTCCCAGCAAAAGGTGGGAAAACCCAGGCTGGCTGGGAATAGGGGTCTCGGATGTCCTCGGTGTTGAGGAAAGGAGGGGCTGGGCGCTAGGAAAGGCAGGAATAGGGGTCCAGGGGGTCTCTGGGTGAAGGAAAAGGGGGCTCTGGGGGCTGGAGGGCCGGCATGGCCAGGAAAGGGGTGCAGGGCTCCCGGGGCCGCCAGGGTCTGCTCCCAGCAGGAGCCCAGTTGCTGCCAGTCACTCCCCATTATGATACAATTTGCCCCCAGCGCTGTCCCCGTTGTTCCCAGTGCCATCCAGTGTTTTCCCAGTTCTCCCAGTTGCCCCTAAATTAGTCCCAGTCACTCCCAGTACGATCCCTGTATGAGTCCTGTATGATCCCAGTCTCTCCCAGCAGGGCCCCAGTCACTCACCCTTGTCCCCAGTTGCCCCCAGCGTGGTCCCAGTTACCCCCAGCACATTTCCAGTGGCTCCCAGTGTGTCCCAGTCCTAGTGCTTGTTCTGGTGCTTTCCATGAACTGACTGAACTCTTGATTTATGAACCAATGCACTAGATGTGGAATCCTCTACACTGAACTCAGAAACAAATGCCCTCTGTCAGAGCATTTTCATCTTCTAGATCACTTTCAAGATGCCCATGGGGATGTTGCAATGATTATCACACAGCTCTCCATTTCTGGCTGCAGGCTCTGCAGATTCTTTCTCTGCATTCAGTCCGGCTTGCATTCCCTGACAATTCCTGGTACCCCCTCATGGTTTCTTAGGGTAAAACAGTAACAATGAAAACCTTACCAATGGCACAACTGCCCAGCCCACAAGGAAAAGAAAGAACAAGCTGTCAAATCCTTCAAACATTTGCCCTGCTATGCTGCAAGAGTTGAGCTGCACACACGTTGTGGAAAGCCAAGAGAAACTGCAGCTGGTGGCACATCTTGTGACAGAAGCTGCACCTTGTTCTCCAGGAAAGGTTCTTGGAAAGAGCAAACAGGAGTGTGGAGAAGATTCTGGGAAAACTGAAACAGCTTTTAAGAAATGAAATGAAAATGGCAAGAAACAACTGAAGATGTTTTTCTCTGTTTTTTTTATGCTCCTCTTTTCCATCTTGAACTACTGCTCCATCCCCTTAATCCAAATAGATCTCATCTCTAAGATTCATTACTTGGCGAATTTTAGACCCTGTAAAATACCATGAGCTACACACAGTTTCACAGTTTGCCTTCCCCATTTTCGTTTTGTTTTTTTTTGGGGTTTTTTTGGTTTTTTTTTTTTTTTTGGTTTTTTTAGTTGGTTTTTTTTTTTGTTTTCTTTTGGGTTTTTTTTGGGGGTTTTTTTGTTTTTTTAATCATTGCTGGAGAGGTAAGTGCAGTGCCTGGGTAAGGTACAAATTCTGCATTCAGGGAATGTGCTCCGATAGGGTTTGATCCTCAGCGGGGACAAGGCACAGCAGCGCTCAAGGGGATTCCTGTTCCCCTGTGTAGGAGTCCAGACTCTGGGTCTGGGCTGACCAGGGCAAAGTTCCCGTGTTTGGACAGGCTCAGGGGCTGCCCCTGGGGAGCGGGGGGCTGGGCGCGGGGGCGAGCGGGCAACGGAAAAACGGACACGGGGACAAACGGCCCCGGAGCTTCAGTTGCAGCGGCAGCAGCAGCGGCAGCAGCAGCAGCGGCAGCAGCGGCAGCAGCGAAAGCAGATAGTCTATCGACCCCCTCGCACTCCTCTCCCTCTCCCGCAGTCCCGCACCCTCTCCTGCTCTCCCTTTCACGGTGTCCCCTCCTCTCCCAGTCTCCCTCTCCCCTGCTGGCCTGGGCCATGTCCCCAGCCCGTCACCGGCCCCGTCCCCGCCCCGGTTCCCGTCCCCGTCCCCGGCCGTCCCGCCGGGGTCTCGCCTCCGCCCGGCTCTGGCCGTGCTGGCGGTGGCGCTGCTGGGCGGGCATCAGTGCCTGGAGCTCGGGCGGCACCGCCGCCCTCTGGCTCCGCCTGGCCCGAGCCCGGCCCCGGCCCCGACGTGGGCTCCAGTCCCGGCCCCGGCCCCGGCTCCTCCCGGGCCCCGCGGAGGACACACGCGGCGCGGCCGCTCCCGCCGCCCCCGCTGCGGCTTCCCCGGCCCGAGCTCCGCCGCTCGGCACCGCGGCCGTCGGCCCCGAGCCGCCGCTGTCCCATTCCAGGGACAGAACGCCTCGGGGGGGCCGGCCCGGGGCGCTCGGGGGGTGCTCGGGGGCCGCTCCTGGCCCCGGGCCGAGCGCTGACAGCCCCGTCCCGCCCGCAGGGAAGGCGCAGGAGGAGGCCCTGCAGGAGCGGTACCGGCTGGGTTCGCTGCTGGGCAGCGGCGGCTTCGGCAGCGTCTTCGCAGCCACGCGGGTCTCGGACGGCGCCCCGGTGAGCGGCGGGGCCGGCGGCGGGCGCAGGAGGAGGGGGCGGAGGAGGAGGAGGAGGAGGAGGTGGAGGAGGAAGGGAAGGAGGGGGAGGAGGAGGAGAAGGAGGAAGGAAAGGAGGAGGAGGAGGAGGGGTAGGAGGGGAAGAAGGAGGAGGAGGAGGTGGAGGAGGAGGGAAGGAGGGGGAGGAGGAGGAGAAGGAGGAAGGAAAGGAGGAGGAGGAGGAGGGGTAGGAGGGGAAGAAGGAGGAGGAGGAGGTGGAGGAGGAGGGAAGGAGGGGGAGGAGGGGGCTGGGCAGGGCAGGTGGCGAGCTCAGCCCGCTGCTGCTCTTGGCTTGCAGGTGGCCATCAAAAGGGTGCCAAGGAACCGCGTCCGGCACTGGGGCGAGCTGGTGAGTGAGCGGGGCCAGCGGCAGAAGCTGGGCGGGGATGAGCCGAGGCCCGGCAGGCTGGAAGCCACCAGGACACCTCGAGGGAGAGCAGGCGTGGGGCCAGCGCAAGGCGCAGAGCATCCCGGGCCGGGTGAGGGGTTCCCGACCCCCGGCACGGCATCAGCCCCACTGACGGCATCGCGCTCCTCCCGCAGCCCGACGGCACCAGCGCACCCCTGGAGGTCGTGCTGCTGGCCAAGGTGTCCACTGGCTTCCCCGGTGTCGTCCAGCTGCTGGAGTGGAAGGAGCTCCCCAGTGATGTCTTGATGGTGCTGGAACGCCCGGAGAGGTGCCAGGACCTGCACCATTTCATTCAGGAACGGGGGTTCCTGTCTGAGGAGTTGGCGCGGGATCTGTTCCGCCAGGTGCTGGAGGCCGTGCGGCACTGCACCAGCTGCGGGGTCCTGCACAGAGACATCAAACCAGAGAACATCCTGGTTGACCTGGCCACCGGGCAGGCCAAACTGATTGACTTTGGCTGCGGCACCTACCTGCAAGACACAGCCTACACTCGTTTTGCAGGTGAGCCCACGCAGGGGTGTGCTCTCAGTCCCGTCATCTCAGGGCCCAACACCTCACAGCCCAAGCTGGGTGTGGCAGCGGGGATTCTCCCTTTTGCTGCCCTTCATGGCACTGAGATTTCAGCTGAGTTGCTTTTGAGCAGGGCTGGGTGGGGAGACAGCTTCCAGTCCTGCTGGCAGCCTTTGCCCACCACTCTGCCCAGGACTGGGGCTGGGGCTGGGGCAGCCAGCCTGACAAAACACCCGTGGGTGGGGGTAGCAGAGAGGGGGGCCGGAACCTGTGTCCCAGCCGGTTTGGTGTGCAGGTGACAAAGGGCTTGGACTGCTCCACTCACCTGGTTTGGTTTGGATTCATAATGTTTTTGGGGCAGTGCAGGCAGGGAGGATGAGGGCATGGTTTTCCCAAGCAATGAGTGGGTTTTTTCCCGTCATGGTCGGGCCTTGACAGGACTTCTGCTGCCCTCTTCCAGCACCAGTGGCTTCTTTTCCATCCCCGAATCTGTACACAAGTCCCAGGTGCTGGTGAGAGGGCAGCGGTCACCCCGTGTGCCACTGGGGCAGCCCCCACACACCCAGGGATGCTGGGGCCAGGCTCAGGGAGCAGCAGCGTCCCCCTGATGAACCCCATCTGTATTCCATAGGAACACGGTCATACAGCCCACCAGAATGGACCCAATTTGGCTGGTACTACGGCAAGCCAGCTACCATCTGGTCCCTGGGCATCCTGCTGCACCAGATGGTCTGCGGGGAGCACCCTTTCAGGAGGAGCCAGAACATCAGCTGGGACCATCAACTCTCGCTGCCACAACGGCTCTCTCAAGGTGGATCCTCATCTCTGGCCACGGGGGCAATACCAGTGCTGGGAGACAGCAGCAGCTCGTGAGCATCCCGCTCTGGCAGCTGCTGAGGAGGTGGCACATGTCCTGCTCTCCTGCTCTCCTCCAAAACAGGGAATTGATGGGGACGTTTAGGCCCAGCTCTGAGCACATCCAGCATGGCCTGGGCACGGGAATAGTGGGGCAAAGCCAACAGGAGCCTTCTCCAACTGACCGGCGGTTTCTGGTTTCTCTGCCCAGAGTGCCAAGATCTGATCAGGCGGTGTTTATCCATGCTGGACTGGGACAGGCCCTCTTTAGAAGAGCTGTTCTGTGATCCCTGGCTGCAGGATATTGATCTGCCCTAGAAGAAGGGAGAGAGCCACAGGCACGCTTTGATGCAAGGCCCTGGTAAGTTACAGCTCCACACATGCCTTGGCAATGAGAAGCAAAGGAACCCAGACATTTTGTCCTGCCTGTGTCACTGCCCAGGGGTCATCAGATGGGAACACGCAGCCCTTGTGCTGGAGCTCAGCTGCTCTGCCTAGCACTGGTGGCCACCATCCGAGCTGGTTTTGCTTGTCCTGGTTCCCTGACAGCTGGGGCCCTGGGCAGAACCCTGACAGCCTGGGCTCACCCCAGGGAAGGAGAAGGAGCCCCTGGAGAAGCTGTACCAGGTGGGGCTGCTGCTGCTGGGGACACGGAGGATGACATCAAGGATGACAACCTCTTCCTCCACCTGGTCACCGGCAGCTGAGGATGATGGACTTTGATTCTGGCACCTTCTCCAAAGCCAGGCTGCACAGGGAATGTGCAGATGAGTCCACACGCAGGGGGATGCTCCCAGATTTGGGCATTGCACAGCCTGGCCAGGAACCAAAGGTTCCCCCCTTTGCTGGGGCGGATGCAGCTGATCCTTCAGTCCGCTGCCAGGCTGCTTTTGGCAGGGCTGGGGGGATGGGCTGGGGTGCTGATGAAATGGGAGTGGGCTCCTGGCCCTGCCAACAGCCCCAGCACCCACCGTGCCCCGGGCTGGGGCTGGGGCAGCCAGCCCGACACAAAGAAACCCCCATGGTGGGAGCAGAGGTGGGACTCCAGAACCTGTGCAGGGGCTGCTTTGCTTTGCAGGCAAGGAAGGGCTTGGGCTGCTCCACTGCCCCTGTTTGCTTGGGATCACCGTTATTTTGGGGGGCAGTGCAGGGGGGAAGGGAGAAAAGCCTGGGCTTCCCTCACCTGTGGGTGGGTTTTTCCCTGGCATGCAGGGGTTGGGCCTTCCTCAAGCCTCTGACAGAGATAAGATTTTGGACCTTTTTTCTTGTTCCCCTTTTTGTCTGTAATCTATTTTCAATCATTTGTTGTGTGTTTTTCTAGAGGAAGCTTTCCAGGTGGGGTCCAGTCTGGATGGGGAAGTGCTTGGGAGCAGCTGTGGCGTGGATGGGCCGTGCCCTTGGAGAAGGCTGAGGACATCGTTTGGGACCAGCTTTTCTTCCAGCGTGATGTGGGTCTTGTCTGCTTGGCATGGTGGGATCAGAGCTTTGGGGAGATGGCAGCGAGCACAGGAGCATCCTGCTCTGGGCAGCTGCTGAGGGCTGGATGTGCCGTGGCTGGCTGCAGGCTGGGCACATGTCCTGCCCTCCTGCTCTGCTCCCAAAGGCAGCAGGGATGGGCAGCTCTGGGCACAGCTCTGGGCACGGCCAGCACGGCCTGGGCACCGCGGGCGGCTGGGACAAGGGGACAGGAGCCTTCAGCTGACGGGCGCTTTCTGGTTTCTCTCCTTGCAGCCGGGCTCTGCGGGTGCTGAGGCTGCTCTGGGCTCTGCCAGGGCTCTGCTGGAGCTCAGCACCGGGCCGCAATCAGCCAAAGAAGAAATGGGGTGACCTGCAGCACAGACCTGCTGGAGCATTTCAGCAACACAGCTCAAGTGTGCAGAGTGTACACCTCCAAGGACAAACATGACACCACCCAAAAATTAAACTTGTTCAATAACTTCTGAAATGAAATCAATCTGGGATGACCCCAAATGACATTTTGCAGCTTGCTCAAGCTGTAGCTCAGCCCTTCTCTGAACTGTTCTCTCCCCCACCTGCCTTTTACTTCCCAGCTGCTCCCTCTTGTCCCCCAGGGAGTTCCCAGCCCATGGCAGTCTCCATCACACTGTCGCCTTCCTTGGTGCCCCTCACCATGAGGAAGGCCGAGCCCCAGGCTTAGGGACTCATCCTGTCACTGGCTGAGGAGCAGCAATGTCTCAGAGCTCCAGTGGGATTTTAGTGTCATTCAGAGCTGCTCTCCAGCCCTCAGCTCTCCTCACTGCTGAGTTCCCACTCCCTTTTCCTCATCCTTGCAGGAGAATGAGCTCAGTGAATCCCCTTGAGCCTCCCCACTCTTCCCAGCCCACGCACCCACCTAAGTTAGGCTGAAGCTGCAGCTTCTCTGTCTCCTGTGGCACACCAGTCCAGTCCCCTGTGCGGGGAGCCCCAGCCCCAGAGCACAGCACTCAGCAGTGCACTCCGGGCTGGAGCAGCTCCCTGCCAGCCCCAGCCCAGGGACCCCTCCAGCCCCGGGGCTTGGGGCACCGTCAGCACCCGCTGCTCCAGCCACCGCTTCTGCTGGCCCTGACAGCAACACCCAAAGTGGGGCTGATCCCGAGGGAGCAGCAGCAGGGCCTGGATCTGATCCCTGGATCTTTGGCTCGGCTTTGGAGCCCTGCCAGCTCCAAACATCCCCCCAAAAAAATCCCAAACTCAGGCACCCCCCAGGATATTTGGGCCGAGCTCCCCCTCCCCGGGCACCTGCGGGATGGGGGCGATGCTCCCGGGGTGCTGCGAGCTCAGGCAGCGCCAGGGCCACGCGATTCCTTCCCTCCTCTCCTCCGGCTGCTCCCTGCTGCCGCTGCGCTTCTTCCTCCCGCCCTCCTCCACCTCCCCCGCTCCCAGATCCTGAACCGTGAGGGGAAAGGAGCGAGGAAAGGGCAGAACCGTGAGGGGAAAGGAGTGAGGAAAGGGCGGAACCGTGAGGGGAAAGGAGCGAGGAAAGGGCGGAACCGTGAGGGGAAAGGAACGAGGAAAGGGCGGAACCGTGAGGGGAAAGGAGCGAGGAAAGGGCGGAATCGTGAAGGGAAAGGGCCGGGGCCAAGGGGACGCACTGTCCTAAAAAAGCCCGGTTTGACCCAAAATCACCCAAAAGGGCATCAAATGCAGCCTACATCCACATGGTTCGGCCTGACATCAACCAAATGGGATTAAAAGTATCCAAAGGGCTCTAAAATCCAACCAAAGGGGCTTAAAACTGCCCTAGGTGTTTTATAACCCTCAAGAAATGGCTTAACATCACCCATAAATCTTTCAAATGTGACTAAAATCCACCCTGAAAGTATCTGGTCCAGCCTAAAATCATCCAAAGGTATCTAAAATCACCAAAATGTCCCTGACACCAACACAAGAAGACCTAAAATCACCCTAAAAAGGCTTGGTTCAAACTAAAATTGCCCAAAGAAGCAAAAAACCCTACTTAAATGGGCCCAAAATACACAAAAAAGGGACCTAAAATCACCCACACAGGATTAGGATTCACCCATATGGGCCCCGTTTTTCCTAAACTCACCCAAATGGGCCACAGCCCCACCCCCATGGGCCTAAAATCATCCAAAGGGGTCTGAAATCCCCCCTAAACCCCACCAGATTCGGCCTCAAATCAGCCACAGGGGCTGAAAATCCACCCGAAAAGGCTCGGGATCCCTGCAAGGGATCTGAAGCCCACCCTAAACCTGCCCGGTTCGGCCCAAAATCCCCCAAAGGGGCCGAGCCCGAGGCCGAGCCCGGGATCGGCTCCGGGGTGGCTCCGGGACCTCCGCGTTCGCTCCGGGTAGTTTTGGCCGTGGCCCCGGACGGGCCTGGGCGGGACCGGGAGGGACCAGGGAGGGCTCGGGAGGGGTTTGGGCATCTGGGGCTTTTTTGGGCTTTTGGGAATCGTGTTGGGAGTTTACGGGGAATTGTTGGGGTTTTTGGGGAGAGTTATTGGGTTTGGAGGCAGTTGGGGGATTTTGGGGAGTTTGGATTTTGAGGGGCTTTATTGGTGCTTTGAGTGGGAAGTTGTTTTCCTGGGGGTATTTGGGGGTTAATTGAAATTTTTTGTGTTTTCTTTTGAAGTTCGGAAGGTTTTACTGGGATTTTGTGGGGATTTTGTGGGATCCTCTGGAATTATTTCTGGGGTTTATTGGGATTTTTAGGGGATTTGGAGGCATTTTATTGGAATTGTGGGGGCATTTAGTGGGATTCTTTGGGGATTTGGGTTTTTTAGGAATTTTAGTGGGGATTTGGGGGGGGCTTGTGGGTTGTTTTGGGTGTTGCCAAGATTTCTTTGGGTCTCGTGAGGATTTTGTGGGGCTTCTTGTGGTTTTGGAGACATTTTGGGGGGGGGATTTGTGGGGTTTAATTGGGATTTTGTGAGCTTTTATTGGGATTCGAGGGGGTTCTAATGGGAATTTGTGAAATTTAATTGCGATTTCATGGGGTTTATTGGGACTTTCAGGGGTTTAAAGCAGATTTTGGTGCCTCTCGGCCCTTCCCCACACCCTGGGACAACTCCAAAGCCCCCCAGAATTCCTCTAAAACCCCCCCAAAATCCCCCAAAAATCCCAATTAAAAACTCCTAAACACCAAAGAATCCCACAAAATCCCAGTGGAACACACCAAAATTAAAAAAAAAAAAAAAAAAAACCAACTCCCAAAAATTTCAATAAACCCCCCAAAAAATAACCACCCCAAAACCCTAAAAAAATCCCCAAAATCCAAAATCATCAAATCCCACAAAATCCCCATAACCCCACAAACCCAGTAATTCTCTCCAAAATCCAATAATTCCCCCTAATCTCCCAACAAAATCCCCCAAAGCCCATAAATGCCACCAAAATCCCCCCAAAATCCCCCCTGAGCCCCCCAGACTCACCGGGGGCCGTCCTGGATCAGGGGGCACCAGCCGGTGGAACAGGAGCCACTTCAGGGGGCCCGCGGAGCTTTTTGGGGAGGGGGCACCATGGGAGACCCCCCAAAAACGGGGGAGGGGAACCCCTGTGGTACCCCCTCCCCAGAAAGCCCCCTCCCCCGGTTCAGGAATAGCCAAATTCAAGAAAATGTAAACCAGGCTTGACTTTCCAGAAATTATTTTTGGCCGGGTTTAGCTGCATCCTCCAGGCTCAGGATCACCGGTGTATTTGCAGGTTTTGCTCTGCATCATCAGCCTGCCCAGACTCTGCTCGGTGTTTCACAAATGGAGAAGACAATGGACATTGTGCCAAGCTTCCTTGCAAACAGCAACACCTGCATCAGCATGACAGAAAAGAAGGAAAAAAAAAAAAAAAAAGAAAATATTCACCGGTTAGAACAGAGCCAGTGTCCCACCATCTTCCCCTCCACTGTTATTACAGAGGCAAACCTGGGCCTAAAGCTTCCACCTCTCAGTTCCTGATGCTGTTTGACTTCAGCCTTGACTCCCCGTGATCTACCTGACTGCTGTCCAAGTGGGGCTGGGGATGCTCAGCCTGGAAACAGGAGACACTGGGGAGGCCTCCCTGCAGCTCTGCAGGACTGGAAGGGTCCCACAGGAAAGACGGGGACAGTGTTCAGCCGGGCCCGTGGCAACAGGACAAGGGGGGATGGCTTTCAACTGCAGGAGGCTGATTGAAGTTGGATCTGAGGGAGCTGCTCTTTTACACGGAGGCTGCTGAGGCACTGGCCCAGGCTGTGGATGCCCCATCCTT
Organism: Anomalospiza imberbis; assembly: GCF_031753505.1. Lineage (NCBI taxonomy): Eukaryota > Metazoa > Chordata > Aves > Passeriformes > Viduidae > Anomalospiza > Anomalospiza imberbis. Next base: position 544,253 of record NW_027100202.1, read on the forward strand.
GGCAACAGGGCTGTGAGCAGCATGGGCTGGGGAAGATTGCTCAGCTCGGAACAAGATGCTCTTTAGATCCACTGTGATGTCACAGATGTGATGTTCCAGCAGGAACTTCCAGCGTCCAGCAAAGAGCACAACACAACCACTGGCCCTTGTGTCAGCCTACCCTGTGCCAGCCCTCGTGCCAGCTCACCCTTCACCATGTTCCCTGTCACTCTTCTCGTCACCTGTGCCCTGATACTCCCATCAGTCCTGAAAGCTCTCTGTTGCCTGGATTTTGTCATCCGTCCCTGCAGGATGCTCACATTTGTCCTGAGGAAGGTATGGTGCCATTCCATGGAGGTGGACACCCCCCAGCTGCCCGGCTGGGCTGGAGTTCTGTGGGGATGGGGTGGGACAGGGACCCCACTCTGAGGTGTTGCTATCTCTGCAGGCTGTCACAGAGAGAGAGGACGAGATGGAGGTGGACATGCAGGCTGATAGAGAGGAGGACATGGAAGTGGATGGGGAAGAGAGTGGAGACGAAGAGATGGAGGTGGACATGGAGATTGATACCGAGGAGGAGATGGAAGTGGATGGGGAAGAGAGTGGAGACGAAGAGATGGAGGTGGACATGGAGATTGATACCGAGGAGGAGATGGAAGTGGATGGGGAAGAGAGTGGAGACGAAGAGATGGAGGTGGACATGGAGATTGATACTGAGGAGGAGATGGAAGTGGATGGAGAAGAGAGTGGAGAGGAAGAGATGGAGGTGGACATGCAGATGGATACAGAGGAGGAGATGGAAGTGGATGGAGAAGAGACTGGTGAAGAAGAGATGGAGGTAGATGTGGAAGAGGAGATGGACGTGGAAATGGAAGAGTACCTTGAGGACATGGACATTGATGAGAAAGATGAGGAAGAGGCCATGATCTTGGGATGAAGAGCAATACCAGCAGCAGGACAGGCATGTGGTCCCCACAGGCAGAGCGGGTCCCCTGCTGCCAGGCTGGGACTGGGCTGGGTGGTCCCTGCTCAGGGATGTGGGACCCGGTGCATTGGGTTCTGGTGGCCATCCCCAGCCTGTGCTGCGCTTGCTGGGCCAGCCTGGGGGCACATGGAAGAGCCCTCTCTGCCTGATTGGAGTGACCGTGCCTCTTGCTTTCCCTCAAGGATGATGGAGGTCCCAGACAGAGATGCCACCCTTTTGTACATACCTTGTAGAGTTTGTTGTTGTCTTTAGGCTATAGGTTTTAGGGCTTCTTTTTGTCTTCTGTAAATACGTTTAATAGACTTTTGTTAGATATGTTCTTAGGTATATACGTTCCATAGATAGTTGTTGTTACAAATATTCTTCAATGTAAATGTGTTCTGTTTTTTCTTTACTGTTTTTCTGAAAATAAACAAGCTTTATTTTTCACACCCCAGTTCTCTTTCCATTTGCTTCAGGCACAGGTAGCACTTGCAAAGTTGTGGTTTCCGCTTGCTCCAGGTTCCCAGGGCTGGAGGTCGGTGGGGGGGCTGGTACAGCCACAACCATGTGCTGCTACCCAAACCAGGGTAAGCTGGACCACTTGGTGTAGCTAACAAGGTTTCTAGAGCAGCACACAAAAATTAGGTTCCTCAAGAACTGTTATTCCCTTTTCCTCTCCATGCCCACGTGCTGCAGGTTGGGCACCAAAATCTGTCTTGGTTTGAAAAGACAGGTGTCTGCTAAGGAAGGCAGGAGCCTTCCTGGAAATGGAAAATGTAAACCCCCTCCCTCCAAATTATTATAATTTTGAAATTAAAAGGCTCTCAGGCAAAGATATGGGAATAGGAATAACAGTTCTTTACTAGAAAAACTTAAAAGATAACTGCAATAATACAAACAAACAAAAAACCAAACTGCTGACAGAGTCAGAATACGACCTGACACCCTGTGGGTCAGGGTGTTGGTAGCAGCACCCCAAACCCAGCTGGGAGAGCGGAGGTTTGGGGGAAACAATGGGAAGGGAGTGGGAGAGGGGGCACAGGGGGAGGTGGGACCCATTGAGGATCTCCCAGGTCACCCCAGGACCCCCAGGCCCCGTCCCAGCCCCCCCAGTTCCCTCCGCAGCCCCAGCTGAGGGGGGCTCAGCCCAGGAGCCGCCGTCGTTCGGGGCTCCCCCGAGGGCAGCCGCCAACGGGAGAGCTCCCGGCTCGGAGAGGCCCCAGCAGAGGAGGGGATCTTGTCCCTCCTCGAGTGCCCTGAAGGGTCTTCAGGCCCCTCTGAAGAGGAGTTTTTCTCTTTTTAGGGATTTTTGGGGGGACCTCACCCCTCCAAGGGTGTTTTTTCCTCCCCATTTTCAGGTGTTTGTGGGGCCGCAGCCCCACAAGCCCCTTTTCAGGGGTGATCATGACGGCTTTAAGTAGCATTTTTCTGGAGGACTCACTCCAAGCCGCTGTAGGGGAAGTTTTGCCCCCCAGGGTGGATTTTTGGGGTTTAAGGGCCCCCGCTCTGGTCGGGTCCCACTCTAACTCCCCTGAAGAGGCCAACACCACTCCCGCTGATTCCGGCAGCGGAGTGTCAGGGTCTGTCCGAAAATCCCTCATGTTTGTCTCACGACTGCCTCCAAGGACTGAGACCCTAGACCCTGAAAAGTAGCTCTAGCCTGGCTGAGGTGGAAAGTCTGCCAAGCCTTAAGGACTGGTATGCGATGCCATGGGAACTCAGTGCGAGAACAATGGACTGGTCATGGTGGACTGAGCCCTAATCAGTTCGTCCTGTACCTTCGGTCCTGTACTCTTGGTCCTGCACTGACGCGATGATTACAACTGGTTCCCAAAACGAGTCCACACCCACCGTGTAGCCAGGAGAGCTGCTGCTTTGGCCTGATGCCACCCGCTTTGAGGAACCCTATAAAAGACTGAAGGAGTTTTGAGGACTTTGTCCGGACCCCACCTGGAGAAGACAGCCTATGAGCATCTCGTCAAGCTCCGAGGGCCTCGTCTCTTCAGACTGGTAGCTATAATCCCCTTCCCCTCTTTCTCTATCTTTCACTCTATCTCTTTATTTCTCTCCCACTATCGCAGTTGTTGGCACTAAATAAAAGTGCATTTTTGTTTAAGCAAAGTGTTGTGTCCCCTGCTGTGTCTTTTGTGCTTTGAGATCTCCAAAAAGGACCTATCAGGGACCCTGCATGTATTTGCGGACCCTGACATTAAATTGGCGTAGTCGGCAGGATCTTGGTAGACAGATTAAGGGTTGCGGGTTGTATGTAGTTTGTAACAGGGGAAGGACCCTCGCTTCAGCCGCACCTAGCACGCCACGTCCAGTGAGCGCTGTCTAGAAAGCAAGGGGGGCGAGTGGAATTTCCCACAAACTGCATACACCCAGGCGAAAAGCATCCCCTGTCTTCAGGATTTTTAAGCAGATCTCATTTGTACAAAAGATGGGACTTTGTTGTTTTATTTTTTGTGTGTATTTTTGAGCTGTTTGGTGCAGTTGAGGAGACAACTATTTGTAACTAAGGAGTACCTCCCAAGCAGTTTTGGTCCCCTCACCCACTCCAGGGAAGCGAAGGGAAACACAGTTTTAGCTGTGCTTGTGTGTAACTTAAGAGTACCTCCCTGAAAGTGGTTTTTGTCCCTTCACAAAATGAGTGATAACCTCAATGACAAAACTAAAGCTGGATTTTATGCTTTGCTAGCTAAGCACAATGCCAAACCTTCTCCGGGAGAAGAAGAATGGGCACAAAGTAACTGGTTTACTTTGGATAATGTCGTTGATAGAGTATGTGCTTTACAACATGATACAAAATTCAAACTGGGCAAAAATAAAACCATCTTGTGCTCAGTTTTGGGAGCTTGTCTTATGGCAGCCGTAGAAACTCGCTTCAAGCGAAGAAGTGAGGAACATGCTATCATAGACTCCCTGCAAAATTTAGTAGAAGTCTTGCAGAAAGAATTAGAACATGAAAGGAGTCTTAGAGAGGAGAGAGAGAAACGGGTGAGTGAAGAAAAAGCAGTAATAGGCTCCCTACAAACCCTAGTAGAAGTTTTGCAGAAAGAACTAGAATATGAAAGAAGTCTTAGAGAGGAGAGAGATAAAAACTTAAAACATGTAGAATCACCAAAAGAAGTAGAAGAGAAAGAAGCACACCACATTAAACACATATACCCCCAGAAAGAATTGGTACACATACAAAATTGTGGAGAATCTTGTTGTTCCAATTTGGGACCTCTCATTAAAACAGAATACAATTTTATAAATGAAGAGGATTTTGATCCTCACATTACCACCAAAGAAATACCATACACTGCCACTGAATTAGCCAAATTAAAGAAAGAATATTCACGTCTCCCTCAAGAATCAGAGACAGAATATGTGTTTAGAGTCTCGCTCACTGGAGGAGATCAAATTAAATTAAGTGAGCAAGAAGCCAGTGGCTATTGGGGACATGGAGTTTTCTTAACAACAGGAAACACTCGAGCTCCATGGTCCCTGACACAGCGTGCGGCTTTTTGGGCCGGGGGAACGAGCCCCTTGGACAGGGGAGACCCCATAGCTATAATTAGTACCCCCGACCAACTCCTAGAAAGTGTGCACAAAGCTGTTTGCCTGCAAATGATTCATGAAAAGAAATTAATTCCTGGTTTTGAATCCCTGATGCAATTACCTGTGAAGCCCAAAATAATGACCCCTTTAATTCAAGGGCCTCCAGAATGACTCAAACCTACAGTGATTTTAATTCAAAAAACCACAGCAGCTGTATGTCCTGTAGGAAGACCAGATAGATTTCCTAGTAACCTGAACAACCCATTTGTTCCCCTTTATGACTTGTTGAGGAAAGGGGTAAAATGGGATTGGACTCCTTCTCAGGAGAAAGCATTGCAATTGCTGATTTTTGAAGCAACAGCTTATCAAGCATTGGGTCCCATCCATCCTACAGATCCCTTTCAGGTAGAATGGGGATTTGCTGCCTCAGGGCTGTCAGTACACATATGGCAGAGGGGACCTGAGGGTCCAACAAGGCCTGTGGGCTTCTATTCTCGTGGTTTCAGAGACGCTGAGAAAATATACACTACCTGGGAAAAGGGGCTGTTTGTGGTTAGGTTGGCTCTCATTGAAGTGGAAAAAATAGCACGTCAACAACCTATTTTGCTAAGGGGCCCCTTCAAGGTTATTAAGACAGTCACTAGTGGAACCCCCCCTCCTGACGGGGTGGCTCAGAGGGCCTCAGTTGGAAAGTGGTATGCTCAGGCTGAACATTACTGTAACTTTTTCTCAATGACAGAAGGAGATGTAAAAACTATAGCAATCCAAGAAACTGAGAGCTTGGATAGCAGCCATGACAAACCTGCCTCTGTAATCAAAGTAGCCCCTCCTTTGTCCCCTGAACAATCAGCAAGTTTTTGGTTCACTGACACCTCTGCTAAACGAGAGGGGAAGGTGTGGAGATACAGGGCAGCAGCCCCCCACATTTCCTCTGCTGAACTAATTATTACTGAGGGAGAAAGCAGTGCTCAGGTTGGGGAGCTGATAGCTGTTTGGAGTGTTTTCCAACGTAAGGTACAGAATACCTCTCTTGTCTGTAACTACACTGACTCCTATGCTGTGTACCAGATGATCCTAATAATCCAGCACATTACCCTGGCCAACCTGTTCTGCTGGACCTCCCTTACTATAGGGCTAGTACCACTTGTGCTAAAACCCTCTCTGAATAAACATGCATGGACAGCTTCTGATGCTCTAGGAAAAGAGCACTGTGTTGCATCCCAGGTTTAGGTTCACATGGGTTTTTCCTTTGTTAGTTTTCCAGTTCTCTGTACCCTCGTGCATCCCCCGGGTTTTCCCCTACTCCTGCGATTTCCGTGCCTGTGTTCCCGTTCTCGTGGTGCCACTCACCCCAAAGTCTCGTGTCCGCCCCTGCCGTGTTCCCATTGGTCGCTGTAGTACACGTCATCACCGCGATGTCTGTACCCATTGGGCGGGAGGACTCCCCGTCCGCCCTGTCCCTTCCCTATTTGATCCCACTCCTCGGCATGCTCGAGGCCATTTGCGTCCGTGCGAAGCTGGGGTCGGCTGCAGCCTTTCCATCGCAGCTCTCGCAGCCAATAAAGCATCCAGCCGCCACGCGGACGGATTTGGACGAATTCCCTGCCTCTTTGTTTCTTCCCTTGCGCCGACGGCAAAGCGCGGCCATCAGCCCACCCCGGAGCGCGACAGCAAAAGCGCCCGGAAACTGCGGCGAGCCCCGGCCCCGACGAAAAGCTGAGAAGCCCAAGCCGGGCATTCGGGAGCTGACCGGGGCAGACAAAGTAAAGAGCAGCCGCGAGTGACGCCCAACGTCCGGGCCACGGCCAGCGCAAAGCCGCGGAGCAGGCAGAGAGTCACCACAGAGCACCCGGGAGCCGCGCACAGAGAGCGCCGCCGCCGCGAAGCCGCGCCGCCGACCAGCGAGCGCCGCTGCCGAGACGAGCGAGCGCGATCCGCGCGGAAAACCGCCACCCGCCACCGCAGGGTCGCGGTCCACGACGGAAAAGTGCTCCGTGCCGGACTGAAAACGGGAGCAAGTGCCCCCCCGAAGTAAGTCAGTGACGTCTCCGCCACCCACAGGAAAACACGCTGTGTTTTCCCGCGTGGGACTGGAAGCGCAACCATTCACGGCTACGGAAAGCCGAAGAACGGACGCTTCCCGGGAAAGAAGACCCTGGTAGCAGCTTTTATTTGCGAAGATTCCGGTTTGGTGAGTGATTAGCCGCGGGGGGTACCCGGCTGATACTTCACGTGGGTGGGCTCTGCCGCGTTTCCGGCGGTACGGCTCACGCAGCGCGCAGCGTGTGCGGCGGGCCGCCGGGGTCTTTCGCGTTTTTTGCTTTTTTTCTTTCGCCTTTTCTGCACCAGGGGTGAGGCTTTGGGTAGAAATAGCATGGGGACCACGCTATCTGCCCAACAAAGGGAATTCTATACCCAAATTAAGGGGATTTTATCAGTAAAACATCCCTACCCCAAAAATTCAGTCAAGCAGTTTGTACGATGGCTCTGCTTTTCCTTTCCACGTGTAACCGCGGAGGATGCTCACAGAACAGAGTTCTGGGAGCAAGTAGGAGCCAGGTTAGCAGAGGGAATGGACAGGGATCCCTCTGTGAAAGATTGTTTCCCAAAGCTCCATTTGCTGATCTCGGAGGCTGTAAAAGCAGGGTCCGCGCGAGAAGCGGCTGAGGAAAGGAAAGAGCCATCGGGCAAAACTCTTGTTTCCCCCGAATCCATTTCCCCATCCTCTCCTACCCCTTTTTCCCCTAAACCGGGTAGGCAGAGGGGAGTACTCCGCCGCTCTGAGGCGCAGGGCAGCTCCACAGATGTGGACCGTGCTCCTGGCTCCCCCGAGCCGTCCCGGCACCCCCGCCTTGGTGGAATTAGCTACTCTGCTGAGGAACTAATCCCAAACCCCTTTTCCAATCCCTTTTTCCCAGTTAGAAATCCTAGTTCTGGCGCTACCCCGCGCTGCTCTGCTCCCCTGAATCCCTTTCTTTGTCCCCCTGAGGAAGCCGCAGCCACGTGGCTAGGGCCTCTGTCTTCCCAAGATGGAGGGCGGCCACGTGGAGAGGTTTCTTCTCCCCATAATCCCTTTGTCCCCTTTGTTCCCTGTATCCCCACCTTTGACCCCACCCCTTCCTGTTTCCCTGTGGGTGTGGGCACCGCCCACTCCAGGCATCGGGTTGCCACCCCTCCCCCTGTTCCCCCTCGGGTGGGCGTCCCCTTCTTCCATGTCCTGCCTGCCGCAACATCAGCCCCACCCTCCCCCAACAGGGAGGGGTCTGTCACCTCCGCCCCGCTGTCCCAGGGAGAAGATTCTCCCTGCCCTGTCCCACGTACCGCGCCCCCACGTCCTCCCGCTCCTCGGATACCCAGGGGGGGAGGGGGGAGTAGGGGAGAGGGGAGGGGACGGGGCCCAATCTATGAAGTCGAGCAGTCGCTCCGCACTCCAGCCTCCTACGCCAGGGGAGGGGAAAACCCTACATGGACACCCCTTCCCTATGAATCCATAAAAGAGGTCTGCAAAACATCACGCGATTTTGGACAAAAAAGCCCCTTTTTTAAAGGCATTTTAAAAGCGACTTTAACATCTAGAACCGTAGTGCCAGCAGACCTTAAGTGTCTGTTTAGCTGCCTGCTTCTCCCATCAGAATACAGCCTGTGGGAGAGGAGGTGGAAGAAACTGGCAGCAGACCTGCTTCCCGAAATCCTAGAAGGGCCTTACAGCCTGGATTTCGCGGAAGAACCGATCACTTTGGACCATCTTGTGGGTGAAGGAGAATGGAGTGAAGGGCAACTTCAAGCTCGGGGAATTCCAACGGCCGTGCTGGACATGTCCAGGGGTGCAGCAGAGCGTGCGTTCCTGGGCATGCCCACCAAGGACCCGATGGTTCCCTATACAGCGATTAAACAAGGTGTCGCAGAGCCTTTTGTAGATTTCGTAGACCGGGTCCGGGCGGCAGTCGAGAGACGGGTGGAGAGACCTGAACACCGAGACGGACTAGTCCTAGAAGTGGTGCACATGAATGCCAACACCATGTGCAAAAGAATCATCCTGTCGCTGCCGGCCTCACCAGCGCCGACCCTCGACCAGATCATCGAGGAGTGCACCCTGAAATCACACCTGATAGAGGAGGAAGCCCCAAAGAGACCTAAAGACAAGCTGGTCACATCTGCTGTTGCTCCTCCAAGGAACTCAGCTCCGAAACGACTTCCATCCACACGCCGGTGCTTCCACTGCCATCAGGAGGGACATTTTCAGGATCGCTGCCCACTTCTAAGGACTATACCACCCAGGGCTGCGGGAGGAGGGAGGAGGGATGGGAGCCCCACAATCCCAAAAAACTAGGAAAGGAACGCGCACTTGCCTCGCGTGCTGACAAAAATGAGGCAAGTCGTGGTGCCGCGAGAGGAGCCGTGATACACCATCTAGTCCCATCTGTAAGCGGCTGCCTCTCAACTACTGACATCAGGGAGCCTTATCGGCTCCGACTCACCAATTCTGTCCGCTTTCGTTCCCAGGACTGGCATTTCTTCATAGCAGATGCAGAGCTTCTATCACACATCTGCCGCTGTGAAACCAGGAGGAAGGAGGACCTTCTGAACTGCAGCGAGGTCCTACAAGCAGCTCTGGAGGACACTGTTAAGGCCTTGTCGGTGGCCGGATTCGAGCTACAAAAAGAGAAGGTACAGTTACTGCCACCCTGGAAGTACCTGGGCCTAGAAATTAATAACCGAACAATTAGGCCTCAACAAATTCAGATAAGTAACAACCCCAAGACGCTGAATGACATCCAGCGCTTGTGTGGATCACTAAATTGGATCAGGCCATGGCTGGGACTCACCACGAGAGAACTATCCCCTCTTTTTGACTTGTTAGCAGAAAGGGAGGGGGATGAGGGTTTAAGTTCCCCAAGAGTCCTTACCCGGGAGGCCAGAGCCACACTCGAGAAGGTCCAAACCACCATCGCGAGTAGGCAAGCCCATCGCTGTCAACCAGGGCTGCCTTTCCGCTTCATCATCTTAGGTGAGTTACCCCATTTATACGGTATGATATTCCAGTGGGACAAGGGCCAACAGGACCCCCTCTTGATAATTGAGTGGGTGTTCCTTGGCCACAGACAGTCCAAAAGTATCACCAAGCCACAAGAGCTGATGGCGCAGCTCATAATACGGGCCAGGGCTCGTCTGCAAGTACTAGCGGGTTGTGACTTCACATGTATCCACCTCCCCATCAAAACATCCACGGGGAAAATGACCAAGGAGACCTTTGAACACCTTCTCAGACAAAATGAAAATTTGCAGTTTGCTCTAGACAGCTTCTCAGGCCAAATTCAAATTGGGCATCCTGGCCATCATCTGTTCAATACAGAATTCAAATTGTTGCCGAGAGAATTGCAAAGTAAAAAACCACTTAAAGCACTGACAGTGTTCACAGATGGGTCAGGGAAGTCCCACAAGTCAGTAGTGACGTGGAAAGACCCAGAGACTCAGTTGTGGGAATCAGACGTTAAGGTAGTGGAAGGTTCCCCGCAAGTAGCTGAGTTGGATGCTGTCGTGAGGGCTTTTAAAAAATTCGATCAACCTTTCAATCTAGTCACAGATTCGGCATATGTGGCAGGAGCAGTGTCTAGAGCTGAACATGCAATTGTAAAAGAGGTCCCAAATCAAGTCATCTTCAGGTTGCTCACAGAATTAGTACACTTGGTTTCTAACCGTGAGCATCCCTTTTATGTGGTACATGTGAGGTCACACACGGATCTCCCAGGCTTTATTGCCGAAGGGAACCGCAGAGCAGACGCCTTGGCAGCCCCAGTACAGCTGGGAGGCCAGCCAAACATAGTCGAGCAGGCCAGGCTCAGCCATCAGCAGTTCCATCAAAATGCCCCAGGTCTGGTACGCCAGTTCCATCTGCGGCGTGACCAAGCCAGGGAAATTGTGGCCTCATGCCCCAACTGTCAGGAGGCAACTTTACCAACACTGGGAGCAGGTGTGAATCCCAGAGGTCTCCGCAGTTGTGAAGTATGGCAGATGGACGTCACCAAAGTCCCCGAATTTGGGAAACTCAAGAATGTCCATGTAACCGTGGACACCTTCTCGGGAGCAGTTTTCGCCTCAGCCCACATAGGAGAAAGAGCCACAGACGTGAAAAAACACCTCATACACGCCTTTGCTACTTTAGGGGTCCCAGCCACAATAAAAACTGATAATGGTCCAGCATATACTTCCAGGGTGCTCAGTAACTTCCTGCAGGAATGGGGGGTCCAGCATAATACTGAGATTCCTCACTCCCCCACCGGCCAGGCCATAATAGAGAGGACTCACCAGACGCTGAAACAAGTCCTCCGGAAACAGCGGGGAGATGTGCGAGTGCTGTCACCGCACGAGAGACTCTGCAAGGCCTTGTTTACTATCAATTTCCTAAACTGCTCTTTTGACAGGCAAGAACCGCCAGCCCTGAGACATTTCAAACAACATCAGGAGCTCCAGCCAGAAGACAGGCCTCCAGTATTAGTGAGGGATCCAGACTCTAAAGAAATCCAGGGTCCATTCCCACTCTTGACTTGGGGACGGGGATATGCCTGCGTATCCACGCCCTCAGGAGTCAAGTGGATCCCCAGGAGGCATGTCAAACCTTACATTCCAGGACAGTCAGTGAGTCGGAGCGATACAGTGCCAGTGGATGCAACTGATGATCCCACCAACCAAGGGGTTGCATCCAATCGCAGGCGCTGCAGAAAAGGGAGAGACTCAACATCTCCCTAAAAAAACACTTTTCCCACATCTACCTCAGACCATGTATGTCTCCAAATCGTGTATAATAAAGTTGTTGTCCCAGTTCCCCTATCCCCAAACACCCAAGGAAGAAGCAGCTGCAGTACCATCCCCAAGCCCTTTCCATCTACAAAGCGGTCATAGCAGCAGAAGAAGCTAAGAGAAGAGGCCACTGCGAAAGAATCCCAACAGAGACAACTGTCTTTTTTATATTATTTAAAGCGGGGAATTGTTGCATCCCAGGTTTAGGTTCACATGGGTTTTTCCTTTGTTAGTTTTCCAGTTCTCTGTACCCTCGTGCATCCCCCGGGTTTTCCCCTACTCCTGCGATTTCCGTGCCTGTGTTCCCGTTCTCGTGGTGCCACTCACCCCAAAGTCTCGTGTCCGCCCCTGCCGTGTTCCCATTGGTCGCTGTAGTACACGTCATCACCGCGATGTCTGTACCCATTGGGCGGGAGGACTCCCCGTCCGCCCTGTCCCTTCCCTATTTGATCCCACTCCTCGGCATGCTCGAGGCCATTTGCGTCCGTGCGAAGCTGGGGTCGGCTGCAGCCTTTCCATCGCAGCTCTCGCAGCCAATAAAGCATCCAGCCGCCACGCGGACGGATTTGGATGAATTCCCTGCCTCTTTGTTTCTTCCCTCGCGCCGACGGCAAAGCGCGGCCATCAGCCCACCCCGGAGCGCGACAGCAAAAGCGCCCGGAAACTGCGGCGAGCCCCGGCCCCGACGAAAAGCTGAGAAGCCCAAGCCGGGCATTCGGGAGCTGACCGGGGCAGACAAAGTAAAGAGCAGCCGCGGCACTGGATAAAAACACGCCGGATAATTCCATCATTCTAACCTTTTCTGCCTTATAGTGGCAGGATTCTGTTGTGTTTACTTTTACAGAAGAACTCCGAGGGACATGAAGACCACCTAATCCATGATAAAACTGGTGATACTTTCCTGCATCCTACCACAACCCTATGGCCAGAAACCAGCTGAGTGGCCATGGTCTGAAATAATTGTGGTAGCATGCTGAAAAGGTGAAAGGATCTCTTTAAGCACAAAAAGGTTTGTACGCACCCAAGCGTACAGGGTTATTGGCACAATTTCACATTAACACAAACTGTAGAAGTAATTTGGTTTTGGTCCAAAAATACTGAAGTGCTTTATTTTAAGTTTAAAGTATTGATTTAAATACTGGGGAAGACTTGATGTTAATGTAGTAATGCCTACTATACCCACCACCCAACCACCAGTTATGCTCACCCCAAAAATTTTTGAAATCGGACCATATGTAATAAAGAAAACTGGCCTTTAGCTGCATCCAGGCACAGCTCTGGATGCAGACAGTTGTTGCCTCAATTATAAGAGAAGGTGAAGAAGGCATTTTCCCTACTGAAATTCAAAAAATAATTTGGGACAATGCAAATGATTTTGAAAAGGAATTCCAATCCTGGTGGAATTTGGTGAACTTCACTTACAAACACAGCCACAGCTTTTGTGTTAACGATATCTAATGCTTCAGTGCATTTGATTTTCCCTATTATTGCATTAGGACTGAATCATGACGGAGCTATTCTCTATCCTTCCGAGCATAGAGAATGGGCCCATCAAATTGATAAGAAATGGCAAACTGTAAATTTGGAATCTTGTATTGTCCGGGAGCAACAAGGTTTTATTTGTGAAAGTAATGCAATTATAGCTGAAGACATTTGTTTGGACACAGAGCAGAATATTTGCCATTTTGAAGTTCACCCTGATGAAACTCCTGTAACAATATTAGTGTACATAGGTAATGGGTGTGTGTGTGTAAGGACTGCTTGTGATGTAGTGCTTATAGAAAATGTAGCAGTGAATCCAAAGAATCATTCAAATTTTTGTGTCTGTAACTTTAGCACGATTACGGGATGTGATTTTTCTTATACTGTCCCAGTTATGTCTTACCACCTTTTACAATCCAATTTTACACTAATTCACCAGATATTGCCTGCCTCTATTGGAATGAATTTAACTTTGATTAAGCAATTGTTGCTTCACCAGGACTTAATTGAAATTTTAGAAAAGGTCAAGAGAAATGGGCAAAAGACCCTGGTAACAGTCCATCATGATGTGAAGGAGATACATCACGTTTTAGAAAGAGTAAAGAAGGATGCTGAACACAGATGGTGGGATACTCTTTTTGGGTGGTCACCTACTAGTACAGGCATCCTGAATAAAGTGTGCCATCCTATTGTTGTTCTTTTGATCTTGGTTTTAATTGGTTTTGTTTTATCAGCCATTTTATACATTTTGAATTGGAAAATGATGAGGCAGCTGACCCGATTGACATCAATTATAGATGCACACAGTTCAGTAAAAACCCCTTTTGTTAAAGACATTCCTAGAGTTATTGACACAAGAAGAACTACACGAGCAGTAAAAAATTAGGCCTGCAATAGCAAATTAATTAGTTGTTCATTGTTTGTTTTTATTAGTATTGTTTGTTTTATACTGTGATTAAGTTTTTGTTTGGAGATTTTGTTTAAGAAATTTGTAAAAGAATTTTGTGATTTATTTTGATTTTTTTTCAAAGAAATTGTTTCAATTATAAGAAAAATTGTTATAATCAATATTGATCATTATTTCCTATTCTATCTTTTCTTAATCCCTGTCCTTGTTTCTTTTACTTTTTCTCTCTTCCTCTTCGATATCTTTTTCTGTTTCTGTTTTTCTGGGATATATGCTTCCAGGCACTGATGAGTCGAGCCCTGAAGACTTTGTGACAACGCTGCAGACCTTGCTGATGGAGTACTCTCGTCGCCAGTCGTGAGTCACGGGGTGGTGTCAGGGTCTGTCCGAAAATCCCTCATGTTTGCCTCACGACTGCCTCCAAGGACTGAGACCCTAGACCCTGAAAAGTAGCTCTAGCCTGGCTGAGGTGGAAAATCTGCCAAGCCTTAAGGACTGGTATGCGATGCCATGGGAACTCAGTGCGAGAACAATGGACTGGTCATGGTGGACTGAGCCCTAATCAGTTCGTCCTGTACCCTCGGTCCTGTACTCTTGGTCCTGCATTGACGCGATGATTACAACTGGTTCCCAAAACGAGTCCACACCCACCGTGTAGCCAGGAGAGCTGCTGCTTTGGCCTGATGCCACCCGCTTTGAGGAACCCTATAAAAGACTGAAGGAGTTTTGAGGACTTGGTCCGGACCCCACCTGGAGAAGACAGCCTATGAGCATCTCGTCAAGCTCCGAGGGCCTCGTCTCTTCAGACTGGTAGCTATAATCCCCTTCCCCTCCTTCTCTATTTTTCACTCTATCTCTTTATTTCTCTCCCACTATCGCAGTTGTTGGCACTAAATAAAAGTGCATTTTTGTTTAAGCAAAGTGTTGTGTCCCCTGCTGTGTCTTTTGTGCTTTGAGATCTCCAAAAAGGACCTATCAGGGACCCTGCATGCATTTGCGGACCCTGACAGCCGGGCGCGGGGGGACCCGGGGGGACAGGGGACCCCGCTGTGCACGAGCAGTGTTGGACTTCTCTGGGGGAACTGGGAGGGGGGGCTGGGGCAGAGTCACCTCCCCAGTGACCTCACACAGCCCCCGTGATGTCACACAGCCCCTGCGATGTCATACAACCTCCTGTGATGTCACACAGCCCTTGTGATGTCACAGAGACAACTCTGAGCTGTCACCCTGTGATGTCAGACAGCTGCTCTGTGATGTCACAGAAGACTCTGAGATGTCACCCTGCAATCTCACTGTTTGTTCTTTGATGTGTTGGTGCAAAGGCAAAGAGAATAAATGCTTCCAAACTACCATGAATCTCTACTATGTATGGCAAGAAGTAAATCATATTTTGTTTAGCTGCATCTGACCATGGATAAAGCTGTGCATGGAAAGTGGCTCTCACTGCTAGACAATATAATATAGGCCTGGTGGAAAAGGTTATATTAATAGACCAGCAGGGCCTCTCCAAAAGGACACAGATAACCAGGAATAGAGAAAAGAGAAAAACAGAAAAATGACTTTCTACTGTCACAATTTTGTACCAAAACCTTGGTTATGAGAAGACAAAAAAGAAGATGTATTAAACCACATGTTTTGCAGTTAGGGACTTCTCTGACTTCAACTCTTAGGACTGAATTGTTCCCCAGGAGCGTATAAAAGTGACTGTGTGAAGAAAACTTTTCCAAATATTCCTAAAAATTCAGGAGTACTCTGCTGCAAAATTTCAGGCACTTCAGGGCATTTTCACTTCAAGCTTCAAGCGTTTCTATGGAAATGCTTGAGAGACAGCATACTTCATATATCCAACATCTCTGTTTGCAACAAGTTTTTATTTCAGATAGGGGTATAGGAAGGACATTCTCTAAATACAGAGGGTTAAATTCAAAGAATGACACATTTCAGGCAATTTGAGAAACTTATTTTCTTTTATTAATTTCTCAAACATAGATACTCAAGTATTATTTAAAAGCAGACAAGCAACTACAGTAGGGTATTTCTCTACACTAAGGGTAACTTTGCAGAATAGTTATACACTGACAAGACTAAAGGGCATCTGGAGGGAATGCTAAGAAACAAGTCTAATTAAAGATACAGCTCATGAAATGACTACATTAAGTCCCTAACAGACTAGGTTGCTGTCTTCGAGATATTTCTAGCAACCTCCATCAACTTCACTGTTCTTCTGTGAGGATGTGCAGGTGGAGCCAGTTTCTGCCTCATAGACTTAGGCAACAGCACCGTCGTAACTGGAAGGTGAAGGGCAAGGCCACTCAGAGATGTGTCTGCACAACGAATCCATGTGCTGCAGCATCTTCCTTCCGCAGGAGCAGGAAAGCAGCTTCAGGATTGCCAGTGACAAATGCAACAATTACGCAGCGTTCACGTGGCTGCCATCGGGTGTGACCCCCCCAGCACAGCTCTGTGCAGGGAACTCCTCTCAGTGGCTGGAGAGCAGCATCCAGAGGCGAAGTCGCAGCCGACCATAAGCTTTCAGCGCCTCTAGGTGGGCAGCAGGATCTCGGGCCAGATGCTCAAAGATCTTCCTTCACCTTCACATCATCATTGCCTTCAATGGCATCATCATTGTCTCCTTCACCTACAGCCACAGGACTGCCTTCTCTGTCATTTTCAGTGCTGCTGTCATCTGCCTCCACAGTCACATCAGTGTTTTCTCCACCTTCCTCTGGATCAGTGCTGTCTTCTTTCTGCTCTGTTCCTCTCATCTCCCAAGGTCTTGCAGGAGCTCTGGTCCTTGCTGCTGCTGCTGGTGTCACAGCTCCTTCTCCTGCAGCTAAACCACAGGCCCAAGAAGAGCAGGACGCCAGCAAGAACCCAGAACGGCCACTGCTGCAGGGCACCAAAGAGCACGGCTCCCCAGCCCTCGTCCTGCTGCTCCAGGGGCCCCCGCTCCAGCTCCTGCAGCAGCTGAGCCATCTCACGGGCCAGCAGCTCCTGACGCTCCTTCATTCGCTGGTGCGTGGCCTCATCCAGCCCATCCCCAGCCGGCTGGGGGTACTGGATCAGGCTTTGCACGAGCACGAAGAGCAGTGACAGTAAAGCCATGGTCTGCAGGAGGACACACAGAAGGGGTTCAGTGGGGCCGGAATGGAGAGGGACAATGAGGGGCAGGAGCAGCAGGGATGTGGCGGCAGGAAGGAGAGGGCCCCCGGCAGCTGGCAAGGCCTGCACCGCTGCCCCAGCAAGCAGCGCGCCCTCAGCGAGGCGCTCCCGCCGGGGCTGGGCCCTGGATGCGGGGGCAGCCCCAGGTACCGGCGCTTCTCCCCCAGCCCTCCTCCAGCCCCCAGCCCCGTCTCCTCACTGCTGTGCACTCACCGCTTGCCCAGGCTCTACTGGGGCAGCGGCACCCGCTGGGGCCTTTTCTAGCTGCCCCCATTGTGACACGGCGCCTGCGATGTCACAGAACCCAGAGCGCGGCACAGGCCAGCCCCGCCCGCCGTCCCCAGCCCGGTCAGGGAACTCATCGTGGCCCTGGGCACCCCGAGCCCCAACAGACACCAAGTGCAGATCCATCCCTCGGGAACCTGGGAACACCAGAGCTTCCCTTGACAGAGCAGGCACAAGCACCCTCACACACAACCCTTGTCAAATTCAAATCTGGGTGACATGACCCAGGGATGTTCTCAGTGTACAAGTGCAGGCTTTTATTTAATACTGGTGGGGGACATTTTTTATTAGTAGTATTTATACTTACTACTTTGGGGTAGGATGTCATGTAAGCTAATGCTCTGTTACAGATTTAGTGAGATTTCTTTCTTTCTGGAAGAAATCCAGGTTGCCTGGATGATGCACAGGAAGAGTTAATACGATCCTAAAAAGGCCAGATAATTTAATTACAAAATTTTGATGCCTTCAATAACCTCTTAGCTCTCAAACTCTGTGGTTCAACACCGTGCAAAATTCTGGTATAGCCAGGATTTTGTTCAGAAAGCAGAATGTCTGTGTTTTCAAATTTGTGCAAAGATGTACCTCTGTCACTCCCACCATCTTCAAAATTGTCTCCCTTAAACAGTCTTAGCCAATCTCTTTGACTAAGAAAGGAACTTCTGTCTGTTTCTGCTATGTCTTTGTGTATTTATCTCCAAAGGACTGTGAGTACAGGAGAGATTATACTCCTCGACCTTTCTTTGGGGAACTCATCTCTAAATGGAACTGCAGAAATGGGGAGGGAGGAAAGGGAAGCAGGATGTGACTTGAGTACCTGCATCGTGACCACAGATGGCCACTGCTAGACAGACACTGACGTCAGGCTGATCACGCTCGCCCATTGGTGTGTAGCAGAATAATGTTGGGATGGCTAAAACTGCTCTGAATTGGATTTGCTTAACAGATGTCATTAGTAAAAGTATTCCAATAAAGAGTTTTAAACTCTCTTTCGAGCTGATGCCACTTATCATGTATCTTCCCCGCATTCTTCTAGGGAAGCTGTTTTTGATGTTGTCCCTTCCTTCTTTTTACAAGGGAGCAAAAATTATTTGCCAAGTATCACTCTTCCAGATTTGTTTCCTCTCATTTTCCAAGATTTAATAAAGTGAACACTCAGCAGAATAGTTCTGTGTTTTTTGAACACAATTCTTCCTTTACCCAACCGAGGCCCTTCTGTGACCATGAAAACACAAAAACTGTTGTGAGCTACAGTTTACCCTTAAGAGGTTGATATGGGTCAGTTCTCCCAGGTTATTCTTAGTTCATCTGCTATGTAAACTGTTGATGTCAGTGACTGGAAGCTGCTCTCCAGGACATTATATATATGATAATTATATGACAGAAAATGCAACATATAGTTGGATCTGACCTTCAAGTTCACTAGCTTAAAAAAAGAAAAAAAAAAGTCTGTAAGAAATTTGCTGGTTTTTCTATTTATAAATGCCTTCACATTTATGTTTAGTTTATGCACATACGAGAGCCTTTCCTTGCATGGACAGCAGTGCCCATCCATCATCAATCTCGGGTATATTATAAGTCTCAATGATAACTGCCTCCAGAAAGCATTTTTGAGACAAAACAGGCAAATTCTTTTGCGTAACTATACAATCTTCCAGTAGTAGGATCTTCACTCTCACATAAACACTTCATGTTTTTCCACAAAGGAATCTGAGATAGATTTTTCTGAGACATAACAAACCACCAAAAATTAATTAAATAACAAACAAGAGGAAAACACCATTTCTTCACTCAACACACTTTCCTTGATTTTCATAAGCATTCAGATTTACAGCTGCGGATACTACCACAGGAGCAGGGCTTTGTCTGGTTTTGCTTCCTCTTCCAGCAGAGCAAGCACAGCTGCAAAATGCAAATGTTTTTTTTTCCTGAGACGGCAATTAATCTTCTGGTTTGGCTATAGTCTACTTTTCCCTATAAAGTAGAACCTAGAGATACACTCAGAAAATATGTATGGAAGTACCTCTCAATTAATTAAAAAATATTATTACTCAGAAGATAGAGACACGACTGTCTACACTGTATGAATTAAACATATATGAATTAGGACACAGACTCTTCCATTCTTTATTAACAAAACTGATGCTGTCCTGAAAATGACATTAATGAATGAGACTGGTATATGAAAACCTTCTGCATCTGCTCTAGACGTTGGAATGAGCACGTTAAATGATGCAGCAGACAAGGAGGATGCACTTCTTAGGGAAGCTGAATGTCACTTCTGTGCTTAAGGAGTTCTGCAGTTTGGATGAAGGTCACAGGCTATGTCCAGGTGCACGAAAATGAATGATAAATACACACAGTTTCTCTTAGACTGAAAGCAGAGCTAGACAAAGAGTATTAAAATCAGGAATAATTCATCCCCTGGTTTTCTAAAGATGTCAATCTTCTATTAGAAGACAGTTTGTTAGCTCCTCCATATATTAAAGCTATAACATAAAAATAGAAGCACCTCAAACTTGTAGAAGTATCTAAGATGCATAGATTAAGTAAGGTCTATGCAGAGCGAGCACCCTAAAAACATCACAAGAGCAAGCAGTGACAATTTCTGGGATAGTAATGACATGAATCAGTATCTAAAAGTTAAGTATAAGTGAAGAAGAGAATTTTTCAACTAATGGATCAGGGAAAACGTGGGAATAAAGGATATGTGATTAAAGATCATAGTGTATTATATTAACAGAGGTGGAGAATATATGACTTTGATTCTGTATTACAACACATTTCAATTGAGTTGTGTGTAGCTTTAGTTTTATACATGCACAATTTTTTAGAACACATTTTTAGAGTAGGGCATGCAATAAAGGAAATGCATTGTATTGCATTGATCCCCACATGACTCGCTGGAATATCTTAACATTTCCAGCACAGATTCCCACTTCTGAAGATGAAAACCCAGGGAAGATGAAAACCTGTAACTGCCATTAAGAGAAGGTCTAAAATTTTAATTTCTGTCTGAACACAAAGGAGCTGTGACATGCTGTGGTTTCTTGAAGCACTCCTGCAGTTACAGACACATCTTTAACTACCCCACCCTCTCCCTCTTCCCCATCCACCATTGACTGATGCAGCTGGGAGATTCAGTAACTGTGGAGCAAAATCTTGCTTACTTTCAGCTCTCCTGCCCCAGCAAATGCTCAGCTCCTCTGGGAAGATGGATCTATGCCATAAACACACTGCACCTTGAGGAGAATGAAAACTTCCCTTCAAACACACACATGTGACCAGCTTTCTGGAACTGCCTGATGTTGCCAGTTTTCGTCTGTTTCCCACAAAGAAGGGAAAGAACCTTGTATTCTCCTCCTCATGATATTTCAAGTCTTAATTCCAAAGAACAGAGATGCCAGGACTTGTCAGTGACATGACTAACAATCTTATGAGAACTGGCAAGACAGCTCATTTCTCCTACATCTTACAGAAACCTTGGAATTATTTTTGTCTGAAACACTTGGGGGAAGCAAGATGGACTTAATTCTGACAACTTTATTAAATATTCAGTACATCTGACATCCTGATATCAACAACAAAAATATGGTTTAATTATGATAAGCCATACTGGTATCATTTACAATACCTAAGTGTGAAAAACTGCAATGAATTTTTTCTTGATCCATGTGGAAAAATACACACCTTCCACCCCCCCAAGAAAAGTAAGACAAGGCACAATAAATTCTCGTAATTCTCTTTCTTCTGGCTTTTCAGTTCCATCACAGCTCTCCAAATTAAGATTTATGTGCTATTTTGCATCTGTATCTGTTGTTGATTTGCCCCCCTACAGGGATAGAGGTGGATAAGTTTGGACAGGAAACGGTCTCTCTCAAGCCAAACTGAAAGGTTTATAAAGTTGCTAATAAAAGTTTGGGTCAGGGCCTAAATATCAATCATCTGCTCATTGTCTTTTTGAACGAGCTCAGGCATTTTCCCAACCACTCCCAGCAGGTCTCTGCCACTATTCTAAACTAAGATTTCAGACATTTCTTTTTTTCCTGTGTTGACCTCAACAATTTTTTTTCTCTCCCTCTCTACCTGCCAAATGCATCCATCAGGATTTTGCCAAAGGCTATCTGCTTTTGAAGTTGAGAGGAATTCACCAATCGTGAGTGCCAAATCCACAATAAATGCCATTGCCATATGGTATACGCTGCTTTTGGGAATTATCTCAAAAGGCCTAGCTGTGAGAAGACTGGCTGTATGTTAGGAGGGTTTTACTGCTAACTTTCATAACGCATGTCAGGTTTTCAGTTTCTGTATTGACTGGCTTCAGTGAATGCAACTGCTTCCTGAATTTATAAAAATGTTGTCAAGATCCCTTGATCTTGCTTCCTCCGTCTCTCTCACACAAACACATCCAAACACATCTCTACACAGTGGAATAGCATGCACAGTGGCATGCAAATCTAGCAAAAGAGAAGCTTGTAAATAAATAGCATGTCATTCTGCTTACTCAATAAATTCCTCTGGGTGTTAAACTCATGACAAACGTATCATAAGCCCCGATGAAGGGTTTACAGCCTGTCCCATCACACCATCCTGAGTGCAATTCTGCAATGCATAGGAAGACATAAGTTTGAAAAACAGAGCAGAAATAGCTCCCGTAAGGGCAGGGTGCTGACATAGATGAAACATAACTAACTGGAGAGCATTTGTTTTAGCTAAAGAAGACAGCATCAGTGTCACATCTCTGTGCCTGTGGAGGTGTAATCTACATTCAAAGCAACATGAAATCTATCTCCTTTAAAAAATTGTCCATTAATACATAAATGTGTCTGTGTTGAAACTCCTCAGATACCATTCCCAACTAGAACTACACACAAGACTAAGAAATTCCACAGAGAAACACGATTTTGTGATCCAAAGAGGCAAGGAGAAAGAAAACCACATATGTGGAGTTTAACATACCAACGTAGTGATAGAAAAAGAATTACAAAAATAAATGTCAGTCCCCTTGAAACACTTGAGGCAGCGCTCTCAACTTTCTCTGATGATCTAGGAAGACGTGAATGTCCTCCATGTCTCACATCATCCCCACCAGCCACATGGAAATATCTCCAATGCAGCTCTGAGTGTTTCAAGTATAAATCCCCTCTAATTTATGTAGTCTGCTAACATCCTCTTGGAGCAAACAGAAATAATAGTTTAAAAAGACAGCTGTATTTCAGAAACATGTGCCTCTACATGACAAAAAAACCCCCAGAATTTAATACTGTCCCTAGGCAGAATTCATCCATCTTTAAGGCTTCTATTTTGTATATCTGATTTGTTTTCCTGGTAAGTAATACAAATGAACTGCTGGCAACATCACATCAAAACAAAAGCAGCAGAATCAGAAAAAAACACTGAAAAGTTTACCTTTCTAGGAAAGCTTCAGTCTTGGGATATTTTGTTTTGACATTCCAGTGACTGGAAGGAACAGCATCACTAAAGACAGCAGGCTGCAGGCATGTGGCACTTGCAAAGTTCTCATTCTGCTCTCTTCTTCTGCATCTTCTTTTGCACTATCTCCCCACTTTTCAAACAACCCAAGTTTTATCTGGAAGAAAAAAAGGAAAACATCTGTAGACCTGCATTACTGCATAAATAATAATTCTGTAAGCAAGCCAGACCTACCTTTAAAGAGCAGCTCATTTAATTTCTTAGCTACAAAAGGATTTTTTTTCTCCAGTACAAGTAAAAATGCTTTGTTTCTTTAATACTAAATTTACACATTTTGACATTGGAAAAATATGTAAACTTTTCAACACCAGTGTCTAGCATAGCTAAAGTTCAAGCACAAATTAAATTAATACAGTATCCACACAAAGAATATTTGCCATTCAAAAGTGACCACGCAACTTGTTAGTTCATACCAGTTGACTGGATATCTTAATGTTTTATAACTTTTTATCTCAGTACTAAAGCTATTTTATGTTTATGCTATGACTGGAATGAACTGTAAGGTCTCAGATGCCATGGGGGTACAAGCAGCGTTAACAATGAGTACATACCCATCAAAACTTTCATGAATAAACTAAGAAAATTGGGTAGAACAAGCAGTTGTGTTTAGTTTTAATAGAAAAAAAGTCAGTGCAGATGATGGATTTAAAAGTGCTTTCAGTATGATATTTCCAGCAGAATAACTGCAACTCATCCACCAAAACGTCCTACAAACTTTAATGAGTGTTTCAGGCTGGGGTCAATAGGCTGATATGAGATTTTGTTAGCACAGTGTGCAACTAAGCCAGCTTTGCAGCACTTTTCACTTAATAAGTGTCATTCATAGTCCATAAATCTTGAAGTGTTTTACAAATGAAAGCAATTATCCCTGTCCTTATTTTCCCTATGCAAAAACAGAACCATAAAGCTGCAGTGAACCTATTTCCTCAAGGTCACACAGCACAGTAGTTGAAAAGAAAACAGCAACAGCAATCCTGGTGTCCTTTGTACCCAGCTATCAAGGATCTCTTTTGCCCAATAACTCCACTTTTGCACAAGAAATTATTTTAAATGGTGTCTTGAGTTCTGAAGGCAAAACTTGATGGTTAATAAATCACAGAGATCAGAGTATGAAAATACTTGTAAGACCAGATCCTTCCTCCTGCAAGTGCATGATGCTAGAGGTCAAGGGAGACAGCTGGTGAAATTAAAAATATCAGTGTTTGAGTAATGCTGTAAAACCAAGGAGTAAAGAAATGTTATGCTTAGTCGAGAGATTAATGGCTCATGACTTGCCATGAAAATTATTTTCTGAAAGGTACTGGAACTGCCTGATTAAAAGAGCAATCCTAGCGCCCACGTCAGCCAGCACTTGCACAGACATCGAAGGAGAGGCTCCTTACAAGCCCATGAGGGATGCAGCACAGCTCGTGGCCCCTGGTCTAGCATTTGAGCTCCTGCAGCCCTGGGTCAGGCAACTCTGAGCTACAGCAGCACCCAGAACCATGGCATGAAAGCATGGAAACAGTTTTCTCCAGCAGAGGAAATCTCTCTCAGATGAAACTTGGGCTTTCTGAGCCTCCAGAACTTCTGTTAATAGTAAAAGACAAAGAAGTGTGCAAGAAGAGCACGATGGTGAAAGAGAAAGAGGGAAATAATTTGTAAAATGCCCAAAGCGTAGCTCCTATTGCGGAACACTGAGCTTCATTCTTCTCAGTCCCCTCTTCAACACTGACATTCAGTGTCTGAATGTACTACTCTTGGCCAAGGGGAGTGCATGTTCATGAGATGACATGGCGAGAAAACAGACAAACATGAAATGCCTGTTTCATCTTTCCCTTCCCTTTATTGCAGAATGAGATCTGAAGAGAAGGCCCTTACTTCTTCTGTGCCAACACATCTATTTGAGGGTGCACCACAAAAGACTGATGTGGATTGGACTATCGTAGGGTTAAACTGCCTTTAAAAATCTATTTAGGGGGAACAAGGGGAACAGAGGGGGAGGGGAGGAGGGGGAAGAATATATGAAGGTGAGACACCAGCCCTGTCCATCTTCAGCAGGATGATAGTGACAAACCATACTTCAAAAAGAAGCAATTAAGTGGGAGCCAGTCTCACTGCCAGCATGTTGAGACGTCATGGCCTGAAGGTCTGGGCCTCAGTCAACAGGGAATTCACCAAAGGATTTGGGGTTCATTTTCTTGAGGCAAATTACTGTGAAGAATCAAGACTAAATTTGACTAAAAAAACAGTTTTGTCGATGCACTGTCATTTGCTGAATTGATTGAGAATCAGCACCAAACTCGGGCCTTTGGCCATAGCTCACAACCTCACTTTTTCATTTAGGCATTTTTTGCTAATGGGAACCTTCAGGTTTTTTTGGTTGTTTTTTTTTCCTCTTTTCCCTTTTATTTGAATAATGTCTCTGAAAAACCATTTGCCTTCACAAGGCGGTTGGTTAGTTTACACTGGAGGCAGCTGCTCTGTGGGCTCGAGCCAACCCTGTCTTTAGATTCATTGCAATCTGGCCAGATTGTCACATATATTTTTAGTTTATGATGATCCTCTAATACAATTCCAGCTTCCACACAGAGTCCTTCCAACAGTCTAGCTCAGGTTAATGAACTTCAGGCCAACTAACTTGCCATTAATCTTCAGGAAATATCCTTCCTCTCTGTAACATAAGCAATGTCAATCAGCGTCCTGTGCTGAAAAGACCCACAGTCACACTGATCCGAAGCAAACAGTCCCATGAGCAGAAATAAAACATGAATCCTAAAAGCAAATTCTACTACCCCGTTCCTTCCTCCCCTCAAAAGTAAGAAGAATTTGGTCAGAGAAGGAAAAATTACTGGTTTGTTCAGTTCTTTGATACTTGAGCTAAGGACCAACACCTTCTAAAACTTCCTCACCATGAACAGATCCAAAATAAATGAGGAAAAAGAGTCTGAAAAGAAAAATGCCGAGGCTAAAGCTGCTTCCCCACCTTGGCTTCAGCTAGGAAATAGCACTGCACTGTGTTAATTATCACCTGCAAGATCGACCAGGGAAGGAAGCCATGCACACACCTCGCTGAAAAGGGGGCATTTCCAGCGGAATAAAGGAGCTTTTATTTGCCCCATGTAGGGGCGGGAGGCACAAGGCTGAGAGGGGCTGAGCAGCCTGGCTCCATCCTGCTTGGACCTCCCAGCGGGGCCCATAAATTGGGACCGGGCTGTGGGTAACGCTGCCAGAAGACAGAAAGTGGAGCTGCGGGTGGGTTGCCATCCTGACAGAGAGAGGGGCCAGACCTGACTGGCACATGTGCCATGGCACGTCCCGAAACGAGGTGTCACCTCCCCGCAATTGGTCACATCTAGTGGAGCCTATAAAACAGATTGCTCCGAAGCTACTGTCTGAAACAAGAAAACCTGGGGCCAATTTACTAAACATAATTTATTCCAGGCCCTTTGTGGCAATAAACAGAGCTCTTCAGCCTTCTCAAACACACAGACAGTAAGGAGCTCTGTGCTTATGGGAGCTTTTTCAGATCGTTCAGCCCAAACCTATCTAAATGCAAAATCTTGCATTCACAAATACTGTGTAGTTTCCGACTTCTCCTGGCGTCAAGACGTCCAGAGCTGAAACGACTGTGACCCATCTGCAAACACACACTTTTTAAACTGTATTCAGGAAACTCTCGGTTAATTCTGTGAAAAAAGCCTTTATGGAATTGGAGGATAATTTAAAACCTGTTTCCAGCACTATTTTTCCAAGGTCATTTTAAAATTCAGAATTTTATTTTCCAATAAAGAGTTGTGACTCAGTTTTAGTGAATCTAATAGCAATGCTGCAAATTGTGACAACTGAAAATCTAGAGCTACAAGCTCTAGATAAAATCTAGTCACTCCAAGCTTATAAATCCAGCCACTATAGCTTATAAAATCTAGTCACTATAAGCTTATAAGTTAATTATAAACCTAATAAGTAAGTTGCCTAAGCCACGTAGCTTCAATACGTAATTTTCTATCACTGATGCAAGAGTTTTTCTTTCTTCTCCTCATCTATCCTTGTTTGACACCTTGTGGTTTTATTTTATTTTGGTCAATGGAGTCAGAAGAGAGCAAAAAATGTCCCTTCCAGACATCAGCAAAATAGCATGAGTGGCCTTTCAGACAAATATATTGCTTTAAAAGATTTAAAACTAACCAGCTACAATATAAACAAAAATTACCCCACCTACGATTCATATTTATTGAAAGGTACATTATCCCTTTATCATCTCTTTATTAAGAGATCAATATCTGTTTATTTAGTTAGAATATTTTCTACTATTACAAGTAGAAAATCTATATGCACACAAATTTAAAGCACGTTATTTTAACTACAAGTATACAGATATGTGTGTCCAATGCATTATGCAGATATCTCACCTTGAAATTATCATACAAATTCCAAAAGAAAAATTACTGTGGTTGTCTACTGTGTGGTTCAAAACTGTACTATAATCATGAACTGGATATTGAATTGCCTTTGTTAGTAAGAGGGAAAACTGCAAGCATACATGGCTTAGATTAGTAACTTAGAAAGTCAAATAGACTAAAAATAAAATTACACCTTCAGACTTACTTAACAATCTTAACTTAGTTCTGCAATAACAAAGATGACATTGATCCAGAGCATAATGAAACTATGTTCTTGCAGCCCTTAGATAGATGGTCTGTTTATTATTTGGCAGAAGATGCTTTTCTCTTCATTGTGGAATCTCAGTTAAAGCTAACTCCATCCAAGAACTGGTAAGCAGTATTATTCATCACTATTCTCCTACTTATTAAGTAGGTTTTGTGCTGTTTATAGTCCAGAAAATGTTCCCTTTCAGGATTCAGAAAAATACTGCTTTTTACACAAACCCCAGATCAGCATTACCTCACTTCCCAACACCAGGAGAAATTAATGAATGAAAATATAATGGTAAAATCAAAAAGCATTATGTGAGCCTACAGTAAGTGATTTTTTTTTTCATTTTATGTTGCATAAATCACTGGGTTTAGTCTACCTGGTTTAGATGAGGTTTTGCCATGCAGCAGTCTTCGCTATTGTTAAATACCCAAACAATTAGCAGAGACTTCTAAGAAGCATAACCCAGCTTACACTGAGTTTTGCAAAACTATAAAGGCTTTAACTTTTACTGAGCTCCTCACAGGATTTACACACCATCCATTCAACACCAATAACTTGGCAAGAAAAATCACCGCTGTGATTCCCACTTGAGAAAAACCAAATAGAGCAAAGAAAAATGAAGGGTCTGAGAGACAATGAGGACACAATTGAGGGAACAGAGTCAGCAAAAAAATCTTCTTGCAGAGAACCATCTGATAATAAATAAAGCTCTCCAATAGAGAGAGAAAATACATTTGAGGATTACACTGGATTTTTGTTGAGATGAACTCAAGCTCAAGTAAAAAATGGTGACTAAGGAAGTGAAATGAGAGAAGAAGGAGGAAGGAACTCCCTTACTTTGTTTACTTTTTCATACTTTTCAGCATCTTTCTGAAGGGAATCTGCTGGTGGAATCATTTCTAACAGGCATGTAGTCTGTTTGGAGATAAACACTGGTTGAAATGGTAGAAACCTTACAGAATGGTCTGTGTCACATTGTTTTGAAGAGCTCATCTGACCATGAAATTTACTGTTGGGCACCTAAAATTATACACATAGGAAACGAGCACTACATCCTCAAAAGATATCAGGATCTTTTTCAGGTCAATGTCAGTGAGGTCAGGATTGCACTCAAAAATTTCACACAGACACAGAAGTAATCTTTTCAGAAAGTGACAGATAGACAGCCATGCACACAGACATGTTATGTATCATTACAAACGGTGATTCTGATAAATTTTATTTGTGGCATTCTATATTTTGGACATGTAACACATAAATCCAAGACTGATGATAAAGCAAATGCTATTCTCTAACCCTAATTATTTGTATATTGTGTCTCCTCAAAAAAAAAAAAAAAAAACCAAACAAAAAAAAACCAAACCCAAAAAAACAACCCAAAAAAAACACCCAAAAAAACCCCCCAAAAAACAACCAGACTCACTGCTTTCTACATTCTATAGGCTGTTTCTCAAACACAGTATCTATTGTTCAAGAAAAAGGATAGGATGGAAAGCAATTTGTCATCTGAAAATTGTATTTCCAAGAGGAGGTAGGGACATAAATAAAATGTCCCACAAGTCAGATGTGAAGCTGGGATCTTTGCACAGAAATATCAACATGCCTTTCACTCTATAGTTAGATGCATATGTATCTCTTATGGATTCTTTTTCCTCATTTCCTCTTGTTTCCTTTGGGGAAGGAACTATGACTTCAGGTATTACGTCCATCATAACAGCTTTCTATAGGCTTTTTATTTAGAAAGACATGAGAATGCCCTACAAGTCTGATCATTAAAAAAAAAAAAAAAAAAAAAAAAAAAAAAAAAAACACCAAAAAAACCCCAAACAACAAAACCCAAACACAAGCCAAAGAAGAAGGCAGTGTAAGGCACGATTTAGCAACACATAAGAATCAAAAGGAGCCCTAAGCCAAACCTGTGTTACATTATTTTAAGTACAGCATGTTTCCCCAGCAGACCAAAAAAAACCACTAACGCTATGAAAAGTGATTCTAAGATGAGTTTTGTAATTCTGGTATCCAAGAAAAGAAAAAAGCAGTAGTATGAAAATTCCTAGAGACATTAATGAAAATGTAGACTAGATGGAAAACCACGTACTGTGACGTCTGAAGGGTTTCAAAGAGAGACAGAGAATTTTCCTCTGAAATGTCTGTCACCACCTGCAGCACTTGGGGCGGTTTGGCTCAGCTCTGAGTGGAGACAACACTTGCAGGAAGCTCTGCCTGTGGAACAGCCTTGGCCTGCTCTTGAGAAAATACTGGAAAGCCAGAAAAATGTCACAATGGCCATCAGAGAAAACAAATGCTCATTTTGGGGAGATCTGCCTGAGCATTTAAACTCTAGCAGATGGCATTTCTCCTGCTGCAGCCTGAATTACCCTCAGGCAGCACTGTCAAGCCACCTAAACCACTGACCCTGCAACCACCATTCTTCTGCTGGAAGAAACATAAACCTACCTTGGCCAACACAAAGGAAGGATTACAGTCTCATTTTCGCCTCCAGGAGTTCTTGCCAGTGCTTTGCTGTGGAAAAACTGTTCTCTGCTATTTCCTTTCATAGGAGACCTTCCAAAATATGCAGGAGTGAAGCATCGGTCCTCTAGCAGGGACCAGAAGTCTGAACTGGCTGATATTTTTGGGCATTACCAGTAACTGGTGGCAATGGGGTATTCTACAGATTAGTTACTTGAACTTGCCCTATCATGACTTTTGTACATTTGTGAAAAACCCAGCTTGAAGGGACAGTAGTGCAGCACTCTGGTGAAATCTGTGATATATCAAATCCAGACTTACAGCTCTGCAGGATACAGC
Source organism: Anomalospiza imberbis (assembly GCF_031753505.1). Lineage (NCBI taxonomy): Eukaryota > Metazoa > Chordata > Aves > Passeriformes > Viduidae > Anomalospiza > Anomalospiza imberbis. The sequence continues at coordinate 574,318 of NW_027100202.1, forward strand.
AGCAAGGTGGATAGCAGTGCATACTCTGAAAGGGAACAGCCTGTGAGTTTCTGCATGGATACATCTACAGATGCAAGTAGGTGGGGCTCTCCTGTCCTTGATCCAAGCAATCCAGACCTCAGCCAGATCCTAGTGCTGTATGGCTCCATTAATTGCACACTATACAGCAATAGATTACACATTTCAGCCATACACACATCTGAGGCACCACCAGACAGCCAACTGTGTGTGCAGGCACAACCTGCAGATCATGCACACAGTCACAACTCAGCAGACTCTACTGAATCAAAAACTCAACCAAAACAACCCTAAAACAAACCCTCCCCAAAGCAGAAGGAAATAAAGGAACAAAGATTTACATTTACATAAATATTTAAAAGGTAAATTTCATTTCACAGCTAATGCTTTATTGTACTAAAATTTGTAGCTATATTATCTCATGTAAGCATTAATGTATTGCCCAACAGTTTGTAATTTTGTGTAAATGCTTGCAGGCACTCACAGCTGTATCTAAAGTCTGTGAGACTCTCCGATAAAAACAGAATGTTACAAATGTTAAGTAGAGGCAACTGCATGTTGTAGTTGGCATCTTAATATAATAAATTTTTTTTTATTTTTTCTATTTTACAAATCCTGAAAGCATGTTTCCTTAACTGCCAGTACTATTTAGTTTATTGTCAGCTGTGTAGAAGTCAAATCATAACTTTCAAAATAATTCAGGCTAATGCAGTTTAGTAATGATTAAAAAAATGTGTACTTCATACGGCAGCTGGGCTTTGATCAAATCTGTTTGCTGTATATCCAATGGCATATTTTACTAAAATTCCTTTCATCAACGTATGGCCTCATAATTTGATGCACTGTCAGTGAACTCTGTGCAGCACAGTCTGCAGGATTTCATATATAAACTACACTATAGGGAAAGACATGCCAGAAGGATTTTAATTTCCACTTTCAACAAATTGATTTAAAAATTCATTACTATATTCTTGAAGTCTACTGGAGAAGGGTTTTTTTAATGCATTGTCCACCTAATTTTGGATCAACATTTTGTGCAGCTAAAATGTAAACTGATACACATATGAACGTGTACACTGCACAGCAGTGATCATCTGTTGGCCCAATAACCCAGTTATTTTATTGTTAGACTGAACACATTTGCTTTCTTCCTGTTTTTTTTAAACACTTGATTTCATTTAAATTTGGAGTATATGTGACAGAGAATCAGCAGAGCCTCTATAAAAAATCCCACTTGTGAGCTTACACAAGTCATTGACTCAATGGGGACCTGCTCCTCTTGATGGGTTTCCCTCAGGTACTCATCATCACAGCATCTGAGCACTTTAAAGCTTTAATGTCTCCATCCTCTACCCTCTATCCTTGTTAGAGGTAGCTGGATTTCTTTTAATGCTGCCATAGGAGATGACATCCCTTGGATAACATCACACTAGCCGTCAGGACCAGTACCCACATCCCCCTAGTCACACAGCCAACCTTCTCCACAGGGACAACAGACTTGGAACTCCTGCAGGGAGATCCATGACTCACATACCACTTTTTACAGTGTTTTATTTGTGATTTAAGTGCTTGTGCAAACTGCAGAAAATTACAAGCAATCACAGTTTCATTTTCTATAAAGAACTTCACAGAGCTGTGTAAGGAAAAACACACTGCCAGTATGGGTTCAGACAGCAGGTCATCAAAGCTTTAACAGCCCTGTGTCCTCTGATCATCAATTTTACCATTTTCAAGGGTTACAACATGCTGCTATCTATTCAGAGCTTCAAAAACCTTTCTGTTTGTGACACAGCAAGAATCACTTTATATTTGGTGCAACAGTTGTTTTGCTATTTTTAAGCTGCTTTATGAGGGGTGCTATCATGACAGTTCCTGGAATCTGAAACAGCCATACTGAAAAAGAAACCAAGAATTCATGCATCACCTCCTCCATTCAACACAGAAATACTTCCACTTTAGTTTAAAATCACAATAACTTTCCTGTGTCTTGTGAGGACACAGTGTGCAAGGATGAATCAGTATTTCACTGAAAAAAAAGGAAAAAATTAGATGGTTAACCAGTTAGTTTCCATAATCAGAAGTCCAACATTAAAAAGGCAGGATGTAAAACACTTCTCATTTCCTTTTCCCCTAAGTCATTTGTCCCCTAAGATGATGAGGCAATCTCAGTCTTGAGGGACTTCTGAGGTTTCATTCCTCAAGGAATGAAAGGATTGTCAACACTGGAACAGGAGCTCAGAGAAATTGTGGATTCTCCATCTTTGCAGACATTTGAAGCTTGACTGGACATAGCTCTAAGCAATCTAATCCAAAGCAGAAGTTATCCATCCTTTGAAATACAAATAAAATCATATGACTTCCTCATGTCTCCTTCAATCCTAATTTTTCTGCTATTTCCTTTAGCAGTTAATGGACAAAATAATAACTGAACTGAATCACACACTGAAGGTCTTGCTCAACATCCAACACCCTTCCACTTAAACTTGGATGTCTGACAGCCATCAAATGACTTTTTCTACTCTCTAGTGACCTTATCTTCCCAAGGACTCTTCTGATAAGGGCAATGTCTACCTGAGCTGCTTACGAATTAACTACTTCACTATTAAAATCTGACTGAAAACAGGATCACTTGTCTTTTATAACACTGTCCAAAAGCTGAAGCAATTCAAGAACTGATCCATAGGCAGATAATCAACCCCTGTACCAAGAACAGCAATGTGTGCATAGGACAAGTGGAGTACACACAGCATAGGTACAGGCACTGCATTAGCTGTATCACTTAATTCAGTATCTCACAGCTTCCACGTACAGTTCACCCACATGGTCCTGGTTTGCCCATCCCGTGAAAACTAAGCCCACAGCTGAGTGTCACAGTTATTAACATGGTATGTGAAATAAGGCTTTTGCCTGCACGGAGACAAGAGGGGGATTTATTCCAAGATTTCCCCACTGGAGTCTGAAGAAGTTGGGTGAAAAATGCCACTGGATGAATTATTGACACCCAAACTACGCCAATGACTTCTGCTCACCCAGCACACAAGACCATCTGTGTGTTCCCTCCTGACCTCTCTTTTCTATCCAGATCAGCAGCTCTTTCCTGCCAGTCTATTATGTCCCAGTGACACCAAGAAGTGGAAGCCATTGTAGTTACCACATTAAATATTTCTCAACATTGCAGGGAAAAAAAACTACTAGAAAGGAATTGGGCTCCATGCTGGCTTAGCTAGAAAAAGAAATGTGGTGAAGAAAATTAAGCTGTGTTTCTATAGCCACAGCTGAGCAGGTGGCAAAGACCCATCACTGGTGCTTGTTCCATCGAGGATTCCACTCCCTGGCAAAACAGTTACTCCTCAAAGAAACCAGGGCTTGAAGATATCCAGGACTCTGCCTGTCAGATGAGCCTTGTGTAAGTTTATGAAGTCTTGGGATCACTATGATTAACTACCTTCCTTAAGCTGTTCCCCACCAGGCTTTAGTGCTTTTAAACCACTGACCCCTTGAATTAAAGAGGGAGATTTCTCTTTTCACAGCTGTGACTCAACACAGGAAGGAATTCAGAGACATCTGAAAACAAAGCCAGGCAGAATTTGAAACAAAATCCTTTAATGACAGATTTAGCAAGTGATGGGCACAGCTGGAGCTTACAAATACAACTAAGCAAATGAGCATGCATTATACAACAACCTTACATAGACAGATCCTATGAAGGGCAATTTCCTCACAGGAATTGCAAAAACCTAACTGCTATGAATAAATCATCAGAAAAACTAGATATTAGCTGTTCAAAAGGAATCTGAGTCTTCAGATCCTTTACCAAACTAAATGGTAACCACCCCTAAAATGAGATATGTGACAACCAATTAAGAAACTAAAGCCTTCATTTTTAGTTATTGTCTATTTAAATCACAATACAAAATCAAAATTCCTGTGCCTAGAGAAGAATAAAACACTATTAAGGTAGTTTTCAAAACTTATATAATACCTTTCATACATTCAACTTAAAATATAACAGTAACTAGTACATACATCATTGAGTCATTGTAAAGAAAATGTGTGCCTACTATTTCTGCTGGGGAAACTGATGCTAAATGTACTCACTAGATATTCTAGGAGGAATTGAAGTGAAAAAAAGAAGTGGAATTAGATACTAACAGCTAATTATCAGTGTCACTATCTTAAACATGACATGCTTCTTTCTACCCAGTCAAATGGGCTACATGACACAGCAGACTACTTTTAAGAAGTAAGCACAAGTTTGCCGATGAACTTTATAAAGTGCAACAAATATCTTGAAGATAATCACGCATGAGGAGTTGACCACCTCCACACAGTACTGCAAAGCAAAACAACAATGACTACTGAAAATTCTATTTCCCTTATCTGCCTAGCTGGGGTGACTTGCATTAATGACACGGGGAATAATGTACTTGCACTCAGACCCTGGACTGACTGATGTCAAATGAAGTTCAACCATTCATATTAATGGGGATCAGCATTTGTCCGAGGGAATGGAAGCCTCTCGGACCTCAGGGTCATGAATTGACAAGCTATCGAACATTTTCTCTCTAGTGCTGACCATCCTCCATCCCCACTGAGCTCAGCTGTCTGGACTCTTAGTCCCGCTCCAGCTGCTTTGTGCTCCTCCTGAGGCACAGAAAGAGCTCATTACAGATTCTTTCTGTGTAATGTGCAATGAGGGCTGAGGTCTCACAACTCCCTTTCTAGGAAATGCAGAATAGTCACATTTCTCCGGACCCCAAGAAAAACAGAGACATACATGTAAACTGTGAGTTTTGTTATTCTGGAGATCTGTAATTGACTAAGCCAGATGGTGACAGAAGTGCCATTAATGCCAAAAAAAAAAAAAAAAACCAAAAAAAAACAAACCCAAAAAACCCCAAACCCAAACCACTGAAAATATCTCCTCAAAAGAACAAAGATGACTAATAACTTGTACCAAGAAAATGACTGTTAAATTGCTATTGTCTCACACCACTAATACACTGGCAGGATGCAAAAAGCAGTTTTTCTTACAGATAGATTTTCTGGAAAAATACCTTCTCGCAGAACTTATTCTTGAATGGTTTCAGGATATCTATAAACTCATGGGTTGTAGTCATGCTAATGATCAGCAAGCAGTAACTTCAGATAGCTGATAAAAGTCTGTAGCTGATATTACCCAGTAAAACATTAAAACAGGCAAAAGAAACCACTGCAGCAGAGTTTTGGCCTTCTTAATATCAAGTAGAGAAATTCTGGGAGTAAGGACAGTTATAATTTTCACCATCATCATTAATCCTAATAAAATTAAGAAGGGCAATAGTAACAATGATAACCGTAACTTTTTTCCTAAACTTTTTTGGCAACAAAAAGTCTGCCAGATGCAAATTTAAATTTTATGGATGATAAGAAAGTCAGCTGTTTCTAGTGACTTTTACAAGTTATAACCCAGCTCTGGTAGTCAGGACATGCAGAGTGAGTGAATTCAAAAAGCCCACTCAAGCCCTGGCATCTCTGTTTCTTTAGAGGCACCTCAACCACACTCTTGTTTTTCAGAGGAGTTTGTGCAGACATTAAAAACCATAATGCAATAAAAAGAAAAGAATTCAGCATGCAAGGCCAACCCCAATGAAGGATGAGACAAATGAAAAAAACAAGATTAAAGTAAGTGCATAAAAAATTTCAGTATCATGAGTCACTAAACTGACCCATGAACTATAACTTGACCATGTCTCCTTTAATTGTTCCACATAAGGATCTGCTTTCTGAAAAAGAAGAATATCTTTAGCAGACATAGTGCTACAGCCGTTTTTTCCTTTATCAATAGTATATGTGTACTGTAGTGCAAGTTACGGAACTTAAGTTCTACCACAGAAAGAAGCATGTAGGATGAAGGAGACAGACAGCTAGACCAGAAAATGCCTTCTATATGTACCTGGTGAACTACCAGTAGAAGTCACCACAAAACAATGAAGATCTATTCCTGACGGTAATATAAGGTGAAATATAAAAGCTAAAAAGGCAAGACTGCAAACTTAGGCAGTCAGTAACTGAGAAAGTATTCACATTTGATATTCTTTCAGCATTAAAGTGGTCTCTCATTTTTCTTTCCTTAGCAATATGGATCACAAAACATATTACTGATTTTCTACATTTAAGCAGTTCTGGGTTTTCTCCACCTTCAACATTAATTTCCTGTTCCAGAAAAATCCTCTCACACAACAACTTGTTACTTAAATAAGAATATAAAAATGTTTGTAATGGCAAAACTAAAGGCTCATCCAGTCTAGTAGTCTCTTTTCAACAGCAAGAAGAATAAATATAGAACATTTATATACGATATTTCCCTACCCTTAGTGCCCCCCCTCCTCTCCATCTATTTTCAGCTCAGGAGATTTCCTGAGCCTATTGTGGCCTGTCTATTTTGCAACCCCCAAGTAGATATCACTTTCAAGTACTTGTCCAGTATCCCTCTGAGCCCTTGTAAAATTCTTGCATCTGCAACACCATCTGGCAAACAAGTTTATATGTCTGCTACCCAGTGTGTGAAGAACCACTTCCAATACCAATAGTGCAATGTGATAATGTATTAATTTCCCCTCATACACCACTACCTTCATAACATTAGCCAGAAAGTAGCTCCCATTGGGCAATAAAAAAAGGAAAATTCGGATTTAGTTTGATGCTCATCCAACTGTTTCAACATTAGCTGCATTACACATGCTACCTCATTATTTATTTTGTATAATTGTCTCACGGAGTGAGTGGGAAATTAAGTGAGAATTGGTCAAGAGAAAGTTAAGAAGGTGATAGTAGTCATCAGTTCTAATGAGTGTTTGCTGCCAAAGAGAAATATCTTGCTATGGTCACTGCACAAGACGAGATATTTCACGACTAAATCTTTGGTGAGAATCCAGGATCAGCTTTGAACAAACTAAGTTCAATTCAACAGAGTAAGCATTTGCCAAGGCTGGCAAACATGGGGCAAAATCAGAGCTGAGATCAGTGAAAGACAAACCCTTCAGTTTCACAGCCATCAGTGGCTCAGGATTGGTAGCAGAAGGGTTCCCACACATGAACTGGTGAGTACCTGCAGGCAGGTAGGATGGAAAAGGCATCCCAGCACCCAGCAGCTGGGGAGATCTGTCACATCTCTCCTTGACAAGGCCCTTTGCCTCTCTCACGCTGCAGTAAAATTCACTTTTAGTTTACTGAAATGACCAGGATTTCTCATATTCACAACTTTTACTCTAATAAAGGCAGCATGGAGGTGAAGCATTTTACTTTTGCACCAGTTGATAATGTATCTTTAAAATCTGCTTTCAAAATTACTGAATAATTTAAGAAATGTGCTTTAAGATTTATGTTATAAACTGACTATGAGGAAGTAAGAGTTATAAGCTCTCTTAATCTTCAGGTTTCAAGGTGTGAGTGATGTAAGAAACATCATCTTGCAATACAGAACAGTAAAATTGTGAAGATTTATGCCTTCCGTTGAAACATCTGGTCTTACCCGCCCTTGGTGCCAGAATGGCAGACTGGATGAGCTGCTTGTTTATTCCAGCCAGGCATTTCCCTGACTCCTGGACTTTATGTTAAGGCATGATGAACATCTTACTCCCACTGGAGAATTTTTACTCTCATGAAGTCAATAGGTCAGAACTTTTGAAATTTACAGCTCGTGAAAGGGATTCCTCCTTTGAGTTTGTTAGATTCTAGTGCATCAGTAGACAAATATAAATACTTAAAACAATTGTACTTTATGTACTCCATACTTGTGCTTCATACAGGCATAGGCATTAATTTAAAGGCCTGTCAGAATACAGCTTCATTAGCAACAGAGTGAATCATGAGGGGTAGGAAATATCCAAAAGGATTACATCTCACAGAACTACAACAGTAAGCCCTATCAAAAAGTTCCTTTTGTTTTACAACCACAATAAACTTTTCAATTCAGTATTATAAACTGTAATTATCCTGGAGGATCAAACTAGTTGTATTTACTTACTTAGAATTCAGAATAATTTCATTCTTTTTACTACATCTATCAAAAGTCAAATTTTGAGTTAGCAGTGGATCACGATAATGTAATGGCATTTCTGTTACTGCCTAATGAGTTTCAGAATTGTTTCAAAAAATACACACATTCAAAAGTTCCATAACTTCATCAAAAACTCACATTGAAGCAATGATGAAATACTTTCCATTTTCCAAAAAAAAGTCTCCACTAGGTTTTAAAACAGAAAAGTTATACTGCCTTTTTCAATTACAGCTACTTGTAAGATTTTCCAGAGGTAGCTACAGTTTGGCTTTGACCCTACTATTGCAAAGTGCCAGAAATACCAAATTATAGCAGGGAAAATGTTGTGTGTGCACACATGTATGTGTTTGTCTACAGTCTGCATGAGCAACTGAAAAACATCCAACACACACACACAGCAAATCGCATAATTAAAACTTACTGTTATGCAGAAGAAAATGATCATTTAAGTAGAAAATAATGGAAGGACAGCAGAGATTTCTCAGTACTAAACCATAATGCTTCATTTAATGAGTAATCCCTGGAGCATATCGATGTTTACCTCGCTCTGGGCAAGCTCAAGTGCATAGACAGACAATTACAATGCTTCAGCTGATGTATGATACCTTGTTAGGCTGCTGTAATGCAGTGACATTCTTTCATGGCCTTACAGAGTGCATTTCTGTATTTGCTTCCATGCCAATACAACCTTTGTCTTTGCAAGATTAAATGGCTGCATGTTCGAAGTTAGAATGCCTGAATCTGAATACACAAAGCCCTGGAAACTTAAAAGCTGGAAACCCTGTCTGCAATCTCTCTGACTTTGGCAGGTACATTGTCTGCATCCACTCTGCCTTCAGAAAAATAAAATATTAGTAAATTTTTTAAAAAGGACAAGATTTTGCAATAGGAAAATCACAATACAATTTGGTTGAATTGCATCTTACATGAATAATTGCTGGACAGCAGACTTATTTACATGATCCATTGAATACAATTTTTAAAAAATTAATATGTAGATACAGGCTGGAGATAAAGAGTAAATGCTGGCCAATGGCTTCAGAAAGACTCCAGGTTTTGCCTTGGGAGAATGGAAAAAGGAGAAAATATATTGCTAAAGCCTCTCTTCCCACCTCTTTTATACTGCTGCCTCTTGTCAGAATGTAGGGTGCAAAGTTCTGAGACTGGTATTTGGCAAAAGCACAGCTTAAATTATTAAAAAAAAAAAAAAAGAGGGAAAAGAAAATCTAATGAAACTGCTTTGGTCAATCACACAGAGCTATTGAACACCTCCTTAATGTTGTTAGTCTTCACTTCTCCATGAATTTTGTGAAAGCTGAAGGCAGTACTTCAAACTATTAATCTTCTATGCTTTTAGACTCTATATACAAATCTTATTTTTCTAGTCCATATTACCGGACAAGGAAAGTTAAAATACAGAGATTATAAACTCTACTGCTTGGTCATATGGGGAACTCTAGAACCTCAGAAATGCCCACACTTCTGTATTTCTTTCTATGTATTTGATCCAAAATTCTGGCTATCAATGTGAAAGGAATTTTAAAGTTCTTCTATTAATAACAATCTAAAGATAGAAAAGATTCACGATTCACAAAAAAGTAACCCATGCACACTCAGATACACACACAGTATAGATGGCTGTGCTTTGTTCCACAAGAAACTCTTGTGATTCACAGCACCTGAGTATGAGTTTCCAGGTTTCCATGAACTTACTTCTTAAATATTAAAAACATAATGCATTTAAGAAATTTCTTCCTTTTTTTTTTTTTTTTTTTTAATGAAGCCAAATGTAGCAATCAATGGTCATCTATGTTCTGGTTGGCATATTTCACACAAGAGACCCTTGATAATAAACCATGGCTGAAATATCAAAATTCCTTCAAATACTTACCTCTGTTAATGGTAAAAACAGCTGCACTCAAAATCTGCTGCCCTTGATAGCACTTACATTCCCACAGGAATATAAATCTCCATGTTTCAAAAAAGGTATTCATCTCAGGGCTCTGGAGAAACACACAGCTTTTTTGTTTGATGCTGCCTGATAGTATTATTGGGTTAACATGATGAAATAGACTCTTTTTTTTCCATGAAGCTTATCTAGTCTCACATTATTAATCTGAAAACAGGCCAAAAGAAAAAACAGGAAGAGAAATACAACAAATTCAGAGCTCAAATATGGTCATTTGGGCCACTGCAGATCTTCAATAGAAGCAATTTAGGATGAGACATGGGAATACAGAAAAAGAAACACAATGAAGAGAGACTACTGAAGGCTGTTTCCTATCTGTTAGAAATCAAAGAGCATCAGAGCAAAAATGAAATTGTCTTGTAGCTGAGGTAATAATGTACCTAATGATCTTGAAATGAAATGTTTAAAAAGCTATATTTCTACCTTTCATTTTAAAAGATGTGCATTTTAATCCCATGAGTAATCCAACAATGATAATTGCAAAACTGTAACATATAATTAAATTCAAACCCAAGATCTATTCCACCCTTGAATCGAAATTATTCCTTTCATCATAGTAAAGGCCTGTTGTTTTTAAAACCTAGTGTCTATATTTATTTCATTTAATTCATAAGCCCCTAGTTATTACTGTAATTTTACTCATACGCCAGTTATCTAATGTGTAATGCTATAGCTGTTTGAAGTGTATTTTCCAAAACCAGAACAGAACTAAGACCCAGAGACACATCACTACCTCTTGCAGAAATGTCACTCATGCTATGAATAAAGCATAAGCTTAGAAAAACATCATTACCCACCAAACAAATAGCATTTACTCAACCAAACCCATGTGTCTGGAGCTGCGCTCCCGAGCTAATTGGAGGCAGATTCTTGTGCCATGCCACAGGACGCAACAGCTGAGAAACCTCTCGAGCTGGTCATGGAGAGCTCAGCACGCTGTGCAAGGGGAATTGCCAAACTCTGGGACAGGAGGCAGGGCCAGAAATCCCAGAAAGCAGGGTGTGGATATTCTCAGTTCAGTCAGAGAGAAAAAGAGAAGGTTTTCTAACCAGGCGAGAGCCTGGGAGACAGTTGGGAAAGAATGTAAATAATTCTCTAATCTATCTTGTTGTTCACATTGTTTATAGATAGGTTCTGCCACCGTGCGTCATTCACTGCACACCAGTGGTGTGAGATGTTTTTACTCTAAGACCAATGAAATCAGTCCACACGATGTTCTCTATAAATGGAGCGGTGCATTTGAAATAGATCGGAGTTCCTTCTCTTTGCCTTTGATTTGGAGTCATTTTCGTTCCCGTCCTGCTCTACAGTGACAAGTGAGCAGATACAAAGATAACCTTTGGTTGGAAGGTTCATCCAGAGGCCACCTTTGGCTCAGGGCCTCACTCAGGGCTGTTGTCCAGGCCTTGGCACTTCAGGGACGTGGTTTAGTGCTGGGCTCGACACTGCTGGGTGACCGGCTGGACTGGATGAGCTCAGAGGTCTTTTCCAACAGAAAGGATTCTGTGATTCCATGATTCCATCTGCTGCATTCAGCCAGGTCCATGTTAGCAGCATTCATTTGCTCACAGTGTCTCCTCAGGCCCAGCTCTTGAGGCCTGAGGCTTCAGCTCCTTCAGCTCCTGGCGCTCAGCCGCTCGTGCTGAACGAGACACTCGGAGAGAAGAGCACAGTCCATCCAATTCCTTCTGGGACACGGAGAGGGGAGGCTGTGGAAAGAGGAGCAGTGTTTGGTGTGGCCTCCTCTCTGCCCTGCACGCCTTTCAGCGCTTTGAAGCAGCCAAGAGCTTTCTCCAAGAGTGCAATGGAGCAGCTGTTCCTGCTGCCGGGTCTGGCTCTCTCCAGTCTCTGACCTTGCCTGCTTTTGTCCCTCTTGCTGTGCCCTCTGCTCCCCCAGGGCTCGGTGGCTGCTGCCCAGGACTGTGGGACTGGCACAGATCCCGTGGTGGAGACCCTCCTTTCTGTGCCCTTGGAGCTGCCTGGGCACAGCAGCCTTTTCCATCTGGAAGCTCCCCATGGACAGGGAGTCCCCAGCTCCGCTCCTTGCACAAGCTCCAGGAGCCCAGGGCTGCCATTTCAATTCCCTGCTGGCCCTGGGGGCTCCCAGGTGGGCACAAGTGGGGCAGCACAGCCAGCAGGGAGCCTGTGAGTCTCTTCCAGCCCTGTCTGCTCTGAGTTTGGGCCTTGGAGCCTCAGGTGGCCAAAGGCAGCTGCTGCTGGTCCCTGTGTGTGCCCGTGTTCAGCAGTGCTGCTCCATCAGTCTGTGCCCAGCCACGGGGAAAAGCCTCAGCCCTGCAGGGCCAGGAGCTGCCGGGCTCTGCCTGAGCAGCTCAGCCAGAGGGAAGGGAGCTGCTCCCCACGGGAACCAGGAGCAAAGGGCTGGAGCACCTCGTTCTGGGGCAGAGCCCAACTTCTGTGAGGGAGTAACAGAGTTATTCACGTGCACTGGTGTGTCAGCACTGCAGGTGCTGTGCCTGCAAACACATTCGGGATGTGCAAAAGAATTCTGCAACTCTTGGCTGGATCAGGATGTCAGCAGTGCTGAACTCCAGCTTAGTCCAAAGCAAACACTTGACACCTCTTCTCATATCTGCTAGATTTTTTACCGCAGGGTATCCAGAGAAAAGTAAACAGAGGAGTAAATATTTTCATTGTTTATCAGAAATGTATCTTATTTTTCTGTAAATCTTATTTTTGCTGAAAAATCTGATTTTTGCTGAAAAATCTTACCTATTTTACATGATGTGTTATCTACTTAAAAAGAAATAGAAAAAAATTTAAAAATGAGAAAAATATGAAAGAGAAAACAAAAAGAAACAAATGCGTAATGAAATCTTCTGTAACTTTGGATTTAAGAGGTAACTGATCTTTTTAAAAGGAGAACTCATTTACTTTGTGCCTGTTCTGATGGCCTGGATCCATCTTACTGACTGACCCCAGCATTCTTTTTTTAAAGACATTGGGTTTTGTTTCCAATATTAAGATTTATTTTTTTTAATTGGTGTTGAAGCAATAGGAAGATGAGAGATGGATTGTGCACGACTGTGTCTTGAGAACAAAAACATTGCAGTTTGAAACTTGGACCTAAAGTAATTAAAATGAAACTTAGAAATCCCAGTGCATTGTGTGACAGCAGCTTTTCCTATAGGATGTGCAGCATCACAAAGACTTCATCAGTGGGGTTGGGAGTGCTTGGAGCTTTGTCCTGTGCCACTCTGGGATGCCATGAACCAGGACTTCACCTGCCACCAGCCCAGGTCACCCTCTGCCACCGCAGCTCCTTGGACCTTGTGTCCCCAAAGCAGACACAAAGTGTTTCTGCTGCTCCCCCTTTGCACAAACCCACAGAGAGCTGGGATTTTTCCAAGGCTCATGTCTCTCCATTGGGCCATATTCCCAAAGAACCAGCAGCACATCCTGATGAATACGGCAAGTTACGTGGATGGTTGTCAGCTCCACTTCCTGCCTAGAAATCCTGAAACTGCTTCTAAATGCTGCTCCTTCAGCTCCTGGACACCTTCTCACACAGAGCTGGGAAAAAAAATCCCCTGGCCACCAGATAAAAGGTGAGTTATGCCAAAGTTAGAGTACTGTGGGAAATCTCTGTCCCTCCCTGTCCTTTAAATGTATCTGTACATGGGGATGTGCCTGGATGTGTCTTGTGCACAAAGGAAGGAGCGTGCAAGCAACGGGACTGACACTTTCAGTGTCCATGCTATTCCATACCCATGGGTACAGAGACATTATGGAAACCCTGGCACAGACAGGGCCTTCTGTCCATGGGTAGAGACATCCTAGAGCCCCTGGCACACACAGAGCCTTCTGTCCATGGATACAGAGACATCCAAGAGCCCCTGGCACACACAGAGCCTTCTGTCCATGGCTACAGAGACATCCAAGAGCCCCTGGCACACACAGAGCCTTCTGTCCATGGGTACAGAGACATCCAAGAGCCCCTGGCACACACAGGCCTGGCACACACAGGCCTGGCAGCACAGGCTGCTTTCCCCACAGGCTGCAGGAGATGAGAACACAACATTTGCCAACACTGACTGAAAGCCACAGCTCCGGGTGCTCCCCGTGAACCCCAGCTCTGGGACCACTGTCTGCCCCATGCTTCAGGGGCTGCAGTGGGAGCCCGGCTGGGCTCTGCCCTGGGGCCATCCTGCAGGGACAGCTGCAAACAGGGAGCATTCCCTTGCCACAGAGAACCAAGCCATGGCTGCAGGGCAGCTGCTCCAGCCCGGAGTGCACTGCTGAGTGCTGTGCTCTGGAGCTGGGGCTCCCCGCACAGGGGACTGGACTGGTGTGCCACAGGAGACAGAGAAGCTGCAGCTTCAGCCTTACTGAGGTGGGTGCGTGGGCTGGGAAGAGTGGGGAGGCTCAAGGGGATTCACAGAGCTCATCCTGCTGCAAGGACGAGGAAAAGGGAGTGGGAGCTCAGCAGTGAGGAGAGCTGAGGGCTGGAAAGCAGCTCTGAATGACACTAAAATCCCACTGGAGCTCTGAGACATTGCTGCTCCTCAGCCAGTGACAGGATGAGTCCCTAAGCCTGGGGCTCGGCCTTCCTCATGGTGAGGGGCACCAAGGAAGGCAACAGTGTGATGGAGACTGCCATGGGCTGGGAACTCACTGGGGGACAAGAGGGAGCAGTTGGGAAGTAAAAGGCAAGTGGGGGAGAGAACAGTTCAGAGAAGGGCTGAGCTACAGCTTGAGCAAGCTGCAAAATGTCATTTGGGGTCATCCCAGATTGATTTCATTTCAGAAGCTATTGAACAAGTTTAATTTTTGGGTGGTGTCATGTTTGCCCTTGGAGGTGTACACTCTGCAAACTTGAGCTGTGTTGCTGAAATGCTCAAGCAGGTCTGTGCTGCAGGTCACCCCATTTCTTCTTTGGCTGATTGCGGCCCGGTGCTGAGCTCCAGCAGAGCCCTGGCAGAGCCCAGAGCAGCCTCAGAACCCGCAGAGCCCGGCTGCAAGGAGAGAAACCAGAAAGCGCCCGTCAGCTGAAGGCTCCTGTCCCCTTGTCCCAGCCGCCCGCGGTGCCCAGGCCATGCTGGCCGTGCCCAGAGCTGTGCCCAGAGCTGCCCATCCCTGCTGCCTTTGGGAGCAGAGCAGGAGGGCAGGACATGTGCCCAGCCTGCAGCAAGCCACGGCACATCCAGCCCTCAGCAGCTGCCCAGAGCAGGATGCTCCTGTGCTCGCTGCCATCTCCCCAAAGCTCTGATCCCACCATGCCAAGCAGACCGGACCCACCTCACGCCATCCTCCGCTGGAAGAAAAGCTGGTCCCAAACGATGTCCTCAGCCTTCTCCAAGGGCACGGCCCATCCACGCCACAGCTGCTCCCAAGCATTTCCCCATCCAAACTGGACCCCACCTGGAACGCTTCCTCTAGAAAAACACACAACAAATTATTGAAAATAGATTACAGACAAAAATGGGAACAAGAAAAAAGGTCAAAAATCTTATCTCTGTCAGGGGATTAAGGAAGGCCCAACCCCTGCATGCCTGGGAAAAACCCACCCACAGGTGAGGGAAGCCCAGGCTCTCTCCCTTCCCCCAGCACTGCCCTCCAAAATAACGGTGATCCCAAAGCAAACAGGGGCAGTGGAGCAGCCCAAGCCCTTCCTTGCCTGCAAAGCAAAGCAGCCCCTGCACAGGTTCTGGAGTCCCACCTCTGCTCCCACCATGGGGGTTTCTTTGTGTCGGGCTGGCTGCCCCAGCCCCCCGAGCGCCCCCCGAGCGCCCCGGGCCGGCCCTCCCCAGGCGTTCTGTCCCTGGAACGGGACAGCGGCGGAGCTCGGGCCGGGGAAGCCGCAGCGGGGGCGGCGGGAGCGGCCGCGCCGCGTGTGTCCTCCGCGGGGCCCGGGAGGAGCCGGGGCCGGGGCCGGGACTGGAGCCCACGTCGGGGCCGGGGCCGGGCTCGGGCCAGGCGGAGCCAGAGGGCGGCGGTGCCGCCCCAGCCCCAGGCACTGATGCCCGCCCAGCATCGCCACCGCCAGCACGGCCAGAGCCGGGCGGAGACGAGACCCCGGCGGGCCGGCCGGGGACGGGGACGGGGATGAGGACGGGGCAGCCCCGCCGGGGGCCGGGAACGGGCTGGGGACATGGGCCGGCAGGGGGAGAGGGAGACTGGGAGAGGAGGGGACAACGGGAAAGGGAGAGCGGGAGAGGGTGCGGGACAGCAGGAGAGGGAGAGGAGATGCGAGAGGGACTCAATAGAGTATGTGCTTTAGCTGCCGCTGCTGCTGCTGCTGCTGCCGCTGCTGCCGCTGCTGCTGCCGCTGCAACTGAAGCTCCGGGGCCGTTTGTCCCCGTGTCCGTTTTTCCGTTGCCCGCTCCCCCCGCACCCAGCCCCCCGCTCCCCGGGGGCAGCCCCTGAGCCTGTCCAAACACAGGAACTTTGCCCTGGTCAGCCCAGACCCTGAGTCTGGACTCCTACACAGGGGAACAGGAATCCCCTCGGTCGCTGCCATGCATTGTCCCCGCTGAGGATCAAACCCTATCGGGGCACATTCCCTGAGTGCAGAATTTGTACCTGACCCAAGCACTGCACTTACCTCTCCAGCAATGATTAAAAAAAAAAAAAAATGGGGAAGGCAAACTGTGTGTAGCTCATGGTATTTTAGAGTGTCGAAAATTCGCCAAGTAATGGATCTTAGAGATGAGATCTATTTGGATTAAGGGGATGGAGCAGTAGTGCAAGATGGAAAAGAGGAGCATAAAAATAAACAGAGAAAAACATCTTCAGTTGTTTCTTTCCATTTTCATTTCATTTCTTAAAAGCTGTTTCAGTTTTCCCAGAATCTTCTCCACACTCCTGTTTGCTCTTTCCAAGAACCTTTCCTGGAGAACGAGGTGCAGCTTCTGTCACAAGATGTGGCACCAACTGCAGCTTCTCTAGGCTTTCCACACCTTGTGTGCAGCTCAACTCTTGCAGCACAGCAGGACAAATGTTTGAAGAACTTGACAGCTTGTTCTTTCTTTTCCTTGTGGGCTGGGCAGTTGTGCCATTGGTAAGGTTTTCATTGTTACTGTTCTGCCCTAAGAAACCATGACGGGCTACCAGGAATTGTCAGGGAATGCAAGCCTGACTGAATGCAGAGAAAGAATCTGCAGAGCCTGCATCCAGAAATGGAGAGCTGTGTGAAAATCATTGCAACATCCCCATGGGCATCTTGAAAGTGATCTAGAAGATGAAAATGCTCTGACAGAGGGCGTTTGTTTCTGAGTTCAGTGTAGAGGATTCCACATCTAGTGCATTGGTTCATAAATCAAGAGTTCAATCAGTCCATGGAAAGCACCAGAACAAGCTGGACCTCTCAGCCTCAAACACCTCAGTTGTTCAGGGACCCAAAAATGTTCCATAGAAAGAGCATTAGAAGGAGAGGAAAGAGACAGAGAGACAGAAAGACAGAAGCTCCACAGAAAGACACACATGTGGCTCCCAGCTCCTGGGGTTCCAGTGTGGGTGAGACACAAGCCCCAGGAGAAGGCAGAGTCCATAGCAGGGGCTGACCTTGTGCTCCTTGGTTTTAAGCCCCTGGGCCTTTGTGGGCCTCCCCCCAGCTGGGACTTGTGATAGCTCGGGCGTTCAGAGCCGGGTTAGCACTGTCCCAGCTGTGGGACTGATTGACAGCTCAACCCAAGGTGTCTCGGGACACTGATCTCATCCAGCCTCTGACAGTGACCATGGTGACGCTGGGGAACCTCATGGAACCGTGGGTCAGTGTGACAATGCAGGTCCAAGGACACCATGGTGATATCCAGGTTTGCTCAGCACCAGAGACACCTTTGCCTTGTTTGTCCCCAGCTGTCATCACTGCCTCCAGTGTTCTGCTCTAACTGGAACCCGGGGACACTTTCACATGAGTTGTGTCCCTCAGTGGGACCCATTAAAAGTTAAAGAAAGTCTGGGCTTTGAGTCTGACTTTGAGTTCTTGAGAAGTTCTTTGAGCACACTCTGAGGTCTGGGTCCGATGCAAAGAGCACCAAAGCCCCAGAGGGTCATTAACGTCCTGGTGCTGTGTCTGTGCTGCTGAGCTGGGCCAGGCTCCTGGCCCAGAGGCAGCTCCTGGCAAGGGCAGCGCTGCAGAGAGACAGCTGTGGCCAGGAGCAGCTCCTGTGCACAGCCCAGCAGGGCTGGGGCACTGCCAGGGCATCGCAGGGACACGAGCAGGGCGCAGACAGAGCTCACAGGGGCTCAGCACTGGCAGGGGCTGTGGGGTGTCCCAGAGGGGGCTGTGTCACAGCAGCGCCTCTGTGGCTGTGTCACGGAGGCACAGAGCAGCTGTGATGTCAGAGGGGGGCTGTGTGACAGCACAGCGTGGGTTGTGTGAGGTCACAGACTGGGCTATGACATCACAGAGCGTGTTGTGTGAGGTCATCAAGCAGCTATGGCATGATAGAGGGGACAGTGTGACATCAGAGAGCAGGCTGTGACATCATGGCATGGCTGTATGACATCATAGAGCGGGCAGTGAGGTCAAAGTGTGTGCTGTGACATCACTGAGTGGCAGTATGACATCACAGGGAGGGTTTTGTGACATCACTGAGGGGCTTGTGACATCACACAGCAGGGTGTGACATCATAGTGTGAGGCCATAGGGCAGACTCTGCCGTCATGTAGAGAGTGGCTCTGTGACATCAGAGTGTGGGTTGTGACATCACCGAGTTGGCTGTGTGACATCATAGAGCAGGCTATGACATCATGGAACAGACTGTGATGTCACAGGATGACTTTGTGACGTCATAGTGCAGGGTGAATTTCTGACATCACAGAATCTTCTGTAACAGCACAGCTTTGTGACATCACAGAGTGACATCGCAGAGTTGGGCCTATGACATCACAAGGGAGCTATGTGGCATCCAAGGGTGGGTTGTGACACCCCAGGGGCTGTGTGACATCACAGGGGCTGTGTGAGGTCACTGGGGAGGTGACTCTGCCCCAGCCCCCCCTCCCAGTTCCCCCAGAGAAGTCCAACACTGCTCGTGCACAGCGGGGTCCCCTGTCCCCCCGGGTCCCCCCGCCCCCGGCGCCACAGCCTCCCCCAGAGGATGTTCCATGAGATTGAGCCCAGAGCCTGACACAGGGCCATGGGGGGCGGGACAGGGGACAGGGACCCCCCGGCAGCGTCCCCGTGTCCCCCAGGGCCAGAGCCTGGCCCAGGGCTCCTTCACCCTGTTGCCAACGAGGGCTTGAGAGCGCTGAAAAAATCCCCAGCAAGGGAGCAGCAAAAACCAGATTTAATATTGAGCAACAGCACCACAAAGTTCCTTGGCAAGAGTCACTCTGCTCCTGACTGGACACTTCAGGCACAAAAAAGGAAACAAAGCAACAACAAAACCGAATAAATTCCAGGCAATTAAATCAGAAATAAACCGAGAACTGGGGCTTTCATTCCTATGGAAAAGAGCTGTCCTTCTTCCTGCAGGTGCCCATGGCCACAGCTGGGATTTCACCTCCAACACTGCCTGTTGTGACAGACTGGAGGAGATTGTTGGCTGGAAACATTTTGTGTGTGGGGGAGGAAGGGGCAGGTCCAGCCTTGCCCTGCCCTGGAACCCCAGCCCTGCCCTGCCCTGGAACCCCAATCCCCCCAGGGCCTCTATCCCAGCCCAGCAGTGTCTGCCAGTCCCTGGCACAGCACAGGCAATGGTCCACAGCCACCTCTGGAGCCCCCAGCCCAGCTCCTGAGTGACCAAATGACCCCAAGTCCCACCTGGGGGAAGGGCCCAGGAAGACCAAGGGGTATTTAAGGCTGAGCACAAGGCGAGCACACATCTTGACCCTACCTCCTCTTGGAATTTCTATCTAAACAGTGCTGGAACCCAGGAGTTGGTAGCTCTGTGTGTGCTTCTCTAAATCTTTTTCATCATTCTCTATTTCTGTCTCTCGTTCTTTTATTTCTGACCTCTTGAAAATTTTGAGCAACTTAAAACTCAGATGGCTTAGAGTTTGTGAAGTTGAATGGACCAATATACAGCTTTGAGAAGTGTTTTGTGTTCATTGAATGTCTTATTAAACCTTTTGCCAAAGTTTCAGCTCCTTGGCTCCAACTCCCACCTGCTTTCCTTGGAGAAGGAGCTGCCCCAAACACAGAGGGATGTTCTTTTCTTGTCAGCCAGCAAAGCCAAGGGAAGACACAGCTCCATCAAATGCAAAAGTCATTCCTCTGCTGGATATTAAATCCACTTTGCACAGCAGACAGTCTCAGAGCAATGCAAAACACCTTCTGTGCCCAGCACAGGTCCCAAGGTCCCTCCAAACCCTCCCTGCCCCAATTCTGCCCAGATTTGCTCTTTGCACACACGAGTCACACACTGAAGGCACGAGCTCCTTCCATGCCCAGAGGGAGGAAAAGCGGGAAAGTGGATGAAGAGCTCTCCTGTGCAGAGCCAAGGTCCAAGTGCCCCTGCAGGGAACCACAACTCATCAGGTTTGTGTCCTTTGGGCTCAGGGACTGGTGACACTCAGAAGCACAGAAAGGTTTCTTGCCAACAAACACAAGTTGAATATTTGAAGTTTAATAACCATCACAGCTCTTCCCTCAGCTCTCTGTGATGTCCCAGCAGAATCTGACATGTCCCCCATCCCCAAGGGATTTCCATACAGGAACAGTTTTAGACAGAGACATAAGAAAAGGCAATACTGTGACAGATATTAATATAAGTAAGGTGTTGATTAATGTGATATTTATTTGAACTTCTTAAAGATTGGGCAACTCCCTGAAGCTCAAAGCATGTAACCAGTCAGTTGAGAGGCCCTTGCGTGACCAGAGAGCATCTGGAGGAGGAAATCTGGGAGTAACAGGAAGGACATAGATCCAGCTGGTCTAGTGAAGAGATGTCCTTAGACATGGCCATTTCAACAGAAGAGGTGGAAATACCTGAAGGAAGAGAGAGATGATGTAGTAAACAATATTGGTGACTCAAGTAAAGGGGAAGATCAGTATTTCTTCTCCTTCTCCCATCAGTACACTTCCAGGAAATTCCTGGAGGGAAGACTTTGGTATTTCTTAAAAGTACTCAAGTGACCCAGATAATAAAAACGTCCTTGTATATTATGAAATGTACAAGAATTTAAACCTGTGCCCCTTTCCAGGCAGATATCAGCTGTGTGCCCATGGACAGGCAGTGCCACTTGTGCCCTGAGGTGCCGAACTGGGATTGGATCTCTCAGAGTGGAGCTGAGGGAGAGCAGAGCACCTTGCAAGCTGCAGGTCCCTGCCAGCCCCGCAGGGCTCCTGTGCCATCAACATCTGCTCTGCTCCAGTCTGAAACAGGGCCCAGCATGGTGCCGGGATCATCAGAGAGCTGAGGTGTGTGCTGGAATTCAATGCCCTCCCCATGGCGCAGCAGCCCTGCATTTCCCTGCTCCGGCCTTGGTCTCCAGCACAGCCATGGAGGCTCTTTGGGCTCCTGAGTGTTCCTGCAGCCACCAAGGGCAGCTGAGCTCTGCCTTTGGCACAGTCAGCCCTGGCCAGCGCAGGCCATGCTCAGCAATTCCTTGTCTGTGCCCGGCCTTGCTGCCAGCCTCGGCAGCGGCTGCGTGGCCCCTTTGTGACCCTGTGCTGGCCCGGCCATGGTGCCACAGCCCCTGTGCAGGCCCAGCCCAGGACAGGAGCATTGTGGCTGGGAACGGCCCCTGTGCCGTGGTGCCCACAGCAGCCTTGGGGCTCTGTGCCCCATGGCCTCCCTGCTGGGCAGCCTCTGCCAGCTCCTGCAGAGCCCGTGGCACCTGTGGGGCTGCACAGACAGCCCTGCCCCGGGCTCTGCCGGCCTCTGGGCCAGCAGAGAGGCCGGCCAGGGCTGGCCATGGCCGGGAACAGGCCCTGAGCCCCGCAGGAGGATGGAGCTGGGCCACAGCCAAACTCAGCCCAGGGCAAAGCTGGGCTCAGCAGCCAGGGCTGCCAAGGGCTGGGGACAGAGGCGGGCGAAGACAAATGTCCTGGGCCCCCTCCCTGCTGTGTCCATGCCCCCAAGGGCACAGAGCAGCCTCCTCTCTCAGACACTTGCCTGTTTTCCATGCCTTGCACAGGCGCTGGCCCTGCCCCACAAGGCCTGGGCTGAGTCCTGCCCTGCACGCTCAGCCAGGCTGGGATGGACACTGATGGTTCCTGTGCCAGGCTCTCTGAGCCCAGCCCAGCTCCCTGCAAGCTCTGCCAGCTGCCCTGAGCTCTGTGCAGCACCAAGGGCCTCTCCCCAGCACAGCCCAGCCGGCTCTGGCCCCACAGCTCTGCTCAGCCCAGGCTGCTCTGGCCACTGGCCCCACGGCCTCAGCCCCTGGCCAGGGCACAGCAGCAGCTGCAGCTCAGCCAGGACTCAGCCCCAGCCATGGGGGAAGGGGCTTGGCCAAGGCCAAAGGAGGCTCCCTGGGTGCCCTGCTCCCCTCGGGCTGAGTGCTGAGAGCTCTGCAGCCCCTGCTGCCATCCCATCTGCCCAGGCCAGCACAAGAGCCCCGGCCTTGGGGCCCTCCAGAGCTGCTCCTGCTCCAGGCCCAGGGCCCATCCCAAAGCCGGGGCAGCCACAAAGCTGTCTTAGGGTGAAGAGCCTGGCTCTGTGTTCTCCATCCCCTCCTTGCTGGCGCTGCCAGGCTGGGATGAGGAGCCCCTCAGCCTTCCCTGCTCTGGGCTGGACAAGCCCAGCTCCCTCAGCCTCTGCTCACAGCCCGAGGGCTCCCGCCTTACCTTGGAGGCCCTTCCCTAACCCTGCTCCAGCTGCCAGACATCTTTCCTGCCCTGGGGAACCCAACCCAGGCCACAGGGACCTGGATAATCCACGTCCTTGATGTCCTGGTCACACAGCCCTGGCCCCTTTTCCCCATGTCAGGCTCTGGGGGGGATCCTGTGGAATGTCCTTTGGTGGGGGCTGTGGCTCCAGGTGGACCGGGGGGATACCAGGGGATAAGGGACCCCGCTGGGCATGAACAGCATTGGACTTGTTGGGAGAAACTGTGAGGGGGAGCTGGGGCGGAGTGACCACCCCAGTGACGTCACAGAGCCCTCCTGGGATGTCACACAGCCCCTCTGTGATGTCACAGCCTGCTCTGGGATATCAGACCTCTGCCCTATGATGTCACAGCAGGCTCTGGGATGTCACAGAGGCAGTCTATGATGCTGTAGCTGCTCGATGACCTCACATAACTCTGTGACCTCATGTTACCAGATGATAAATTATCTATACCAGGTGAGTTAACACCGGAGCTTGTTCTCCAAAACCTCAGGCCTATGGAAACCACACAATGCCCATTGTGTCAGAAGGGGAACTGGAAGTTCACCAGCCTCAGTGTCCTGCCAGCTCAGCCAGGCCCACTGGAACACTGGGGTCCACGACCACCAGGGACCACCAGAGAGACCCCCAGAACAGAAGAGAGCATGCAAAAGGGGAGGGGAAATACGTTAATGATTCCGGGGGAATGATTATCAGATGTGTGTTTAGTCCAGGACAATCAATGAATATGTGTGCAAAATACAGAATATGAACAGAAACTTTCCTGTACTCAGCACGCTCGGCTTTGGGAGGAGCTATCCCCCGTGCATCCGGCTGAATAAAGAATGCTGCTTCTTAATGCTGCATTGGGGTTAAGGAGTTTTCTGTTTTACTGAATTTTTGGTAACACTCCACTCCCAAGGAAAGCTCTGTCTCCTGCTGCTCACAAACAGAGAAGCGCTGGTGGCAGATGTGGGGGTCGGAGGCTGCCTGGGGCACAGTGACCATGAAATAATCAAGATTTCAATGTTTTGTGAAAGAAGGAGGGGTAGCAACAAAACTTCCACACTGAAATTAGGAAGGGCAGACTTTGGCCTATTTAGGATGCAGATTTGGGGAGTACCGAATAAGGTACTGATTTTTTTAAGGGAAACAGCCCTTTAAAACAAAGGCGTCCTGGGAGGATGGACACATTTCAAGGAAGTAATCTTCTAGGGGAAGGAGCAGCCTGTGCCAGTGTAGCAAAAGATGAGCTGGTGAGGAAAATGACTGCCCTGACTGCCCATGGAGCTTCTGTGGGAACTCAAAGGAAAAATAGAGGGTGCATTAACTTTGGACAGAATGTCAGGCAACTTTGGAAGTGTTAAAGGATGTTATTAGGTCATGGAGAAAGAAAAGTTGAGAGGTGAAACTCAACTACTGCTTAACTTGGCCACTTCTGTGAAAAAAAAATTGAAAAGGTTTCTGTAAATAAATTAATAGCAAAATCTGGGATAAGGAGAACATCTTTATTGGATGCAGTGGAGAATATAGTAAGTAAAGACAAAGAAAAGACTGAGCAACTTAACACCTTGTTTGTATCAATTTTCAATATTAGGATAGGTTGTCCTCAGGACAAGAAATCTCCTGAGCTGGTAGATAGGCACAGGGAGCAGAACAGCCCCCTGTAGTCCAGGAGGGAGCAGCTGGGGACCTGCTGAGACACTCAGATGCTCACAGGTGTATGGGATCAGATGGGATCCATCCTAGGGGGATGAGGGAGCTGGTGGATGAACTCGCCAAGCTGCTCTCCATCATTTACCATCAGTCCTGGCTCAGCAGGGAGGTCCCAGAGCACTGGAGGAGCCAGTGTGAGCCCATCCCCAAGAAAAGCTGGAAGGAGGATCTGGGGAACTCCAGGCCTGTCAGCCTGACCTTGGTGCCTGGCAAGGTTATGGAACAGATCAACCTGAGTGCCATCACAGGGCACCCACAGGATGGCCGAGGGGTCAGAGCCAGCCAGCTTGGATTTAAATGTCTGCATTCATGATCTGGATGAGGGGACTGAGTCCACCATCAGGAAATTTGCAGATGACAAGCTGCCTGTGAGTGTTGATCTGCTGGAGGGGAGGAGGGCTCTGCACAGGGACCTGGACAGGCTGGATCCAGGGCCCAAATCCAACAAGGTGAGGTTTAACAAGTCCAAGTGCCAGGACACGGCACTCGAGGTGCTGCCCAACGAGTGCCGAGCACAGGGGAAGAATCACTGCCCTGGTCCTGCTGGCCACACCGTTCCTGATCCAGGCCAGGAGCCAATGGCCTTCTTGGCCACCTGGGCACGCTGCTGGCTCATGTCCAGCCTGCTGTCCATCAGTCCCTGCAGGTCCCTTTCTGCCTGGCTGCTGTCCAGCCACTCTGTCCCCCGCTCTGCACACAGACATTGCTGCTGCAGCTCCAGAGAAGGCAACATAAGGGCATCTCTGCTGAAAATTCTGCTGGCAGACCCTTTAGTTCCTTTAAATCCACCAAGAGCACAGCCCCTCATTGACACAGTCTGTGGCCACAGGGAAGGTGGAGAGAAACAAAATGAGAAATGGCACAAACAAGGACATTTCTTTGTGGACAACATTAAAATGTAAAACAAAGAAAAAGAACCTCCAAAATGAAACCAACAAGAAGCATCAAAGATAACTTTTATTACAAGTGATTTGCAGAAATTGGCCAGCAGTTTAATGTTCCTGAAAGCATCCAGTCATCAGTCTCCTCACTGCAAACTTGAGCTCCTGGTTCCTCAGGCTGTAGATGAGGGGGTTCAGGGCTGGAGGCACCACCGAGTACAGAACTGACAAGGCCAGATCCAGGGATGGTGAGGAGATGGAGGGGGGCTTCAGGTGAGCAAATGTGGCAGTTGTGAGGAACAGGGAGACCACAGCCAGGTGAGGGAGGCAGGTGGAAAAAGCTTT